>NC_084603.1:43129796-43748258 GCF_033807715.1 Cololabis saira | reverse complement strand
AAAACGTCAGAAAATTGGAGAAAGGAGTCTGTGTAGTTGATTTGAGAGACTCATTTCATTATTGGACTCACCAAACCACTTACAGTGTTTCAGGTACAAAATGACCGTTTCTCGCTGAGAAACTGCCAAAAAGCGGATTTCTGTCATAACATTGATTTACCTTCTGATTTTTTAAGGCAAGCTATTGAAAACGTCAGAAAATTGGAGAAAGGAGTCTATGTAGTTGATTTGAGAGACTCATTTCATTATTGGACTCACCAAACCACTTACAGTGTTTCAGGTACAAAATGACCGTTTCTCGCTGAGAAAATGCCTAAAAGCGGATTTCTGTAATAACATTGTTTTACCTTCTGATTTTTTAAGGCAAGCTATTGAAAACGTCAGGAAATTGGAGAAAGGAGTCTATGTAGTTGATTTGAGAGACTCATTTTATTATTGGACTCACCAAACCACTTACAGTGTTTCAGGTACAAAATGACTGTTTCTCGCTGAGAAAATGCCAAAAAGCGGATTTCTGTCATAACATTGATTTACCTTCTGATTTTTTAAGGCAAGCTATTGAAAACGTCAGAAAATTGGAGAAAGGAGTCTATGTAGTTGATTTGAGAGACTCATTTCATTATTGGACTCACCAAACCACTTACAGTGTTTCAGGTACAAAATGACTGTTTCTCGCTGAGAAACTGCCAAAAAGCGGATTTCTGTCATAACATTGATTTACCTTCTGATTTTTTAAGGCAAGCTATTGAAAACGTCAGAAAATTGGAGAAAGGAGTCTATGTAGTTGATTTGAGAGACTCATTTAATTATTGGACTCACCAAACCACTTACAGTGTTTCAGGTACAAAATGACTGTTTCTCGCTGAGAAAATGCCAAAAAGCGGATTTCTGTCATAACATTGATTTACCTTCTGATTTTTTAAGGCAAGCTATTGAAAACGTCAGAAAATTGGAGAAAGGAGTCTATGTAGTTGATTTGAGGGACTAATTTCATTATTGGACTCACCAAACCACTTACAGTGATTCAGGTACAAAATGACCGTTTCTCGCTGAGAAAATGCCAAAAAGCGGATTTCTGTAATAACATTGTTTTACCTTCTGATTTTTTAAGGCAAGCTATTGGAAACGTCAGAAAATTGGAGAAAGGAGTCTATGTAGTTGATTTGAGAGACTCGTGTCATTATTGGACTCACCAAACCACTTACAGTGTTTCAGGTACAAAATGACTGTTTCTCGCTGAGAAACTGCCAAAAAGCGGATGTCTGGAATAACATTGTTTTACCTTCTGATTTTTTAAGGCAAGCTATTGAAAACGTCAGAAAATTGGAGAAAGGAGTCTATGTAGTTGATTTGAGAGACTCATTTCATTATTGGACTCACCAAACCACTTACAGTGTTTCAAGGTACAAAATGACTGTTTCTCGCTGAGAAAATGCCAAAAAGCGGATTTCTGTCATAACATTGATTTACCTTCGGATTTTTTAAGGCAAGCTATTGAAAACGTTAGAAAATTGGAGAAGGGAGTCTATGTAGTTGATTTGAGAGACTAATTTAATTATTGGACTCACCAAACCACTTACAGTGTTTCAGGTACAAAATGACTGTTTCTCGCTGAGAAAATGCCAAAAAGCGGATTTCTGTCATAACATTGTTTTACCTTCTGATTTTTTAAGGCAAGCTATTGAAAACGTCAGAAAATTGGAGAAAGGAGTCTATGTAGTTGATTTGAGAGACTCCTTTCATTATTGGACTCACCAAACCACTTACCTGTGTTTAAGGTTCAAAATGATTGTTTCTGGCTGAGATAAAGCTAAAAAGCGGATTTCTGTGAAAACATTGATTTACCTTCTGATTTTTTAAGGCAAGCTATCGAAAACGTCAGAAAATTGGAGAAAGGAGTCTGTGTAGTTGATTTGAGAGACTCATTTCATTATTGGACTCACCAAACCACTTACAGTGTTTCAGGTACAAAATGACCGTTTCTCGCTGAGAAACTGCCAAAAAGCGGATTTCTGTCATAACATTGATTTACCTTCTGATTTTTTAAGGCAAGCTATTGAAAACGTCAGAAAATTGGAGAAAGGAGTCTATGTAGTTGATTTGAGAGACTCATTTCATTATTGGACTCACCAAACCACTTACAGTGTTTCAGGTACAAAATGACCGTTTCTCGCTGAGAAAATGCCTAAAAGCGGATTTCTGTAATAACATTGTTTTACCTTCTGATTTTTTAAGGCAAGCTATTGAAAACGTCAGGAAATTGGAGAAAGGAGTCTATGTAGTTGATTTGAGAGACTCATTTTATTATTGGACTCACCAAACCACTTACAGTGTTTCAGGTACAAAATGACTGTTTCTCGCTGAGAAAATGCCAAAAAGCGGATTTCTGTCATAACATTGATTTACCTTCTGATTTTTTAAGGCAAGCTATTGAAAACGTCAGAAAATTGGAGAAAGGAGTCTATGTAGTTGATTTGAGAGACTCATTTCATTATTGGACTCACCAAACCACTTACAGTGTTTCAGGTACAAAATGACTGTTTCTCGCTGAGAAACTGCCAAAAAGCGGATTTCTGTCATAACATTGATTTACCTTCTGATTTTTTAAGGCAAGCTATTGAAAACGTCAGAAAATTGGAGAAAGGAGTCTATGTAGTTGATTTGAGAGACTCATTTAATTATTGGACTCACCAAACCACTTACAGTGTTTCAGGTACAAAATGACTGTTTCTCGCTGAGAAAATGCCAAAAAGCGGATTTCTGTCATAACATTGATTTACCTTCTGATTTTTTAAGGCAAGCTATTGAAAACGTCAGAAAATTGGAGAAAGGAGTCTATGTAGTTGATTTGAGGGACTAATTTCATTATTGGACTCACCAAACCACTTACAGTGATTCAGGTACAAAATGACCGTTTCTCGCTGAGAAAATGCCAAAAAGCGGATTTCTGTAATAACATTGTTTTACCTTCTGATTTTTTAAGGCAAGCTATTGGAAACGTCAGAAAATTGGAGAAAGGAGTCTATGTAGTTGATTTGAGAGACTCGTGTCATTATTGGACTCACCAAACCACTTACAGTGTTTCAGGTACAAAATGACTGTTTCTCGCTGAGAAACTGCCAAAAAGCGGATTTCTGGAATAACATTGTTTTACCTTCTGATTTTTTAAGGCAAGCTATTGAAAACGTCAGAAAATTGGAGAAAGGAGTCTATGTAGTTGATTTGAGAGACTCATTTCATTATTGGACTCACCAAACCACTTACAGTGTTTCAAGGTACAAAATGACTGTTTCTCGCTGAGAAAATGCCAAAAAGCGGATTTCTGTCATAACATTGATTTACCTTCGGATTTTTTAAGGCAAGCTATTGAAAACGTTAGAAAATTGGAGAAGGGAGTCTATGTAGTTGATTTGAGAGACTAATTTAATTATTGGACTCACCAAACCACTTACAGTGTTTCAGGTACAAAATGACTGTTTCTCGCTGAGAAAATGCCAAAAAGCGGATTTCTGTCATAACATTGTTTTACCTTCTGATTTTTTAAGGCAAGCTATTGAAAACGTCAGAAAATTGGAGAAAGGAGTCTATGTAGTTGATTTGAGTGACTCCTTTCATTATTGGACTCACCAAACCACTTACCTGTGTTTAAGGTTCAAAATGATTGTTTCTGGCTGAGATAAAGCTAAAAAGCGGATTTCTGTGAAAACACTGTTTTACCTTCGGATGTTTTAAGGCAAGCTATTGAAAACGTCAGAAAATTGAAGGAAGGAGTCTATATAGTTCATTTGAGTGACTCCTTTCATTATTGGACTCACCAAACCACTTAGAAAGTTTTCAAAGTTCCAACTGAGTGCAGCTAAACTCATCCATGGAGTTCTGCTTCCATCTTGTGGGAAAAAAGGGAACTTCTCCCGTGCAGACAACACTGCAATTTCCCCCTCTTTTCTGCTGATATTTTCAATTCTGGTGGAGGCCAGTCAAAAAAAATGCAAAAGGAGGGCCCCATCATTGCTAAGCCATTTTGATCATTTTTAGATTTTTAAATGTAATTTTAGACAAGTTGGAGGCATTTTAATGCAGTATTTCTGCTGCTTTTTAACCCTGGCTGAAGTGCAATTTTTTCGTCTTTTCTTTCATTTGGCTGAAGTAAAGCCAGGAAAAACATGTGCAAAAGGCAGGCCTTGCTAAGCCATTTTGATCGTTTTTAGATTTTTAGATTGTGATTTTAGACAAGTTTGAGCAATTTTAATGCGGCATTTCGGCTGCTGTTTTTGGCTGAGTCTGGAGTGAGATTTTCACCTCTTTTCTTCTCATGTTTCTAATCTGGCTGAAGCAAATGAAGGGAAAAAATGCTCAAAAGACAAAGCCCATTTTTGTGAAGGAATTGTGTTTATTTTCAGATTTTTTTCAGAGCAGTTGGAGACATTTTAATGATGTCATTCTGCCTTTTAGGCGAATATGCAGTACCTCATTTTGTCCACAGCACGGCGCAGTGATGCGCTCCCGGTAATGGGCGGGGGGGGGGCAGACCTGTGTTTCAGGTTCAAAATAACTGTTTCTCGCTGAGAAACAGCCTAAAAGCGGATTTCTGTGAAAACACAGTTTTACCTTCTGATTTTTTGAGGCAAGCTATTGAAAACGTCAGAAAATTGAAGGAGGGAGTCTATATAGTTGATTTGAGTGACTCCTTTCATTATTGGACTCACCAAACCACTTACCTGTGTTTCAGGTTGAACATGATCGTTTCTGGCTGAGATAAAGCTAAAAAGCGGATTTTTGTGAAAACACTGTTTTACCTTCTGATTTTTTGAGGCAAGCTATTGAAAACGTCAGAAAATTGAAGGAGGGAGTCTATATAGTTGATTTGAGTGACTCCTTTCATTATTGGACTCAGCAACCCACTTACCTGTGTTTCAGGTTCAAAATGATCGTTTCTGGCTGGGATACAGCTAAAAAGCGGATTTCTGTGAAAACACTGTTTTACCTTCTGATTTTTTAAGGCAAGCTATTGCAAACGTCAGAAAATTGAAGGAGAGAGTCTATATAGTTCATTTGAGTGACTCATTTATTATTGGACTCACCAAACCACTTACCTGTGTTTCAGGTTGAAAATGACTGTTTCTGGCTGAGATACAGCTAAAAGCAGATTTTTGTGAAAACACTGTTTTACCTTCCGATTTTTTAAGGCAAGCTGTTGAAAACGCCAGAAGATTGAAGGAAGGAGTCTATATAGTTGATTTGAGTGACTCCTTTCATTATTGGATTCACCAAACCACTTTCTGTGTTTCAGGTTGAAAATGACTGTTTCTGGCTGAGATACAGCTAAAAGCGGATTTTTGTGAAAACACTGTTTTACCTTCTGATTTTTTAAGGCAAGCTATTGAAAACGTCAGAAGATTGAAGGAAGGAGTCTATATAGTTGATTTGAGTGACTCCTTTCATTATTGGACTCACCAAACCACTTACCTGTGTTTCAGGTTCAAAATGATCGTTTCTGGCTGAGATACAGCTAAAAAGCGGATTTCTGTGAAAACACTGTTTTACCTTCTGATTTTTTAAGGCAAGCTATTGAAAATGTGAGAAAATTGAAGGAGGGAGTCTATATAGTTGTTCTCTATCGTATCGAGACTATCTCTCCACTCCGTTACATATTCCATATGTACGGGGATTGATCCCCCTGCTGTCAAGGTACGTGGATATTTCTTTAAGACACACCGGCTTGCCCGGCCACGCCCTTAGGTTTACCTATAAAGCACCTGTGCTGGCGTGTAATCAGTGATTGTTTGATCTCCACCTGAGTCAAGGTGCAAGTGTGAGACGATCCGTGTTAGAGAAGGTGCAGCGTGAATCCACTTACCCATCGTAGCTGTGCTTGGGCGTCTGTCTCCGGGCAGCCTCCCTGGATTGCTGTTTTTCCTTTTTAGCTTTTTCTTCTAAACCAAAGAGAGACGCGGCAGTGATCCCCGGTGTATTGTCCATGCTCCGTGGTCTTACGCGCTCGGTTGGATCCGTGCTGCATTCCGGTCAGGGCGACCGTGGTTCCTCCGGTGTATTGCCCATGTTCCGTGGGTTTACGCGCTCGTTTGGATCCGTGCAGTCTCCGGTTGGTTGCTCCGGTGTATTGCTCACGCTCCGTGGGTTTACGCGCTCGGCTGGTTCCGTGCTGCCTTCCGGTCAGGGCGACCGTGATTCCGCCCGGTGTATTGTTCACGCTCCGTGAGCTTACGTGCTCGGCTGGTCCTGTACTGACCTCCGGTACCCTCCAGCGTATAGTCCATGTTCCGTGGGTTTACGCGTCCGTTGGATCCGCGCTTGTTAAGAGCTCCGTCTGCCTCCGGCACGTGAGGAGACGCCGAGTCCGCGTTAAGCGCCGGCTGAGTCCGGGCGGCTGAAGCGTCCCCACCCCCCCCTCTTTTTTTGTTATAAGTGTAAAAGGGAAAAAAAAGAGAGGCGAGAAGGCAGGAATAGGCTATCAGTGAAGAAGCTAAGCCTGTCTGGGTACCTGAGCCGGTGTAAACAGGCAGTGACGCTCCGAGCGCTGTCGGCCCCGCCCCCTGATTGCGCAATCATGGCGGCCCAGCAGGGACAAGGCTCTTGTATGAGCTGTGAGGTTCCCATCCCTCTGGAGGATGGTCACGGTGAATGTATTGAGTGTTTGGGACCTCAGCACGCTTTTTTGGCCAGAGAAAGCCCACAGTCGGGCATGAATTGTTTTATTTTTTCTGCACGTACCAGAGAGGCCCGTTGTAGATTTTTCTCCGGGAAGCGGGCAGGTTCCCCTCTTTCCGAGATGCCCAAGCGGAAAGTTGGGAGGTCGGGGGCTGAAGCCACACTAGGGCAAGGGGAGTGTTCGAGACCCTGGCAGGGCACTCTGCCTCCCCCTATTCCTAAAACAGTAGGCTGGCCTTGTGTTGACCCTCCTTCCCCCCCCATTCTGGGGTTGGAGGAGGTGGGCGACGAGGTCGACGTGGAGACGGTCTTTTCTGACTACGATGACCTGTCTTGTGGGCAAAGTGGGGTCGGTGCAGAAGATGGAAGCTCTTCGACCCCACATTTCAATGAGGTTATTGGCAGGGCAGCCAGGGCTCTGGGTGTGGCCCCCCCTGACGACCTTATGGCGCCCACCTCTCGGTTTGAGGAGGTCGGGGAGGTCCGCCCCGTACCGGTACGGGTGCCCCTCCTACCGGACTTTGAGGAACTGGTGTGCGGTCAGTTTGCTTCACCAGCAGCCTCGCACAGGTGGTCCTTGTCATGTCGCAGGTTTTCGGACATGACTGACAGGGAGCGTGTCGCCTGCGGGCCGCTCCCTCAGATAGATCCGGCTCTCTCTCCTCTCATTTCTCCCTCCGGCTCCTTTCTTGGCAAAACCTCCTGTCCCAGCAGGAATTGTAGACTCATGGATGACCTGCTGGGCAAGCTGCACAGAGCTATGGCTACCCAGACCCGTCTGTCGAATACAGGGGCTATCATGTCCCTCTACCTTCGTGACCTGTCCAAGAAAGTGCAGGAGGGTCCCGGGGGTTCTGATGTTGCGGGTGAGCTTCGGACCGCTTCCTCAGTCCTCTCCTCGATCATGAAGGAGCAGGCGGTGGCTACAGGCAGGGCCTTAGCTTCCTTTTGGGTTGCTAGACTCCACTTATGGCTGTCCCAGTCCCAGCTCCAGCAAAGGGGTCGGGACTGTTTGGTCAGGTTGCCAGTGGAACCTTCGGCCATGTTTGGTTCGAATGCGGCTCAGCTACTGCAGCAGGCACGGGAGAATCGCCGCACCGCACAAGAGGTGTCAGGCTTCTCCAGGCGCCCCAGGGGCTCCAGGCGGGCGAGAACAGCCGTCCGTCCTCTAGAGGCCCCGACATGGGGTACAGGGGACCTCAGGCCCCAGCTGGAGGCTTTTCGTCGGCGTGACTCCCGCCATCGGGGGAGGAGGGGGGGCTCGGCTCAGGGGTCCTCCAAGCGCCCGCCCCCCTTCTGACTATCCCAAGACCCCGGCCTGCCAGCTGCCCCTGTCGACGGTCCGCTACAGGGACGCTTGGGCGGCTTTGGGGGCGGATCCATGGGTGGTTTCCACCATGACCCATGGCTACCACTTGCAATTTTCACGCAGACCCCATTTGGCGAGGTTGGCCACCTTCACTACTGTGACCAACCCTCAACATGCAGAGGTGCTGCGAGAGGAGTTGTCCTCCCTCCTGGAAAAACACGCCATAAGGGAGGTGTCACCGGGCTGGGTTTTTCTCCCGCTACTTCTTGGTCCCCAAGCGGGATGGGGGACTTCGCCCGATTCTGGACCTCAGGGTGCTCAACGATATCTGCGGCCCCTGAGGTGCAGGATGTTGACGATCCCCAGGGTGCGGCAGGCCGTTACCATGGGGGACTGGTTTGCCACTGTGGACCTCAAAGATGCGTACTTCCAGATACCCATCTGGCCGGGGCACTGGCGGTTTCTGAGGTTCGGCTTCGAGGGCAGACGGTACGAGTTTCAGGTCCTGCCTTTCGGCATATCCCTGGCTCCCCGGACATTTACCCGATGCATGGATGCGGTCCTCGCGCCCCTGAGGTTGCAGGGGCTCCGCATCCTCAATTACCTCGACGATTGGCTGGTCTGTGCGGCCTCGGAGGAGCTCTGCCACCACCATGTGGCCCTGCTACTGGAGCACATTCAGGCCCTGGGTCTGCGCCTGAATTACAGGAAGAGCAAGCTCCAGCCTTCTCAGGTGACGACCTTCCTGGGTACGGTTCTGGACTCCAGGAGGGCGGTTATCACGCTGACCCAGGAGAGGCAGCAGGCCTTCTCGGCCTGCCTCGGCCACTTTCAGCTGCGCTTTCGGGTCAGCTGGGGACTCTGCCTCCGTCTCACGGGCCTGATGGCAGCCATGGTGCAGGTGGTCCCTCTTGCATGCGACCTGTCCAGCGGTGCCTGCTGGGCCTGGGCCTGTGCCCTCAGATGTCCCGCCGGATCACGGTTGTGGTTTCTCGGAGGCTCCACAGGGCCTCTCCTGGTGGAGGGATCCGGCCAATCTTGCGAACGGGAGTGCTCTGGGGCCGGTGGTGTATCGCCAACTGGTATTCACAGACGCATCCCAAATAGGCTGGGGCGCTGTCCACGAAGGCTGCGGGATCAACAACCGCTGGAGCAGTCGCTGGATGTTCCACATAAACGTCCTGGAGCTGAAAGCTGTCCTCTTGGCACTCAGACAGTTCCTGCCAAGACTGAGGGGTCACCATGTCAGGACCGACAGCACAGTAGCAGCGGCCTACATCAACAGACAGGGGGGTCTGGGCTCCCCTGTCCTTTTTTTTTTTTTTTTTTTTTTGGGCTCTAGTGGCCCTTTATTGGAGATGCAGACTGGAAAGGGGTAGAGAGAGAACGGGGAAGACACGCAGCAAAGGTGCGCGGGCTGGATTCGAACCCGCGACCGCTGCAGGAGGAGGACTGTAGCCTCAGTATATGGCCCGCTGCTTAACCCACTCTTAGCCTGTCCCGTCCGGGGTTCGGGTGCACTCTACACGTGGCGTGGCCACCTCATGGGCTTTGTGGCGAGGGGCCTCTCCTGCTACCATCTGTGCAGCGGCCACATGGTCATCTCGGTCCACGTTTTCACGGTTTTACCGTCTGAATGTTGCAGCCAGCCCCTCCTTTGGTGAGCGGGTGCTGGGTGTGACTCAACGGTAGCCGGCTACCTTTTGTTTGGTTGTTGTCTCCTTCGGTCAGCTTGGCGTCTTGCGGGCTGATCTGAGCGGCCGCTCCGTTCTTGACTTTTTGTTGGTTTCTTTTGGTCAGTCTTGCGACTTGCGGACTGTCCTTAGCAGCCCCTCTGCCTCTCAGGCTTGGCCTTTGCGTCTTGCGGGGCCTTGTCCTAACTGGTATGTAGTATGGAAGAATAGGAGATGTCACTTGGTGTACTGGGCTGTGAGCCGCACCGTCTCCTCACGGGGTGTCTTAAAGAGTTCCCCGTACATATGTAATATGTAACGGAGTGGAGAGATAGTCTCGATACGATAGAGAACGTTTGGTTACTTTGTAACCTTGGTTCTCTGAGTGAGAGACTATCTCTCCAGCTTTTCAGGCCGCTCGGAGACATGTTTCGATCAAACTATCACTGATTACACGCCAGCACAGGTGCTTTATAGGTAAACCTAAGGGCGTGGCCGGGCAAGCCGGTGTGTCTTAAAGAAATATCCACGTACCTTGACAGCAGGGGGATCAATCCCCGTACATATGGAATATGTAACGGAGTGGAGAGATAGTCTCTCACTCAGAGAACCAAGGTTACAAAGTAACCAAACGATTTGAGTGACTCATTTCATTATTGGACTCACCAAACCACTTACCTGTGTTTCAGGTTGAAAATGACTGTTTCTTGCTGAGATACAGCTAAAAGCAGATTTTTGTGAAAACACTGTTTTACCTTCTGATTTTTTAAGGCAAGCTGTTGAAAACGTCAGAAGATTGAAGGAAGGAGTCTATATAGTTGATTTGAGTGACTCATTTCATTATTGGACTCACCAAACCACTTACCTGTGTTTCAGGTTGAAAATGACTGTTTCTTGCTGAGATACAGCTAAAAGCAGATTTTTGTGAAAATACTGTTTTACCTTCTGATTTTTTAAGGCAAGCTGTTGAAAACGTCAGAAGATTGAAGGAAGGAGTCTATATAGTTGATTTGAGTGACTCCTTTCACTATTGGACTCACCAAACCACTTACCTGTGTTTCTGGTTCAAAATGACTGTTTCTCGCTGAGAAACATCCAAAAAGCGGATTTCTGTGATAACACGGTTTTACCTTCTGATTTTTTAAGGCAAGCTATTGAAAACGTCAGAACATTGAAGGAGGGAGTCTATATAGTTGATTTGAGTAACTCCTTTCATTATTGGACTCACCAAACCACTTACCTGTGTTTCAGGTTCAAAATGATCGTTTCTGGCTGAGATACAGCTCATATCCTAAAGCGATTTGCACATTGTTAATGCACTTTAACTCCAACAAATAAGCGCTTCTAGATTATTATCACCAACAAATCAATTACATATATTATATGACTTATCTTCAACTCTATATAAGAGGTATTACAAGCTGCAGCTTCTGCTTACAGCCATACCAGCCTGGATGCGCCCGATCTCGTCTGATCTCGGAAGCTAAGCAGGGTCGGGCTTGGTTAGTACTTGGATGGGAGACTGCCCGGGAATGGCTCATGACCCCCCCAAGTCCCTATGGTCAACCTGGGGTGTGGGTGATCCTGGGGATGGAGGTGTCCAAGCTGTGGAGCTGTGAAGCAGAAGGTCGCAGGTTCGATCCCAGGCTGTGGCAAAGATGAAGAAGCGCTTCAGGGGTCATTCGTGGAGTCTTTGCAAATTCTGTATTAATGATAATTGATGTATTAATGAATGGAGAATAAAACTCATGGTAAATACAACATCTGGGGTTAAGTCTCTTCAGTATTGCTGAATTCAAATCTGCTGAAATGCCTCAATATAGAGAAATAAGTATATCAACTCCACTGGCAAAGCATTACTGCTGAACAGGGCCAAAAAAAGTCAATTAATCACCATGAAACTTTTGTAGATTACTGCTTACCCTGAGACAACAAAAAAAAATAATCATATCACAATTTTCAAATTCACATCCAAATTAAGTGTGACGTCATTATGTGCGAATTTGCATCCAATATCTAAAAAAACAACTTATTGTTCATAAGGAACAAGCCAGAGAGGGTTCATGTAGATATGTGATACTTTAATATTCTATACTTTAATATTCTATCCTGTTCACTGCAATGCCTATGTTTTTAGGCCTATGTTATTGTAGTAATTAATTAGGAGGCTTAAAATTATTATTTTTTGAGCCTGGTACATACTGTAGCAGATTTGGATACAGCTACTTTAAATACCCCCAAAATGTTAAATAAGCCAATTTCTGACATTCTACCTAGTTAGGCTACTTGTTGGAAAGTGAAAAGTTGCAGCAGAATTTTATACAAAAACTGTATGCAGCCAATAAGTTTGCAAATAATTTTAATGATGGCAGTAACAGGTTGCATAGAGTTGTATCTTTCTGCTCACAATCTAAAAAAACAACAAAAAAGACACATTATTCTCAAGTAATCATGCAAGAAGAAAATATATTTTATTAAAATAACAACAATTATAAATATTATAAACTTTATTTATAGAGCAAGAATGCAGCCCAAACTGCTTAAACAAAGCAATATCAGATGCAACAAAACAACAGCTAAAAACAACCCATCCGCCCGTCCGTCCAAGTCGACCCGTCCGCCCCAGATGTCCCCCCACGGAGCCCCGCCGCCGGGCAGCCGACCTCCGACGTCGGCTGCCGCTCTGGCGGCGCTCGCGGTTGAACCCCCAGCTCCAGCGGACCCACACCCACCCAGAAAACGGTGCGTCGAGGCGGGGTGGGGTCCGACCGCTCCCGAGGTTCCCCGCACGGGGCTGCCGAGACGTCGGCACGCCCAGCGGGGGTCTGCCCAGCGCGTCGGCCGACATTTGATGCAAATAATAACTAGGATCACCACTGATTTAGTGAAAGGTGACCAAAATCTGCAGTTGAATTAAACATATTACAGTGAACGTCATAAACACATTGATTTCCACATGTTATGATAGCATAGGCAGTGCAGCTAAATTCATCCATGTAGCTCTGCTTCCATCTTGTGGCCAACAAAGGAACTTCTCCCGGGTAGACAACACTGCAATTTCCCCCTCTTTTCTGCTGATATTTTCAATTCTGGTGGAGTAAAGCCAGTCAAAAAATATGCAAAAGGAGGGCCCCATCATTGCTAAGCCATTTTGATCATTTTTAGATTTTTAAACGTCATTTTAGACAAGTTGGAGGCATTTTAATGCAGTGTTTCTGCTGCTTTTTAACCCTGGCTGAAGTGCAATTTTCTCCTCTTTTCTTTCATTTGGCTGAAGTAAAGCCAGGAAAAACATGTGCAAAAGGCAGGCCGCATCATTGCTAAGCCATTTTGATAATTTTTAGATTTTTAGATTGTGATTTTAGACAAGTTTGAGCAATTTTAATGCGGCATTTCGGCTGCTGTTTTTGGCTGAGTCTGGAGTGAGATTTTCCCCTCTTTTCTTCTCATGTTTCTAATTTGGCTGAAGCAAATGAAGGCAAAAAATGCTCAAAAGACAAAGCCCATTTTTGTGAAGGAATTGTGTTTATTTTCAGATTTTTACACTTTATTTCAGAGCAGTTGGAGACATTTTAATGCTGTCATTCTGCCTTTTAGGCGAATGTGCAGTACCTCTTTTTGTCCACAGCACGGCGCAGTGATGCGCTCTCGGTAATGGGCGGGGGGGGGGGGGGGGGGGGGGGCAGACCTGTGTTTCAGGTTCAAAATAACTGTTTCTCGCTGCAGCCAAAAAGCGGATTTCTGTGATAACACTGTTTTACCTTCTGATTTTTAAGGCAAGCTATTGAAAAAGTCACACAATTGAAGAAAGGAGTCTATATATAGTTGATTTGAGGGACTCCTTTCATTATTGGACTCACCAAACCACTTACCTGTGTTTCAGGTTCAAAATGATCGTTTCTGCCTGAGATACAGCTAAAAAGCGGATTTCTGTGAAAACACTGTTTTACCTTCTGATTTTTTAAGGCAAGCTATTGAAAACGTCAGAAAATTGAAGGAAGGAGTCTATATAGTTGATTTTAGTGACTCCTTTCATTATTGGACTCAGCAAACAACTTACCTTTGTTTCAGGTTGAAAATGATCGTTTCTGGCTGAGATACAGCTAAAAAGCGGATTTCTGTGAAAACACTGTTTTACCTTCTGATTTTTTAAGGCAAGCTATTGAAAGAGTGACTCCTTTCATTATTGGACTCACCAAACCACTTAGAAAGTTTTCAAAGTTCCAACTGAGTGCAGCTAAATTCATCCATGGAGCTCTGCTTCCATCATGTGGCCAAAAAAGGAACTTCTCCCGGGTAGACAACACTGCAATTTCCCCCTCTTTTCTGCTGATATTTTCAATTCTGGTGGAGTAAAGCCAGTCAAAAAATATGCAAAAGGAAGGCCCCATCATTGCTAAGCCATTTTGATCATTTTTAGATTTTTAAATGTCATTTTAGACAAGTTGGAGGCATTTTAATGCAGTGTTTCTGCTGCTTTTTGAGTGACTCCTTTCATTATTGGACTCACCAAACCACTTACCTGTGTTTCAGGTTCAAAATGATCGTTTCTGCCAGAGATACAGCTAAAAAGCGGATTTCTGTGAAAACACTGTTTTACCTTCTGATTTTTTAAGGCAAGCTAATGAAAACGTCAGAACATTGAAGGAAGGAGTTTATAGTTGATTTGAGTGACTCCTTTCATCATCGGACTCACCAAACCACTTACCTGTGTTTCAGGTTGAAAATGATCGTTTCTGGCTGAGATACAGCTAAAAAGCGGATTTCTGTGAAAACACTGTTTTACCTTCTGATTTTTTAGGGCAAGCTATTGAAAGAGTGACTCCTTTCATTATTGGACTCACCAAACCACTTAGAAAGTTTTCAAAGTTCCAACTGAGTGCAGCTAAATTCATCCATGGAGCTCTGCTTCCATCTTGTGGCCAACAACGGAACTTCTCCCGGGTAGACAACACTGCAATTTCCCCCTCTTTTCTGCTGATATTTTCAATTCTGGTGGAGTAAAGCCAGTCAAAGAATATGCAAAAGGAGGGCCCCATCATTGCTAAGCCATTTTGATCATTTTTAGATTTTTAAAAGTCATTTTAGACAAGTTGGAGGCATTTTAATGCAGTGTTTCTGCTGCTTTTTAACCCTGGCTGAAGTGCAATTTTCTCCTCTTTTCTTTCATTTGGCTGAAGTAAAGCCAGGAAAAACGTGTGCAAAAGGCAGGCCGCATCATTGCTAAGCCATTTTGATAATTTTTAGATTTTTAGATTGTGATTTTAGACAAGTTTGAGCAATTTTAATGCGGCATTTCGGCTGCTGTTTTTGGCTGAGTCTGGAGTGAGTTTTTCCCCTCTTTTCTTCTCATGTTTCTAATTTGGCTGAAGCAAATGAAGGCAAAAAATGCTCAAAAGACAAAGCCCATTTTTGTGAAGGAATTGTGTTTATTTTCAGATTTTTACACTTTATTTCAGAGCAGTTGGAGACATTTTAATGCTGTCATTCTGCCTTTTAGGCGAATGTGCAGTACCTCTTTTTGTCCACAGCACGGCGCAGTGATGCGCTCTGGGTAATGGGCGGGGGGGGGGGGGGGGGGGGGGGCAGACCTGTGTTTCAGGTTCAAAATAACTGTTTCTCGCTGCAGCCAAAAAACAGCCAAAAAGCGGATTTCTGTGATAACACTGTTTTACCTTCTGATTTTTAAGGCAAGCTATTGAAAAAGTCACAAAATTGAAGAAAGGAGTCTATATATAGTTGATTTGAGGGACTCCTTTCATTATTGGACTCACCAAACCACTTACCTGTGTTTCAGGTTCAAAATGATCGTTTCTGCCTGAGATACAGCTAAAAAGCGGATTTCTGTGAAAACACTGTTTTACCTTCTGATTTTTTAAGGCAAGCTATTGAAAACGTCAGAAAATTGAAGGAAGGAGTCTATATAGTTGATTTTAGTGACTCCTTTCATTATTGGACTCAGCAAACAACTTACCTTTGTTTCAGGTTGAAAATGATCGTTTCTGGCTGAGATACAGCTAAAAAGCGGATTTCTGTGAAAACACTGTTTTACCTTCTGATTTTTTAAGGCAAGCTATTGAAAGAGTGACTCCTTTCATTATTGGACTCACCAAACCACTTAGAAAGTTTTCAAAGTTCCAACTGAGTGCAGCTAAATTCATCCATGGAGCTCTGCTTCCATCATGTGGCCAAAAAAGGAACTTCTCCCGGGTAGACAACACTGCAATTTCCCCCTCTTTTCTGCTGATATTTTCAATTCTGGTGGAGTAAAGCCAGTCAAAAAATATGCAAAAGGAAGGCCCCATCATTGCTAAGCCATTTTGATCATTTTTAGATTTTTAAATGTCATTTTAGACAAGTTGGAGGCATTTTAATGCAGTGTTTCTGCTGCTTTTTGAGTGACTCCTTTCATTATTGGACTCACCAAACCACTTACCTGTGTTTCAGGTTCAAAATGATCGTTTCTGCCAGAGATACAGCTAAAAAGCGGATTTCTGTGAAAACACTGTTTTACCTTCTGATTTTTTAAGGCAAGCTAATGAAAACGTCAGAACATTGAAGGAAGGAGTCTATAGTTGATTTGAGTGACTCCTTTCATCATCGGACTCACCAAACCACTTACCTGTGTTTCAGGTTGAAAATGATCGTTTCTGGCTGAGATACAGCTAAAAAGCGGATTTCTGTGAAAACACTGTTTTACCTTCTGATTTTTTAGGGCAAGCTATTGAAAGAGTGACTCCTTTCATTATTGGACTCACCAAACCACTTAGAAAGTTTTCAAAGTTCCAACTGAGTGCAGCTAAATTCATCCATGGAGCTCTGCTTCCATCTTGTGGCCAACAACGGAACTTCTCCCGGGTAGACAACACTGCAATTTCCCCCTCTTTTCTGCTGATATTTTCAATTCTGGTGGAGTAAAGCCAGTCAAAGAATATGCAAAAGGAGGGCCCCATCATTGCTAAGCCATTTTGATCATTTTTAGATTTTTAAAAGTCATTTTAGACAAGTTGGAGGCATTTTAATGCAGTGTTTCTGCTGCTTTTTAACCCTGGCTGAAGTGCAATTTTCTCCTCTTTTCTTTCATTTGGCTGAAGTAAAGCCAGGAAAAACATGTGCAAAAGGCAGGCCGCATCATTGCTAAGCCATTTTGATAATTTTTAGATTTTTAGATTGTGATTTTAGACAAGTTTGAGCAATTTTAATGCGGCATTTCGGCTGCTGTTTTTGGCTGAGTCTGGAGTGAGATTTTCCCCTCTTTTCTTCTCATGTTTCTAATTTGGCTGAAGCAAATGAAGGCAAAAAATGCTCAAAAGACAAAGCCCATTTTTGTGAAGGAATTGTGTTTATTTTCAGATTTTTACACTTTATTTCAGAGCAGTTGGAGACATTTTAATGCTGTCATTCTGCCTTTTAGGCGAATGTGCAGTACCTCTTTTTGTCCACAGCACGGCGCAGTGATGCGCTCTGGGTAATGGGCGGGGGGGGGGGGGGGGGGGCAGACCTGTGTTTCAGGTTCAAAATAACTGTTTCTCGCTGCAGCCAAAAAACAGCCAAAAAGCGGATTTCTGTGATAACACTGTTTTACCTTCTGATTTTTAAGGCAAGCTATTGAAAACGTCACAAAATTGAAGAAAGGAGTCTATATATAGTTGATTTGAGGGACTCCTTTCATTATTGGACTCACCAAACCACTTACCTGTGTTTCAGGTTCAAAATGATCGTTTCTGGCTGAGATACAGCTAAAAAGCGGATTTCTGTGAAAACACAGTTGAACCTTCTGATTTTTTAAGGCAAGCTATTGAAAACGTGAGAAAATTGAAGGAAGGAGTCTATATAGTTGATTTGAGTGACTCCTTTCATCATTGGACTCACCAAACAACTTACCTGTGGTTCAGGTTGAAAATGACTGTTTCTCGCTGAGAAACTGCCAAAAAGCGGATTTCTGTAATAACATTGTTTTACCTTTTGATTTTTAAGGCAAGCTATTGAAAATGTCAGAAAATTGAAGGAGGGAGTCTATATGGTTGATTTGAGTGACTCCTTTCACTATTGGACTCACCAAACCACTTACCTGTGTTTCAGGTTCAAAATGATCGTTTCTGGCTGAGATACAGCTAAAAAGCCGATTTCTCGGTATGTGTTCTTGTGTCCTTGTGAAACGTCATCAGTCGCAGCCCAAGTACTGTCCCAATACACAAGTTCGCATTTCGCCGAGAACGGTTAAAATTCCTGGAAGTGTTCTTGACACGCTCCCTTTACCGAGGATGCATCGGTCGGTAACTTGTATGAACTTCTCAACACAAGTATACCAGCATGCATTTCGGCAGTTGGCGAACAGCGATGGAAATTGGCGGACAAAAGCTGTACGTTTTTTTTACAATTCTCGTATTGTGGCGGACACTAATTACTAAATTACTAATTTGTACTAACAATAATAATAACTTATGTGTACAACTGTCGCTCAACTATTCCTTGCATGCATGTACTGCCAAAATGCAATATTGCCTTCATACTAAATTTCTATTTATCATACCATAACTACATCATATTCAATAGTCTGTCAGCTTGTGTTAGCCACTGTAATATCTCCGTTAAATTGTGTTTGATATGTAATAATACGATGTAATATGATGTTTAAATTGTCCTCTTTGTGTGTGTGTGTGTGTGTGTGTGTGTGTGTGTGTGTGTGTGTGTGTGTGCTTTATCCAGAGTCTTCGTGAACAAATGTGGGTTTGTTGTAACACCAAAACAGAAAAAGTGGAACAATTTGAAGGAGAAATACAAGCTAACCCACCTTTGTATCTTTTCAGCAATTAATGAATAGCCATTCAAGCCATTCAAACTGGAAACCTTTTTGGACTTCAAGCGTGCATTCATTGATACGTTAATTTTTAGGAACTTAGGGATCCTCCGACAGGGAAAGGGGTGGAGGCGGATGGGGTGATTGTATGGTCAGATGGGTGCTGCACTCCAGTGGCAGCACTCCATAAGTCCCCTGGCCCCTGGTAGTTGCAGCGAATCTGCTCACCACTACAGGTGGTGTTGTCACATCCCCGTCCTCTGCCCCTCCCAGAGAACAACCCGCCACCACGGAAGAGGGCAGGGCCAAGGAGGAGCTAGTGGACTTCTTGAAGGAGCAGGCAGAGAAAGAGGACGAGAGGGAAAAGCAGGCAGTGGCGAGGGAAGAGGCGAGGGAGAGAGCAGTAAATGAGAGGGTTCCAGAGATATCTATCTCTGTTTGAAAGACTTGTAAATAAATTGTAAATGTGTATATAGAACTATATTTAAAAATATCAGTTCCTTAATTATTGTTGTTTGTTGTTGTTGCTCTTTTAATTAAATATTGTAGAAATTGATTGTCAGTCTGTATGGTATTTAAACAGTTGTGCATAAAATGGTAACATGCAGGTAGGGCATATGTTAAATGTATTTATTAAATGTTGAATGTGCAGTGTCTACAGTGTTGTTAAAACCATGAGGCGGGGAGTGCCGGGCCACGCGGGACAATGCCCCCCATGACCAGGACAGGGACAGGGCCAGGGACAGGGTCCTGTATTCAGGTGTCATTGGTTTGTCATTCTTTGTAAAACAAACAAACAAAAACAGTTAATCGTGCATTTTACAGTTGACTCTATGAACTGTTTCCCTGCAGCAACTACACCAGCGTGTATGCCCCTATAGTTGTTGACAGTGAGTCTGACTCAGATGACCACCAAGAATACCCTGCAGAGGAAAGGTATGATGTATTACTAGTTAGTACCTCATTTTTGTTTTTGGCTCCAATATTGGAAATCATGTACACTGATATTCTCTTACAGTCCACAGGGTTTGAGCTTGAGTGCTGAAAACATTGTTTCAGAACTGGCCTCCAAGATTACCAATATATATATATAATATACAGCAGGTTCAACATCAACAGGGCAAATATATGGGATGGGGATGGATCTAACCCTAACCCTCAGAGGCTTTAAGCGATCATCTTATGACCCATCACATGAAATTTTTGTTAAATTCACTGATGATGAGGGGTGAGCAGAGGATGCAGTGGACACTGGTGGTCCCAAACGGGAGTTCCTCACCCTGCTGATGGACTGCTTTAGATCAAGGAGACTCTTTCATGGTCCAGAAGATAGGAAATTTCTCACGTTAGACTGTGCAGGTAAACATTTTATTGTTTCAGACTTAAATTAAGTACATTGCATTTCTGACAATAATTTTGGAATTCATACTGGAAATTCAACATCTGGTTTTAGCTCTGCACCTGGATTTAGTGAAATTAACTCTGGTATGCATTTTCATGTGGACTTGAAACTGATTTTAATAGTGGCACTAATGGATGGTAAAATATAAACAGCTGCCAGAGATCATGAATGTTTTCATGTTGGGAGGATGATCGCTACATCAATAGTTCACGGTGGTCCAGGCCCTCGATTCTTGTCGGAAATGCTCTACGACCACCTCACGGGAAAATCCAGCGTTGATGTTGAAGCAAGGATTGAGGATATCACAGATGATACCATGAGAGCCTCCTTGCTTGAGGTGTGTTGTCAAATCAACAAAGCTCACAAAGTCTTATCAAATAACTTTCTCAACTATCTATAGTCTATAGTATCTATAGTCCTATCTCAACCCCTAAAACAAAATTTTGACTAGTTCCACCCCTGAATTCCTTTTTTAAACCAAATAGCTGTTCACAGGTATTTGTTCCATCTTTTTTTAAATGAATAATGAATACTTGTAATCTAACGCACCACCTCTTTGTAGTAAAATCCAGTTTGCACCATCTCAGAACATTAGCTTAATGAAACCCTTCCTTCCTATTTTATAGCATGGACAATATTCAAATTGTTTGATTTATTTCCATATTTATCTTTCAGTATGGGAAACCTGTGGCATTTCACTTTAATGTATGGTAATTGTTTTCCAGATATCCAGTGAGCAGCAACACTGGATGAACTGCATGCAGTGATGGACAAACATTCAAGTCTGTTGCAGACTGCTGGTTGTCTTCAGTACCCAAATGTTGTGTTGGACAAGAAGTTAATCATTAAGGACTTCATGCAGTGGTACTTCATTTACCGTAACCATTTCTCAATACAAAGGTAATGTGCTTTATTTTCACATATTCATTCAAATGTTTAAGACTTTACATGAAGTCAATTGTATCAAGTATCTAGTAATTAGTATGCTTAAAGGGATAGTTCAACATTTTGGCAAATTGACCTATTGCCATAACAGGCACTGATAGTAGAAGGTACCCACTCATAGGGATTATAGCAATAGGCCCATTTTCCAAACTGTTAGCTCTTAAATGTTATCTGTCTTCTCTGATACTGCTATTGTTCTAAGCATTTGATTGTGTTTTTTCTCTGTGAATATTTTGTAGGTTCAAGCACTTAATGTGATTCATGCTTTGGAGCAGCATGCATCCATATTCAAGGCATTTATGTGCTCAAGTGTGGAACAGCTGACATCCACAACACTGGATAACCTTTTCCAGGTTCAACTCAGTGAACAAGGCACCACAAGACGCAAATAGGAAACCAGAGTACTAGCATTCTGGAGACTAACTCCTCCATACAGAAGGTTTATTACAGTAGCATTTCATACAATTGTTCCCATTTCTCTCATCTTTTATGAATGACAGGTTTTATAAAACACAGCAGAATGACTGTTAAACTGCACATGGCGTCTGTTTCACAAAGTGGGTTTAGAGGGGCGGTTAATCGTGCCCATTTGTGATAAAAGCACCAAACTTGGCATATATGTTGACAAATGTATTAAGAACAATTCTGGCTTCATTAAAGGTAGACATTCGTCTACTAATATTCGCAGATTATTAAATATTATAGACTATTCCAGTATCAATAAACAGGAAACTACTATTATATCCTTAGACGCGGAAAAAGCATTTGATAAGGTAAAGTGGAAGTTTCTATTGGCAATCTTACATAAATTTGGATTTGGTGAATCTTTCATTGACTGGATAAAAATATTATACAGCTCTCCCAAGGCACGTGATCAAAGATTTGATCAAATGATCAAATCTCTACAAGTTTTACCTTGCAAAGAGGCACTAGACAGGGTTGCCCTCTATCTCCCTCATTATTTGCAATATTTATCGAACCTTTAGCAGCAGCTATTAGACAAAATCAAAATATTAAAGGTGTACAATGCAAAATAGTAGAACACAAAATAAGTCTTTATGCGGATGACGTACTCCTCTTCCTCCAGAACTCTCTCCCCATTTCACTCATGGGTAGAATAGCCACCATTAAAATGATGGTTTTACCAAAAGTAAATTATTTTTTCTCAATGATACCATGCAAACCCCCTCTTTCCTGGTTTAAATCGTTGGACTCAGGTGTTTCAAAATTTCTGTGGAAAAATAAAACTCCACGCATTAGTTTAAAGACATTGCAAAAATCTAAAGAATATGGAGGTTTAGAGCTACCTAATTTTCAGTATTACTTCCTTGCCAATAAATTACAGTATATTGTAAAATGGTCAAAAGATCATCCTTTAGATAGTCAATGGCTAGACTCAGAGCAAGTGTTTTGCAACGAACTAGAAATCTCAGAGTTACCATTTATTAGTCAAAGTATCAAACGTCATCAATGTTTCAAAAGCATCAATATTAGCACAACTTTATCAGCTTGGTGGGAATTTCTTAAAGTAGCTAAAATTTCACCTTTTCCATGTGATCGTACTCCCATATGGAACAACCCAGACATCGTGAAAAATGATAAAAAGATGGTTAATTTCATTCAATGGAGAGATCAAGGAATACGGTATTTACAGCACGTAATTGTAGGAGGACAGTTTGTACCTTTCAATACACTTATTGTTCAATACGGAGTTAGCAGGAATACATTTTTAGAGTATCAACAACTTAAGGCCATAATAAATAAAACATACAGAATTAGTCAATTAAACTTACAACTTCCCGCTAAGATAATAGATTTATTGAATCTAAGCACTTTAAAGTTGTTATCAAAACTCTACAGGTTAGTATCTAAACTGGACGATTCAGTCTCTCTTCCGATTTCCAAGTGGGAGGCGGACCTCTCTCTTAATACTGACCAGTTTTCTTGGTCACAAATATGCTTAAATACGTTTACTATGACTAAAAACCCAAACTTACAGCTTATACAGTACAAAGTTCTTCATAGAATACATTATACTGGACAAAGGATGTTCCAGATGGGCTTTGTCACCTCTAATATCTGTTCACAGTGCACAGAGAACACTCCTGATAATTATATGCATGCTTTATGGCTCTGCACACCGGTACAGAGGTTCTGGAAGGAGATTTGGATCAACTACAGAATCCCAGTGTGCCCCACAGTATGTATATTAGGTCACCTGGGAGACATTGAAATAGAACCTAATTGGACACACCGGGTCCTCACCCTTATGTATCGCAAAGAAAACCATTCTAGTAAATTGGAAACAAAAATCCAGTTTATGTATCAATCCTTTTAGGAATCTTTTATCAGACCATATTAGTAGTGAGATAATGTCTGCCTCCACTGAACAACATTCGGCTGAATTGCACTCTCTGTGGTCCCCAATTATTGGCTTCGTTACCTAGTGGGGGCGGGGGGGTGGTGATCTCGTAGCCCTTGGGGTTGGGGGTCGGCTTGGGGGGTCTGGGGCGCCGGCCTCTGGTGGCCCCTGGGGGGCGGTGGGGGGGGCGGTGGGGCCCTGTGCCTGGCCGGTGGGGGCCTTGGGGGCTTGTGGGGGGGTTTGCCTCATGGCGGTGGGGGGGGGGGGGGGGGGGTGGCTGGGGGGGGCTCGGGCGGGGGGTTGTGGCTTGGGCGTCTCCGGGTCTCCCGGGGGGGGCTGGGCCGTGGACGTGGGGGCCCCACTCGGAGGGCCCGGCCCTGCCTGGGTGGGGGTTGGCTGTCTGCGCTGGGGGGCATTGCTGCCTTGGTCCTCCGTCGCTGGGCGGGGGCCGAGTGCCCCTGCGGATGTGGGAACTCCGTGACCCTTGGGGTGTCCGCCGGGGTGGCCTCGGGGGGGGGGGGGGGGGCGGGTCCGGGGATCGGGCCTCCACTGACCGGGGGTGCACGGGCGGGCGCGGCGGCACCATTCCCAGGTGTCTATGTCTTATGTTGTCAGTATGAATGGGAGGATGTTGGACCGTTTCCCCCTCCGTCTGGGGGCTCCGGCGGCGCCGGGGGCGCCCGTGGAGGTACGGCGGGGCCCTGGCCCGGCTCGGAGGGCCGGCCCCCGTCTACTGGATGGCCGGTGGGGGGGCGCGGGTGTCTTATCAGGGCCGGCTTTGCTGGTCCTGCTTCCTGGCTTCGGCCTCCGCTCCCCCTCCTTCCCCCCTACACGATTCATACGCACATAGGCGAAGGGCGGGGGGTCCGGGTCGTGGGGGGCATTGTCCCGCGTGGCCCGGCACTCCCCGCCTCACGGTTTTAACAGCAAAATAGACACTGCACATTCAACACTTAATAAATACATTTGACAAGGACACGTAGTTCGGGAGGGGGCGGGTCGGTGTCAAATCGATACTTGGCCCTCCCTCTCCCTGTTTTTATGGCATTAATCACATGCACTCAACACCAGGGGTGGGAGGGGGTCCCACATCACCCGCGTTCCCTCACTGGCCTGGGATAGGTGGGTCGGGGTACCCGGGCCTGGCGGGGCTCGCCGTGCAGCCTGGGGTGCCTTCTGGCGGTGCTGGACCCCCCCGGGGAGGGGGAAACGGTGCGTGATTGTGCGTCTGTGTCGGTGAGAATGCGGTATGGTGGTGGGTTGCCTCCTTCTTGCTTCTCCCCTCTGTGGGGTTGCCGGTGGCCTGGGTTCACTTCAACAATCTCACAGGTGTTGCAGATCTTTAGGTAAAATTATATAAATCAAAGTCATGTCAATGTGGAATAGAATTTATTTTTATTTGGCTTCATTTGGCTCAAGCATAGATTTGGTTAGGTCTCACATTCTCCTTCACAGACGCAGAGGCCTGTGCACCGGAGAGCAGCCTTCTTGCATGTGCAGCGCGTTGTGCAACCACTCTTACAGCCACATGAGATGAGTTCATGGCAGATTTTTGAAGCTTGTGGAAGTGTTGTCCAGTGGGGCTCATATAAGCCTTCTCTCTTCACCCATCCCCAATCAGTTGGCGATGGCAAGACAGGGTCTGGAAGCAGTGTCTTTCCCCAGATGTGACCACCCTGGTACACAGCTCTCTTGACATGCTCCATCAGAGCCGCTCGGGTAGGTGGGATTTGTTCCACTGAGTTTTTCCATGGGAAGAGCTTCCTCCTTGCATCATTCACCTTGTCGCAGGTGCTGGTTCGGTCAAAGAGAAGTACGACAAACCTCTCAATAATGTTCATAGCATCATCGGTGATAACCTTTGGTCCATTTCCCAGCATCAGTAGTGCATTTGTCAGTGCTGGCTGTGACTTCCATGTAGACCAGGCGGTCTTCTTTCCATGTCCTGCAAAGCTGGATACGGTGTCACAGCCCGTCAAAGCATGGAACATTGGAAGGGCACATGACATCTCTGGTCCAAGACATGTAGCCATTTGGTGGGCTGCTAGGTAGCGAAAGCTCTTGCCTGTTCCAAATGCTAGCCACAGTTCACATCTAGATCGTAGCTGGCTTATGGCAAACACAGCCAAGACCACAACATCAGTGTCTACAGTCCGAATCAGAACCTTTTGGTGTCCATGCTGTGCCGCCTGTGAAACATGCAGAAGCATACGACTATCTGCTTCTTCATGGCTGCATGGGGCCAGGGTGTGGAGATCCTGTAGTGTTGGTGTGCTAAGCACATCCTGCCCATCAGTGACAACAACTGCCTTGTCTTCCTCACAGAACATCTGAACAAGTGCCTTGGACAAGAAACTGAATAGTTCTGTCTTGTTGCTGTCAACCCGCATAAAGTTCTGCCAGTTTCCTGGGATGGCAGTCTTCCCAACCACACGTCTCCTTATACCCTTTCCACGCTTGGCTCTTGCTGTGCCTTTTAGGGAGTCTTCTTTGTAAGTATCCCAAACAAGGTCAATGCGTGCCACACTGCACAGCTGAGAAGTGATATATGGGATGAATATACTGTATGTTGGGCATACTCATCAAATGTCTTGGCACCTCCTGGCTTCAGCATTTGAACGATGACAGCTCCATCAAGAACTACACAGGTAACATCAGGAGCTTTAGTCTGCGCTGGAGACAGGTCCTCCAGGCACGTTAGAAGGTCACTCTTGGCCCCAAGTCGTAATCTTCCTCCATTGGAGAGTGCTGGTGGCCATGCTTGGTTCTCATGCTCAAAGAAGTCTTCCAGATTTCCATCTCTTGTTTGGCAGCTTATGTAGTGTCGGGAGAACAGCTGCACATCACTTTTCAATAAGTTTAGCTGCTGCTTCTGCTTACTTGCTAGCTTTTTTGTTGAGCCAACAAACAGTGTCAACCTGTTACGGGGGATTGTGTCATCCAATGGCTTCGTTCTATCCACAATACGTTCTTTTGTGAAGGCCTGAAACTGCTTTTGGCCAATCTTGTGGGCATTCTTCACAGTCTCCACTGCCATTGGATCAGCAATTTCTTTACTATCAAGTACAAGCAGGTCTTTGCTCTCCTCTTCAAATGGATTGCCCAGTTCTTCAAAGACATTGATGAGGGAGCAAACGTCTTTCTTAAAGGCTTTCTGAACACTTGCTGATTGGTCATGGTGGAGGACCTCATCTCTTCTTTCCATGAGCTTGTTTGCATGTTCAAAGTCTTCAATCACTGCGGCAACCTCCGGGCCAGATACCATCCACCGGCGAAGGGCACAAGGGTTGTCAGTAAGTCCTACTGCCCCTCCATCGCTCTTGATGCAAGCATTGTTCTGCTCATGTGCTTGGTCGATAGGAATTGCTGAGAAGGCCCGGTTGGTCTTCTGAATGGTGAACTTCCCTGCATCAAATTCTCTGTAAACATCTGGGTGTCTTGTTGGTAGTTCAGACATGTCATGGAGATGAACCGGAATCCACCGAGCATAGTTGGTGTGGTCCAGAGCAAAGAACCAGGGGACCAGTTCTGTCAAAGCATCGAGGTACATGCTGAAAGAAGACTGACGAAGGGATCGAACATAGACCAGTAAACACAGCTCCAACTCCATGACTGTTGCCCAGTACTGGAACTGAGGGGTGCTTTCACCCCTCTATTGAGACCATTCTTCAAACGTCAAAGGCTGATCTTCTGTATCTGTGTCACGGTTGTTGTAGGCCCAATGTTGCAGGATGTATAATGCAGCCACTGTAACTTGGTGGGCTCATCGGGTGTGAGTGACATGTGCTGCACGCAAGAAGGAGTCGGCAGTGCCTGCTGTTGTGATCCCTGCTTGTACCAGTGCCTCAACCCAACCACTACCTTTCAGCCAATCACCCAGAGTCCTGAGAGCTGCCATCTTGATATGGAGACCACCAAACATCACAACAATCTTGTCTTCCCCATACACCTCTGGCCACTTCCACTGTATCTGCTTGACAATCGCATACAAGGGTTGATCAAACACGACAACCGGTGTCTGCCCGACATTCAGATGTTGAACAGCCTGTCTTACCATATCCATTGCGTGTTTTATCATTGCCATGGTGTGGGCACTCTCTTGGAACAGAGGGAGTAGGGCACTCGGGCATATGATGTTTCCTCCGGCAAGCTGGTGACTTGCATGGTATGCAGCCCAGGACATGTTGTCCACACTCTTCTCATCTTCACTTGGAAGTACGAGGATGTTGCGTACATTTTCTAACCAGCAGTATTCTTCCTTGATGTTCTGCTCAGAGTTCTCCCTGCTCAAAGATCCCACTGTGCCAGGTGGTACAGGTGACC
Source organism: Cololabis saira (assembly GCF_033807715.1). NCBI lineage: Eukaryota > Metazoa > Chordata > Actinopteri > Beloniformes > Belonidae > Cololabis > Cololabis saira. Next base: position 43,720,775 of record NC_084603.1, on the reverse strand, counting down.
TCGTGGTGCTACTGACAACAGGTGGGATGTCTGTGTAAAAGCTTGGCAGATGACCCACGGGCTTCTTCCCTGCAGAGCCTCCAACAATTGCAATACTGCGGTCCACTCCTTGTCCTGCAAAGGAAGGGTGTTGAAAGAGCGAGATACCTGTGCCATGAAAGGAGTCCTTTGAGGTTGTGGAGCTAGGGTTATGGTCAATATTATCAGCCGCAGCAGTTGTGAAGACGCCACCACGCATCTTAGGAGGGCAGACCACCTGTTCTTTGTGGTACTGCTGTATGACCCTTTCTCCAAGTTGGGCTAACAGACAAAGCACACGGTCATATGTTATACTGAGACCCAAATTTGAAAGCCGTTCCACAAGCTCCATCTTCCTTGTTTGAGCATGGATCATCAGGCCTATATACATGGGAACAGGTGTCTCCTGAGTGGCATTGTGTCTGACGTTGGCATATGTGGATCCTTTGCGGCGCCTGTGCTTGATACTATTAAACTTAAGCAGTTGTGCAATGGTTAAGGCTGCTGACTTTGCTGGGCATGCACTCTGGTCTTTTATGGTTGGACCTTCAAGGATCATATTTACCAGGGCCAGCAGTGAGTTTGGCACAGAATCTCTTTGGCAGCTTTCATGGAATCCAGTGAAGGGTTCCACATCAAACATGTGGCGGCGCACAATGTTTGCAGCACGACCCAGGCAGACAGCATCACGGTCACTCCTCCATTCGCATGCCTTAGCCAGGGCTGCACCAATGTCCTCATTGAATGCAAGAAGCACATCCCGGCCTTAGGACAGAGCTTTCAGGTTTGGGATCTGAGCCAAAGGTATTTCCTTTAATTTTGTGGTGTGAACTTTAGATGCAAGCTTAATGCCAAGCTGCTCCATCCTTGCCATGTACATGTCAGCTAGATCAGCTAGCCTGAAAACTGGTGCAATGCCCCCATCTAAAAGAGACTCCTCAATGTACATCACAACCTCAGCAAAAGCAATTCCTGATAACATTGTTTCCTCGTCAGTTCTCCCACTTTGCTGCTTTTCTTCGGTTTTGTGTTTTCTAACACGGTTGTAGAGGCCCACCAAACACTTAGTGTGATATTTTGCTTCAAGCGCAATCATATCTCCTGGGCTTAGACGAGCCAGCAATTCTGTGTCTTGCAAGAGTTCTGCACATGTCCTAACTTGCTGGTCCAGTTGAAATGTTGCTGCTTCATGTAAACTATCTGTGGCAGCTGGTTTGCAACAGAAAAAACAAATTTCTGGAGCTTGGTGTTCAGTGCTTGAACGTCCCTTTCTCTGTTTACTTGGGACTGCAGTGGTGTCATTGTCATCTGTACTAGTGGTGTCATTGTCATCTGTACTAGTGGTGTCATTGTCATCTGTACTAGTGATGTCATTGTCATCTGTACTAGATTTGTTCATAGCTCTCTTCTCAGCCCGTTGAACTTTAGTCTTGTTGTAGGCCAGTCTGCATGACTGATGCCACCATGCATTGTTTTCAACAAGAGCTTCTTCAAACCCCTTTCCCTGATCCAGTTTCTCTATCAGGATCCCTTTTGGTAGTGCATTTAATTCATTCAGTCTTAGGAGACCTTCAGCTAAAGATGTGTATGCACTCCCTGTATGCTTCCTCTTAGTTAGTGTTGGATCAGTCAGCTTCTCTTTACTGTCTTTTTGACAGATAACACACAAAGCCCAGTTTATATTGGTTGTTGGACACCCTGCGTCCTTTAGCACAAACTTTTGTGACATACTGGTAGTCAATCAGTTTCCACCATCATTATGGCATCTGAAATACAAGTGTCACAGATTCAGAAATGGACAGAAGTAATATTTTGTAGAAAAACAATTTAGCTATCTTAGACTAATTTAACTAGCTTGAAAGCTATGTTCACTCACCTGATCCACAGGTCTTCATTCACCCAGCAGGATGCATTGCTTTTCTTCCTTAAGCCAAAACCTATGGTGTTCAAAATGTTGGGTTACTAAAATGTAGTATATAAGTCACAGTTCTGATAAAATGTTGAACATCTCTGTACCACTACAACTACTCTGTCAAATGGAATCTTTAGGCTATGATTTGACTTGCTAACCTAGTTACCTAATCTAGCTAGCCAGAAAGTTAACATTTTTTTAGCTAGCTAGAAATCTAGCTCACATGATTTACTCATTTAGAATGTGTGCGAGTATTTTATTTTATTTTATTTTGTTTTGTTTAAAGCTATGACAGCTGTCAGACCCTAATTATATGCACTGTGACACTACTTTGTGGGTTACCCAGAAGAGGGTTGATGTGACCGCATGCTTAAAAGTCACTCCCTGCTAAACTTCCATGGTGTCTCGTGCAGATACACAAAAAAGCTTCGGATAAAATATGTAAATTCACAGAGTGTCATACAGTGTCATATCAGAAAAGAATTATATGGAGGGTCTTGCTGAGGGCAAAACATACTGACAACAAAAACAAATTCATATTTGTAATAGAAATCCAATGCAGCCTCGGAAATCCTTAGGCTTTTTATGGTGAGAAATCTGCCTAAAATACAAGGCCAAATTAAATTAAATGCTGTTCCACAATGACATGACTTACAATCATATAATTTTACCTGAAGATCAGCAACACTTGTGAGATTGTTGAAGTAGTCACAAATTATCTAGGTGGTACACAATACTCTGATATGACCAACACACAGCAAAAATGAAGAATTGTCCTCGCCTGAAATAAATTTACAATTAGACAGCCAATAAAGCCTGAACAAGTCTGCTTATTGCATTAAAATTGACTCTTAGTCAGCTGAGCAACATGTAACCATTTACCAAACCTAAATAGCAGGTCATATCCCAAAGCACATAGGCTCTACATAGATTTTAGTGAAGATAGGGCGAGGTTGGGCCAGTTGAGGATGTGGTGCGGTGCTATGGCCACTAGGGGGCATATTTCCATTGGCCCAATATCCAGAATTGTTCTTATACATACATTTGTCAACATATATGCCAAGTTTGGTGCTTTTATCACAAATGGGCACGATTCTAGGTATTCACAGTGCTTAGCCGCCCCACTATTTATGCTGAACCTGAACTCAGGGAAACACAAAGCGACATTTCTTCAACCCGGGCAAGAGGGCTCAGTTGAGTCTGTTTCAGAAAGTGAGCTAACTCATACTTGGAGTCTGTTACCGACTCAGTGAAGAAAACCTGCTCAAAAGTAGCATTTGTTCAACATACCCCCAGTTTATTTCTGTCTCCTCTCCTTAAAGCCGCGTTTATACTTGCAGTTCAGAACGCGTACGCGAGACGCAGGATACGCGTGACGTCACGTCTCGCGTATCCTGCGTATCCTGCGTACATTTGACGCGTCGACGTGCACGTTCTCAAAAAGACACTGAACGCGTACGCGACCTGCAGTTCTCGCTCTGGCCGCTAGTATCGCTGTTCCCGGTCTGATCCCGGCTGGCACGATTATGCTGCTCTCCCCTGGAGAAAGTTCCCCGTGCATATATTTATGCAATATTTAACTTCCCCCCAGGGTTTCCGTTGTCCGGTAAAATATGCCGAAGTCCGGTATTTTATAATCTCTCCGGTCAAAATACTCACTGGTGCTGCGGGACTAGAGTCCCCGGGAGTACCGCGGATGGCGAGCCCCGGCCGCCGAGCCCCGGCCGCCGAGCCCCGGCGACCGAGCCCCGGCGACCGAGCCCCGGCGGAGGTACGCGCCGAGCCTCGGTGCCTCCCGGAGCCGGGAGGAAGCGGAGCCGGGAGCCAGGAGTCAATTGACGGGACTTATTTTATTTTAAATACTCTGTTTTTCAATAAAAATACTATTGAATGACTTGGAATCATATTAGGAACAATACATTTTTTGACCATGTTAATCTTTCTTATATATCGACAACTACTTCTCCATATGAACCTAAAATTAACTGGATTTATTGTTTCGTCATTCTTGTTGAGATGGGTGAGGGGAATGCTGGATAAATTAGTCTGGAAAGACTATCCACTTTTGATAATAAGCAATAATAATAAGATAAGATAAAATAGTCCTTTATTACTCCCTCAACGGGGAAACTCACGTAGCAGAAGTACACACACACACACACAGGGAAGGGGGTAAAACAGTAATATAAATAAGTAATACACATTAAAAAAAGAGTAATAATAATAATAATAATGTTATGGTTTTCTTTAGCTTCCTTCTAGGCACCCAGAGCACAGAGATCATTATTCATTCACACACATTCTCCCCGGTGGTAGCTCCGTCTGTAGCCGCAGCTGCCCTGCAGACTGACGGGAGCGTGGCTGCCATATCGCGCCAAACGGCCCCTCCGACCACCACAAACATTCATACACACTCATACACATTCACACGATGTTATAATCTCCTACATCATCCAATATTGTCCTGTAAAAGTGTTCGTTTTTCTAATCTGCTACCGCTGCTGCTGCTACTACTTCTGCTACTTAATATAAGTAGCTTTTCCAACTGTTGCTCTGCTTACTGCCCCCTATCGGTCACCATCGGTATGACAGGCTCTACTCGGGTGGTACGCGACGTACGCAGTGGAGCATGAACAGACACAAAGCAGGCTACGCAGGCTACGCAGGTTACGTGCGTAGAGTATATTTCCGGCTTAATGAAGCTGAACACCAGTTTACATTGAATACTTAACCAGTGATTCAAATTCTGACTGTTGCAGGAAGCCTTGAGAGATACTTTGAAGTCAGAATGAAATGTGTGTTTGCAGAAAAATGGTTAATAATGTATACCACATGTTTACTGTGGGTTGATTGTTTTCTTCTGTTGTAAATAACTGGATGAAAGAATCTGCTAACTAATGTGATCAGAGCACTGGGAGCAAAAGAGCTTTGTCGAAATCAATTGCTGATTTAAGTCTCTAACAAAACAAAACACTGCTTTTGCATCTAATGCTTATTTTGCATATTAATATATTTTGCAATACATGTTTAAGTACTGATCCAATAGAAGTGGAAGTTAATGAATGGATGAGTGGATGGTGGATTAGATGGTGTAAGTAGTGAATTGGTGCGTACAAGTAAAACTTAAATGAAGTGAACAAGTCAGTTTTCCTACAACAGTTGGTGGTAGTGTGGCCGAGCGGTCCAAGGTGCTGGATTTAGGATCCAGTCTTGGAAGAGCTACCAGATACGTCAGATAGGAGGGATGCTCTGTCTGGCGAGGCGTCACACACAATCTCTTCACCTGCCGAGTGTCTTCAGATGTAGACACTGACACACAAGAAAATGTGATTCATATATTTCCTGTGGGTCTACTCTAATAATATGATCCAGTATTATCACACGTAATGTTGTTGATGAAAACATGAAGTCTCACTTTCAACCCTGGGAAGAGCTCTGCTCTTCCTTTTCTTGTTCTTTTGTTTGCCCTAAAATCCAACACATGTAAAAATGTGTCTTTGCTGTGGCTGTGATTCATCAGCCCAAGTAACGTGATGTGACTGTGTGTGAATGACGTACATAGTTGTCCTGGCTGCACCAATTGGGGGCTTCTGCTCATGTAAGAGTCGCTCCAGCTTGGCCTGCTGGTAATATTTGTCCTTTTTTTTTTGGTTTGAAAGTGACTTCCACTGTGGAGAGTTGACACTGTCAGACATTGTACTGACTGGCAACCAAAACAACAGCTGTTAAATACATAGGTCCACATTTAAGTGCATTTCTGCTGTACAGACTGTCAAATGTCAAGTCAAGTGAAGTCAACTTTATTTATAAAGCACTTTAAAAACACCAACATGGTCCAAAGTGCTGGACAGGCAAATGGAAGACAACATACCATAAAGCACAGGGCACATAAATAAAACAATCATGATAAGTTAAGTGAATAAAAAGGACAAAATAGAAGATAAAAGAATAAAATAATAATAAAAGGATGAAATAAACTCAACTGTCTTGCAAATGCTTACTAACATCCATCCATCCATCCATTATCTATACCCGCTTTATCTTTTGGAGGGTCACAGGGGTCTGCTGGAGCCGATCATTTCAGGTGAGAAGCAGGGGTTACACCCTGTACAGGTCACTAGTCCATCGCAGGGCCACGTATATACACACAACGGCAGTAGCTCAGGTGGTAGAGCGGGTCGTCCAATGATCCGAAGGTCGGCGGTTCGAATCCCGCTCTGTCCCAGTTTGCTGTCGTAGTGTCCTTGGGCAAGACAACTTACCCACCTTGCCTCGTGTGAATGTGTATGAATGTTGGTGGTGGTCGGAGGGGCCGTTAGGCGCAATATGGCAGCCACGCTTCCGTCAGTCTGCCCCAGGGCAGCTGTGGCTACAAACGTAGCTTACCACCACCAGAGAGAATGTGTATGGATGAATAATGATTTCTGTAAAGCGCTCTGGGTGCCTAGAAGGGCGCTATATAAATCCAAGTCATTATTAATATTATTACAACCATGCACACTCACACCTGCTTTGAAGAAAATCAAAATCCTAGTCAGCTCTAACCTTTTCTCCTTGAGAGTGGCGCTGCTCTTCATCTTGAATTCAGCTGCAATCTCTGGCTTTTGTTCCTTTAAAAACAGCATGAAGGCCTTTGGCGGCTTTTTAGCGTACTCGCCGTCTCTCTTGGCTTTTCTAAAGGACAAAGTGTGTATGAGCGCACAAACAGACACACAGCAGCTGATTGTGGCAGGGTGGAGGAGGTGCAGCCAGTCAGGCTGACGGGACACAGGTGTGGCCCATCAGCCTCTCCACCCTGCCAGCCTTATAAGAGGAGAAGCTGCTGCTGAGACTGTTGGTCTTCCAGATCAGTGGGTGGCGGTAATGCACCCGAAAGCTGTTTGCCAACCGCCAATAAAATCAAAAGAAGAAGAAGAAGAATGAGACTGTTGGTCAGACTGAAGCTGGAGCTGCTGATCGTAAGGTGCTTGGGCACGTGTGCGCTTTGGTGAATAAAGGATTCTACACAGAAACTCCGTGTCCGCTATCCTGTCGGTCGGGCCCCCGTAGCACTCGCCCTGCTACACTGATGTTCATCACGCTTCATCTCTGTGAGTTTTACTTACAGCGTCTGTGAAGAACACAGCACATTGTCTTCAGGTACGGTTTGAAAAAACTGTAAACACAAAACAAGGTTTGATTAAAGAAGCTGCAGTGGTGTATTTCATTCACCAGGAGGCTTTTAAATAAACGTTTTAAGAAAAGAAGCAAAATCCTTAGAGACTGATTAAGTCACAACATCTGGGTGTTTCTATATTTATCAGGTTCATTTAAAATTGAAAAGTAATATTCCTTTTTCTTTTCATCAGATTATTTGAGGTTTTAGAAGAGCTGTTTCATACTTGCTGACAGTTTTGGCTGTGAACTCCAGCTCTCTTCAAAATGCTGATGTGAACAAGGCTGGAGTTCACAACTAAAACGGTCAGCAGATATGAAACAGCTCTTCTAAAACCTCAAATCTTTTTGATGAAACAAAATTATTAATATCTGACTGTTTCTACTTTTGGTTGGAGAGGAAAAGTCTGTCTTCCTTCACTAAAAGATGTACACAAACTAAAGTTAAGTTCATTCTTTCTTGTTCTAAATCTAACACTGAAGCAAATATTTCGATGTTTGACATTGTCAGCTTGTCATGATTCATTCAAATGTTTGAAATCTGTATGAAAAGATGCCCCTACCCTTGACTCTCTGTCTTACCTGTCCCTGGCTATGATCACCTGCCTGCCTGGATAGCTGAGCTGACTGCCTGGTGATTACAGCAGCATTTACTGCAGATGTTTGCGCATAAGCAAGTTCTTCAAAAGGCAAATCTGCATTGATTGTTCTGGTGTGACTTCCGACTGGAGGAAGGAAGGTGCTGAAGTTAGGCTCAGCCGGGAAGACAGGAGGAGGAGGTGCCAATAAAGGAGGTGGAGAATGGGCCGTGTCTGCCAACAGGTTTCGTATGACCTCCTCCAGGGTGGAGACCAACTCTTCCCACTCCGTCCCTTTCACAGCACGTTCAAATTCTGTTCTCAGATCCGTGTTGGACAGATCATTTTTGAACGACTCACTCAAGTCAAGACTGACGTCTGGATCTGAGGAACACATTGATGCACAGCTGCTGTTCAGCTTCAGATATTTTACAGCATGCAGGTGAACAAGCCAGTGTGTATGTCTATGTGTGTGTATGTATATGATCATGCGCGCGTGTGTGTGTGTGTGTGTGTGTGTGTGTGTGTGTGTGTTCGTACGTCTGTGTGTACATGTCTTTGTGGCTGTGTGTGTGTGTGTGTGTGTGTATGTATATGTTTGTGTGGCTGTGTATGTTTGTGTATATGTATGTGACTGAGTGGCTATATGTGTGTGTGTGTGTGTGTGTGTGTGTGTGTGTGTGTGTGTGTGTGTGTGTGTGTGTGTGTGTGTGTGTGTGTGTGTGTGTGTGTGTGTGTGTGTGTGTAATAAACCAAACAAAGCTCCACCTGAAGTGTATCTATAGTGGGGGAGGGGGGGAGCAACCCCGCCACCCGCGAGACCAGAGGCCGACACGGAAGAACCCGGAACCCAGGCCACCAGCAACCCCACTGAGGGGAGAAGTAGGAGGGAGGCAACCCACCGCCTGCGGAGCGGCCCGATCTTATAATAAGATATACTATATATATCTTATTATAAGATACATATTATTATAATATAATAATAATAATAATAATAATAATAATAATAATAATAATAATAATAATTATACTACTACTACTACTAATAATAATAATAACCACCTTTGTATAATATAATATTGATAAATTATTAAGTTTTGTTGTCCTGCCAATGGAGGCTCAAATCCTCCATGGCAGGACACTTCCACACCGCATTCTCACCGACATAGACACACAATCACGCACCGTTTCCCCCTCCCCGGGGGGGTGCAGCACCGCCAGAAGGCACCCCAGGCTGCACGGCGAGCCCCGCCAGGCCCGGGTATCCCGACCCACCTATCCCAGTCCAGCGAGGGAACGCGGGTGATGTGGGACCCCCTCCCGCCCCTGGTGTTGAGTGCATGTGATTAATGCCTTAAAAACAGGGAGGGGGAGGGCCAAGTATCGATTTGACACCGACCCCCCCCCTCCCGTGAGGCGGGGCATGCGGGACAATGCCCCCCACGACCCGGACCCCCCGCCCCTCGCCTATGTGCATATGAATCGTGTAGGGGGGGAAGGAGGGGGAGCGGAGGCCGAAGCCAGGAAGCAGGACCAGCAAAGGCCCCCTGATAAGACACCCGCGCCCCCCCCACCGGCCATCCAGTAGACGGGGGCCGGCCCTCCGAGCCGGGCCAGGGCCCCATCGTACCTCCACGGGCGCCGCCGGAGCCCCCAGACGGAGGGGGAAACGGTCCAACATCCCCCCATTCATACTGACAACATAAGACATAGACACCTGGGAATGGTGCCACCCCGCCGCCGCGCCCGCCCGTGCCCGATCCCCGGACCTGGCCCCACCCCCCCCCGGAGCCACCCCGGCGGAGACCCCAAGGGTCACGGAGTCCCCAATCCGCAGGGGCACGCGGCGCCCGCCCAGCGACGGAGGACCGAGGCAGCAATGCCCCCCCAGCGCAGACAGCCACCCCCCACCCAGGCAGGGCCGGGCCCTCCGAGTGGGACCCCCACGTCCACGGTCCAGCCCCCCCCGGGAGACCCGGAGACGCCCTAGCCACAGCCCCCCGCCCGAGCCCCCCCAGCCACCCCCCCCCCTCCGCCATGAGGTAACCCCCCCCATAGGCCCCCAAGGCCCCCACCGGCCAGGGACAGGGCCCCATGGCCCCACCCACCGCCCCCCAGGGGCCACCAGAGGCCCGCGCCCCAGACCCCCCAAGCCGACCCCTAACCCCAAGGGCTACGAGATCACCACCCCCCCGGCCCCCACTAGGTAACGAAGCCAATAATCGGGGACCAGAGAGAGTGCAATTCAGCCAAATGTTGTTGAGTGGAGGCAGACATTATCTCACTACTAATATGATCTGATAAAAGATTCCTAAAATGGTTGATACATAAACTGGATTTTTGTTTCCAATTTACTAGAATGGTTTTCTTTGCGATACATAAGGCAGTAAGAACCCGGTGTGTCCAATTAGGTTCTATTTGAGTGTCTCCCAGGCAGTGGTGTAAAGTAACGAAGTACAAGTACTTCGTTATTGTACTTAAGTAAGATTTTTGAGAATTTGTACTTTTATTGATACTTTCATTTTTCTGTACTTTTACTTTTACTTCGTTACATTTTCAAGGAAAAAATCGTACTTTTAATCCGCTACATTTAAAATTGGACACGTCGTTACTCGCTACAAATTAAAGCCATGAGAACAGCACAGCGGGGGCTGATTTATGGTTCCGCGTTACACCGGCGCAGAGCTACGGCATAGGGTACGCGGCGACGCACACCCTACGCCGTAGCCTACGGCGTACGTATGCGTCGATTTAACGCGGAACCATAAGCGGACGGGAAGGAAGGGGGGCGAGTGAATTGCCCGTGATTGCCCGGCGGCGGGTCCGTGACGAGACACCTTTAATACCGTTAATATTATAGATCCATGCAAGACACCTGGGGCAGACGGGGAGACTCGGCCTCCCCGAGAAGGAGCCGCAGCCCCCGGGAGAGTTGCGCCGCAGAGGCGGGCCGGAAAGGACGGAGGAACCGCCGTCGCGTCGAGTACCGATGAAGACTGATGAAGACTTAACCGCGTTAAATCGACGCAGAGCGTACGCGCCGAAGCGCACCGTACGGTGCGTGTCGCCGCGTACCCTACGCCGTAGGCTCTGCGTTGGTGTAACGCGGAACCATAAATCAGTCTTGAGCGGCAGCCGACGAAATGAAAATGGGTTAATGGAAACAAACGCTAAAGGGGTCAGAATAATATCACCATTATTTAGAGTTGTAAGCAAATTCTTGGATTCTTCATTTCTTTGCAATCCTTTTGAAAATAATTTTGTACTTTGAATTTTGTACTTTGTACTTTGTACTTTTTACTTTTTACTTTTGTACTTAAGTACATTTTACACCATGTACTTTTGGTACTTTATTATATTTAATTTGAGGTACTTTTATACTTTTACTTAAGTAATTTTCTTAATGGGTACTTTTTACTTTTACTTAAGTAATTTTCAAGCAGAAAATTTGTACTTTTACTTAAGTACAATATTTTTGTACTTTTTCCACCTCTGCTCCCAGGTGACCTAATATACATACCGTGGGGCACACTGGTATTCTGTAGTTGATCCATGTGGATAAATCCTCACAAATCTCCTTCCAGAACCTCTGTACCGGTGTACAGAACCATAAAGCATGCATATAATTATCTGGGGTGTTCTCTGTGCACTGTGAACAGATATTAGAGGTGTCAAAGCCCATCTGGAACATCCTTTGTCCAGTGTAATGTATTCTATGAAAAACTTTGTACTGTATAAGTTGTAAGTTTGGGTTTTTAGTCATAGTAAACGTATTTAAGCATATTTGTGACCAAGAAAACTGGTCGGTATTAAGAGAGAGATCCGCCTCCCACTTGGAAATCGGGAGAGAGACTGAATCGTCCAGTTTAGACACTAACCTGTAGAGTTTTGATAACAACTTTAAAGTGCTTAGATTCAATAAATCTATTATCTTAGCGGGAAGTTGTAAGTCTAACTGGCTAATTTTGTATGTTTTATTTATTATGGCCTTAAAGGGGACCTATTATGAAAAACACGTTTTTTCTTGTTTTAACATATATAAAGTGGTCTCCCCTCACCCTGCCAGCACAGGGGAGACAAAATACCATGAAATTCTGCAGGGTCTCTGACCCCCGCCTTACAGAGTCCCCCAGTGTCACGTGACCTTTTTTTGAGCCATTCTGAATCTGCGCCTATGGTGACGTCACCATAGGCGCTCATTTCCAGGTTCCCGGGTGGCTTGGGAGCTGGGTCCTCGGAGGTCCGTCCCAGGTCGGACCAGCTTCACCCTCAAAGATTTTCAGCCAAATCTGTCGGTTTGATCCCCGGTAACAGGCGATGCGCACAGGATGTGCTCCGGAGCCGATCTGTGCGCCCGCCGTGGGGTTGCGGCGCCCGTCGCGCAGCATCCGCCGGGCAGATCCGGCTGAAATTGCGCTGGTCGGTCCCCGGGAGTCCCTGCTACCAGTCCAGGCCGGTTCCTGCGGTCCCGGCCGGTCGGAACCGGTCAGATTCCCCGGTTAAAGCCGCGGTGATGCGCGCTGCTCCAGCTTACTTTCTGGTTCCCAAAGCGCGGTCCGTCCGACTAAATTGTCCAGTTTCCCAGCCGCTTTGGGAGCAGGGATTTCTGGGGTACGTCCCAGGCTGGACCAGCTTCACCCTCCGACATTTTCATCGAAATCTGTCGGTTTGATCACCGGTAACGGGCGATGCGCCCCGGAGCCACGCCGGGCGCCCGGTGTGGCTCCGGGGCCAGCGTTCAGCATCCGCCGGGCAGATCCGGCTGAAATAGTGCATAAATGTTATTTATATACAACTCATATTTAATTTTTTTAACAATAAAGTTGCCATTTGTGAAAATTCAGTGTTGTATTTATTTACAGGCTCGGGCTGCTCTGGCGGAGCAAGGTTTATTCTCCTCCCCTGCTTCATTCAGGGAGCCAATCAGCACAGAGCCTCATTATCATACCCCACCCTTCCCTTAGAATGAGGCACAGAAAAAGGGGTTAGAAGCGGTAAAACTATAGACACGGCCCACAGGCTGGATTTATGATTTATGTAGAAAAAACAAGCTTTAGATTGTTTTTAAGACATTGAAGGCCTGTTTAAAATATACATTAAATGCCATAATAGGTCTCCTTTAAGTTGTTGATACTCTAAAAATGTATTCCTGCTAACTCCGTATTGAACAATAAGTGTATTGAAAGGTACAAACTGTCCTCCTACAATTACGTGCTGTAAATACCGTATTCCTTGATCTCTCCATTGAACGAAATTAACCATCTTTTTATCATTTTTCACGATGTCTGGGTTGTTCCATATGGGTGTACGGTCACATGGAAAAAGTGAAATTTTAGCTACTTTAAGAAATTCCCACCGAGCTGATAAAGTTGTGCTAATATTAATGCTTTTGAAACATTGATGATGTTTGATACTTTGACTAATGAATGGTAACTCTGAGATTTTCTAGTTCATTACAAAACACTTGCTCTGAGTCCAGCCATTGACTATCTAAAGGATGATCTTTTGACCATTTTACAATATACTGTAATTTATTGGCTATGAAGTAATACTGAAAATTAGGTAACTCTAAACCTCCATATTCTTTGGATTTTTGCAATGTCTTTAAACTAATACGTGGAGTTTTATTTTTCCACAAACATTTTGATACATATGAGTCCAACGATTTAAACCAGGAAAGAGGGGGTTTGCATGGTATCATTGAGAAAAAATAATTTACTTTTGGTAAAACCATCATTTTAATGGTGGCTATTCTACCCATGAGCGAAATGGGGAGAGAGCTCCATCTGGAAAGATCATCTTCTATTTTCTTTATAAGCTGAACATGATTTAATTTTATTAACTCTGACAGCCTAGGGGAGATGTTTATGCCTAAATATCTAATGTTCCCTTATTGTAATTGAGTATTGGTTATATTCCTAAAATTGCAGTTAACACACAAAACAGTGGATTTAGACCAATTAATATAATAATCAGACAGAGATGAAAATCCCTCTATAAGTGCACTTGTCTGTGATAGTGAAGATCGTGAGTTCTGGAGGAAGAGGAGTACGTCATCCGCATAAAGACTTATTTTGTGCTCTAATATTTTGCATTGTATACCTTTATTATTTTGATTTTGTCTAATAGCTGCTGCTAAAGGTTCAATAAATATTGCAAATAATGAGGGAGAGAGAGGGCAACCCTGTCTAGTGCCTCTTTGCAAGGTAAAACTTGTAGAGATTTGATCATTTGTCCTTACACGTGCCTTGGGAGAGCTGTATAATATTTTTATCCAGTCAATGAAAGATTCGCCAAATCCAAATTTATGCAAAGTTGCCAATAAAAACTTCCAATTTACCTTATCAAATGCTTTTTCTGCGTCTAAGGATATAATAGTAGTCTCCTGTTTATTGATACTCCAATAGTCTATAATATTTAATAGTCTGCGAATATTAGTAGAGGAATGTCTACCTTTAATGAAGCCTGTTTGATCCGGATGTATAATAGAAGGGGTGACTCTTTTCAGACGTTCAGTAAGGGCCTTGCTAATTATTTTAAGGTCTACATTTATCAATGAAATTGGGCGGTAGCTCGATGGGAGCAAGGGATCTTTGTCCGGTTTTAATAAAAAACTAATATTAGCAGAGTTCATATTTAAGGGTAAGCTTTTATTCTCCCTAGCATTTAGAATCATTTTATAAAATGTTGGTGCTAAAAATAAATTCAGCTGGGAAACCATCTGGTCCCAGAGCTTTATTATTGGGCATATGTTGAAGAGTTTCATGGAGTTCTCCTATTGAGAGCGGTGAGTCTAAATTCGTAACCTGTTCCTGATGTAACTTCGGCAGATTAATTTCTCCAAGAAACTCATTAATGGATTGATCAGATGGTTCAATTTGTGACGAGTATAATTTATAGTAAAAGTCTCTAAAGACTGAATTTATTAAACAGGGATCATGTGTAACTTCCCCCTGACTGGTCCTTAATACATGTAGATGTTATGGTTGTTTTTTCTTTGTTTATTTTCAATTGATTGGCTAAGTATTTTCCCGATCTGTTAGCATGTGCAAAGTTTTCCAGGCAAAGCCTTTGTACTAGAAACTGTGTTTTTGCGTCAATAATTTTATTTAATTCTATTTTAGTTTTCCTTATTCTGTTAAGGATATGTTCGTCTGCAGAGGTCTGGAAGGCCTCCTCTAGCGTCTTTATTTCACATTCTAATTCTTTTGTTTTTAAGTTGTCTTTTTTTTTCTTATTTGAGGAAAAGGAAATTATTTTGCCTCGCATTACTGCTTTTCCTGCTTCCCATAGGACGCTCGCTGATATTTCCGGCTGGTCGTTATTTTGTAAAAATATATCCCATTCTTTCTTAAAAAAATTAGTAAAGTCGGGGTCTTTGAGCAATGATGTATTAAATCTCCAAATTTTGGAGGATACGCTCCCCCTCTTCCCCAGAGTGAAAGAAACAGGTGCGTGATCGCTAATAATGATTGGGTGAATTTGTGATTCTGAGATATCTCTCATCAGAGAGCTACTGACTAAAAAATAATCTAACCTAGAGTATGAGTGATGAACAGCTGAGAAAAAAGTGTAGTTCCTAAGGGTTGGGTGTAAAGAGCGCTATGTATCGCAAAGACCCAGATCATTCATGTATTGCTTAACAATGCTTGCTGACTGCCAACTCCTGTGTACGCCTGCATTACTGAGCCTGTCCACTCCAGGGTCCAGAACCATGTTGAGGTCTCCTCCGATGATGACTGTGTTGTCTAGGTGAACAGAAAGTGAGGTGAGAAAAGAGTGAAAAAACGAGGAGTCATCAACATTTGGACCATATACATTAGAAATACATAAATTCAAGTTTTGAATTTGCAAGACTAAAATTAAATATCTACCCTCTGAGTCAATGTGTGTGTCATTTACATTATTAATGAGAATTGCTACCCCTCTTTGTCTGGAGTTGTAACAGGCTGAGAAAACATGCGGAAATTGTGCCGTGGCCAATGCATCTGCGGTCCCCACCCCTGGTCATCCCGTTGCTGGCCCCCCTTCTCCTCCCTTTTCTCTCTCTGCAGGTGGTCGTGGGTGGCTTGTAGCTTGCATTACGGAGCACAAGTCTTTCCCTGACCCTGCACCCCAACCTGGGACTTGCTGATTGGGCCGGAGCTTCGGGAGCTGCGTGCTGGCCTGCGGTCCCCACCCCTGGTCATCCCGTTGCTGCTTCCACCTGCCTGCTGTGCTGTTGCCGTCCCTGACCCACCAGTCTGGCCCTCGGCAGGAGGGTCCCCCCTTATGAGCCTGGTCCTGCTCAAGGTTTCTTCCCTCCTAAAGGGGAGTTTTTCCTTGCCACTGTTTGGCTTAAGGTTTTTCTCCCACTAGGGGAGTTTTTACCTGCCATTGTTTATGTAATAACTGCTCGGGGGTCATGTTCTGGGTATGGGTCTCTGGAAAGCGTCTAGAGACAACTCTGTTGTATTAGACGCTATATAAATAAAATTGAATTGAATTGAATTGCATTTGCTGAAGCTTTAACTAAGTGTGTTTCTTGCAGTAGGACAATGTCTGCCTGCAGAGTTTGTATCTGGTTAAGAAGTTTTAATCTCTTTAAACTGTTCCCGGCTCCGTTTACATTCCAGGTGACAAACTTTAATTGATCCATAATCCAATCATTGAAAGTAACATTATATGTAAGTGGTAATGTTGCATGAGAAGCTGTTGTATGTGTGTGTGCCATGTTATTCTAAATGTGTGATATGTGTGTTTGTACCAATTTACCAAACCGAAACAGAAAGTGCAGCAGGGTGGGACATAGAGGGAAAAAAGAAAAAAAAAGGGGAAAGGGAGTGAGGTGGGGGGGAGGGAGATAATTCAAAACATAATAGAAAAAAAATAGAGAGAGAAAGGCAATCACCAGTGTGAGCCTATAACTTACCGAGACTAGCAGAGCAAGAATTATTAATACATTAATATATACCGAGAATGTTTTATGAAACTATATCTAATCTAATCACCAAGTGTTTATGTAACTATATCTAACCTAATCACCACTCACTCACTCACTCACTCACTCATCTTCTCCCGCTTATCCGTTACCGGGTCGCGGGGGCAGCAGCCTCAGCAGGGATGCCCAGACTTCCCTCACCCCAGACACCTCCTCCAGCTCTTCCGGGGGGAGTCCGAGGCGTTCCCAGGCCAGCCGAGAGACATAGTCTCTCCAGCGTGTCCTGGGTCTTCCCCGGGGTCTCCTCCCGGTGGGACATGCCTGGAACACCTCCCTAGGGAGGCGTCCAGGAGGCATCCGGTACAGATGCCCAAGCCACCTCAGCTGACTCCTCTCAATGTGGAGGAGTAGCGGCTCGACTCCGAGCTCCTAACGGGGGGGCGAACTCCTCACCCTATCTCTAAGGGAGCGTCCAGCCACCCTGCGGAGGAAACTCATCTCGGCCGCTTGTATCCGCGATCTTGTCCTTTCGGTCACTACCCAAAGTTCATGACCATAGGTGAGGGTAGGGGCGTAGATTGACCGGTAAATCGAGAGCTTCGCCTTTCGACTCAGCTCCCTCTTTACCACGACGGTCCAGTACATCGACCGCATTACTGCGGACGCTGCACCGATCCGCCTGTCAATCTCACGCTCCATTGTTCCCTCACTCGTGAACAAGATCCCGAGATACTTGAACTCCTCCACCTGAGGCAGGACTTCTCCACCCACCCGGAGAAGGCATGCCACCCTTTTCCGGTCGAGAACCATGGCCTCGGTCTTGGAGGTGCTGATTCTCATCCCTGCCGCGTCGCACTCGGCCGCAAACCGCCCCAGCACATGCTGGAGGTCCCGGTCTGATGAAGCCAACAGGACAACATCATCTGCAAAAAGCAGAGATGAAATCCTGAGGTTCCCAAACCGGATCCCCTCCGGCCCCTGGCTGCGCCTAGAAATCCTGTCCATAAAAATTATGAACAGGACCGGTGACAAAGGGCAGCCCTGCCGGAGTCCAACATGCACCGGGAACAAGTCTGACTTACTGCCGGCAATGCGAACCAGACTCCTGCTTCGATCATACAGAGACCGGACAGCCCTTAGTAGAGGGCCCCGGACTCCATACTCACTCAGCACCCCCCACAGAATGGCACGAGGGACACGGTCAAATGCCTTCTCCAGATCCACAAAACACATGTAGACTGGTTGGGCAAATTCCCATGAACCCTCGAGCACCCTGCGGAGGGTATAGAGCTGGTCCAGTGTTCCACGACCGGGACGAAAACCGCATTGTTCCTCCTGAATCCGAGGTTCGACTATCGGCCGTAATCTCCTCTCCAGTACCCTGGCGTAGACTTTCCCCGGGAGGCTGAGAAGTGTGATCCCCCTGTAGTTGGAACACACTCTCCGGTCCCCCTTTTTAAACAGAGGGACCACCACCCCGGTTTGCCACCCCAGCGGTACTGTCCCCTTCCTCCATGCAATGTCGCACAGGCGTGTCAGCCAAGACAGCCCTACGACATCCAGAGACTTGAGGTACTCAGGGCGAATCTCATCCACCCCCGGTGCCCGGCCACCGAGGAGCTTACGAACCACCTCGGTGACCTCGGCTTGGGTGATGGATGAGCACGCCTCCGAGCCCCAACCCTCTGCTTCCTCAGTGGAAGGCATGTCAGTCGGGTTAAGGAGATCCTCAAAGTATTCCTTCCACCGTCCGACAATGTCCCCAGTCGAGGTCAACAGCTCCCCACCAGCACCATAAATGGTGCCGGCAGAGTACTGCTTCCCCCTTCTGAGGCGCCGAACGGTCCTCCAGAATTTCCTCGAGGCCGACCGAAAGTCCTCCTCCATGGCCTCCCCGAACTCCTCCCAGACCCGAGTTTTTGCCTCCAAGACTGCCCGAGCCGCGGCCCGCTTGGCCTGCCGGTACCTATCTACTGCGTCAGGAGTCCCACCGGCCAACATAGCCCGGTAGGACTCCTTCTTCAGTCTGACGGCATCCTGTACTTCCGGTGTCCACCACCGGGTTCTAGGATTGCCGCCACGACAGGCACCGGAGACCTTGCGTCCGCAGCTTCGAGCCGCCGCGTTGACAATGGAGGCAGAGAACATGGTCCACTCGGACTCGATGTCCCCCGCCTCCCCCGGGATCCGAGAGAAGCTCTCCCGGAGGTGGGAGTTGAAGATGTCCCTGACAGAGGGCTCAGCCAGACGTTCCCAACAGACCCTCACAATCCGTTTGGGTCTGCCCGGTCTGTCCAACCTCCTCCTCCGCCAGCGCATCCAACTCACCACCAGGTGGTGATCAGTTGACAGCTCAGCCCCTCTCTTCACCCGAGTGTCCAAGACATGCGGCCGAAGGTCAGATGAAACGACAACAAAGTCGATCATTGACCTCCGGCCTAGGGTGTCCTGGTGCCACGTGCACTGATGGACACCCTTATGCCTGAACATGGTGTTAGTGATGGACAAACTGTGACTCGCACAGAAGTCCAACAACAAAACACCACTCGGGTTCAGATCGGGGAGGCCGTTCCTCCCAATCACGCCTCTCCAGGTATCACTGTCATTGCCCACGTGAGCGTTGAAGTCCCCCAGTAGAACAATGGAGTCCCCAGTTGGAGCACTATCAAGTACTCCTCCCAGGGACTCCAAGAAGGCCGGGTACTCCCCACTGCCGTTTGGCCCGTAGGCACAAACAACAGTGAGAGACCTATCCCCGACCCGAAGGCGCAGGGAAGCGACCCTCTCGTTCACCGGGGTGAACTCCAACACATGGCGGCTGAGCTGGGGGGCTATAACCAAGCCCACACCAGCCCGCCGCCTCTCACCCTGGGCAACTCCAGAGTAGTGGAGGGTCCAGCCCCCTTCAAGGAGCTGGGTTCCAGAGCCCAAGCTATGTGTGGAGGTGAGCCCGACTATCTCTAGCCGGTATCTCTCAACCTCACGCACAAGCTCCGGCTCCTTCCCCCCCAGCGAGGTGACATTCCATGTCCCCACTGTGAGGGTTGATGTCCAGGGATTGGGTCGTCGAGGCACCCCGCCACGACTGCTACCCAGCCCACAATGCACCGGCCTGCCATGGTCCTTCCTGCGGGTGGTGGGCCTACTGGAAGGCGGACCCGCGTCGCCGTTTCGGGCTGAGCCCGGCCGGGTCCCACGGGCAAAGACCCGGCCACCAGGCGCTCGCCTACGAGCCCCGACCCCAGGCCTGGCTCCAGGGCGGGGCCCCGGTGACGCCGATCCGGGCGACGTAACGGTCCTTGTTTTTCTTCTTCTCATGATAGGCTTGTGAACCGCTCTTAGTCTGGCCCGTCACCCAGGACCTGTTTGCCATGGGAGTCCCTACCAGGGGCGAAAGTGCCCCCGACAACATAGCTCCTAGGATCACTCGGGCACACAAACCCCTCCACCACAGTAAGGTGGCGGTTCAAGGAGGGGTGACCTAATCACCAGTTAGTGAGAAAGAAAGAGAGGAGAAGAAAGTAAATTTGTACTCATCCTTTTTAGCAGAGCCAGGGGGTGATGTTGGGGTCGCGGTACAATTGTCCATTCACGAACAGCTTGTCCACGGTGATGACAGCACGAGCTCCCTCCGTCATGAGCCTCCTCCGGACCGGGAAGAGGACTTGGCGACGGTCCAGGATCTCCCGGGGGAACTGGTCGTTCACGGAGAACCGCAATCCGCGTAGCTGTGGCCCCCGTCTCCTCACCTGCTCTTTGTGTTTGTAGTGTTCGAATTTAGCAACAATGGGCCTGGGTCTCTGGGCTTCGGATCTTCTTCCTCCTAGGCGATGGACGCGGTGAAACGTGATGGAGTTCGCCATGTCTTCCGGAAGATTTAGGTGGTCCCGGATGAAATCCTGGACGGTTTGTTCAGGATCTTCATCAGGTTTCTCTGGGATCCCTGAGAATACCAGGTTGTCCCTAATGGACCGCGATTGAAGATCTAAAACGGCCTCCTTTAAAGATTTATTCTCATTCTGGAGCCGGCTAAAACCCTCTGACATGGACTTCGCCGACTCCTTCAGACTGGTGTTTGCAGCCATCAATTTTTCCACCTGCTGGTTACCAAATTCCACCGCTTCTCTTAATGACTGGAATCCACCAGGGATAAACGGGCGTCATGGGAGGCCAAACGGGCGTCGATAGACCTCAGAATGTCGTCGGTGGTATTTCCTGAAGGAGAGATTGCTCCAGGAGAATCCTCAAGTCGGGACCGCTTGGGAGTGGAAGTAGCTGCGCCCCAAGACTTCTTCACCATGACTAATTTCTCAAAACACTCGTCTATGAATGGGTCTAAAGATTCGCTTTGCTCCAGGTTGGGTTCGTAACTGTATAATCTGTCTATAAACTACCCTTTCGTTATTTTAATCTGAGTATATAATCGTTTTTAAAGCTTTTATTGAAAACGAAAGTATTACCTCGCCATGTTGGATTCTGCTGCCTCGTAGCTCTCACGATATTACCACATCTCGTGGTGCGTTCGCTGCTCTTAAAATCTCCTTCTAAAGCAAGTAAATAAATAAATACATAAAAATCAAACATACACCCGGACATGTGGAAATGTTTTGCAGAAACAAATTTTTGCATTATTTCAACCTACAGTCAATTCAGAAGTTACTAACGATCCTTAGACACAGTGAAATCTAGTGTCCAAATTTGTGCAGTGATTTAGAGACACCAAACATTCATCAATATCCATCCCTCGCTGCTTACTCCAATTCAGAGTCATAAAGATCTGTTGGACCAGTACATCTCAAACAAGATGCAGGGACACATCTGAACAAACAAACTAACTGAAGTAATCCCATTTCAAGTATGCCTCTCCCTTGATGGAGGGATCGCCACAGTAGAATTGGAGACACGAGCATCAACCAAGCAGCATGTCTTGACAGTCATTCCCCTTATTCTTTTTTTTTTATCTTGTCTGCACACATATTAATGATTGATACCATGCAGGTAAAAACCAAAGGCATATATATGTGACATCCACTGCCAATCCAGGAAGGCCCACTGATTTAGCTTTTCCCCTCAAAGAAAGAGGTAAATAATTCAATTTAATTCAATTGTATTTGTATAGCGTCTAATACAACAAAAGTTGTCTCTAGGATCTTTCCAGAGACCCAGAACATGAACATAAACCCCCGAGCAATTATTACATAAACAATGACAGGTAAAAACTCCCCTAGTGGGAGAAAAGCCTTAAGCGAAACAGTGGCAAGAAAAACTCCCCTTTAGGAGAGAAGAAGAGGGGGGGAACTTAATGGGGAAAGGCCAGGGTGAAAAGGTGGGTTTTTGGTGTGGGTGAGAACCCTGGCAGCTGAGTTCTGCACGTACTGGAGCCTGTCCAGGGTTTTACTTGGAACTCCGGACAGGAGTCCATTACAATAGTCCAGTCGGGAGGTGATAAAAATGTGGATGAGAGTTTCCGCCACAGAGTCTGAGAGTGAGAGACCTGCAATGTTTCTGAGGTGGTAGAAGGCAGATTTGGTAACAGATTTGATGTGTGACTGGAAGGAGAGGGTGGAGTCCAAGATTCCGGCCAGGTTACAGACCTCGGAGGATGGTGTGATGGAGCAGCAGCCATATGAATGAGCCTGCTGAGCATGCGCAGCGGCTTCCTGCAGCCTGTTTCTCTGCGCGTCAGGATGAATGAGACGTGTTGAGCCACTGTGCCACTGAATTTCACGGAGGCTGAGATGGAGATGTTGTGGATGAGGTGGAGGACAGGAAAACCACATTATTTGGTGGTCACAGTAAATGTATAAATAGTATATAAATAGTATAAAATAAACGAGTGAGTGGCAGCACGTCGTTACTGCGCTAAACGCTGTGAGTGCCACAGACAGATGGTGCAGAAAAAAAAAGAAGTGGTGTGATTTGAAGGTGGAGGCCAAGAGCTACGGAGCCCCTAAAGGGACTTCTTTATACATATAATGAGTTTTACGTGCGAGCGTGAAACCTTTAAGGCTGATTTATGGTTCCGCGTCACACCAACGCAGAGCCTACGGCGTAGGCTCTGCTTCGTTTTAACGTGGAACCATAATTTAGGCTTACGCGCGCGCGTAAAGGTTTCACGCGTGCATAAGACTCATTATATATATAAAAAAAATCTGAGTCCCTTTAGGGGCTCCGTAGAGTGGCCCGGCACTCATTTGTTCTGTCCTCAGTCACTCTACGGTTGGAAGCGGCCGGTGGGTGATGAGGAGGTTCCCGGCCCGGCATGTCCTGCACCGCGAGTCCTGACCGACGCTGTGCTTCAAACACAGAGGGACACGATCAGCGCTATTATATTATAAGTCTGATATGTGATGACATTATTAAGAGTATGAAATGAATCTGGCTTCATTTCACCACCTCACCACCTGCGTCGCCAGTTCCCCATATCTTACAACCTCTTACGTTCCTGCGGGAGGGCGTAGGGATACGCACATTTTTCGCTTCGTTTTTTCTTTTTAAATCCCAACCTTTGCATAAAAGGTGGCACTGGCTTGTGTATCTTTAAAGCCCTGTTTTGTGCGTGTGCGTAATCAAGCTTTATAAATGAGGCCCCAGGATTTTATGGCACCGAGCACTGAGCCTTGAGGGACACCATGGTTGACTGGGGCAGGGTGGGAAGAGGAACCAAGGATGGTAACAAACTGAGTTCTGTTGGTGAGGGGGTTAGTAGAGGATGGCAACGCCCAGGACTGTTACTTAAGTAGAAGCACTGGGTGATAAAATGGGGGAAAAAAACCGGGATAAAAAAAAAAAAAGTCTTCACTACTGAGAGCTGCAGGAATGCACGGCTCAACAGAGTTGTGACTCTTTGTCAGCCTGGCTACAGTGCTGAACAGAAAACGTGGGTTACTTTTGTTATCCTCAATCAACGATGAATAATAAGCTGCTCTGGCTTTGCGAGTGGCTTTTTTATATACTATTAGAATATCTTCCATTCACGATAGGAGTCTACAGACTTACAAGAGCACTACTTCCTCTCCATTTTACGCACGTTTTGTTTCAACATGATATCTGAATTATACCAGGGAGTTAAGCTCCAGGACAGAAATCCACAAAATAGGCTTTTCTCAGCGAGAGTAGCACATTATCCGGATTTCTTTCACACCGTCCCGTCGTTTCTTTTGGG
The DNA here is from genome assembly GCF_033807715.1 of Cololabis saira. Classification (NCBI taxonomy): domain Eukaryota; kingdom Metazoa; phylum Chordata; class Actinopteri; order Beloniformes; family Belonidae; genus Cololabis; species Cololabis saira. The sequence continues at coordinate 43,697,028 of NC_084603.1, read as the reverse complement.
CAAAAATGACGGGACCGTGGAATCCAGCTCAGCAGAGAAAAAAAGGGGGGGTTACACTGGGACACTGTGAGCCCAGGACGATCCGTGGGTAGTGGACACGGGGGCTGGAAGCGAGTGCGCGCATGGGACAGGGGGGGGGGGGGGGGGGGGGTCATGAAGGCATCTGATTGGTTCTTTCCACTCTGCCAATCCTCTGGTCCTCTGACCTATCCGTGCCATTCGGTGCGCAAATAACAGCTTGGTCAGAGTTTTTACAGGAGTAAAGCTGTCAGGGAGGTCGGATTTTTTTCTTTCCTTTTTCTGAACACATTATTCATTTGCTATTCTCAGGATGGAAGGACCATTTCACCCAGTTTAACAATACATGTTTTCGAATACGATTGCAAACTATACCTTTAAAAACACGAAAGCACAGACATCCAGAAAAGGCGGCATCTGCCAAAACAAACACTCAACCAAATAGATTGAATGCTGTAAAGAACAACACTATCAAAGGTTTACTGTGAAAATAGAAACATTTATTATTTTGATAAATCTGAGAGATTTGCGTGTCATCTGATGTAAGTGGGGCTCTGTCGGAAGTCCAGGGAGTGCAGGGCTGTGGCCAGGGCTGCATAGAGGTGAGAGCTGCTAAACCTCAGACAATACACTGGGCTGCTCACTGGGTCAGAGCTCAGCTGGAAGAACTGTGCACCAAATCAAACACAAGATAATTAAATTCATGCAATAATGGAACTACAAGTTATTTTGTTTAATATCTGGAAGAATGTGATACACCTACAATTTAAATATTAACAGCTGAAATTGCAAAAATGTGCGCCAATGCTAAACATACCTGCAAGCATTTGGTCTGGCGTTTGTCCCAAAGACGTACAACACCATAATATGAAGAGCCACTAGCTATCATGTGGTTTTTGTCCGTCTGGATGCAGTACAGAGTGCTGTCATGAGGCTCCTCCCACTCTCTCACACACTTCCTGTTGGGAAAAATGGTAGAACTTTTACACACACCTTGTGATTTGATAGGGTTGTTCTTTGATTTTGCATGTGTGATGTCCTAGATCCGACAATTAATATCAAAGCTTTTAATGAAACAATGACTCTATCTCAGTCTTATGTGAATTTTGTCCTTGTCTCATCTTTTCCGTCTCTCTGACTTACTTTAAAGAAATTTCGGTAACACTTTACTTGAATGTGTTGTCATAAGACTGTCATGATGCTGTCATAATCATGACATAACATCTTTCATGACACATTATGAATGCTTATGACAGTCGTCAGTAAGTGTCATTAAGTGTCATTTGGTAAATGATGTCACTTTTAATCTCAAACAATGTCAACTTGGCATTAAAAGTGACATCATTTACCGAATTACACTTAATGACGACTGTCATAAGCATTCATAATGTGTCATGAAAGGTGTCATGTCATGATTATGACAGCATCATGACAGTCTTATGACAACACATTCAAGTAAAGTGTTACCGGAATTTCAAAGATGAGACAATGCCGATTTTAGTGCTACCACAGTCTTCTTTCTTTTCAGGTTTTCATGAAGCTTATGTTTGTCTGGAGGTATTAGCTCTTTGATGTTTGTCCAATATTGTTTATCTGTCTAACCGTCTTTCCATCTACCCATCCTCTGTACAAACTTTTATTCAGGATCACGAGGGTCTGCTCGAGCCCACCCCAGCTAAATTCTGGATACATCCTGGACAGGATGTATCATAAGGCTATTTTATATTTAGAAACTCTTTTTTCATGCTGAATATAAATTGTTAAGTCAAACTATATTTCTCTATTCTGTACACAACACATAATAGTTGTCCTGGCAACTCTTCTGTATGTTTCTTCCATGAACAAACTCCACATTCTTAGCCTAAATAAATCTAATCCCACCTAAACCCAAATATGCAAAACAAAGACCGTATCCAATACATTCGCTGCCAAAAACAGTACGTCTGAGTCTGAATGTTGATAGCACGACATTATTTCATCACACACGCCAGACAGCCTTGAAATAGCCAGAATAGCTGCCAACGTTTTCCGAATTTGTCTCTCCTTCCATTACTTTTGCTTCTTGCTGCAAAATGCATTCTGGTATACTTTGACATCTCAAGTCTACTTAAGTCTCCAATGGATTCATCCTCCATTAAAGAGGGCTGATCCGGGCATTTCTATTGTACTTAGTCATTTGTTGACTTAAGAATGGGAACAGTTCTTCGGCTGCAGATGATGAGGTTTTACAAGAACAGAAGTACAGGGAAGAACGTGTAGTGAGAAATGGTTTTACTATTATATGCAAGCTTACCCTCCAGATTGTAGTGGTGTAACAATTACAACTATGCTACAAGAAGTCTTAGCCAGCAGCTGAAGAACTTCCCTTTCTTCAGTCTCACCTTTGATGCTTTGCTATCATAAATCATTTTCAAATGAAAAATACTGCTCAATTCACCTTATTGCATGTCTTTGACATCATTTTTACCATTGTGGATCAAATATGTTTGTGATAGAAATGCACACATACTGCAGTCGCAAGAACTTGGTCTGGGGTCTGTGTTTGGTTTGGAATCAGCTGTAGGAGGCGCTGTGGAGCAGCGGTTCACATGATTGCAGCAGAAGAGTGGGGCAGCTGCATCCACTGGGAAAAAGACCAGCTCCCATGTAAAAACAGTAGCAGCTGGACAGTGTGTGTGGATACCTGAGCTGCTATCCATTCTCCTGTGTGGGGTATAAATACTGTAAAGTGTTGTATCAATAGACTATCTGGGATAAAGCCATTGTGTGACATCAGACTGGATATTTTGTGTGTTGGTGAATGATTACTACCTCAGCACTATATTGAAGAAACACACAACATCTCGTTTCCATTTTGAATGCAAAATATATGTACACATACCAGCCACTTTATTAGGTACACCTATCCCACTGGTTGTTAACACAAATTTCTAATCGCCAATCACATGGCAGCAACTCAATGCATGTAGGCATGTAGACATGGTCAAGACGATCTGCTGCAGTTCAAACCAGCATCAACATGGGGAAGAAAGGTGATTTAAGTGACTTTGAACGTGGCATGGTTGTTGGTGCCAGACGGGCTGGTCTGAGTATTTCAGAAACTGCTGATCTACTGGGATTTTCACCCACAACCATCTCTAGGCTTTACAGGGAATGGTCTGAAAAATAGAAAATATCCAGTGAGCAGTTCTGTGAGCGTAAATGTCTTGTTGATACCGGAGGTCAGAGGAGAATGGCCAGAATGGCTGGAGCTGATAGAAAGGCAACAGTAACTCAAATAACCACTTGTTAGGTCTGCAGAAGAGCATGTCTGAACCACAACACTGGAAACTTGAGGCAGATAGGGTACAGCAGCAGAACCACACCGGGGGCACTCCTGTCAGCTGAGAACAAGAAACTGAGGCTAAAGTTCGCACAGGCTCTCAAAAACTGGACAACAGAAGATGGAAAAAGTTGCCTGGTGTGATGAGTCTCCATTTCTGCTGCCACATTTAGATGTAAGGGTCAGAATTTGAAGTCAACAACATGAAAGCATGGATCCATCCTGCCTTGTATCAACGGTTCAGGTTGGTGGTGGTGGGGTAATGGTGGGGGGGATATTTTACTGGCACAGTTTGGGCCCATTAGTACAGATTGAGCATTGTGTCAACACCACAGCCTGAGTATTGTTGCTGACCATGTCCATCCCTTTATGACCACAGTGGAGCATCTTCTGATGGCTACTTCCAGCAGGATAACATGTCATAAAGCGCGAATCATCTCAGACTGATTCCTTGAACATGACAATGAGTTCACTACTCAAATGGTCTCCACAGTCACCAGATCTCAGTCCAACAGAGCACCTTTGGGATGTGGTGGAACGGGAGATTGGCATCATAGATCTGCAGCCAACAAATCTGCAGCAACTGCGTGATGCTATCATGTCAATATGGACCAAACTCTCTGAGGAATGTTTCCAGTACCTGGTTGAATCTATGCCATGAAGGATTAAGGCAGTTCTGAAGGCAAAAGGTGTCCAACCCTGTAGTAGCAAGTTGTACCTAATAAAGTGGCCGGTGAGTGGGTTTGTATATATATGTATATATACATATATGTATGTATTTGCGTGTTGTTGTTTTTTTACAGCTCAACTTTGACAATCTCAGAATTTTTTCATTTTCATCAACTTTCACCAAACAGTCTATTTTGTGAGTTCTTTCTACTTTAAGTTTAATAAAAATGCAATATTCAAATTAATCGTACCTTCAAATAGACAGCAACTAAAAAGACAAAAGGTGGCATTTTTACAGAAGAAGTGGTCACCCCCAGCCCCCACCATACATCCATATACATAGGGAGGTGTTTATTATTCCCACAGCAGTTTACCAAAGGTGCACTTCGAGCAAAAAGCCATACTGTTTGAGATCTAAGAGCTAATTATATTCAATTAAAAACTGCGAGCAGCGTTGATCGGGCCCTCGTACTCATACCCCCCCAGGTGCCCCCACATTCCTTGGTCAATATCACTATAAAGAGTGCATTTGGTGTCCACATCAAAGGCAACTTATCATCGTAAGCATATTAGAAAAAATAACATTCTATGATTCTGGAGTAAATTACCAAACATTTGCACACGTGAGTGTTATGGCAAGTCTATTGACTTGGAATTACACCATTTTAAGCAATTTTCTTTGATTTAGTGTAGGCCTGGGCGATAAACCGAAGAATTACTGATATCTGTATTGGTACCTCCCACCCTATAGAGGTCTGAAGATAGGCCATGATGCTCGAGGATACTGGGGGTCAATTATCAGTACAACCTGACCTGAATCCAGGTTTTTCTTGTCAGTCTCTCATTTTTGCCTGGTTTGAAGGCTTGGAAGGTAGTAGCGAATGAAGGCTGAATGAAGGCTGTCCAAAAATGGTCAGCCAGGATCTGACCGTGACATCTTCGCCTGTCGAGGAGCTCACTTGCACAGTAAATTGCCTGAGGAAGAGGAGTCGGGCTGCCCCATCAGCAAAATATTTGGTGTTACTGGGTCTGGATCAGCTAGGTCAGAGGAGATATATCCGAGAGGTTTGGAATTCAAAATGCCCTCAACTTCAATGATGACTGTGTGTAGAACTGTCTCTGTGGTTGGTTAGTTTCCTATTGCAACATGGAGGGCCATTTTTATTTGTTTTTATCTCGTCTTTGGACAGGCGCTTTTCTGTAGCACAGAGATGGGGCAGGACAGCTTCCTCTGGCTCGAAGGACCATTTGTAGTGAATGAATGTTCTGACTGGAGCCACATAACCACCAGGAAACAGGATTGCAGTCAATCAATTATACAGTTTATTTAAATTCACGAGGTTAAGTTTCAGGATGATTGCCATGGTTCTAACATAAAGAAAGAACAAATTAAATGATCTTGACAAATAAATCATGAAATCACTCTTTAAAGAATACATATTAAATGACCACAAATCTCTCCAATAACCAAAAACATGATTCTCAATAACATTTAACTAATTCGATCAAATCTATCCATTCTTCATGTCAGAGACACTTTAACTAAAATAACATAAATAAACTACTTACATTGGAGGTCAAACCAAATGACACATGGCAAACACCTGACAAAACCCTTAAACACTCAGGGCCCGATTTACTAAAGGTTTGCGTGTGTTAAAACCTGTGCAAACTTGACAGCACCCGCAAACCAATGTGCGAGCTGATCTACTAACGGCGTGCAAAGACGACTGCGTCTCTGAAATGCGCAAAATTGCACACGCAATTCATTTAGTACTTTTGCCCTGATGAATAATCAATATGGGGCGTACCCGGCAGAAATCCTAAATACTGGGAGGGGAAGTTGCAAATTGCTCCATTTACCACGCGCAATGAGATTTACCAAGCCTGAAAGTAATTGCGCGTATTGTGATTGCGTCTGTATTTAATACGTTCGAAAGGAAGGTGCTAATCTGCTGCTGCTGTTATTGTGGCAAGGAGGCGACATCCAAAATCAAAGAATACGCAGAGAGAGAGTCTTTATTCTGCTGCATGCTATTTTAAAAATGGTTGCACAAGTTTTATTAAAGGCCACTTTTTCTTTAGTTCTCCGCCTTATATCTTGCCACCTTCTTTTAATGTGCCCCCCTCCACTCGCCCACAAGCAGGCCAAGCCTTTGTGCCAAAACTTTGTATTTTATTGATTACTTATCTTATTGAACGTGAAATCATCCTTCGTAAATTACATTTAATTAAAACCTGTGCTTATTAATCACAAAACACAGGTTAAACATCATGACCAAATCCGCTCCGACCCGCTGTGTCAGTATCAACGCAGACAGACTGCAGCTTCACCTGAATTATGGTTCTCCGTTAAATCGACGGCCATATGATGGTCCCGTCTGTCACACATTTACTGTCAGTGTTTGCTATATAATATATAATATTTGCAATATACTGTGGACATCTGAATAAAAACTTAACTCATAAATAGATGAATCAAAGCGCTCTCCAGCTCTGTGTCTGATTGTCTTTTTCTCCTCAGATCATGCCGAGCACCGCGGGGTCACGCAAACCCGACCAATTCAATATTAAAATCAAATTCAGTCCTGTGGCCCGTTTTTCTATTTCGTATTTTTGATCTGTGCCTAAAATTGAAATATGAAAAACCTAACCTGATCTCACAAAAATCTGTGAAATGCCCACGACCTCTTACCACTATTTTCCGTGGTACCAACACGGAAAGTGGTATAATTCCGTGTGAGCACCACGGATATAGTACTATGCAAAGTCAATGGGATGCGTGGTCGTGATATATACACGGATTATGACATTATTATTATTTATATATTATTCTTTGTTATAGTGGCTAAATTATGCGTTTTTGTCGCGCAAGGTACTGTTTTTTACTGTCCGATTTTAAAAACACGTTTTTAACGCTGTTTTAGCAGTGTTTTATTGAGGTTTTAATGGGAGCACCACGGATATAGTACTATGCAAAGGCAATGGGTTCCGTGGTCGTGATATATACACGGATTATGACATTATTATTATTTATATATTATTCTTTGTTATAGTGGCTAAATTATGCGTTTTTGTCGCGCAAGGTACTGTTTTTTACTGTCAGTTTGTAAAAGCACGTTTTTAACGTTGTTTTAAGAAGAAACAGGCGATATTTAAAGTTTCTCCCATTTCGTCAACCACAGGGGATTCCCCCGGCGTCCCCTCTACGTCATAGAGTGACGAGGGGGATCCTGATCACGTGACAGATGCCCCCGAATTAATTTGTATGGCTAATAATTCAGTCTGAATACTAGTGCTCCAACGTCATCTGTTTTGAATGGATATTTTTGGTTGCCCGAGCATAATAATTATACTACTACTACTACAACTAATAATAATAATAATAATGATAATAGTAATAATAATAATGATGATAATAATAATGATAATAGTAAGAAGAAGAAGAAGAAGAAGAAGAAGAAGAAGAAGAAGAAGAAGAAGAAGAAGAAGAAGAAGAAGAAGAAGAAGAAGAAGAAGAAGAAGGAGGAGGAGGAGGAGGAGGATGATGATGATGATGATGATGATGATGATGATGATGATGATGATGATGATGATGATGATGATGATGATGATGATGATGATGATGATGATGATGATGATGATGATGATGATGATGATGATGATGCCATCTCAACCCTAAACCGGAAGGAGGTTACCAGAACTTTTTTTTTTTTTTTTTTTTTTTTTAAGATATGTTTGCATAACTTAAACACACAGAAATGTATTAGCACTATGATATATTATAAATTTGATCATCCATTTTAACTGTCAGTTTGTAAAAACACGTTTTTAACGCTGCTTTAGCAGTGTTTTATTGAGGTTTTAATGGGAGCACCACGGACTGTGAAGTCTGAAAGATCTGTTTTTACGTTACGCCACTGAACGCAACTCTTTCTGTCGGCGAAATAGAGCAGCAGGACAAAACGTTAATACTGCGGGTATACTGAACTAAATGCTCTTGTTTGGAAGTCACACCATATTAAAACAAATTATAAACCACATTAACACTTCATAGAAACAAAATAGATCGAGGGATGAGGTATGAAAGATTTGTTTTGAAACGTTCCTTAATACGTTACGGCATTGAACACAACCCTTCCTGTCGGCGAGATAGGCAGCAGGACAAAACGTTAAAATAGCACTAATAAATGCATATATTGATCTTTTCCATCACATACATGTACTCACAATATAAATATACATTTTATGGTCACACTTTGTCTGTTGAAAAATGAGCGGATATATGATTTCTGAACCCTAATGTCAACATCTTAACCCAAAACCGGAAGGAGGTTACAGAACTACAATTTGTGCCAAGTTACAATACACAGCATTGTGCTACGTCATAGCTTTTGTAGTTCCAATGAATTAGCGCTTATAAAACTGTGATCACGAACTTTGCAAGCTTATTATATGTTTTTAAGGGTGGGGAGTACGCCTGTCTGGTCTGATTTTGACTTTTGTATTGGTAAGAGGGTGAAATCATGTTTTTTATAGGTTTTGACCCTATTCGGTGGCGCCCCCTATTGGACTACTGTCGGGCATGATAGTAGAGGTGCAGAGCTTTCCAAAACTGTTCACCTCATGTCTCTAGCATATTTTTTTGTTGAACTACAGGCCTTCAAAAGTGTCACAGGTACAAGGTTCAAAGGGCACACCTGGGGAGCAGGAATTGCCCACAAATCTCATATTGACATATGTTGCTCCTGAGGTCAAGACCTTTCCAACGATGTCTTCACTGTTGTCCTACGACAAAGTTTGATTTTGTTGTTGGTACACATCATGGATGTTTGACTTGTATATTCAGAGACCTCTTTAGGGGCCAAGCTGGAAACAATCAGTCAAAATCTTTTAACGAGTATTTTGTGGCCAGATTTCTTTAAGATATTGATGATAGTATTATACACAGTCATACTATTCAATTTGGACCAGTTCTGAGTTTATTTTCCCCTTTAAATACTGATTGTTTCACCTTTTGAAAATTTCCCATTAACTTAACATGGCTATTTATAGACCCTTTAACCCCTTCCCCAGTCTGACAGGATGATCCTGGATGATCAAATTTATAATATATCATAGTGCTAATACATTTCTGTGTGTTTAAGTTATGCAAACATTTCTTCTTCTTCTTCTCCTTCTCCTTCTCCTTGTCCTTCTCCTCCTCCTCCTCCTCCTCCTCCTCCTCCTCCTCCTCCTCCTCCTCCTTACTATTATCATTATTATTAGTTGTAGTAGTATAATTATTATGTTCGGGCAACCAAAAATATCCATTCAAAACAGATGACGTTGGAGCACTAGTATTCAGACTTGAATTATTAGCCATAAAATTTAAAAAAATAAATAATTCGGGGGCATCTGTCACGTGATCAGGATCCCCCCTCGTCACTCTATGACGTAGAGGGGACGCCCAGGGAATCCCCTGTGGTTGACGAAATGGGAGAAACTTTAAATATCTCCTGTTTCTTCTTCTTCTTTTACAAACTGACAGTAAAAAACAGTACCTTGCGCGACAAAAACGCATAATTTAGCCACTATAACAAAGAATAATATATAAATAATAATAATGTCATAATCCGTGTATATATCACGACCATGGAACCCATTGCCTTTGCATAGTACTATATCCGCGGTGCTCCCATTAAAACCTCAATAAAACACTGCAAAAACAGCGTTAAAAACGTGTTTTTACAAACTGACAGTAACAAACAGTACCTTGCGCGACAAAAACGCATAATTTAGCCACTATAACAAAGAATAATATATAAATAATAATAATGTCATAATCCGTGTATATATCACGACCACGCATCCCATTGAATTTGCATAGTACTATATCTGTGGTGCTCCCATTAAAACCTCAATAAAACACGGCTAAAACAGCGTTAAAAACATGCTTTTACAAACTGACAGTAAAAAACAATACCTTGCGCAACAAAAACGCATAATCTAGCCACTATAACAAAGAATAATATATAAATAATAATAATGTCATAATCCGTGTATATATCACGACCACAGAACCCATTGAATTTGCATAGTACTATATCCGTGGTGTTCCCATTAAAACCTCAATAAAACACTGCTAAAACAGCGTTAAAAACATGTTTTTACAAACTGACAGTAACAAACAGTACCTTGCGCGACAAAAACGCATAATTTAGCCACTATAACAAAGAATAATATATAAATAATAATAATGTCATAATCCGTGTATATATCACGACCACAGAACCCATTGAATTTGCATAGTACTATATCCGTGGTGTTCCCATTAAAACCTCAATAAAACACTGCTAAAACAGCGTTAAAAACATGTTTTTACAAACTGACAGTAACAAACAGTACCTTGCGCGACAAAAACGCATAATTTAGCCACTATAACAAAGAATAATATATAAATAATAATAATGTCATAATCCGTGTATATATCACGACCACGGATCTCATTGACTTTGCATGGTACAATATCCGTGGTGCACACACGGAATTATACCACTTTCCATGTTGGGACCACGGAAAATAGTGGTAAGAGGTCGTGGGCATTTCACGGATTTTTGTGAGATCAGGTTGGAAAAACCAGACGTTTTTCCGTTTTTTGTGTTACCTCCGATATTGCGTTTCTTTTGGTAATGTTTAAATTTATTTGCTGTAGTTCATTGATGTGTTTATTTGCGTCTTCCATAATATCTCCAACTCCAACTCGTCAAATTTCATTTTGCGCTTGTGACTGTGCATTCCATCCACTCTCCATGGCGCAGAGTTTGCGCTCGCAAACCTTAAGACACGCAACACCTCATTTAAATACTGCTGTTTGCACCTGTTATCAATTGCGCACGCAATCTTAGTTGATCACCCGCAAACCACACGCAAACAGCACGCGCAAACTTTTTCAGTGCACACGCAATTTAGTACTCTTTATTTAGGATCTTAGTAAATTGGGCCCTCAGTCAAGGTGTGAGTGCTTGGAGACAAAAGGAGGAAATAATCTTCAGACCTCTATTTATAAAGTGGGAGGTACCAATACAGATACCCTGAGCCTGTGCCTCTTCCTAGTGGAGAGGAGGGAACATGACCTGACACTTTCTTACAGCGTTATTCACTGCCTATGACTGAGGTAAATTTTACCCATGTTGGTAAATCTATGCTTTGATAAAAAAAGGGAAGAGAATAAACATGTTCTTGTTTGGTTTGTGCTTCTTTGTTTGTGTGTGCTGATAGGCTATTTTCATTCCCCTTTAAGATGGTGTACGGCAGGGGTGTCGGACTCCAGTCCTCGAGGGCCGGTGTCCCTGCAGGTTTTAAATGTTTCCCTGCTTCCCTGCTAAACATGTAATAAATGTGTTATAAACATGTTATAAATTAGTAAATGACTGAAAAGACCCCCCTTTGTGTTATAAACATGTTATAAACATATTGTAAATTAGTAAAGAACTGAAAAGACCCCCGCCTTTGTGTTATAAACATGTTATAAACATAATAAATTAGTAAATAACTGAAAAGACCCCCCCCCTTGTGTTATAAACATGTAATAAATGTGTTATAAAACATGTTATAAATGAGTAAATAACTGAAAAGACCCCCCCTTTGTGTTATAGACATGTTATAAATATATAATAAATTAGTAAATAACCGAAAAGACCCCCCTTTTTGTGTTGTAAACATGTTATAAACATATTATAAATTAGTAAATAACTAAAAACACCCCCTTTGTGTTATAAAACATGTAATAAACATATTGTAAATTAGTAAATAACTGAAAAGACCCCCCTTTGTGTTATAAACATGTTATAAACATATTGTAAATTAGTAAATTGAAAAGACCCCCCCCTTTGTGTTATACACATGTAATAAATGTGTTATAAATTAGTAAATAACTGAAAAGAGCCCCCCTTGTGTTATAGACATGTTATAAACATGTTATAAATTAGTAAATAACTGAAAAGACCCCCCCCCTTTGTGTTATAAACATGTAATAAATGTGTTATAAATTAGTAAATAACTGAAAAGAACCCCCCCTTTGTGTTATAAACATGTAATAAATGTGTTATAAACATGTTATAAATTAGTAAATAACTGAAAAGACCCCCCTTTGTGTTATAAACATGTTATAAACATATTGTAAATTAAATAACTGAAAAGACCCCCATTTGTGTTATAAACATGTTATAAACATATACATTAGTAAATGACTGAAAAGACCCCCCCTTTGTGTTATAAACATGTTATAAACATATACATTAGTAAATAACTGAAAAGACCCCCCCTTGTGTTATAAACATGTAATAAATGTGTTATAAATTATAAATAACTGAAACCCCCCCCTTTGTGTTATAAACAAGTTATAAACATATTATAAATTAGTAAATAACTGAAAAGACCCCCCTTGTGTTATAAACATGTAATAAATGTGTTATAAATATATAATAAATTAGTAAATAACTGAAAAGACCCCCCTTTGTGTTGTAAACATGTTATAAACATATTATAAATTAGTAAATAACTAAAAAGACCCCCTTTATGTTATAAAACATGTAATAAACATATTGTAAATTAGTAAATAACTGAAAAGACCCCCCTTTGTGTTATAAACATGTTATAAACATATTGTAAATTAGTAAATTGAAAAGACCCCCCCCTTTGTGTTATGAGTGTTATAATATGAGTATGTGTTGTGAGCGAGGGACAGGAAAAATTAAATTTTGCATCAACACTTACCCTCATAAAAGGATCAGTGCCAACAGTACGGACCCGGCAACTGCACACGAGTCAGCGGTAAGTGGCGTTCATTTTTTATGTTATTTTTGTTTACAAGTATGATCTTTGCATGGGCTAAGTATTTAGCTTAGCTCCGGTGTTACTCCGTGTTAAGGAGCTCTATTAGTACCGTAATACATTTTTTTCTGTTTATGGTTTCAGATCTTCCAAGCACCTGAAGCTGTTCAACGACACCTTCAGAAGACCCACGGTCCTTCCTTGAGCCAGCAATAGTGCATACATGTTATTTATATACAACTTATGTTCTTTTATTTTTTTAACAATAAAGTTGCCATTTGTGAAAATTCAGTGTTGTGATTTCTTTGCAGTTAACATGATTCATTTGTCTTGTAACCGGAGTAAAGAACTGTGGTGTACCTGTTTAGAATTCAATTAAATCTTCCTGCGTGAATTAGTGTGAAGATGAGGTGACCCGGTTCCCTCTTCAGGGAACTAAAGGCTGATTTATGGTTCCGCGTTACACCAACGCAGAGCCTACGGCGTAGGGTACGCGTCGATTTAACGCAGAACCGTAATTCAGGCTTAAGATCCGTTTACACCGTGTAACTGAATGCGAGCGTCCGACTATCGCGTCGAGCTGCGTGACATCGGACGCTCTCTGTCCACAATGAAACCGTTAAACTCTCTCTGTCCACACTGAAACCGTTAAACTCTCTCTGTCCGCACTGAAACCGTTAAACTCTCTCTGTCCACACTGAAACTGTTAAATTCGCGGCCAGTTAGGACAGTCCAATACAAAAAAAATAAATCAATGGAATTGATTTTGTCACTGAAGTTCGATCGCATGGGACACGCTTTGTGTACGCAGCTGCTGCTCTTCAGCCCGGGGCGAGGCTTTGTGTCCTCTCTCCTGCTACACGTCATTCAGGCAGCCAATCAGCACAGAGCCTCAATATCATAGCCCCGCCCCTCAGAATCCCTCACAGAAAAGAGGTTAGAAACGGTAAAACTAGAGACATGGGCAACAGGCTGAATTTCTGATTGATGTAGAAAAAACAAGCTTTTGATATTTTATAAGACATTCAAGGCCACACACACACACACACACACACACACACACACACACACACACACACACACACACACACACACACACACACACACACACACACACACACACACACACACACACACACACACACACACACACACACACACACACACACACACACACACACACATGTTCACCTGCATGATTGCTCTGTAGTTTTTGGGGTTAGTTAATCGCGGCAGCTTAGCTCAGATTGTGATTGGATCTCGAGACTTGGGACGGTTGCTGCTTGTGTTTTGCCGTGCCTGTTTCGTGTCTGTTCTGTTTTTTTTTTTTTTGCAGATTTCCAGATCCCCCCCCCAATGCCTCAGGTTCTTACCGGCATGGTATTAACCATTAATCAGTGTGCAGACAAAAAAAAAAACCATGAAAACATGAATATGCACTAACATGGAGAAGCTTAGTTTTCTGTGTGTGAAACTATTATCAAGATGACAAGATAGTGTAGGTATGCAGACTATACTATACCATAATTTGTTGTAAAAAAAAAAAAAAAAAAAAAAAAAAAATCAAGGTAAAAATACTTGAATTTTGTTTGTTTTTTTAAAGTGAGGATTAATTCCAAAAGGGATGATGGTGTATGCACAGCAAGGCAGATGGTAGCTGTGGTTTTGTAAAGGGGTGCATTTTAGGAACGTCCAGTTTCTTGTCAGTACACATCAGTCCTCCATTACTGCAGCTTCATCAATAAGTGATGGAGAAACGAAAGGAACAGACAAAGAGGCAGCGCGCTGATAGAATACACAAGAGGTGCGTTTCCACTAGCGGGAGTTCGGTTTAGATTTTTGAGGGCCGGGCCGTTTGTGTGTGTCCCCATTAACAGGCACAACCCTGTAAAAGTGGCCTTCGGGAGCCTTCACAGAGCAAAAAACGGTACTCAGGTTGTCTAACAGGAACCTCCTGGTGGGGGGTCTCTGCTGGTCGGGATTTCTAAATTAGATTCAGCACTGTCACGTAAACATAAATAATGTGACCACGAATCGCTGAAGCATTTGGACCAGAGACATTTTCTTGCAAGTACATTTAAGCACCTTCAATTGAACTACTATGCCCTTGTTTTATCTTGCCTCTTAAAACGTGTCTTTTATCCATGCTTTTATGTTTTCCACTTTGGTGGACAATAATGAATTATTTTATTCTATTCTATTCTATTCTATCTGTTCTATTCTATTCTAATGAAGTTGGAGATTATAAGAAAAGAACGATGGATGGACCGCCGAGTTGGTTTAGGTCTTGTTGCCATATTACACAAATATACGGGTCGGACAGGGGTTTCTTTTAATTCAATTCAATTCAATTTTAGTTATATAACATCTTTTACAACAGAAGTTGTCTCTAGGCATGTGTAATGTGTGTAATGAAGACACGCCGGCTGAAGGGGCCGAGGAGACAGCCCTGTTAGAGGCCTCTGTGCGGCAGATTTACCTTGAACCCCTGCTAGTTAAAAAGCACCTAAGGGTACCTAATGGGGATTTTGTATTTTTTCTGAAGGACTTTAACGCTCATGTGGGTAATGTTTTCAAGACGGGCGTGAGTTGGAGGATTGCTTCTTCGATCTGAACCAGAGTGGTTTATTGGCCTTTTGTAGATGTTATGGACGTTGTGTTCGTGATGAACATGGTTCATTCTGGACATGGTTGGTCCATAATGTACACTGTTTTATCATAAATGTGTCCATAGGTGCATGTGGTATCAGGACACCCTAAGCTATGGTTCGATGAGCAGCTTTATATTAGTGTTTGGGACTCAGGTGGAGAGAGAAGCTGAGCTGATCATCATCTAGTGGTAAACTGGATTGGATGGTGTGTCAGAGAGGATTTTTAACTCCAATCTGACAGAACTGCTCTGCATCGTGGGGGAGGCAGGAACATTGATTCGCACCTTCATTGTCAAGGCAGCTAATGAAAATGCAGTTGGAGCCGTGGTTTCAAGGTCCTTGGTGCCTATACTGCCGTGGTTTCAAGGTCCTTGGTGCCTATTAGGGCTGTTCGATTAATCAATTTTAAATCGTAATCGCGATTATGTAATTAGAACGATGTTAAAACGTGAAACTCGTAAAATCGATTTTTCACTTTTTTTTTTTTTTTTTTTTTTTTTTTACACCTTGTCTGCACACATATTAATGATTGATACCATATTAATGATTGATGGAAATACCTCTCGCGACAAGTGCCCCATCGGAGAGGCTCTTTAGTGTAGGAGGGGGCGTTGTAACATGCCACCGGGCATCCCTCAAGCCAGATGCGGTAGACCGGCTCGTGTTCTTTGCAAAAAACTTGCAAATATGAATAGCAAATGTAATGACTGACATTACACACCTCTACCTCCTTCATGGGTTGCAAATATTATTTAGCATGCAAAGACCCAGTTTAGTTTAATTAGAAAATGTCTTGTTTTATTTAATTGGAAATATAACTTACTGTATGTTTGCAAGTGCTGATTTGCTGATATTTTTTTCAGAGATAAAACTTTATATTTTATTATATTTTTTAAAACTTTTTTTCAACTTATTTTACAGAGCTTTGCACTTTATTCATTCATTTTTGGTTTAATAAGAGCAAAGTTTGCACTTAAAGCCCAACGGGGCAAATGAATGGGGCAATAAAAAAACAGCATATTTGAAATCATTTCTTTGCCTTTTGTCAATTCACAAAATAATCGTAATCGTAATCGAAAATCGGATTTTGAGAGAAAAAAATCGAGATTTTATTTTTGGGCAAAATCGAACAGCCCTAGTGCCTATACTGGTGGCAATCTTCAGTACTTACATATTAAAGGACAAAGTTGACTTTCCTACAACAAGACATATTTATCCATATTATTTTTTTTAGAAAACTGTTTAACTATTTTTAATATGGTAGTCATTCTAAACCTTTTTCTCTGGCTATATCAAACCACGGTTGCTCAGTGAAAGAAATGTGTTTCTATTCATCTGACAACATACTGTACCATATACATATGTCCAAATTTGAACATTTCTTCTATAAATAGTTAGACAAAATTTTCTGCACTGAATATGTTCATTATCCAGATATATTACCAGCATAAACTGTGATGTAAGATTATTATATATCACTGAATTGCTCATTAGAATTCATTGGATCATCTAATGTATTAATGAGCACCATGTGGCCAAGCAAAGTCTTTTTTCCTTTTTGTTTATCACAGTGCTTTACTTTTAATGGCCAGCCACTCCAGACAACCTGAACCTCATGGCTGACCTTGAGAGTTTTCTGAAGCTGTTTGGATTTGGCCACATGAATTAATGATATCTAAAGAGGGGCCCCCCTCTGTCAACATTGGCCCCATTCCAAACCATAAATCCCTAGTGTAATCTTACAATCAGATCTGATTTGCTTTACTTGACTGATCTCCAACAAACACATCCCATCAAGCCCCTTGTGAGGCTGCTATGTCAAACCATTCGAATGTTATGGCAGAAAGTAGGAACTATCAAATATGGACCAATCAGATGAAGTGGGGGCACGCTTTTTGGCGTCTAGTGTCGCCACGGTAACGCTTTTGAAAGAGAAAAGTAAAGCGCGTTGTCGCAGGATGGAGACGCATATTTTGATGTATAACACACCTGGGTGCACGTTACGGTTCGGGCCGTATTAACGGCCGAAGAAGTGGCATACATTGAAAATGGCCGACTTCCTGTTCAGTTTCGGCAATGGTGCCAAGAGACTTTTCTTTAAGTTGCAACATGATACAGGTGTGTACCGATTTTCGTGCAAGTACGTCAAACTGTATTGTGGGGCTTGAGGCACAAAGTTTTCTAGGGGGCGCTGTTGAGCCATTAGACCACGCCCATTAATGCAAACCATTAAATATCAAATTTTTCGCCAGGCCTGGCTTGCTTGCAAAATTTGGTGACTTTTGGGGCACGTTTAGGGGGGCAAAGACCCTCATTTCGTCGGAAGTAAAACAAGAAAAAAAAAAACAAATCCCTACAGATACAATAGGGCCTTCGCACTGTCAGCGCTCGAGCCCTAATAATATTAATTTACAAAAAAACTAACAAATAATGGAGAGTTTTCTGTTTAGATCAGAAAGACCAAATTGAAGGTGAAGGCTACAGGACCATATTTAAGTAGCTTGATTTTCCTGTAACCATAGTTGGAAATTTCGTTTTGACAGTTAGGGGCCCTGCAACTGTAGACAACTTTCCTGGATTTGGCCACAAGAGAAAAATTGATGGCAAATCAAAGATGCAGATAATGTGAATGGAAACCAAAGATCCCAGAACAATAACTAACCAACCATCACTGTTTACTAAAAGCGAACAACTGAGGATGAAACAAATAATAAAAAAGCCAGACTGGAATTTGTCAAAACCATAATTTGACAAGCCACAAAATGTCTCTGAGAACGTCCTTTGGATGGATGAGACAAAACAGAGCTTTGTGTCAAGTTACATCAGCTCTTTTTTCACAGATGCAAAGATAAAACATTGAAAGAAAAGAAGACTAGCTGCTGTGAAACATGGAAATGCTCAGTTATGTTCTGGAGCTGCTTTGTTGTGTCTGGCACAGGATGTCTTGAATATGTGTAGGTACAATGAAATCTGAAGGATATCAAGGCACTCTGGAGATCAATGTGCTGCCTACTGTCAGCTTAATCTCAGTTGTAACTCATAGGGTCCTTTTAATGGGATAATGACCAAAAACAGGCAAGAATGACTAAGAACAAAAAATGGGACTATTCTGAAGTTTCTTTCTGTAAGCCCTGCACTAGATAGTTTGAAGATCTGTGAAAAGAGTTGAAACATTTTTGTCCAGGTTAGTTTCTATATTTATGTAGCTGCATTGTTCAACTCAAATAAGTAGTAGTTCTGTTAATCCATTCTAATTTGAGTTATGGTAGAGATTTGCTTCCACATTCAAACTGCGCTGATATTAAGAATATCTTGAAGCCTGCTAGATTGTCTTTTTTTTTTTTTTTTTGTGGCACCACTTGGTTCATATTAGGTATAAAGCATTGTATAATATGTTATGCTGAGATTTTCACACAAATGTATTTTGGGTAAAATCGTTCGTCGTCAACAACCGTCTATCAACGGCATCGGCCATCATCAAACACTTGTCAACAGAGCACAGTAATCCTACAACCTAAACATGAGCGGGAGTTCTAAACACAAAAGTGGAGCCATAAAACGCAAAGAAAAAGAAAAAGTGGAGCAAGAAAAAGCCAAATTGCGCAAGCTAGATGCATATTTTGTTGGCCCTAATCCTCCTCCTGTGGGAGATGAACCTGACGTTGTTAGCAGAGATTCATTCCTGGGCCCGGGCCGCCAAAAGCTGCATCATGGTCAGGGAGCAGGTTTACAGGTAGCTACAGTTCTAACAATCACAGACACACTGGCAGCAAGAACATGTGAGTTTGTGGTAAATTGTTGATATAGTAGCCCGGCTGCCTAACTTATTTCCTTCTCTGTCTCTTGGCTGTAGCGATGATAATAGGGACTCAGCAGCTGCAAAGGCCTGGTCGTATGCCCCGCCCCCGGCCCGTCTCTGATATGTTCCACTACTGTTGGAGACCTCTATAGGTGAAAAAGTGATGCTGGACCACTTGCACATCTGCAGAAATTCCTCCTGTATATGGCACTTGTATTGAAAACAGTTGAACTGTTCTCTTTGTCTAATTCTATGTGGCATCTTTCAAGATTCAAGATTCTTTATTGTCATTGTTCATATTTCATAACAACAAAATTACAGCCAATGGTGGTCCTCTTGAACTGTAACCAACCAAATGGCCAAACTAACAAGGATTTGGATATACTGTATTCCTACTCAACATCTGGGAAAGACAAGTCAAATTTCCTTGAATCCAGTTGCTTGTGATATCCAGGAATTATTTTAGATCTGAAAAGCAATGGTGTAGTTCACCTATAAGCTCAAACAGTTGAACTTTAACCTTTAAGTGCTTAGTAGGAGGAAAATGTGATAGAAGAGAGAGACAGTGTGGAGAGAAAGGTGATAGTAATAAGTCTGAGTTTCAAGTAAGGGTTTATCCTAAAAATCCGGATTCATTAAAAAAAAAAAGTTCATTTTCTTGTCTTTAGATGGTTATACTCTTGGTTTTATTTTTGGGACAGGGTCTCATTCATGAATGTTTTTTACATTTCTTGATGTAGCTTTCAACCTTTCCAGGGACCATTCTGTATATGTACCACAACTCTGAATGTGGTAAGCAAGGTACCATAAATATCCTAAGCAGTGTAATACACATTATGCACAGAATATTGGAATCACTGTTTAAAAATACATTTCTTCAGCATGTTTACAAAATGTTATAGGTGGTATGGTTTAAAAGAGGACCATGGACCAGTGACAATGGCATTAATCATTCAAGACAGAAAAGAAGACCTACTGTGGGCTGAGTCGGAGGTCCCAAAGTCTTATGAAGGTATCGTAGCCACAGGTAAAGAGTTGGAATGGAGACTCAAACACTATATCCAAGACGCCAGCACCACGACGAAACTCTGTCCCGAGCCTACACACACATGCTGATCTGTAGCGGAGAGGGGAATAGACCAACAAGACATTTTCTTTCTTGCATTTATATTGTGCATCAATAGGGCATTCATTTCCATGGATGTACATCAAATCACTGCAAAAGTGATAAAAATCACTATTAATGAAATGAGAAAAAGCAAACTGGGAAGTTGTTATATCTGGTGAGTTGTCAGTTATTTGAAAAACATGTATAAAACCCAACATCTCAACTCCCGGTATACAATACATTCTGTACTACTACAAGTGCTGGTTTTCGTTTGAGGTTTAAACTATGGTTATCTGTTTGACTGTCATTGATTATCTTTGTCATTAATGCAACTTTATGGATCACAGTTCAGTTTTTTTCCAAAATCTACTGCAAAAGTTAAAATATTTGTTGTACTCAAGGAAAATTACAGAAGCGGAAAAATAAATTTTTCATTGTTGTTTGTACTGTTATGCACAATGTTACAGATTTACTCTGTGGAACAAGTAATAATTGAAATTTGAATTATAGCTCCATATGATTAAAGGCCTGGTACCCAAAGTAGTTAAAGTAAAAAAAACCCTCAGTCTTCAAGTAGGCTACAGCTAAAATATTTTCCATTTTGAGACACTGCTGAATCAAACACTTTTTTAAGTTCAAATATTTATAAGTTCCAAACCTGTGAAAACTTAAATGTTACTGTCAAACAACGACTGTACTGCAGGAATGTTTTATTATTTATTATTATTCATTATTTATTATTAGTATTTATTATTAGTATTTAAAAAAAGGCATTTACATGAATGTCTTACCCTTGCTAATATTTAGCATCTATATTCTAACTAAGCTTAATTCTTTTTTTTTTTTTCAACTAAGCTTAATTCATATGGCTGAAATATTTATTTATTTAATTATTTATATGAGAATACACATATACATATATATATATATATATATATATATATATATATATATATATATATATATATATATATATATATACACACAGTATACACTGCCCAAAAAAATTAAAGGAACAGTTTTTATCAGGGTATGGCATGAATTCAACTGCCCTTTTCTGATAAGGTTTTGGTTTTTGATTTTTGGGGTGAGCCCTATACTGAGCCCTCTGTAGGCTGAAAACTTTTATTTCCATCAAAAGATTTGGCATCCTTTTGTTCCTGAGACATTAAACTGTCCATATCAAGTTCTCCGATACTACGCACCGATACCACTCCATTGTTGTTGTAGTTACTGATTAGTGACTCTAGGGGGAGATGTTGAGCTGCAGTCAGCGTGGTGATGAGAAGAGAGTGATACAGTACATGAGTGAGACTGGCAGCGCCGTTTCAGGCAAGATAGCGACAATTAATGCAAGCAGGACGTCAGCAGTGTGGACATATTTCAAAATAAGGGACGAGGACAGAAGCAAGGCAGACTGAAGCTATGTGCTGCTAAGGTGTCAAGAGGAGGAACGGAGAATACGTTGTTTAATACCAGCAACTTGATAAAACATCTCAAGACGCATCATAAAGCTGAGTATACAGAGTTTTCTAATGTTACTGCAAGACCACAACAGCCAACATTAGCTCAGGTTCTGCAAAAGCGACAGGCAATGACAAGAGACGACCCACGGGCCGTTAAAGTAACGTAGGCTCTAACCCGTTATATATAGCGCTAGATGAAACCTGGGCATAAGATTGACCTCTTTGAGAAAATTTCCATTTGATGGTGTGGGAGTACCATTTGTCCCATTTGGGAGACCCAGGTGAACTGTCACCCACCACTCCCAGCGTGTATGCCGTGGTCTGTGCACAGCAACTTGCCAGCAAGTAGGGGCGCCTGTCGCTGCAGGGGGCGTCAACATGCCAATTCCCCATACAGTGACAAAATAAATCAGTGGTCCTCAACCTTTTTTCAGTGATGTACCCCCTGTGAAATATTTTTTCAGCCAAGTACCTCCTAACAAGCGCAAAGCACTTTTGGTGGTAAAAAAATACCTAAAACAGAGCACTGTGCCATCAGTAACTGATTTATTAAACATAAAGATATTGCTGCTACGCTTCAATCACGACTCCATCGTTGGTCCAAGTGATTGACAGGTGAAGCCAGGTGGCATTTGACAGGTTAGGTGGAACCATCCTGGTGTGGGGGATACTCTGCGGTTTTAAGATAATAAGTTGAATAGCCTGAACTCCTGAAGATAAAATTAATTTTATGAATTTAGACTTATATTTTCCTCAATTTATGAAATATTTATTTTTAAAGGATTTTTGCATGGATGCTACTTTTTAAATATATGTATATTTTAAAATCTCACGTACCCCCTGTAGTGCCTTCCCGTACCCCCATTTGAGAACCACTGCAATAAATAATAGAAAACCACAGATTTTTTTTTTCTTTTAATGCTCATGCACTTTTTTTAGTACCTATGTGTCACGAATAAATGCCTGGTCCGCCCATGCCTAAAACCGCCTCTGTGCGTGTGTGTGCGAGTGGTGTGGTATATGTGTGCAAGAGTGTGCGCAGGATTTGTGTGTAGACTGCAACATTTGCACAGTGCCATCATTTGTCCTTTGTTCCTTCAATCTGTCAGATAGCAGTCATGTGTGGCTGGGGACCTTCTTTTATTCAGAAAGCCTTAATCAAAGCCTGTCCCTCATACAATTTATACTGATACCAATTTCTACAGATTGATTGTGCACAATTAGAGGAAATCAATGACCACTGTTCCAAAGAAAGATTACTTAAGGTCACAAAAGAAACCATGGTAAATTCTTAGCAACCTAAGTCCTCTTTGACATTGGCTAATATTCATGAATCTACCTTCAGGACAACATTTGAAGACATTTAATGCCAACAAAACTACAAGGCAATGGGAAAACACAGTTTGGGGACAGGTACATATTTTCAAATGTACGACTCTGAAAACAGAGATAGTTTTTGTTTACCTGCCTGAACTTGAGCAACTTTAAAAAAAAAAAAAAAAAAAAGCCTCATTCCAGTCGCAGTTTGATGTGTTCAGTTTCCCGTTCTGTCACAAGGAAATAAATAACTGTACAGTCCCAGACTTACACCTGAAATGCCAAGTGTCTAAAGAAACTTTTTGTATTTTTATGTTTGGAGAAAAACAATAGCAGGTAAAGGGAGAACAGCATCATATGTATGAGCAGTATTGATTGAAATATTTAATTGGATGTATGGAGTTAGATGCCAGTTTCGTCTCCTTGCCTCTTGATCAAACATGGTCCAGTAGAACTCTATAAATGTAAGACTGTAAATACTGGGGTTCAGACTAGGGCTGGGCGATATGGCAAAAAAAGTGATCACGATTTTTTTTCCCATATTGAATGATCTTGATTTTTAATCACGATTTTTTTTAAATCAGAAGATCCCCCCTCCCTTCTGGAATAAAATAGAAAGAAACCAGAGATTAGTTTTTTTTTTATTAACAAATAAAGCAAATAGCATGTTTTAACAAGAATCCAGAATGCTACCAGTGGTACCCACCGAAAAAAACTAGGGATGCACCATAATGAAAATTTGAGGCCGAACTGAAGCGGAATAAAATTTAAAGACTTGGCTGAATACTGAGTACTGAATAGCCTACGGGATGCGGTTGTTCACAGTTTTTCATTTATTTTGCCATTTTTTTCACAATTGCATAGATAAAATTGCAATGACATTAAAAACAAAACCAGTAAACTAATGAGTTGAGCCACTGTCAAGCAGCTGGCGATGCTGTTGCTTAAATTGACCAACAGGTGGCTCTCTAACATCACAGTTTGTGTACTGTGCGTGACTCTGACGCTGGTTGGTAATTAAGGAGTTAAAATTCACTCGCCACTTACAGGACTCAGTAGCCAGCAGAAACGGCAGTTTTATTACATTTATTAACTGTAGTACCGCTATTATAAGAGGTTATTTCTCACAGTATTAGCCTAAAGGGACTTAAGGCTGATTTATGGTCCCGCGTTACACCAACGCAGAGCCTACGGCGTCATCATGCTGAGCTCTGCTTGTTGCCTCCGCGCTCCGACACATTTACTCCGCTGAGCACGCACGCACGCACGCACGCACGCACGCACGCACGCATACACACACCCATGTCGGGGCCGCGGAGTTTCTGAAGTCGGCAGTGATGAGTAATTTGTGGTACAAGCAGAGCGAATCACAACTTTAATCAGTGCGGTTCGAATACACAATACACCCATCACGAAGGGCATTTTGTGAATCCATCACACCCTCCTCCTGTACGCTCAGAAGAAGTTGTCCGGCGAAATAAATAAATAAATAACCGCTAACCGTGAGTCCCGGTCGGCTCGAAGCTAAGCTAACGCTAGCCTGCGGTTGTTGTCTTGTAGTTTTATTCTCTCTGGTCACGCTTGCTCCCACCAGTGCAGGGGAGGCAGATGTGACTACTTTACTGCCTATGGTCATGCAACTTGCCGCGGCATGTCATGCATGATCAATTAATGCAGACAGCGCGGTGCCAGGAAAGCGGGTTGTGATTGGTTGTCGTGCACTTTGCTGCAGCATGTTTTGCACGTGATCGAGAAAGTAGACCCACAGCTGATCACCGTGATCGAACTTAATTTGATCGCGATCACAAATCGAGATCGTATAATCGCCCAGCCCTAGTTCAGACCCTTTTAAATAAAGACCCATGTGGTAATGACTGGGGATCTGTGCAAAGGTAAACTAAATCTGCGCTTTAAGTGTGGAGTTAGATGCCAGTTTCGTCTCCTTGCCTCTTGATCAAACATGGTCCAGTAGAACTCTATAAATGTAAGACTGTAAATACTGGGGTTCAGACCCTTTTAAATAAAGACCCATGTGGTAATGACTGGGGATCTGTGCAAAGGTAAACTAAATCTGCGCTTTAAGTGTAAACAAAAAAAAGTGCCGGTGGTCCCCTGATTGACCTGCTGTCTATCATACAAATATGGGACAAACACATAAGTGATATGTATACAGTATGTCTGTCTGTCTGTCTATCCTTTGTATTGTAAAATTCCAAAGAACAAAGCCAGTTCTAGGGCTGGGCGATATGGACCAAAAGTCATATCTCGATATTTTCTAGCTAAATGATGATACACGATATATATCGATATTTTTTGTGTGCCATAATTGGGGTTTCCCCCAAAGCATTATAGCATAGCATCTCTGTTAGCTTCATTTTTTTCTGAGGCAAACCCTTAAAAAAACAGTCAGTTTTAATACAAAGCCTCATGCCAAATGTCCCACAGGTACCTTTATTAACAGAGGTCTGCACAATATCAAAATGTATAAAACAAAATCATAAAAAAAAAACAATAATACATTTTTTTTTAAATCAATATAAACGATATTGTCTCGTACCATATCGCGTTTGAAAATATATCGATATATATTAAAATCTCGATATATCGCCCAGCCCAAGCCAGTTCTAAATCAAATCCACATGAGCCAGGGTTTTTCCTGCATTCAAAATTAGGAGGCGGCCGCCTCCGCCTAATTTCGTGCCGCCCCCAGCTCTTAAAACTCCGTCGTCATGAAAATTGTTATTTTCCGGCAGGCGTTGGACTGGATGGTTGTTATTTTGACTGCAGTTGCAGCATTGCACCGCTATGGGGGCGCTGTTTCAACGACAGAGCACCAGCAGAAGAAGACGAAATCTCCAGAATTATTTTCCGTGTTTTTCTGCTATTTGTTGTATTAAAAATCGGCATCCTGGTTTTCCCTGGCTGTTCAAACAGGTAAATATTGTTTCTTTTGCATCCTAGCATGTCTTGTTTATTCTTCTTATATTCGATATATATATATACAGTACTTTAAAAAGCGACCAGGAAAGGAGAAGCAAGAGTGCAGGTGAAACAGGGCAGACAATTAACGTTACAGGCAGTTAAAAAGTAATAAATCATGTTACTGACGAAATGCAGCAGTTTTGTCAGGGCTGAAAGTAGCGCACAAATATGCATGAAAGGTGATAGCGAGGGTCAGAGTGCAGGACGGGACGAGCTGGGGAGGCGAGGGTAACGTTAAGGCTGATTTATGGTACTGCGTTAAATCGACGCAGAGCCTAAGGCGTTGGGCACGCGGCGACGCGCACCGTACGCCGTAGGCTCTGCGTTGGAATAAGGCAGAACCATAAATCCCCCGTTAGTCAGTTTCCAAGTCATTAGGAGCATATCAACGCGAAGCCAACTTGTACGTGATTTAAACATCACTTTTTATTCATCTTTATAGATCTTCTCAAAAAACACAGAGCCAGTGGGTTTGACAAACGGTGGCTGAACCAATTTACCTGCTCAGGCAAACTGAGGAAGGTTTGGTCTGTTATTTATGCCAAATCACTGTGACCCCATGCAGCAGGAACTATCACTATCTATGTCTGTATCAAAATAAATACAAAAATACTTAATGCATGAATTGTTTTGTTTAAGGTGAAGACACCTCTACACAGCAGACTGAAAGAGAGGCATTTGGATGTCTGTTGTAAGGAGGACATGGATGGACCAGGACCAGACCAGGAGGTCTTGGACTACAAGGAGCATGAGGATCTGCAGATGGAAAGATAGGAGGCTGAAATGTTCTGTCTGGTTGCAAGATTTGTCAGTAAATGTCTGAAACCCTACAAAAACTCAAAATCTTACCAAGACTACTTGTCTTATATCCAGTCAAAATGTTTTATTTCTAGTCCAAAAAAAATCATTACATTTAAAATAAGACCTAAAAAGTAACTCGTTCTAGAAAACCTTTTTCACTCATTTCAGTCTAGATCGTATAAAGGTTAGGGCATCTACAAGCTCGTTAGCTTCAGCCCTAACCCTTTCGGCCAGACTTATGTACCCTTTCTTGTTTCGTTGGATGAACATTTTTCAATGATTGCTGATCGAAATAAACTCAAACTCCTTTCAATGAAAATTGTCTCTTGTTCCATTGGCAGTTTTTTTTTCTTTACTTTTTTATTTTTGGTAAGATTGAGTTCTTATATTTGTATTTATATTTTTATGTTAATAAAATAATGCTTTAACATGATAATTGTCATATTTTTTACATATAATTTACATTCTTTGTAAATTGATTTCTTGGGAAGAAGGCGCAGATTGAATAAGATTCTTCTTCTTTCTGCTCTCTTTCATTCAGAATTTAGGAAGGTTTGTGTTTATATTAAATTGTTTGTTTTATTTTATCAATTAATGAAATAAATAATAAATAAATACATTTTTAATCATATTAGAACTCCCAAAATATAAAATATCTTGTAAAAAGTGTTTGCTTGAGCCAGTTGAAGGCACGGTATACCCGCACGCGTGTGCACATGACCAGGATGGTGCCACCTCTGCCTCAACTAGAGCCAGGAAAAACCCTGTGAGCCAAATTCAAAGTGTCATGGAGCCACATTTATTAACCTTCATGGTGTTAAGATGGCATGGAAAATAATATAATTGAGACAATAACAATAAGAAACTAGACAATTTCCTCGCAGAAATTTCGAGAGTGCCACGGCAGGCTGCTGCACATTTGTGTACATTTTACAAGCAATAAAGGTGAAGGACTCAATACCGAGTCCAATGACACCACCCATGACTCTCTATGTCAAACCATTCAAAAGTTATTACAGAAAATAGATAATAGGCTAACAGAACCACTAACAGAACAGCTAACGGGACCGCTAATAGAACCGCTAACAGAACCGCTAATCGGACCGCTAACAGAACCGCTAACGGGACCGCTAACGGGACTGCTAACGGCACCGCTAACAGAACTGCTAACGGGACCGCTAACATAACCGCTAACAGGACCGCTAACAGGACCGCTAACGGAACCACTAACAGAACGGCTAACGGGACCGCTAACAGAACCGCTAATGGGACCGCTAACGGAACCGCTAGTCAACTAACTTGCTCATACTTGCACGTAGAACTGTCATTCAAACTTCAAAACGGAGGAAAACTTCTCTTCTCTCTCCAAACCTGAAACAGTTTTTTCCTAAAATGTACACTTTTCAAGATATGAGCGCTCAAGCGAGGACTGGAAATCATTAATTCATTCATTAATTCATTACCAGCTTCAGCATCCAGCAGCATTCATTCATTCATTACCAGCTTCAGCATCCAGCAGCATTCATTCATTCATTACCAGCTTCAGCATTCATTCATTCATTCATTCATTCATTCATTCATTCATTCATTCATTCATTCATTCATTACCAGCTTCAGCATTCATTCATTCATTCATTCATTACCAGCTTCAGCATTCATTCATTCATTACCAGCTTCAGCATTAATTAATTAATTAATTAATTAATTACCAACTTCAGCATTCATTCATTCATTACCAGCTTCATTCATTAATTCATTCATTCATTACCAGCTTCAGTATTCATTGATTCATTCATTCATTACCAGCTTCAGCATTCATTCATTCATTCATTACCAGCTTCAGCATTCATTCATTCATTCATTCATTACCAGCTTCAGCATTCATTCATTCATTACCAGCTTCAGCATTAATTAATTAATTACCAACTTCAGCATTCATTCATTCATTACCAGCTTCATTCATTAATTCATTCATTCATTACCAGCTTCAGCATTCATTCATTCATTCATTCATTACCAGCTTCAGCATTCAGTCATTCATTACCAGCTTCAGCATTCACTCATAAATTAATTAATTAATTAATTCATTCATTCATTACCAACTTGAGCATTCATTCATTAATTCATTACCAGCTTCATTCATTAATTCATTACCAGCTTCATCATTCATTCATTCATTACCAGCTTCAGAATCCAGCATCATTCATTCATTCATTACCAGCTTCAGCCTCCAGCATCATTCATTCATTCATTCATTCATTCATTCATTATCAGCTTCATTCCTTCGTCCGTCCGTCCGTTCATTCGTTCATTCATTCATTACCAGCTTCATTCATTCATTCATTCATTCATTCATTCATTCATTCATTCATTACTAACTTCAGCATTCATTCATTCATTACCAGCTTTAGCATTAATTAATTAATTAATTAATTAATTCATCCATTCATTACCAGCTTCAGCATTCATTCATTCATTACCAACTTCAGCATTCATTCATTCATTCATTCATTACCAGCTTCAGCATTCATTCATTCATTACCAGCTTCAGCATCCAGCATCATTCATTCATTCCTTCATTCATTTATTACCAGCTTCAGCATCCAGCATCATTCATTCATTCATTACCAGCTTCAGCATCTAGCATCATTCATTCATTCATTCATTACCAGCTTCAGCATCCAGCATCATTCATTCATTCATTACCAGCTTCAGCATCATTCATTCATTCATTCATTCATTCATTTATTCATTACCAGCTTCATTCATTCATTCATTACCAGCTTAATTCATTCATTCATTACCAACTTGGAATTCATTCATTCATTCATTACCAGCTTCAGCATTAATTAATTAATTCATCCATTCATTACCAGCTTCAGCATTCATTACCAGCTTCAGCATTCATCCATTCATTCATTACCAGCTTCATTAATTAATTAATTCATTCATTCATTCATTCATTCATTACCAGCTTCAGCATTCAATCATTCATTCATTACCAGCTTCATTCATTCATTCATTCATTACCAGCTTCATTCATTAATTCATTCATTCATTACCAGCTTCAGCATTCATTCATTCATTCATTCATTCATTCATTACCAGCTTCAGCAATTCATTCATTCATTACCAGCTTCAGCATTCAGTCATTCATTACCAGCTTCAGCATTCACTCATTAATTAATTAATGAATTAATTCATTCATTCATTACCAACTTGAGCATTCATTCATTAATTCATTACCAGCTTCATTCATTAATTCATTACCAGCTTCATCATTCATTCATTCATTACCAGCTTCAGCATCCAGCATCATTCATTCATTCATTACCAGCTTCAGCCTCCAGCATCATTCATTCATTCATTCATTCATTCATTCATTCATTCATTCATTATCAGCTTCATTCTTTCGTCCGTCCGTCCGTTCATTCGTTCATTCATTCATTACCAGCTTCATTCATTCATTCATTCATTCATTCATTCATTCATTCATTCATTACTAACTTCAGCATTCATTCATTCATTACCAGCTTTAGCATTAATTAATTAATTAATTCATCCATTCATTACCAGCTTCAGCATTCATTCATTCATTACCAACTTCAGCATTCATTCATTCATTCATTCATTCATTCATTCATTCATTCATTCATTACCAGCTTCAGCATTCATTCATTCATTACCAGCTTCAGCATCCAGCATCATTCATTCATTCCTTCATTCATTTATTACCAGCTTCAGCATCCAGCATCATTCATTCATTCATTACCAGCTTCAGCATCTAGCATCATTCATTCATTCATTCATTACCAGCTTCAGCATCCAGCATCATTCATTCATTACCAGCTTCAGCATCATTCATTCATTCATTCATTCATTCATTCATTCATTTATTCATTACCAGCTTCATTCATTCATTCATTACCAGCTTCATTCATTCATTCATTACCAACTTGGAATTCATTCATTCATTCATTACCAGCTTCAGCATTAATTAATTAATTAATTCATCCATTCATTACCAGCTTCAGCGTTCATAACCAGCTTCAGCATTCATCCATTCATTCATTACCAGCTTCATTAATTAATTAATTAATTAATTCATTCATTACCAGCTTCAGCATTCAATCATTCATTCATTACCAGCTTCATTCATTCATTCATTAATTAATTAATTAATTCATTCATTACCAGCTTCAGCATTCATTCATTCATTCATTCATTACCCATTTCAACATCCAGCATTTCCCCCTACAGGTGGCGATTATATAAAATATATATATATATATATATATATATATATATATATATATATATATATATATATATATATATATATATATAAAAAAAATATATATATATATATATATAAAAAATATATATATATATATATATATATATATATATATATATATATATATATAACATGAACCTGTTCCCAGCAGGACTGGGGATCAGCTAAGGTCAAAAGGTCAGGGTTCAGATTTCTCCATTTTCCAGGTTCCAAGTATATGAAGTCTGTTCTGATTGAGTCATGTGACCAGTTCTGGCTGAATGACTCAGCAGCTGAGCTCTGGTTGCCGCGGCAACAAGAACCTAGACATGAGTAAGGTTCTGGGTTGGCTGTGAGAAAACCCCAGATTTTTGCCTTGTGACAAGCCTCAAATCACTCCACTTTGTGATCAAACCGTAGTTCTTAGCAGAAAAACGAAAGCATCGTGAGAGACAGAGAACCCGGTAGATTCTGACAATCTTATTTTTATTCAGATATTCCTTATAATGTTTTAGTAACGGCAGTTTGAAAACAAAGTGAGATTTTTTTTAAGAAAACTTTTTTTACATTGCAGTCAATGGAGACAGAGACAGGAATTGGCATGGCTGTTAGCCCCCCCGTTTAAATTTGGTGCATACCACGCCTGTCAAAGTCACATTTTATGAATCCCAACATGTATGTCTACATTCTGACCAAAAATTATCTGTCTACCTTTAACGGTTTGGCCGTGAGCTCGAGTTACAAATAAAAATTATGGTCATTTTTTGAATCTTTCGCTCACTCTAAACAATTAGAACTTCACTCTAGATTTGACAAAAAATTGATTTCCAGTCCTCGCTTGAGCGCTCATATCTTGAAAAGTGTACATTTTAGGAAAAAACAGTATCAGGTTTGGAAACAGAAGAGAAGTTTTCCTCCGTTTTAAAGTTTGAATGACAGTTCTACGTGCAAGTATGAGAAAGATACGTGACTCAGAAAAAAGATGAATTTTGAGTTTTTCCAACCTCCTTCCAGCCACAGTGTGACATTCTGCCCCATTCACTTACATGGGAAAATCTCCCCATTAGTTTGGAAATTTGGAAATGTTTTTGCACTTCGTGCAAAAACTATTTGTGCCATCGCTCTAAAAATCCACAGTACTGTAATTAAATTCAGGGCCTACAACTTTCTATATTGGTTCATAATTTTTCGAGTAACGGTGTGCGAGTGGTGAGGCCCCAAAGTTCTCCCAATGCATTCCGGATGGCGCTCAAAGCGCACGTTTGTGCACGTTGCGCAAAAACGTGCACGCCAAACGCTTATAATAAGTCATAGCACACGATTCCCGCTTAAGGCGCACGTTTCTACGTTTTTACTTTTTTCGCGTTTTCTCAAAGCTGTAGGAGGAGTAGCGAACCGAAGTTTTGTCCGGAAAATGAATAATAAACCCGCAGGATAACATTAGTGCCTCTGGCTTTGCCAGAGGCATTCCTCCTCCATTGCAGAGCTATGGAGGAGTCGTGCCTCTGGCTGCAGCCGTGGCACTAATAAAAGAAAACAAAAGAAAAACAATATTAGCTTCAAAAGAAAATGTAATTTTTTTTAAGGCTATTAATATATATTTTTATCAACAAGAAAAAAATTGCTGTAAAGTGTGGTGATTAGAGGAGGGTTCTGACTATTGGAGAAAGCTGTCCCGGTACGCACCCTACACTGGAACAAAATGCCAGTGCACTGAGGAGAAAAGTGTTGATATTGCATACTGAAAAATTATATTACGGTAACACTTGCTAAGGATTAGTCACCGCTAAGGATTACATTAGATGATACGGTTATAATGCTCGCAGTATAAACTTGCAAGCCCCCTTACTTTTTGTACTAAGTTTTGTTTATTATATGGTTTATTATTATTTCAATCTTGGTGAGGCTCCTCACTTTTGGGTGATTGCTAACTCAGCTAACTCACTCATCGGGATAAAATTGATACCACTGTGAGGATCATGTCCTCTGATTTCTCAAAAGGCAAATAATAATTACAGCCTGCATGGCTGTGAGATGATCCAGAGACGACAGGTGGATGCTTGCAAAATCTCCTGAACTATTGACAGCCTGACAAACAGTTTGTTGAGACTGATGTGTATCTGACTGGGTGGTTAGGTTTAAACGCGTTGAGAGACGGGCTGTCCTCTGTTTGGTTTAAGGCTTTTCTCCCACTACGGGAGTTTTTACCTGCCATTGTTTATATAATAATTGCTCGGGGGTTTATGTTTATGTTCATGTTCTGGATCTCTGGAAAGCGTCTAGAGATAACATCTGTTGTATTAGACGCTATATAAATAAAATTGAATTGAATTGAATTGAATAGAATCTGCTGTATACAGGAGATCATGTATACCAGATCCACACTGCCTGATGCCAGATCCCGATGTACAGGATCTGCTGTATACAGGACACCCTGTATATTGGATCCATCCATGACCCTATACAGAGGATCTGCTGTATACAGGATTCTGGATCCAAGATCCTTTATCAAACACTTAAGGCCCTAATCTCCTACATGAAGTACAGTCTGGTCTCTTCCTTACCCAGTATGTGGGATCCTGTATGATGTATAGAAGCTAATTTTATCTCACAACTACATACGTCTACAATGATTCTTTAAAGTGATGATAAGACAGAGTGACTACAAATAATTATATACATTCCACCTCGGGTTTAATAGAAGTATCACTAAAGTTAATAAAACTGAATAGATTCAATTATTTCCAAAAATATAGGTTCTTGGTGTAGGAGCCGCTGAACAAGGCAGGTTCCTTAATACCATAAACATTTTTCATTGAATTTTGCTTTGTCTTGTTGTCCTATACGTGTTATGTTACAAACACAATGCACTGAAGCTGCTCTGTGAAGATTTCAACCACACCCATCTATCTCTGCCACATTTCCAGGATTTTAACAGTATGCCAACTGTTAAACAGTATTTTTACATGACGTCAACTGCTATACCAGAGAAAATATAACTCTGGATCTATTCTGTTTGATGCAAGTATCAGAGAAGAATACAATTACTGCATAACCTGTTCTGTGCAAGCCAGGGGCCGGATTCACAAAACATTCTTAAGAAAAAAAATCTTCTTAAGTGTCATTTTTTTCTTAAATTCAGTCTTAAGAAGAAAAAAAAGAAGAAGTCATATTCTCCAAAAAAGTTCTCAAGTATTTTCTCAACTTTCTTCTTAAGAAAAAAATAAATAAATGGTATTCTTGAAATAAAAGTTCTCAAATTTGTTCTTGACTTTTTTCTTAACTTTAAAGCAGCGCAATGTAACTTTCAGCTTTTGTTGAGTTTGGCGGCTCCTTTGGACAAAAGGTAGTGCTTTACCAGAAAGAACACTATGTTTCCCATGAGCACCAGCGCGTACTGCCGGGAAACTCCTGTCCCGTCGCGTGCATTTGTTTTGATAGTGAATGAAGAAGGGACAGACTTTCAAAACTACTTTTCTGTTTCACCAAGTGAACAGACGGAACGCAAAAAAAAGATGTTAAACTGCTGGAAAGGAACTGGAATTTACCGGGATACCTTAAACAAGGAAGACAGGGAGCGGTATATGGAGAAAATAATGATTATTAACGGTTTGGGTCCATATGAAATCCCTATCAAAGAGTGGAGATCCGATGAGGATTTACTGCCGCAGTTCTGCACAACCGACGTCTTAGGCTACCTTGTTTAAGAGTGTTTGGCAGCTGCTTTGGTAAATGTTTGACTCGCCATGTGTTTCAATAAATTAGTATAATAGTACAACATAGAGTAAATGTTTTGTATCACTCTTACTTCTCTTTTCTTTTTTTTTCACTGCTATATTATGCTATATGCTATATTATTTTTTTCCTCTGCAGCTACAAATAGAGTTAATATCTTTTCCTCAACAAACTCATTTTATCTGAAGATTGGGGTTAATCGCACCGCAGAGAGCTGGCCAGCAACTGCGTTTAGCTGGAGAAGTGGGGAATAAAACCCGATCCGACCCCGGTCTGTGTGTTTGTTTGTTTGCTGTTTAATAAACCTGTGTTTTGATCCGACCCCGGTCGTTATGAGTGTTTGTTTGTGGTTTAATAAACCCGTGTTTTGATCCGACCCCGGTCTGTGTGCATGTTTGTTTGTGATACTGTGTGGAAGGTTATGTTTGGTCATTACAGCCGCGATCCAACCGAGCCGACGACTCTTTTACTCTTTTACTCAGTTATCTCAGATACTCGGCCTCCGTGGTTCTGCCTCCGAGCAGGAAATTGGTGAAAAGTTAAACCATTAGCGATCTTTTCCCCACGTCTGTTATGTGGAGCTGCTGCAGCCACAACACAGCAACGGGTTACCAGCTTCTCTTGAGCTCTGCGCTCCACGCCCCGCCCATTTTTGTCTCGACTACGAATCGGGAAGGAGGGGGAAGTGACGTATGCCATAAAGCAGTCAAAGCCATAAAAATGTGTAGTTTTTTAGTATGGAAGGGTTCCTACCATGCTCCTCAAAGTTCCATAGTGCCAGTAAAGGCGATACAGACCCCTCAGACCACGACAGAGGTGTCATTAAACCTGTTGTAAGTTGATGTACCATCACAATGACTCTGGAAATATTAGATTAAGGTGGAAAAGTTACATAGTGCTGCTTTAAAGGGGACCTATTATGAAAAACACGTTTTTTCTTGTTTTAACATATATAAAGTGGTCTCCCCTCACCCTGCCAGCACAGGGGAGACAAAATACCATGAATTTCTGCAAGGTCTCTGACCCCCGGCTTACAGAGTCCCCCAGTGTCACGTGACCTTTTTTTGAGCCATTCTGAATCTGCGCCTATGGTGACGTCACCATAGGCGCTCATTTCCATAGGTTCAGCCTCCGCTGCTGAAACCACGCCCACAACCAGCTCTCTCCGCTGCTGGAGCGGTGATCCCTTCAGCCAGTCGGACGGCGCCGCGGCGGAGCGGATCCGGGTTAAATCATCCAGGTTCCCGGGTGGTTTGGGAGCTGGGTCCTGGGAGGTCCGTCCCAGGTCGGACCAGCTTCACCCTCCGAGATTTTCAGCCAGATCTGTCGGTTTGATCCCCGGTAACGGGCGATGCGCCGCAGATGCGCTCCGGAGTCGATCTGTGCGCCGGGCGTGGAGCTGCGGCGCCCGTCGCGCAGCATCCGCCGGGCAGATCCGGCTGAAATTCCGCTGGTCGGTTCCCGGGAGTCCCAGCTACCAGTCCAGGCGGGTTTCTGCGGTCCCGGCCGGTCGGAACCGGTCAGATTTCCCGGTTAAAGCCGTGGTGATGCGCGATGCGCCGCGGAGCCACGCTGGGCGCCCGGCGTGGCTCCGGGGCCAGCGTTCAGCATCCGCCGGGCAGATCCGGCTGAAATAGTGCATAAATGTTATTTATATACAACTCATATTTTATTTTTTTAACAATAAAGTTGCCATTTGTGAAAATTCAGTGTTGATTTATTTACAGGCTCGGGCTGCTCTGGCGGAGCGAGGTTTATTCTCCTCCCCTGCTACACGTCATTCAGGGAGCCAATCAGCACAGAGCCTCATTATCATACCCCCCCCTTCCCTTAGAATGGAGCACAGAAAAAGGGGTTAGAAGCGGTAAAACTAGAGACATGGCCCACAGGCTGGATTTATGATTTATGTAGAAAAAACAAGCTTTAGATTGTTTTTAAGACATTCAAGGCCTGTTTAAAATATACATTAAATGCCATAATAGGTCTCCTTTAAGCCAACCTTGACCTGTCCTAAAATTTCTTCTGTGAAAAGGTTAGCCTCTAATATCACCTTTTTCAACACATTTGCACAAACAAAGACCCGCAATATTGTGGAGCAATCCATCGGTGTAGTGATGTCTCGCTCCAGGTGCATCGACTGAATATAATGAAATGAATAATAATAATAATAATAATAATAATAATAATAATAATAATAATATAATTAAATTAATAATATATATAATTTTGTATACCAAGTACGTAAAGGTGCACTAAATAAAAACCCAAACATATGTAGCTTAATAAAATAAGATGAAATTCAATAGCCTGATATGGTCATTTTAATACATTTATTAAAATAGTGACGGCATATGTAAACATATGTAGCTTAATAAAATACAATGAAATTCAATAGACTGATATGTTCATTTTAATACATTTATTATAATTGTGATGGGTCTGATGTACAGACAGAGCAGCAGCGCTGCTTCTGGGGTTCCAGTAAAAACATGAAGCTTCACTTTATATTCAGACAAACTAATGTGACAGCTACAACTGTTAAATTTCATCTATTAAACCAACATTTATCTTCCTAAATGATTTATTTCAGCCAGCGGTAATTCTCCACAGAGCTGCAGGTTTCTCCCCGGGACGACGGCGTGGGTTGACCCGGCGATCACGTCTGTCCCCCCGGCCGTGAGCTGCTGCTGCTCCCCGGGGCCGGCGGCTCTTCTGATCCCCGAAACATCGGAGCAAATTTCTTAACAGGCGTTATTTGGATAAACCGAGCCCAGGTTGGGGATCTTAACGAGTCTGCTGAATTGATTGAGTGATTTCGGATACAGCCATATTTTAAGAAGTTCTTAAGTTGGAAAAAATTTGAAATTCGTAAGAAATGACAGTTCTTAAAGACGGTTCTTAAGAAAATATTGAGGAATTGCACTTAAGAACTTTCTTATGAACTTCTTAATTTTAGATTTTAAGATATTTCTTAAGATCGTTCTTAAGACCATATTGGTGAATCCGGCCCCAGATTATTACCTGGCTCATCACCTCATACACCTGGAGCACTCTCCCAAAGGGATATGGTCAAAGGCCTTCTCCAAGTACACAAGGAATGGGTGGACTGGTTGGGAAACTTCCATGTCCCCTCTAGGATCCCAGTGAGGGTATAGAGTTGGTCCTGTGTTCCGTGGCCAAAGCAAAATCTACATTGATCCCCCTGAATCCAAGGTTCAACTATCAATACGACTCTTACATAAATTTTACCCAAGGAGTGTGGTTAAACTGCAATTAAATTCCCAGTTCCCCATCCATCCATCCATTATCTATACCCGCTTTATCCCTTGCGGGGTCACGGGGGTCTGCTGGAGCCTATCCCAGCTCATTTCAGTTGAGAGGCCGGGGTTACACCCTGGACAGGTCACCAGTCCATCACAGGGCCACAAATAAACACACAAACCATGCTCACAACCACACTCACGCTCACACCTACGGGCAATTTAGAATCACCAATTAACCTAATATGCATGTTTTTGGAATGTGGGAGGAAGCCGGAGTAGCCGGAGAAAACCCACGCAACCACGGGGAGAACATGCAAACTCCACACAGAAAGGCCCCTGCCGGGCCTGGGAGTCGAACCGGGGACGTTCTTGCTGTGAGGCAACAGTGCTAACCACTAAACCATCGTGCTGCCCAGTTCCCCAGTTCAATTAAATTCAATTCAAAAACAGCACAGATGTAAAACCCAGTCATCTTGAGGCTCTTCACATTGAAACAAACAAGGCCCCATGAACTGTATTGTTATATCTGAGATGTTATATCTCTCACAAGTACAAGTGATTTGAGGACAGAAAGAGTCTGCATGACATATTTGCTTTCATAGGACAGTGAACATGAAGCACTACACAGGTGTCCTTGCACCCATCCTACGTGTACAGAATAGTGCTTTCTGTGGCTGTATTCTGCATGTCAGCAATCATGATCTTTACAATTGTGAACACTCTAGTAAGAACAACCATATGTATGTGGTGCATGAAGAACAACCATAAGTATGTGAGAGATTACCAACTGACACCAACTAATCCGGCCCATATTCTTAATCTATCAAGCCATGACCTTGACTACTAGTACTTTTATTTTCCCCCAAAGTAGCCTAAAATGTGAGACATATTGGCTTCAAAATTTCAGAACCATTTCCAAGACCGATGAGTTTTTTTATCTAAAAAAAAAAAGACAATGCTAAAAACTTTGATATGGTAATTTTATTTACAGACTGCTGACACACATAAGTTTAACATAAGTGTTTATGTTGAAGTGATAATTGAAGTTTGTGCGTGGGTTGATACAGTGTGACAGAGTGTGCTTCTAGTGAGCCAAACTATGCGGCACCATGCTCTTGTGATCACAGCTCTGTATCACTTGCTGCTCAGCTCTTGATTATTGGAGAATAACTTGTACTCAGCAGGGCAGATTATTGCAAAATATCTGTCTCTTTGTTACCATCTAATACCGTCCATGACCGTGACTGTTGGCTACTCTCACATGTGTGATACCTACTTCATAGCAACCATTTAAAGGAGGGCACTGGCCTTGGTGACAGAGCAGTCCCATGCTTCAACTCATGTAACCCTCTCTTGTCCTGCAGCTCAATCCGCAGGCTCAGGTTAGTAATCCCATAGCCTTAGCCCCAGGTGGCCTTCATATTGGGCCAGGGCTTTCCCCACATGGCGCCTTATTCGGTGAGAGCTCTCTCATTGTCAGGATCTGAGGACTAAGCCAGGTCCGATGGGGAGTCTGATGATGCTGAGCTTGGGTCTGTGTGGTGTAGTAACTCCTTATTTTCCCTTTCCATTTGCCAAGAAGCTTTGCACATACCAGACTAAAAGAAATGTATTCAGGTCAAAATATTCTTCATTCATAGTTAAATAACGATAAGAAAATAACTGTTACCAAAAAGAAATCACCAATCCATAATCCCAGTTTCTAAATATCTACAATTAATATCATTACAACCTTAACTGTTCTAGAAGTAAAAGTCAATAAAGTTACAGACATCTAAATGCATGAGAAAAATAGAAGTCAGGTTTCCATAAAATGGACCTGACATCTGTAAAAAGGATTTTAAAGTAAATTAAAGCTGCAAGCAGCGATGAACGGGCCCTCGCACTCACGGCCACCGCCCCCCATAAGCATATCAGAAATGACACCACCCACGACTTCCTATGTCAAACCATTCAAAAGTTATAGCGGAAAAAAGGGACAACCAATCAGAAGAAGGGGCGGGGCTAATCCAGGCCAATGAAGGTCAAGGACTCCATACAGAATCTGATGACACCACCCACGACTCTCTATGTCAAACCATTCAAAAGTTATAGCAGAAAATCGGGACAACCAATCAGAAGAAGGGGCGGGGCTAATCTTTGCCAATTATGTTCAAGGACTCAATACCGAGTCCCATGACACCACCCACGACTCTTTATGTCAAACCTTTCAAAAGTTATGGCAAAGAAAAGTATTCTAGTGGGTGCTGTTGAGCCGTTAGGCCACGCCCATTAATGCAAACCATGAAATATCAAATGTATCGACAGGCCTGGCTTTTCTTTAAGTTGCGACATGATACAGGTGTGTACCGATTTTTGTTCATGTACGTCAAACCGTATTATGGGGCTTGAGGCG
Organism: Cololabis saira; assembly: GCF_033807715.1. Lineage (NCBI taxonomy): Eukaryota > Metazoa > Chordata > Actinopteri > Beloniformes > Belonidae > Cololabis > Cololabis saira. The sequence continues at coordinate 43,656,412 of NC_084603.1, read as the reverse complement.
CAAAGTTTTTTCTGTCTGAACCAATCAGATGAAGGGTGGGCGCGCTTTTTGCCGTCTAGCGTCGCCACGGTAACGCTTTTGAAAGAGAAAAGTAATGCGTGGTGTCGGAGGATGGAGACGCACATTTTGATGTATAACACACCTGGGTGCACGTTACGGTTCGGGCCGTATTAATGACCGAAGAAATGGCATAAATTGCGCCAAAATTACACGATTAATTCAAAATGTTCAAAATGGCTGACTTCCTGTTCGATTTCGGCCATGGCGCCAAGAGACTTTCCTTTAAGTTGCGACATGATACAGGTGTGTACCGATTTTCGTGCATGTACGTCAAACCGTATTATGGGACTTGAGGCACGAAGTTTTATCTGTATGGACCAATCAGATGAAGTGGGGGCGCGCTTTTTGGCGTCTATCATCGCCACGGTAACGCTTTTGACTGAGAAAAGTTATGCACGTTATTGCAGGATGGAGACGCACATTTTGATGTATAACACACCTGGGTGCACGTTACGGTTCGGGCGAAGAAGCGGCTGAAGGAATGGCATAAATTCCGCCAAAATTACATGATTAATTCAAACTGGCCGACTTCCTGTTGGGTTTCGGCCATGGCGCCAGGAAACTTTTTTTTAAGTTGTGCTATGATACAGGTGTGTACCGATAAAGGACGATAAAGGAAGCTCTGAAAACCTTAACAAACCATGGTTTACTATAGAACTTAGGAAATCTGCTTTAAAGAAAAACAAGCTTTATCATGGTTTATACAGCAATCCTTATGTTAAATTTAATACCAATTTAATACCTTTTTCACTACCTTCAGATTTTTTTTTAAAACTGTCACAACATTAAGTGTTAATCACGGATCTTTTAACATTAATACAGATTTTGACTACACTATACAGAACAGATTTATAGACTCATTGATGTTGACCAGATGTTTCACATTTATTTCACTTTGTGAATGACAATAAAATAGACTGCTTAAAATGTAAAAGGTAAAAAATAATACCAATTTAAAAAAAAATAATACCACTGACAGTGAATTTAACACTTTTAATGGCCTTAAATTTGGCAATTTTCATTTATCACTTTTTAATACTTTTTAAAACCCCGCGGAAACCCTGTTTATAAAATGCATTCACAAAGTCCTAGTCCTTTAAATTGTGCTACATACAAAAATTATAGGAATAAATACAACCACCTTATTAGAAATAAATAAATGATCTATGGATAATATTGAAAGAATCACTCAACAAGAAAAAAAATCATCTATTCCAGCCCAGTCTACATTTCAGGATGGTGCATAAGATAACAGAGCATACACAAATTGCTAATAAATTCCATGATTTCTTTATAAATGTGGTTCCACGTCTTGCAAAAAATATTGAAAATGTTCATGGTTCTCCTTCTAACTATAAATGAAGGTTATCCCTCTTTAAAGAAGACCTATTATGAAAAACATAGGAACATACAATGACATAGTTATGCTGATTTTTTAATATTTGTCTTTAAATTTGTCTCAAATCAAACTGTCTGCTGTTTCTCATCATTTGGGCCGACCACCCGTCATGTGGGGTAACCAACGAATCGCAATTTTGTACCAAATTCAAAATTGAATGTCTATCAGTTTTGGTATAATATAAATCTAAAATAAATATAAATCATTGGTATAGTATGCATAAATGGCTTTATGAGGGTGACACATCCATTATAGATAAAATGTATTTCAAAATGGTTTTCAAAAATGAAAGGACATATGAGTCTATCTTTCTTGAAAAGTTAATTTAATTACTGATACTTATTAAAATATAAATTTTGTTAAGGAAATCTATTAATTTTGAGATAAATAACTCAAAGGCCTAATACATTATTGACACACAACTGTGATTCAGGCTTAAAGCTCCCCTGCTACACGTCATTCAGGCAGCCAATCAGCACAGAGCCTCGTTAACATAGCCCCCCCTCCCCTCAGAATCCCTCATAGAGAAGGTTAGAAACGGTAAAAATAAAGACATGGCCCAGAGGCTGAATTTCTCATTTATGTAGAAAAAACATTCAAAAGCTTGTTCTTAAGACATTCAATGCCTGTTTAAAATATACATTAAATGCCATAATAGGTCACCTTTAAATAATTTTTAAGCAAATGAAGCAATTCTCGCCAAATACAGTAAATTCCAGTTGTCCCTAAACGCACCAGTAGGATAATCTGTAATTTTAGAATTCCGACCGGTCCCTGAATGCACCTCCTCCACGGCGCTGCGCGGTGCCGACCAGATCTCGGCTGAAAGCCGATAATAATATAATAAAATTGCAAAGCTGCTGTGCAATAAGGTGTAATACATGCACTGTAATTATTTTCTGTATAAAAATTGAATGTAAAAAGACGGGTTTGACTCAAAATCAGTGTGGTTTTATTTAAGTGGTCTCTGTCTCGGTAGAGATGAACAAATCGAGCAGACATGCACCGCCGAAATACATCGGTGAAAACTATTCCACAGGATTATTACACCATAGATGTCTTAAGACTACTCTACAATTATGCACACAACAAAAAATACTTACAGATTCGGGACCATGGAGTCGGGCTCGTTAAAACACGAGGTGTCATGTCTTGTGAGTGACGTCACCACGCTGAGCACGCAACAACGTCCCCCCGCTCCCCCCCGCTCCCCCCGCTCCCCCCTCGGCCTCCGCTCCGCTGCAGGAGCTGGCCGGCACACAGAGCCAGTTTGCTTTAAATCCAATGGATTTAAATAAATATTGATTAAAAATCCCGCGTTGTACGCACAAAATATATTTTCACATCACAGTAAACAATATTTTTACGAAGTTTACGAAGTTAATTGGACATGGCATGACAAAGATATGATTTAATTGTATATGAATACATTTTTGGAAAAAGAGAGTTACAAAGTTCTTCAAAAGCGATATGTACCAGCGTATGATTTTTTAATCCTGTTGTAAGCTATCTGAAACTGCCATTTTATTGTCTTAAGACCAAGCCTATGATTTTAAATTATTATTTTACCAAAAAATTCAGAGTGACGTAAAATGGCAGTTCCCTTCAAGTTATGACCACGATACTCAACACAGTTAATAAGGACGCTTATGACAATAATATGTGTCGATTTCATTGTGATTGGGTGAATGAAACAGCAATGACAGCACATAATTTGATGAAAAATGTATACCTGACCAAAAGGTGGCGCTATGGAGTTCATCCAAGATTGTCATATCCACTTGTTCAGAATGGAAGCCTGATTACATGTATTGATTTTGGGTTAATTCTGACCAATTATGTTTAAGTTACAACAACTTTTATGTTCATGGCAAGACACCGAAATTTTACTACCTCTAACGGCCACGCCCTTCAAAAAGAACGTACAGTTTTCTCTGTCAGTCATCGTCAATGTCTTACCTATTATCTGACCAACTTTGAGATCATTAATCTCATCTCGCTTGGAGCACAGATGCATACTAGAAGACATGACAATTCCTGGTGCCAACAGGTGGCGCTACAACCGATCCTGAATATTCCACCACATATGTCTTCAGGCTCAGCCTACAATCATGCACATACGTTTTCGGCCACATAAAATAATGTATTGCTGAATTACAGCCAATTGATGTTTCATGGCGAGGCTTAAAAATGACCTCAAACTTCGCCGAATGACTACGGTCAAGCCCTCTGGTGAAAACTTAAAAGCTTCGCAATTTACCGTCGGCCATGTGTCTAGATTGTACAAACCAAGTTGTGAGCCAATTCGATAAAATCTCTAGGAGGAGTTCGTTAAAGTACGAGGCCTAGAAATGATCAGAATTCATGAAAAATGACATTTTCTGTTCAAAATGCCTGACTTCCTGTGTAACTTAGACCATGGGTCCAAAAGACTTTTTTGTAGCTCTTTGTCTAATATAATACACACATAAAGGTCATTGCTGTAAGTCAAACCATATTGTGGGGCTCGTCAAAAAACATAAAATAGGTGGCGCTATAGAGCCCATTCTTGTGGACCCATGCCTGTCACCCATAAAATACGTAATTTTACGCGACCCTGGAAGCGTGTGCAAAATTTGGTGAGTTTTTGAGCATTTTAAGGCCTCCAAAAAGGCAATTTATTTACGGCGAGAATAATAATAATAATTAAAGCTGCAAGCAGCGATGAACGGGCCCTCGCACTCACGGCCACCGCCCCCATAAGCATATCAGAAATGACACCACCCACGACTTCCTATGTCAAACCATTCAAAAGTTATAGCAGAAAAAAGGGACAACCAATCAGAAGAAGGGGCGGGGCTAATTCAGGCCAATGAAGGTCAAGGACTCCATACAGAATCTGATGACACCACCCACGACTCTCTATGTCAAACCATTCAAAAGTTATAGCAGAAAATCGGGACAACCAATCAGAAGAAGGGGCGGGGCTAATTAAGGCCAACGAAGCTTAAGGACTCATTACAGAGTCCCATGACACCACCCACGACTCTCTATGTCAAAACATTCAAATGTTATAGCAGGAAATAGGGACAACCAATCAGAAGAAGGGACGGGGCTAATTTTCGCCAATTATGGTCAAGGACTCAATACCGAGTCCCATGACACCACCCACGACTCTTTATGTCAAACCTTTCAAAAGTTATGGCAAAGAAAAGTATTCTAGTGGGCGCTGTTGAGCCGTTAGGCAACGCTCATTAATGCAAACCATGAAATATCAAATGTATCGACAGGCCTGGCTTTTCTTTAAGTTGCGACATGATACAGGTGTGTACCGATTTTTGTTCATGTACGTCAAACCGTATTATGGGGCTTGAGGCGCAAAGTTTTTTCTGTCTGAACCAATCAGATGAAGGGTGGGCGCGCTTTTTGCCGTCTAGCGTCGCCACGGTAACACTTTTGAAAGAGAAAAGTAATGCGTGGTGTCGGAGGATGGAGACGCACGTTTTGATGTATAACACACCTGGGTGCACGTTACGGTTCGGGCCGTATTAATGACCGAAGAAATGGCATAAATTGCGCCAAAATTACACGATTAATTCAAAATGTTCAAAATAGCTGACTTCCTGTTCGGTTTCGGCCATGGCGCCAAGAGACTTTCCTTTAAGTTGCGACATGATACAGGTGTGTACCGATTTTCGTGCATGTACGTCAAACCGTATTGTGGGACTTGAGGCACGAAGTTTTATCTGTATGGACCAATCAGATGAAGTGGGGGCGCGCTTTTTGGCGTCTATCATCGCCACAGTAACGCTTTTGACTGAGAAAAGTTATGCACGTTATTGCAGGATGGAGACGCACATTTTGATGTATAACACACCTGGGTGCACGTTACGGTTCGGGCGAAGAAGCGGCTGAAGGGATGGCATAAATTGCGCTAAAATTACATGATTAATTCAAACTGGCCGACTTCCTGTTGGGTTTCGGCCATGGCGCCAGGAGACTTTTTTTTAAGTTGTGCTATGATACAGGTGTGTACCGATAAAGGACGATAAAGGAAGCTCTGCAAACCTTAACAAACCATGGTTTACTATAGAACTTAAGAAATCTGCTTTAAAGAAAAACAAGCTTTATAAAAGGCATTTACAAAGTCCTACTCCTTTAAATTGTGCTACATACAAAAATGATAGGAATAAATACAACCACCTTATTAGAAATAAATAAATGATCTATGGATAATATTGAAAGAATCACTCAACAAGAAAAAAAATCATCTATTCCAGCCCAGTCTACATTTCAGGGTGGTGCATAAGATAACAGAGCATACACAAATTGCTAATAAATTCCATGATTTCTTTATAAATGTGGTTCCACGTCTTGCAAAAAATATTGAAAATGTTCATGGTTCTCCTTCTAACTATAAATGAAGGTTATCCCTCTTTAAAGAGGACCTATTATGAAAAACATAGGAACATACAATGACATAGTTATGCTGATTCTTTAATATTTGTCTTTAAATTTGTCTCAAATCAAACTGTCTGCTGTTTCTCATCATTTGGGCCGACCACCCGTCATGTGGGGTAACCAACGAATCGCAGTTTTGTACCAAATTCAAAATTTAATGTCTATCAGTTTTGGTATAATATAAATCTAAAATAAATATAAATCATTGGTATAGTATGCATAAATGGCTTTATGAGGGTGACACTTCCATTATAGATAAAATGTATTTCAAAATGGTTTTCAAAAAGTAAAGGACATATGAGTCTATCTTTCTTGAAAAGTTCATTTAATTACTGATACTTATTAAAATATAAATTTTGTTAAGGAAATCTATTAATTTTGAGATAAATAACTCAAAGGCCTAATACATTATTGACACACAACTGTGATTCAGGCTTAAAGCTCCCCTGCTACACGTCATTCAGGCAGCCAATCAGCACAGAGCCTCATTAACATAGCCCCCCCTCCCCTCAGAATCCCTCATAGAGAAGGTTAGAAACGGTAAAAATAAAGACATGGCCCAGAGGCTGAATTTCTCATTTATGTAGAAAAAACATTCAAAAGCTTGTTTTTAAGACATTCAATGCCTGTTTAAAATATACATTAAATGCCATAACAGGTCACCTTTAAATAATTTTTAAGCAAATGAAGCAATTCTCGCCAAATACAGTAAATTCCAGTTGTCCCTGAACGCACCAGTAGGATAATCTGTAATTTTAGAATTCCGACCGGTCCCTGAATGCACCTCCTCCGCGGCGCTGCGTGGTCCCGACCAGATCTCGGCTGAAAGCCGATAATAATATAATAAAATTGCAAAGCTGCTGTGCAATAAGGTGTAATACATGCACTGTAATTATTTTCTGTATAAAAATTGAATGTAAAAAGACGGGTTTGACTCAAAATCAGTGTGGTTTTATTTAAGTGGTCTCTGTCTCGGTAGACGGTAGATGAACAAAGCGAGCTGCGCATGTCTGTAAGCAGACATGCGCCGCCGAAATACATCGGTGAAAACTATTCCACAGGATTATTACACCATAGATGTCTTAAGACTACTCTACAATTATGCACACAACAAAAAATACTTACAGATTCGGGACCATGGAGTCGGGCTCGTGAAAACACGAGGTGTCATGGCGTGTGAGTGACGTCACCACGCTGAGCACGCAACAACGTCCCCCCGCTCCCCCCGCTCCCCCCCTCCTCCCTCGGCCTCCGCTCCGCTGCAGGGCCGGCACACAGAGCCAGTTTGCTTTAAATCCAATGGATTTAAATACATATTGATTAAAAATCACGCGTTGTACGCACAAAATATATTTTCACATCACAGTAAACAATATTTTTACGAAGTTTACGAAGTTAATTGGACATGGCATGACAAAGATATGATTTAATTGTATATGAATACATTTTTGGAAAAAGAGAGTTACAAAGTTCTTCAAAAGCGATATGTACCAGCGTATGATTTTTTAATCCTGTTGTAAGCTATCTGAAACTGCCAGTTTATTGTCTTAAGACCAAGCCTATGATTAGGGCCCGAGCACTGAAAGTGCGAGGACCCTATTGTATCTGTGATGTTTATTATTATTATTATTATTATTCTCGCCGTAAATAAATTGCCTTTTTGGAGGCCTTAAAATGCTCCAAAACTCACCAAATTTTGCACACGCTTCCAGAGTCGCGTAAAATTACGTATTTTATGGGCGACAGGCATGGGTCAAAAAGGATTAGGCTCTATAGCGCCACCTATTTTATGTTTTTCGACGAGCCCCACAATATGGTTTGACTTACAGCAATGTCCTTTATGTGTCTATTATATCTGACAAAGCCCTACAAAAAAGTCTCTTGGACCCATGCTCTAAGTTACACAGGAAGTCCGGCATTTTGAACAGAAAATGTCATTTTTCATGAATTCTGATCATTTCTAGGCCTCGTACTTTAACGAACTCCTCCTAGAGATTTTATCAGATTGGCTCACAACTTGGTTTGTACAATCTAGACACATGGCCGACGCTAAATTGCGAAGCTTTTAAGTTTCTGCCAGAGGGCTTGACCGTAGTGATCCACCGAAGTTTGAGGTCATTTTTAAGCCTCGCCATGAAACATCAATTGGCTGTAATTCAGCAATACATGATTTGATGTGGTCGAAAATGTATGTGCATGATTGTAGGTTGAGCCTGAAGACATCTGTGGTGGAATATTCAGGATCGGTTGTAGCGCCACCTGTTGGCACCAGGAATTGTCATGTCTTCTAGTATGCATCTGTGCTCCAAGCGAGATGAGTGTATTGATCTCAAAGCTGGTCACTTTAATAGGTAAGACATTGACGATGACTGACAGAGAAAACTGTACGTTCTTATCGAAGGGCGTGGCCGTTAGAGGTAGTAAAATTTCGGTGTCTCGCCATGAACATAAAAGTTGTTGTAACTTAAACATAATTGGTCAGAATTAACCCAAAATCAATACATGTAATCAGGCTTCCATTCTGAACAAGTGGATATGACAATCTTGGATGAACTCCATAGCGCCACCTTTTGGTCAGGTATACATTTTTCATCAAATTATGTGCTGCAATTGCTGTTTCGTTCATCCAATCTTAATGAAATCGACATATATGATTGTCAGTAGGTTCCTTGTTGACCGTGTCGCGTATCGTGGTCATTGCTTGAAAGGAATTGGCATTTTTATGTCACTCTGTATTTCTGGAAAAATATTAATTAAAAATCAAAGATTTTGTGTAAGGAAAATTAAATGGCAGATTCAGAGACCTTTTGGCATGACGAAAAAATCATACACTGGAACATATTATTTTTGAAGAACTCTGCCTCTCTCTTTTTTGAAAATACCAACTAATAATGTAAAAAGCTATGACTTTGCCATAAAATTATTTTATTGACATGTGACTTCGTACATATATTGTTTACTGTAATGTGAAAATATTGTGTGAATTGCTATAAAGTCCTTCCAATATGGGATTTTCTATGAATATTTATGTCGAATGAATCATTGCCACCCTGTCTCAGCCTGTCTCAGACACGTGAACGCGCAAACTGCAGTTTTGAGTTGGGGAAGAGAAAAGGGAGGGGGCGCGCTCCCGGAGCTCCGAGCCCGGACTGCGTGATGACGTCACTCACAGTGACAGTGTCATGTGGTTTCCACGGGCCGTTGTGATTGGTGCATTTTCTTTACGTCACCAAAATGCAAACCACGCCCACGGTCTCCTCCGCTGCTGAAACCACGCCCACCACCAGCTCTGCCGGCCGCTCGAGCTCCGCCATTGTTCGGCAGCGCTGGCTGTTTGAACAACGAGGGAGAGTTAAGATGAGGTTTTGCATGGACATTTACCCTCATAAAAGGATCAGATCCCACAGCACGGACCCGGGAACTGACACGAGCCAGCGGTAAGTTCCGGTTTTTTTAATGTAATTTATATTTGTCTACGAGTATGGTCTTTGCATGGGCTAAGTATTTAGCTTAGCTCCGGAGCCCCGGCGCCGCGTACGGAGCTGCCGGAGCTGCTCACGGACCAGCCCGTCGAGGGGATCCGAACCCGTAGGCTCCGGGGGAGAGCCGGGAGAGCCAGCTCTCCCCCGGAGCCTACGGCGTAGGGTACGCGTCGATTTAACGCAGAACCGTGGACACGCTTTGCTACGGAGCAACGCTTTGTCTCCTCCCCTCCTACACGTCATTCAAGCAGACAATCAGAGCAGAGCCTCATTATCATAGCCCCCCCCTATGGGGGTATTATCGTTCCAATATTATTTGTGTGTGCGTAAAAAAGATGTGTCCATGTTATAACGATTCGTATTCGTAATGATAAACATTTGTATGTAAATAAAAAAGTTGTACCCAAAATTCTGCTGTCACACACATGAGTGATAAATTATTAGGGTTAGGATTGTTTTTATGTGAGTATGAATCTAAAAGCTGTGAGTGCAAAGTCTTGTGAATACAACTCTAATTTCTACGACTACGAGTTTTCACTGTGAACACGAATTCAAGTTTATGGGTACGAGTCGAAAAACTGTTGAATGACGTCACAGACAGGTCAAAGCATAGACATAAGAAAATAGAGAAACATATTTTCTCATCAACAAAACATGTTATTTTCTGTCTAAAAAATGGCAAAAATAAGAACTTTATTGATCCCACATAGAAGTAATTTATGTTATATCTGCTATAGAGAACAAGGTAGTTCAGAAAAACAATATATATCCCCCCTCACAAAAATAAGAAAAATATAGAAAAATAGATCAACAAAACAAATTTAAAATGTTTCAAATAACAAAATAACATAATTGAACCATTTTTCAGACAATAAAATAATATTTGAACAATTTTTCAGACAATAAAATAATTGAAAAAATCTGAAAAATAGTTTAAATATGTTATTTTGTTACTTGAAAATTTAAAAATATGTTTTGTTGATGAGAAAATATGTTTCTCTATTTTTCTTATTTTTGTGAGGGGGATATATATTGTTTTTCGGCACTACCTTGTTCTCTATAGCTGATATAACATGAATTACTCCTATGTGGGATCAATAAAGTTCTTATTTTTGCCATCTGAGAAAATGAAATATATTATATTTGGTGCCTAACTGTTTCCCAAGTATATTAGTGCATGTGTGAATGAATAAATGAGACGTAAAACGTAAATTTCTTTGTAGAAAGGCGCTTTATTAAAATAAGTCCATTTACTTTACTACAGGTATTAGTTTACAGCGCAGTCTTGCCACATCCAATATGGCGGCGACTTTGACGCCATATTGGATGTGGCAGTTGTGTGGGGGTATTATTGTTCCAATATTATTTGTGTGTGCGTAAAAAAGATGTGTCCATGTTATAACTATTCATATTCGGAATGATAAACATTTGTATGTAAATAAAAAAGTTATACCCAAAATTCTGCTGTCACACACATGAGTCTGATAAATTATTAGGGTTAGGATTGTTTTTATGTGAGTATGAATCTAAAAGCTGTGAGTGCAAAGTCTTGTGAATACAACTCTAATTTCTACGACTACGAGTCTTCACTGTGAACACGAATTCAAGTTTATGGGTACGAGTCGAAAAACTGTTGAATGACGTCCAGGCAGGTCACAGCATAGATATAAGAAAAATAGAGAAACATATTTTCTCATCAACAAAACATGTTATTTTATTGTCTGAAAAATGGCAAAAATAAGAACTTTATTGATCCCACATAGGAGTAATTCATTTTAAATTTTTCAAATAACAAAATAACATATTTAAACCATTTTTCAGACAATAAAATAACATTTGAACCATTTTTCAGACAATAAAATAAATGAAAAATGTTATTTTGTTACTTGAAAATTTAAAAATATGTTTTGTTGATGAGAAAATATGTTTCTCTATTTTTGTGAGGGGGGATATATATTGTTTTTCGGCACTAACTTGTTCTCTGTAGCTGATACAACATGAATTACTCCTATGTGTGATCAATAAAGTTCTTATTTTTGCCATCTGAGAAAATTAAATATATTATATTTGGTGCCTAAACTGTTTCCCAAGTATATTAGTGCGTGTGTGAATGAATAAATGAGACGTAAAACGTAAATTTCTTTGTAGAAAGGTGCTTTATGAAAATAAGTCCATTTACTTGTACCGGTAGTTTACAGCGCAGTCTTGCCACATCCAATATGGCGGCGACGTTGACGCCATATTGGATGTGGCAGTTGGCTCAGCACTCGATGGGGCGTCTACGTATGTCTATGCTGTGACGTCATTCCAACAGTTTTTCGACTCGTACCCATAAACTTGAATTCGTGTTCACAGTGAAGACTCGTAGTCGTAGAAATTAGAGTTGTATTCACAAGACTTTGCACTCACAGCTTTTAGATTCATACTCACATAAAAACAATCCTAACCCTAATAATTTATCAGACTCATGTGAGGGACTGCAGAATTTTGGGTACAACTTTTTTATTTACATACAAATGTTTATCATTACGAATCGTTATAACATGGACACATCTTTTTTACGCACACACAAATAATATTGGAACAATAATACCCCCATACCCACCGCCCTGAAAATGAGCCACAGATTAGATTAGATTGTTTTTAAGACATTCAAGGCCTGTTTAAAATATACATTAAATGCCATAATATGTCTCCTTTAAGCCTGAATTACAGTTCTGGGTCAATGATGTATAAGGCCTATTTCTTAAAATACTTAAAATAAAGATATATTTGGCCATTTTCCAAACATTTGGAATGTAGTGTGCATATATGTGAAAACTTAAAACAAAGGTATTTTAGTGTTTTTAAACCTACATTAATAGGGCAACGACCTTAAAAAAGTCAGTTTGGGCGACCCTTATCTATCTCAAAATTAATAGATTTCCTTAACAAAATTTATATTTTAATAAGTATCAGTAATTAAATTAACTGTTCAAGAAAGATAGACTCATGTGTCCTTTCATTAGTGCTGGGCGGTATGACCAAAAATTTATATCACCGGTATACCGCCCATCACTAGTTTTTATAGTTCATGCTTTATGGTGCTGTACTTTTTTTTTTTTTTTTTTTTTTTTTTTTTTTTTTTCTTAACTTTTTTGTAGGTGCTTCGTCACCTTAATGTTTGGCTGTGTTTTGATCTGTGTTTCTGGTGCGCCGTCACCTGTTTAGCTGTGTTTTCATCTGTTTCTGGGTGTCAAAACAGTGGACGGGGGCTAGCAGGTGCCACCGTCTGACGTCACTACCCAGAATGTAAACAACAATGGCGACCTACATGTTAAATTATATTTTCAAATTTTATAAAAACTAAGACATCTAAAAGGTTTTTTATATCACATTGTTATAATTGATACCAACATTTATCTTTTAAGACCTACATGTCTTAATAGCCAGGGTTCCTTTTAAGGTTTTCAGAGCTTCCTTTATCTTTAGAAATAAGATAAAAGTTGTGTTTAGAATTGTACTGTGTGGCACGAAGCTTTCATCCAACCAGTGTGCTGTTAAACTTAAAAGTAAAAACGTTTTACTACCTCCTCTCGAAACACTGAGCCAGGTCTGGTGAAAAATGCGATATTTAATGGTTTGCATTAATGGGCGGGACCTAATGGCTCAACAGCGCCCCCTAGAAAACTTTGTGCCTCAAGCCCCACAATACGGTTTGACGTACATGCACCAAAATCGGTACATACCTGTATCATGTCACAACTTAAAGAAAAGCCAGGCCTGGCGATACATTTGATATTTCATGGTTTGCATTAATGGGCGTTGCCTAACGGCTCAACAGCGCCCACTAGAATACTTTTCTCTGCCATAACTTTTGAAAGGTTTGACATAAAGAGTCGTGGGTGGTGTCATGGGACTAGGTATTGAGTCCTTGACCATAATTGGCGAAAATGAGCCCCGCCCCTTCTTCTGATTGGTTGTCCCTATTTCCTGCTATAACATTTGAATGTTTTGACATAGAGAGTCGTGGGTGTTGTCATGGGATTCTGTAATGAGTCCTTGAGCTTCTTTGACCTTAATTAGCCCCGCCCTTTCTTCTGATTGGTTGTCCCGATTTTCTGCTATAACTTTTGAATGGTTTGACATAGAGAGTCGTGGGTGGTGTCATGGGATTCTGTAATGAGTCCTTGACCTTCATTGGCCTCAATTAGCCCCGCCCCTTCTTCTGATTGGTTGTCCCGATTTTCTGCTATAACTATGGAATGGTTTGACATAGGAAGTGGTGGGTGGTGTCATTTCTGATATGCTTATGGGGGGCGGTGGCCGTGAGTGCGAGGGCCCGTTCATCGCTGCTTGCAGCTTTAATTTTAAATTATTATTTTACCAAAAAATTCAGAGTGACGTAAAATGGCAGTTCCCTTCAAGTTATGACCACGATACTCAACACAGTTAATAAGGACGCTTATGACAATAATATGTGTCGATTTCATTGTGATTGGATGAATGAAACAGCAATGACAGCACATAATTTGATGAAAAATGTATACCTGACCAAAAGGTGGCGCTATGGAGTTCATCCAAGATTGTCATATCCACTTGTTCAGAATGGAAGCCTGATTACATGTATTGATTTTGGGTTAATTCTGACCAATTATGTTTAAGTTACAACAACTTTTATGTTCATGGCGAGACACCGAAATTTTACTACCTCTAACGGCCACGCCCTTTGATAAGAACTTACAGTTTTCTCTGTCAGTCATCGTCAATGTCTTACCTATTATCTGACCAACTTTGAGATCATTAATCTCATCTCGCTTGGAGCACAGATGCATACTAGAAGACATGACAATTCCTGGTGCCAACAGGTGGCGCTACAACCGATCCTGAATATTCCACCACATATGTCTTCAGGCTCAGCCTACAATCATGCACATACGTTTTCGGCCACATAAAATAATGTATTGCTGAATTACAGCCAATTGATGTTTCATGGCGAGGCTTAAAAATGACCTCAAACTTCGCCGAATGACTACGGTCAAGCCCTCTGGTGAAAACTTAAAAGCTTCGCAATTTAGCGTCGGCCATGTGTCTAGATTGTACAAACCAAGTTGTGAGCCAATCAGATAGAATCTCTAGGAGGAGTTCGTTAAAGTACGAGGCCTAGAAATGATCAGAATTCATGAAAAATGACATTTTCTGTTCAAAATGCCGGACTTCCTGTGTAACTTAGAGCATGGGTCCAAAAGACTTTTTTGTAGCTCTTTGTCTAATATAATACACACATAAAGGTCATTGCTGTAAGTCAAACCATATTGTGGGGCTCGTCAAAAAACATAAAATAGGTGGCGCTATAGAGCCCATTCTTGTGGACCCATGCCTGTCGCCCATAAAATACGTAATTTTACGCGACTCTGGAAGCGTGTGCAAAATTTGGTGAGTTTTTGAGCATTTTAAGGCCTCCAAAAAGGCAATTTATTTACGGCGAGAATAATAATAATAATAATTAAAGCTGCAAGCAGCGATGAACGGGCCCTCGCACTCACGGCCACCGCCCACCATAAGCATATCAGAAATGACACCACCCACGACTTCCTATGTCAAACCATTCAAAAGTTATAGCAGAAAAAAGGGACAACCAATCAGAAGAAGGGACGGGGCTAATTAAGGCCAAAGAAGCTCAAGGACTCATTACAGAATCCCATGACACCACCCACGACTCTCTATGTCAAAACATTCAAATGTTATAGCAGGAAATAGGGACAACCAATCAGAAGAAGGGGCGGGGCTAATTTTCGCCAATTATGGTCAAGGACTCAATACCGAGTCCGATGACACCACCCACGACTCTTTATGTCAAACCTTTCAAAAGTTATGGGAGAGAAAGGTTTTCTAGTGGGCGCTGTTGAGCCGTTAGGCAACGCCCATTAATGCAAACCATGAAATATCAAATGTATCGACAGGCCTGGCTTTTCTTTAAGTTGCGACATGATACAGGTGTGTACCAATTTTCGTTCATGTACGTCAAACCGTATTATGGGGCTTGAGGCGCAAAGTTTTTTCTGTCTGAACCAATCAGATGAAGGGTGGGCGCGCTTTTTGCCGTCTAGCGTCGCCACGGTAACGCTTTTGAAAGAGAAAAGTAATGCGTGGTGTCGGAGGATGGAGACGCACGTTTTGATGTATAACACACCTGGGTGCACGTTACGGTTCGGGCTGAATTAATGACCGAAGAAATGGCATAAATTGCGCCAAAATTACACAATTAATTCAAAATGTTCAAAATGGCCGACTTCCTGTTCGGTTTCGGCCATGGCGCCAAGAGACTTTCCTTTAAGTTGCGACATGATACAGGTGTGTACCGATTTTTGTGCATGTACGTCAAACCGTATTGTGGGACTTGAGGCACGAAGTTTTATCTGTATGGACCAATCAGATGAATTGGGGGCGCGCTTTTTGGCGTCTATCATCGCCACGGTAACGCTTTTGACTGAGAAAAGTTATGCACGTTATTGCAGGATGGAGACGCACATTTTGATGTATAACACACCTGGGTGCACGTTACGGTTCTGGCGAAGAAGCGGCTGAAGGAATGGCATAAATTGCGCCAAAATTACATGATTAATTCAAACTGGCCGACTTCCTGTTGGGTTTCGGCCATGGCGCCAGAAGACTTTTCTTTAAGTTGTGCTATGATACAGGTGTGTACCGATAAAGGAAGCTCTGAAAACCTTAACAAACCATGGTTTACTATAGAACTTAGGAAATCCGCAAATTCAAAATTTAATGTCTATGAGTTTTGGTTCAAATATAAATCATTGGTATAGTATGCATAAATGGCTTTATGAGGGTGACACTTCCATTATAGATAAAATGTATTTCAAAATGGTTTTCAAAAATGAAAGGACACATGAGTCTATCTTTCTTGAAAAGTTAATTTAATTACTGATACTTATTAAAATATACATTTTGTTAAGGAAATCTATTAATTTTGAGATAAATAACGGTCGCCCCAAATTACTTTTTTAAGGTCGTTGCCCTATTAATGTAGGTTTAAAAACACTAAAATACCTTTGTTTTAAGTTTTCACATATATGCACACTACATTCCAAATGTTTGGAAAATGGCCAAATACATCTTTATTTTAAGTATTTTAAAAATAGGCCTCTCAAAGGCCTTATACATCATTGACCCACAATTGTGATTCAGGCTTAAAGCTCCCCTGCTACACGTCATTCAGGCAGCCAATCAGCACAGAGCCTCATTAACATAGCCCCCCCTCCCCTCAGAATCCCTCATAGACAAGGTTAGAAACGGTAAAAATAAAGACATGGCCCAGAGGCTGAATTTCTCATTTATGTAGAAAAAACCTTCAAAAGCTTGTTTTTAAGACATTCAATGCCTGTTTAAAATATACATTAAATGCCATAATAGGTCACCTTTAAATAATTTTTAAGCAAATGAAGCAACGGTAAATTCTCGCCAAATACAGTAAATTCCAGTTGTCCCTGAACGCACCAGTAGGATAATCTGTAATTTTAGAATTCCGACCGGTCCCTGAATGCACCTCCTCCGCGGCGCGGCGCGGTCCCGACCAGATCTCGGCTGAAAGCCGATAATAATATAATAAAATTGCAAAGCTGCTGTGAAATAAGGTGTAATACATGCACTGTAGTTATTTTCTGTATAAAAATTGAATTTAAAAAGACGGGTTTGACTCAAAATCAGTGTGGTTTTATTTAAGTGGTCTCTGTCTCGGTAGAAGACAGAGACATGAAAGACATGGTAAAAAGCGAGCTGCATTACAGACATGCGCCGCCGAAATACATCGGTGAAAACTATTCCACAGGAATATTTCACCATAGATGTCTTAAGACGACTCTACAATTATGCACACAATAAAAAATACTTACAGATTAGGTTGGGACTCGTGTGAAAACACTGGAGGATTCATGTCGTGTGAGGAACGTCAATACGGTGCGCACGCAACGTTCCCCCGCTCCCCCGCTCCTCCCTCCCCCTCGGCCTCCGCTCCGCTGCAGGAGCCAGCTTGCTTTAAATCCAATGGATTTAAATAAATATTCATTACCAATCGTGCGTTTTACGCACCTTAATGCCAAAAATATATTTTCACATCACAGTAAACAATATTTTTACGAAGTTTACGAAGTTAATTGGACATGGCATGACAAAAATATGATTTAATTGTATATGAATACATTTTTGGAAAAAGAGAGTTACAAAGTTCTTCAAAAGCGATATGTACCAGCGTATGATTTTTTAGTCATGTCGAAATGTATCTAAATCTGACACTTTATTGTCTTAAGACCAAGCCTATGATTTTAAATTATTATTTTACCAAAAAATTCAGAGTGACGTAAAATGGCAGTTCCCTTCAAGTTATGACCACGATACTCAACACAGTTAATAAGGACGCTTATGACAATAATATGTGTCGATTTCATTGTGATTGGATGAATGAAACAGCAATGACAGCACATAATTTGATGAAAAATGTATACCTGACCAAAAGGTGGCGCTATGGATTTCAATCCAAGATTGTCATATCCACTTGTTCAGAATGGAAGCCTGATTACATGTATTGATTTTGGGTCAATTTGGACCAAGTATGTTTAAGTTACAACAACTTTTATGTTCATGGCGAGACACAGAAATTTGACCACCTCTAACGGCCACGCCCTTCGATAAGAACGTACAGTTTTCTCTGTCAGTCATCGTCAATGTCTTACCTATTATCTGACCAACTTTGAGATCATTAAACTGATCTCGCTTGGAGCACAGATGCATACTAGAAGACATGACAATTCCTGGTGCCAACAGGTGGCGCTACAACCGATCCTGAATATTCCACCACATATGTCTTCAGGCTCAGCCTAAAATCATGCACATACGTTTTCATCCACATCAAATCATGTATTGCTGAATTACAGCCAATTGATGTTTGAGGGCGAGGCTTAAAAATGACCTCAAACTTCGCCGAATCACTACGGTCAAGCCCTCTGGTGAAAACTTAAAAGCTTCGCAATTTAGCGTCGGCCATGTGTCTAGATTGTACAAACCAAGTTGTGAGCCAATCTGATAAAATCTCTAGGAGGAGTTCGTTAAAGTACGAGGCCTAGAAATGATCAGAATTCATCAAAAATGACATTTTCTATTCAAAATGCCGGCCTTCCTGTGTAACTTAGAGCATGGGTCCAAGAGACTTTTTTGTAGGGCTTTGTCTGATATAATAGACACATAAAGGACATTGCTGTAAGTCAAACCATATTATGGGGCTCGTCGAAAAACATAAAATAGGTGGCGCTATAGAGCCCATTCTTGTGGACCCATGCCTGTCGCCCATAAAATACGTAATTTTACGCGACTCTGGAAGCGTGTGCAAAATTTGGTGAGTTTTTGAGCATTTTAAGGCCTCCAAAAAGGCAATTCATTTACGGCGAGAATAATAATAATAATAATTAAAGCTGCAAGCAGCGATGAACGGGCCCTCGCACTCACGGCCACCGCCCCCCATAAGCATATCAGAAATGACACCACCCACGACTTCCTATGTCAAACCATTGAAAAGTTATAGCAGAAAAAAGGGACAACCAATCAGAAGAAGGGGCGGGGCTAATTCAGGCCAATGAAGGTCAAGGACTCCATACAGAATCTGATGACACCACCCACGACTCTCTATGTCAAACCATTCCAATGTTATAGCAGAAAATCGGGACAACCAATCAGAAGAAGGGGCGGGGCTAATTAAGGCCAAAGAAGCTCAAGGACTCATTACAGAGTCCCATGACACCACCCACGACTCTCTATGTCAAAACATTCAAATGTTATAGCAGGAAATAGGGACAACCAATCAGAAGAAGGGGCGGGGCTAATCTTCGCCAATTATGGTCAAGGACTCAATACCGAGTCCCATGACACCACCCACGACTCTTTATGTCAAACCTTTCAAAAGTTATGGCAAAGAAAAGTATTCTAGTGGGCGCTGTTGAGCCGTTAGGCCACGCCCATTAATGCAAACCATGAAATATCAAATGTATCGACAGGCCTGGCTTTTCTTTAAGTTGCGACATGATACAGATGTGCACCGATTTTCGTTCATGTACGTCAAACCGTATTATGGGGCTTGAGGCGCAAAGTTTTTTCTGTCTGAACCAATCAGATGAAGGGTGGGTGCGCTTTTTGGCGTCTAGCGTCGCCACGGTAATGCTTTTGAAAGAGAAAAGTAATGCGTGGTGTCGGAGGATGGAGACGCACGTTTTGATGTATAACACACCTGGGTGCACGTTACGGTTCGGGCCGTATTAATGACCGAAGAAATGGCATAAATTGCGCCAAAATTACACGATTAATTCAAAATGTTCAAAATGGCTGACTTCCTGTTCGGTTTCGGCAATGGCGCCAAGAGACTTTCCTTTAAGTTGCGACATGATACAGGTGTGTACCGATTTTCGTGCATGTACGTCAAACCGTATTATGGGGCTTGAGGCGCAAAGTTTTTTCTGTCTGAACCAATCAGATGAAGGGTGGGCGCGCTTTTTGGCGTCTAGCGTCGCCACGGTAACGCTTTTGACTGAGAAAAGTTATGCACGTTATTGCAGGATGGAGACGCACATTTTGATGTATAACACACCTGGGTGCACGTTACGGTTCGGGCGAAGAAGCGGCTGAAGGGATGGCATAAATTGCGCCAAAATTACATGATTAATTCAAACTGGCCGACTTCCTGTTGGGTTTCGGCCATGGCGCCAGGAGACTTTTTTTTAAGTTGTGCCATGATACAGGTGTGTAACAATAAAGGACGATAAAGGAAGCTCTGAAAACCTTAACAAACCATGGTTTACTATAGAACTTAGGAAATCTGCTTTAAAGAAAAACAAGCTTCATAAAAGGCATTTACAATGTCCTAGTCCTTTAAATTGTGCTACATACAAAAATTATAGGAATAAATACAACCACCTTATTAGAAATAAATAAATGATCTATGGATAATATTGAAAGAATCACTCAACAAGAAAAAAAATCATCTATTCCAGCCCAGTCTACATTTCAGGATGGTGCATAAGATAACAGAGCATACACAAATTGCTAATAAATTCCATGATTTCTTTATAAATGTGGTTCCACGTCTTGCAAAAAATATTGAAAATGTTCATGGTTCTCCTTCTAACTATAAATGAAGGTTATCCCTCTTTAAAGGGGACCTATTATGAAAAACATAGGAACATACAATGACATAGTTATGCTGATTCTTTAATATTTGTCTTTAAATTTGTCTCAAATCAAACTGTCTGCTGTTTCTCATCATTTGGGCCGACCACCCGTCATGTGGGGTAACCAACGAATCGCAATTTTGTACCAAATTCAAAATTTAATGTCTATCAGTTTTGGTATAATATAAATCTAAAATAAATATAAATCATTGGTATAGTATGCATAAATGGCTTTATGAGGGTGACACTTCCATTATAGATAAAATGTATTTCAAAATGGTTTTCAAAAAGTAAAGGACATATGAGTCTATCTTTCTTGAAAAGTTAATTTAATTACTGATACTTATTAAAATATAAATTTTGTTAAGGAAATCTATTAATTTTGAGATAAATAACTCAAAGGCCTAATACATTATTGACACACAACTGTGATTCAGGCTTAAAGCTCCCCTGCTACACGTCATTCAGGCAGCCAATCAGCACAGAGCCTCATTAACATAGCCCCCCCTCCCCTCAGAATCCCTCATAGAGAAGGTTAGAAACGGTAAAAATAAAGACATGGCCCAGAGGCTGAATTTCTCATTTATGTAGAAAAAACATTCAAAAGCTTGTTTTTAAGACATTCAATGCCTGTTTAAAATATACATTAAATGCCATAATAGGTCACCTTTAAATAATTTTTAAGCAAATGAAGCAATTCTCGCCAAATACAGTAAATTCCAGTTGTCCCTGAACGCACCAGTAGGATAATCTGTAATTTTAGAATTCCGACCGGTCCCTGAATGCACCTCCTCCGCGGCGCTGCGCGGTCCTGACCAGATCTCGGCTGAAAGCCGATAATAATATAATAAAATTGCAAAGCTTCTGTGCAATAAGGTGTAATACATGCACTGTAATTATTTTCTGTATAAAAATTGAATGTAAAAAGACGGGTTTGACTCAAAATCAGTATGGTTTTATTTAAGTGGTCTCTGTCTCGGTACAGATGAACAAAGCGAGCTGCGCATGTCTGTAAGCAGACATGCGCCGCCGAAATACATCGGTGAAAACTATTCCACAGGATTATTACACCATAGATGTCTTAAGACTACTCTACAATTATGCACACAACAAAAAATACTTACAGATTCGGGACCATGGAGTCGGGCTCGTGAAAACACGAGGATTCATGTCGTGTGAGTGACGTCACCACGCTGAGCACGCAACAACGTCCCCCCGCTCCCCCCCTCCTCCCTCGGCCTCCGCTCCGCTGCAGGACCTGGCCGGCACACAGAGCCAGTTTGCTTTAAATCCAATGGATTTAAATAAATATTGATTAAAAATCCCGCGTTTTACGCACAAAATATATTTTCACATCACAGTAAACAATATTTTTACGAAGTTTACGAAGTTAATTGGACATGGCATGACAAAGATATGATTTAATTGTATATGAATACATTTTTGGAAAAAGAGAGTTACAAAGTTCTTCAAAAGCGATATGTACCAGCGTATGATTTTTTAATCCTGTTGTAAGCTATCTGAAACTGCCATTTTATTGTCTTAAGACCAAGCCTATGATTTTAAATTATTATTTTACCAAAAAATTCAGAGTGACGTAAAATGGCAGTTCCCTTCAAGTTATGACCACGATACTCAACACAGTTAATAAGGACGCTTATGACAATAATATGTGTCGATTTCATTGTGATTGGGTGAATGAAACAGCAACTAGAGCACATAATTTGATGAAAAATGTATACCTGACCAAAAGGTGGCGCTATGGAGTTCATCCAAGATTGTCATATCCACTTGTTCAGAATGGAAGCCTGATTACATGTATTGATTTTGGGTTAATTCTGACCAATTATGTTTAAGTTACAACAACTTTTATGTTCATGGCGAGACACCGAAATTTGACTACCTCTAACGGCCACGCCCTTCGATAAGAACGTACAGTTTTCTCTGTCAGTCATCGTCAATGTCTTACCTATTATCTGACCAACTTTGAGATCATTAAACTGATCTCGCTTGGAGCACAGATGCAAACTAGAAGACATGACAATTCCTGGTGCCAACAGGTGGCGCTACAACCGATCCTGAATATTCCACCACATATGTCTTCAGGCTCAGCCTACAATCATGCACATACGTTTTCAACCACATCAAATCATGTATTGCTGAATTACAGCCAATTGATGTTTGATGGCGAGGCTTAAAAATGACCTCAAACTTCGCCGAATGACTACGGTCAAGCCCTCTGGTGAAAACTTAAAAGCTTCGCAATTTAGCGTCGGCCATGTGTCTAGATTGTACAAACCAAGTTGTGAGCCAATTCGATAAAATCTCTAGGAGGAGTTCGTTAAAGTACGAGGCCTAGAAATGATCAGAATTCATGAAAAATGACATTTTCTGTTCAAAATGCCGGACTTCCTGTGTAACTTAGACCATGGGTCCAAAAGACTTTTTTGTAGCTCTTTGTCTAATATAATACACACATAAAGGTCATTGCTGTAAGTCAAACCATATTGTGGGGCTCGTCAAAAAACATAAAATAGGTGGCGCTATAGAGCCCATTCTTGTGGACCCATGCCTGTCGCCCATAAAATACGTAATTTTACGCGACTCTGGAAGCGTGTGCAAAATTTGGTGAGTTTTCCAGCATTTTAAGGCCTCCAAAAAGGCAATTTATTTACGGCGAGAATAATAATAATAATAATAATAATAATAATAATAAACATCACAGATACAATAGGGTCCTCGCACTTTCAGTGCTCGGGCCCTAATAATAATAAACATCACAGATACAATAGGGTCCTCGCACTTTCAGTGCTCGGGCCCTAATAATAATAATAATAATAATAATAATAATAAACATCACAGATACAATAGGGTCCTCGCACTTTCAGTGCTCGGGCCCTAATAATTAAAGCTGCAAGCAGCGATGAACGGGCCCTCGCACTCACGGCCACCGCCCCCCATAAGCATATCAGAAATGACACCACCCACGACTTCCTATGTCAAACCATTGAAAAGTTATAGCAGAAAAAAGGGACAACCAATCAGAAGAAGGGGCGGGGCTAATTCAGGCCAATGAAGGTCAAGGACTCATTACAGAGTCGCATGACACCACCCACTACTCTCTATGTCAAAACATTCAAATGTTATAGCAGGAAATAGGGACAACCAATCAGAAGAAGGGGCGGGGCTAATTTTCGCCAATTATGGTCAAGGACTCAATACCGAGTCCCATGACACCACCCACGACTCTTTATGTCAAACCTTTCAAAAGTTATGGCAGAGAAAAGTATTCTAGGGGGCGCTGTTGAGCCGTTAGGCCACGCCCATTAATGCAAACCATGAAATATCAAATGTATCGACAGGCCTGGCTTTTCTTTCAGTTGCGACATGATACAGGTGTGTACCGATTTTTGTTCATGTACGTCAAACCGTATTACGGGGCTTGAGGCGCAAAGTTTTTTCTGTCTGAACCAATCAGATGAAGGGTGGGCGCGCTTTTTGCCGTCTAGCATCGCCACGGTAACACTTTTGAAAGAGAAAAGTAATGCGTGGTGTCGGAGGATGGAGACGCACGTTTTGATGTATAACACACCTGGGTGCACGTTACGTTCGGGCCGTATTAATTGCCGAAGAAATGGCATAAATTGCGCCAAAATTACACGATTAATTCAAAATGTTCAAAATGGCCGACTTCCTGTTCGGTTTCGGCCATGGCGCCAAGAGACTTTTCTTTAAGTTGTGACATGATACAGGTGTGTACCGATTTTGGTGCATGTACGTCAAACCGTATTGTGGGGCTTGAGGCACAAAGTTTTCTAGGGGGCGCTGTTGAGCCATTAGGTCCCGCCCATTAATGCAAACCATTAAATATCAAATTTTTCACCAGGCCTGGCTCAGTGTTTCGAGAGGAGGTAGTAAAACGTTAATACCTGAAGCAACAGCAGGACTGGTGTCATCACCATCACCACCTTTGCAGCCAATATGCTTACAGTGTTGTTTCATACACGTATAGTTCATACAGGAAGATAGTGTAGCCTTTGTCTCACTTGATTTGGCCTTGTATTCATATACTAATTGAATGATTATAGGCTATCCCATTTGTTGCCCAAATAAATAATTTCAAAATCAGTAAATAATTAAAATCAGTACTCGAGTTGTAAAAAAAAAGAAATCAGGGGGGATGGTGGATTTGATCATATGGGGACAGATAATTTGTGCTGATTACAAATAATATAATATATTACAAATAATAGCAGTGACCAAAACAGCTGCAGAAATACTGCAGGAATGACATAGCAGCAGTTAAATGCAGCCTTCTGTAAGCTTTAAATATCCACTGGGCTTACATCAAATACATCAAAACACAACAATAAAAACACTTTTCTGAACTTATCAATATGACTGTCCTTCACAGGATAAGTAAAATGGATCACTGCAAAAACTCTAAATCTTAACAAGAATATTTGTCTTATTTCTAGTTAAAATGTCTCATTTTAGTAAAAAAATCTCATTACACTTAAAACAAGACTCATCACTGGAAAAAACAACAATTTTCACCTGTTTCAAGTAGATTTTCACTTGTAATAAGTAGAAAAATCTGCATGTGGAACAAGATTGTTTTGCTTGTAATGAGAAGATAAATCTTGTCCCATTGGCAGATTTTTCTACTTATTTCAAGTGAACATTTACTTGAAACAGGTGAAAATTGTCAAATAAGTTATTTTTCTGGTGTTATTTTTCTGGTGATGACTCTAAATGTTGAAATAGCAGTAAAACCACATTCATTGATGAAATGACATAAGGGATGGAAAGGGGGGATGGCAGTTTTACAGGGGGGATGATTTGGACCGTTTTTATTTCAGGGGGGAAATCCCCCTCATCCCCCCTCAACTCGAGTACTGATTATAATAAAGTGTCTTATAAATCAATAATTTTAAAATCTCAATCCTTATTTTTATTTAACGGCCAGGGTTTATAGGCTGCATATTTACACTGTGTAGCCTGAAAGTGAACTGCAACTTACGTGCGGACGCATCTTTGCTGTGGAGGGGGCTGAATAAATCAACTAATTTTTGACATTTGGCCGTGTCTTCCTCCAGCGCCTTTTTTTTCTCTCTCCCTCTCGGCACCGCCTTGTCGAGGCAAAACCTCATTTTAACTCTCCCTCGCTGTGGAAACAGCCCCTGCTTGTAATAATGGCTGCAGCTCGAACGGCAGAGCTGGTGGTGGGCGTGGTTTCAGCAGCGGAGGAGACCGAGGGGTGGTGTGCATTTTGGTGACGTAAAGAAAATGCACCAATCTTAACGGCTCACAGAAACCACTTGACACTGGGGGACTCTGTAAGGGTGGGGGCGAGCAGATCTTGCAGATTTTCATAGGGATTTCATCTTTTCTGTGTTGGCAGGCTGAGGGGAGACCACTTTAAATATGTTAAAACAAGAAAACACGTGTTTTTCATAATAGGTCCCCCTTTAAAGATTTTCTAACAGTTTAGTTTGTTATGAACGTCAGTGATGTAGTTATAACACTGCATACTTGTGAATAATTATAAACATTGAAAAACGTACTTTTATATGAAAACAACCAGAAACAGATAGCTATAACATGGTATTTATATACTGCTTTAATGAACATTATTTTTATAGCCTATAAGCTATAAATATAATTTTTCTATTTTAATAAAATTAAATGTTTTTCTCTCATTTCAATTAAAACAAATAGGAATATTATCGGTTTTAATGACAATTATTGTACATCACAGCTAATTGTAAAATACATTGATTCAATTCGATGATATACAGGAATTACAGGCTATGATAATAATAGAAAAGAAAGAAAAATGACTCAAACAAAAAAAAAAACAGTGAGTGAGACAGGCAAGACAGCGACAACCAATGCAAGTGGGATGTCAACAGTGTATACATATTTCAAAACACAGACAACAACTTCTGAGCAAGTGGTTTGTTGAGCAGATATTGGAATTAATCTCAGATATTTGCATGAGGTCACTCTCACTCTCAACTAAATAAATAAATAAATATATATATATAAATACAACAACACACCCCTCTCCTCTTAAAATAAATTCAAATAAACAATCAAACTTATTTCCTTATACAATTTATACAAAAACCATATGTCTTTGTAAAAGAGCATAATACAAAGTCTTTCAGAATAAATGTACGTATTTTTAACGTGTGACAGCATCCTGTATCATAACTACATCTCTGCCGTTTGTACAAACCAAACTGTGTGGAAATCGGGTAAAGAGTCTGAGAGTTATGAATGATTGTACGCAAATAATGCCCTGTCCAAGATGGCGGCCGCATCGATCGGCGCCCGGTCCAAGATGGCGGCCGCGCCCCACCCCCCCTCCCCCGAAGAGCTGCGCGCGCATTCCAAACTGCACTCATCCCCCCACCTTCCCCCCGCGGGAGCTCAACCCCTCCCCTCCCCTCCCAGTGCTGCTGCAGCAGTCTTCTCAGCTGCAGCAGTCTTGCTGGATCTGACTGAGACACAGTCTGATCACACATAAATATTCATTTAAAATCACGTCTAATGATTAAGTTTATCAAAATCACAGGACATTTTCAAAATACAGTAAACAATATACTTATGAAGTCCCATATGTCTATGACATTTATTGACAAAGACATAGCTTTTTACGTTATTAGTTCATTTTTTTAATTTTTAGAGTGACCAAGTTTTTCAAAAACAATATGTTACAGTGTATGATTTTTTACTCCTGTTGTAAGCTATCTGAAACTGTCATTTGATTTTCCTTACACAAAATCTTTGATTTTTAATTAATATTTTTCCAGAAATACAGAGTGACATAAAAATGCCAATTCCTTTCAAGAAATAACCACGATACGCGACACAGTCAACAAGGAACCTACTGCCAATCAAATGTGTCAATTTCATTAAGATTGGATAAACCAAACAGCAACTAAAGCACATAATTTGATGAAAAATGTATACCTGACCAAAAGGTGGCGCTATGGAGTTCATCCAAGATTGTCATATCCACTTGTTCAGAATGCAAGCCCGATTAAATGTATTGAATTTGGGTTGATTCTGACCAATTATGTTTAAGTTACAACAACTTTTATGTTCATGGCGAGACCTCGAAATTTGACAACCTCTGACAGCGACGCCCTTTGACACAAACTTACAGTTTTCTCTGTCAGTCATCGTCAATGTCTTACCTATTATCTCACCAACTTTGAGATCAAGAAACTGATCTCGTTTGGAGCACAGATGCAAACTAGAAGACATGACAATTCCTGGTGCCAACAGGTGGCGCTACAACCAATCCTGAATATTCCACCATAGATGGGTTCAGGCTCAACCTACAATCATGCACATACGTTTTCAACCACATCAAATCATGTATTGCTGAATTACAGCCAATTGATGTTTGATGGCGAAGCTTAAAAATGACCTCAAACTTCGCCGGATCACTACGGTCACGCCCTCTGGCAGAAACTTAAAAGCTTCGCAATTTAGCGTCGGCCATGTGTCTAGATTGTACAAACCAAGTTGTGAGCCAATTCGATAAAATCTCTAGGAGGAGTTCGTTAAAGTACGAGGCCTGGAAATGATCAGAATTCATGAAAAATGCCATTTTCTGTTCAAAATGCCGGACTTCCTGTGTAACTTAGACCATGGGTCCAAAAGACTTTTTTGTAGCTCTTTGTCTAATATAATACACACATAAAGGTCATTGCTGTAAGTCAAACCATATTGTGGGGCTCGTCAAAAAACATAAAATAGGTGGCGCTATAGAGCCCATTCTTGTGGACCCATGCCTGTCGCCCATAAAATACGTAATTTTACGCGACTCTGGAAGCGTGTGCAAAATTTGGTGAGTTTTCGAGCATTTTAAGGCCTCCAAAAAGGCAATTTATTTACGGCGAGAATAATAATAATAATAATTAAAGCTGCAAGCAGCGATGAACGGGCCCTCGCACTCACGGCCACCGCCCCCATAAGCATATCAGAAATGACACCACCCACGACTTCCTATGTCAAACCATTCAAAGGTTATAGCAGAAAAAAGGGACAACCAATCAGAAGAAGGGGCGGGGCTAATTCAGGCCAATGAAGGTCAAGGACTCCATACAGAATCTGATGACACCACCCACGACTCTCTATGTCAAACCATTCAAAAGTTATAGCAGAAAATCGGGACAACCAATCAGAAGAAGGGGCGGGGCTAATTAAGGCCAACGAAGCTTAAGGACTCATTACAGAGTCCCATGACACCACCCACGACTCTCTATGTCAAAACATTCAAATGTTATAGCAGGAAATAGGGACAACCAATCAGAAGAAGGGACGGGGCTAATTTTCGCCAATTATGGTCAAGGACTCAATACCGAGTCCCATGACACCACCCACGACTCTTTATGTCAAACCTTTCAAAAGTTATGGCAAAGAAAAGTATTCTAGTGGGCGCTGTTGAGCCGTTAGGCAACGCTCATTAATGCAAACCATGAAATATCAAATGTATCGACAGGCCTGGCTTTTCTTTAAGTTGCGACATGATACAGGTGTGTACCGATTTTTGTTCATGTACGTCAAACCGTATTATGGGGCTTGAGGCGCAAAGTTTTTTCTGTCTGAACCAATCAGATGAAGGGTGGGCGCGCTTTTTGCCGTCTAGCGTCGCCACGGTAATGCTTTTGAAAGAGAAAAGTAATGCGTGGTGTCGGAGGATGGAGACGCACGTTTTGATGTATAACACACCTGGGTGCACGTTACGGTTCGGGCCGTATTAATGACAGAAGAAATGGCATAAATTGCGCCAAAATTACACGATTAATTCAAAATGTTCAAAATAGCTGACTTCCTGTTCGGTTTCGGCCATGGCGCCAAGAGACTTGCCTTTAAGTTGCGACATGATACAGGTGTGTACCGATTTTCGTGCATGTACGTCAAACCGTATTGTGGGACTTGAGGCACGAAGTTTTATCTGTATGGACCAATCAGATGAAGTGGGGGCGCGCTTTTTGGCGTCTATCATCGCCACAGTAACGCTTTTGACTGAGAAAAGTTATGCACGTTATTGCAGGATGGAGACGCACATTTTGATGTATAACACACCTGGGTGCACGTTACGGTTCGGGCGAAGAAGCGGCTGAAGGGATGGCATAAATTGCGCTAAAATTACATGATTAATTCAAACTGGCCGACTTCCTGTTGGGTTTCGGCCATGGCGCCAGGAGACTTTTTTTTAAGTTGTGCTATGATACAGGTGTGTACCGATAAAGGACGATAAAGGAAGCTCTGCAAACCTTAACAAACCATGGTTTACTATAGAACTTAAGAAATCTGCTTTAAAGAAAAACAAGCTTTATAAAAGGCATTTACAAAGTCCTACTCCTTTAAATTGTGCTACA
Source organism: Cololabis saira (assembly GCF_033807715.1). Lineage (NCBI taxonomy): Eukaryota > Metazoa > Chordata > Actinopteri > Beloniformes > Belonidae > Cololabis > Cololabis saira. The sequence goes on along the minus strand of NC_084603.1, from coordinate 43,626,417 downwards.
TACAAAAATGATAGGAATAAATACAACCACCTTATTAGAAATAAATAAATGATCTATGGATAATATTGAAAGAATCACTCAACAAGAAAAAAAATCATCTATTCCAGCCCAGTCTACATTTCAGGGTGGTGCATAAGATAACAGAGCATACACAAATTGCTAATAAATTCCATGATTTCTTTATAAATGTGGTTCCACGTCTTGCAAAAAATATTGAAAATGTTCATGGTTCTCCTTCTAACTATAAATGAAGGTTATCCCTCTTTAAAGAGGACCTATTATGAAAAACATAGGAACATACAATGACATAGTTATGCTGATTCTTTAATATTTGTCTTTAAATTTGTCTCAAATCAAACTGTCTGCTGTTTCTCATCATTTGGGCCGACCACCCGTCATGTGGGGTAACCAACGAATCGCAGTTTTGTACCAAATTCAAAATGTAATGTCTATCAGTTTTGGTATAATATAAATCTAAAATAAATATAAATCATTGGTATAGTATGCATAAATGGCTTTATGAGGGTGACACTTCCATTATAGATAAAATGTATTTCAAAATGGTTTTCAAAAAGTAAAGGACATATGAGTCTATCTTTCTTGAAAAGTTCATTTAATTACTGATACTTATTAAAATATAAATTTTGTTAAGGAAATCTATTAATTTTGAGATAAATAACTCAAAGGCCTAATACATTATTGACACACAACTGTGATTCAGGCTTAAAGCTCCCCTGCTACACGTCATTCAGGCAGCCAATCAGCACAGAGCCTCATTAACATAGCCCCCCCTCCCCTCAGAATCCCTCATAGAGAAGGTTAGAAACGGTAAAAATAAAGACATGGCCCAGAGGCTGAATTTCTCATTTATGTAGAAAAAACATTCAAAAGCTTGTTTTTAAGACATTCAATGCCTGTTTAAAATATACATTAAATGCCATAACAGGTCACCTTTAAATAATTTTTAAGCAAATGAAGCAATTCTCGCCAAATACAGTAAATTCCAGTTGTCCCTGAACGCACCAGTAGGATAATCTGTAATTTTAGAATTCCGACCGGTCCCTGAATGCACCTCCTCCGCGGCGCTGCGTGGTCCCGACCAGATCTCGGCTGAAAGCCGATAATAATATAATAAAATTGCAAAGCTGCTGTGCAATAAGGTGTAATACATGCACTGTAATTATTTTCTGTATAAAAATTGAATGTAAAAAGACGGGTTTGACTCAAAATCAGTGTGGTTTTATTTAAGTGGTCTCTGTCTCGGTAGACGGTAGATGAACAAAGCGAGCTGCGCATGTCTGTAAGCAGACATGCGCCGCCGAAATACATCGGTGAAAACTATTCCACAGGATTATTACACCATAGATGTCTTAAGACTACTCTACAATTATGCACACAACAAAAAATACTTACAGATTCGGGACCATGGAGTCGGGCTCGTGAAAACACGAGGTGTCATGGCGTGTGAGTGACGTCACCACGCTGAGCACGCAACAACGTCCCCCCGCTCCCCCCCTCCTCCCTCGGCCTCCGCTCCGCTGCAGGGCCGGCACACAGAGCCAGTTTGCTTTAAATCCAATGGATTTAAATACATATTGATTAAAAATCACGCGTTGTACGCACAAAATATATTTTCACATCACAGTAAACAATATTTTTACGAAGTTTACGAAGTTAATTGGACATGGCATGACAAAGATATGATTTAATTGTATATGAATACATTTTTGGAAAAAGAGAGTTACAAAGTTCTTCAAAAGCGATATGTACCAGCGTATGATTTTTTAATCCTGTTGTAAGCTATCTGAAACTGCCAGTTTATTGTCTTAAGACCAAGCCTATGATTTTAAATTATTATTTTACCAAAAAATTCAGAGTGACGTAAAATGGCAGTTCCCTTCAAGTTATGACCACGATACTCAACACAGTTAATAAGGACGCTTATGACAATAATATGTGTCGATTTCATTGTGATTGGATGAATGAAACAGCAATGACAGCACATAATTTGATGAAAAATGTATACCTGACCAAAAGGTGGCGCTATGGAGTTCATCCAAGATTGTCATATCCACTTGTTCAGAATGGAAGCCTGATTACATGTATTGATTTTGGGTTAATTCTGACCAATTATGTTTAAGTTACAACAACTTTTATGTTCATGGCGAGACACCGAAATTTTACTACCTCTAACGGCCACGCCCTTTGATAAGAACTTACAGTTTTCTCTGTCAGTCATCGTCAATGTCTTACCTATTATCTGACCAACTTTGAGATCATTAATCTCATCTCGCTTGGAGCACAGATGCATACTAGAAGACATGACAATTCCTGGTGCCAACAGGTGGCGCTACAACCGATCCTGAATATTCCACCACATATGTCTTCAGGCTCAGCCTACAATCATGCACATACGTTTTCGGCCACATAAAATAATGTATTGCTGAATTACAGCCAATTGATGTTTCATGGCGAGGCTTAAAAATGACCTCAAACTTCGCCGAATGACTACGGTCAAGCCCTCTGGTGAAAACTTAAAAGCTTCGCAATTTAGCGTCGGCCATGTGTCTAGATTGTACAAACCAAGTTGTGAGCCAATCAGATAAAATCTCTAGGAGGAGTTCGTTAAAGTACGAGGCCTAGAAATTATCAGAATTCATGAAAAATGACATTTTCTGTTCAAAATGCCGGACTTCCTGTGTAACTTAGAGCATGGGTCCAAAAGACTTTTTTGTAGCTCTTTGTCTAATATAATACACACATAAAGGTCATTGCTGTAAGTCAAACCATATTGTGGGGCTCGTCAAAAAACATAAAATAGGTGGCGCTATAGAGCCCATTCTTGTGGACCCATGCCTGTCGCCCATAAAATACGTAATTTTACGCGACTCTGGAAGCGTGTGCAAAATTTGGTGAGTTTTTGAGCATTTTAAGGCCTCCAAAAAGGCAATTTATTTACGGCGAGAATAATAATAATAATAATAATAATAATAATAATTAAAGCTGCAAGCAGCGATGAACGGGCCCTCGCACTCACGGCCACCGCCCCCCATAAGCATATCAGAAATGACACCACCCACGACTTCCTATGTCAAACCATTGAAAAGTTATAGCAGAAAAAAGGGACAACCAATCAGAAGAAGGGGCGGGGCTAATTCAGGCCAATGAAGGTCAAGGACTCCATACAGAATCTGATGACACCACCCACGACTCTCTATGTCAAACCATTCCAATGTTATAGCAGAAAATCGGGACAACCAATCAGAAGAAGGGGCGGGGCTAATTAAGGCCAAAGAAGCTCAAGGACTCATTACAGAGTCCCATGACACCACCCACGACTCTCTATGTCAAAACATTCAAATGTTATAGCAGGAAATAGGGACAACCAATCGGAAGAAGGGGCGGGGCTAATCTTCGCCAATTATGGTCAAGGACTCAATACCGAGTCCCATGACACCACCCACGACTCTTTATGTCAAACCTTTCAAAAGTTATGGCAAAGAAAAGTATTCTAGTGGGCGCTGTTGAGCCGTTAGGCCACGCTCATTAATGCAAACCATGAAATATCAAATGTATCGACAGGCCTGGCTTTTCTTTAAGTTGCGACATGATACAGGTGTGTACCGATTTTTGTTCATGTACGTCAAACCGTATTATGGGGCTTGAGGCGCAAAGTTTTTTCTGTCTGAACCAATCAGATGAAGGGTGGGCGCGCTTTTTGCCGTCTAGCGTCGCCACGGTAATGCTTTTGAAAGAGAAAAGTAATGCGTGGTGTCGGAGGATGGAGACGCACGTTTTGATGTATAACACACCTGGGTGCACGTTACGGTTCGGGCCGTATTAATGACAGAAGAAATGGCATAAATTGCGCCAAAATTACACGATTAATTCAAAATGTTCAAAATGGCTGACTTCCTGTTCGGTTTCGGCCATGGCGCCAAGAGACTTTCCTTTAAGTTGCGACATGATACAGGTGTGTACCGATTTTCGTGCATGTACGTCAAACCGTATTGTGGGACTTGAGGCACAAAGTTTTATCTGTATGGACCAATCAGATGAAGTGGGGGCGCGCTTTTTGGCGTCTATCATCGCCACGGTAACGCTTTTGACTGAGAAAAGTTATGCACGTTATTGCAGGATGGAGACGCACATTTTGATGCATAACACACCTGGGTGCACGTTACGGTTCGGGCGAAGAAGCGGCTGAAGGGATGGCATAAATTGCGCCAAAATTACATGATTAATTCAAACTGGCCGACTTCCTGTTGGGTTTCGGCCATGGCGCCAGGAGACTTTTTTTTAAGTTGTGCTATGATACAGGTGTGTACCGATAAAGGACGATAAAGGAAGCTCTGAAAACCTTAACAAACCATGGTTTACTATAGAACTTAGGAAATCTGCTTTAAAGAAAAACAAGCTTCATAAAAGGCATTTACAAAGTCCTAGTCCTTTAAATTGTGCTACATACAAAAATTATAGGAATAAATACAACCACCTTATTAGAAATAAATAAATGATCTATGGATAATATTGAAAGTAGGGCTGGGCGATATGGCAAAAAAAGTGATCACGATTTTTTTTCCCATATTGAATGATCTCGATTTTTAATCACGATTTTTTTTAAATCAGAAGATCCCCCCTCCCTTCTGGAATAAAATAGAAAGAAACCAGAGATTAGTTTTTTTTTTATTAACAAATAAAGCAAATAGCATGTTTTAACAAGAATCCAGAATGCTACCAGTGGTACCCACCGAAAAAACTAGGGATGCACCATAATGAAAATTTGAGGCCGAAACTGAAGCGGAATAAAATTTAAAGACTTGGCTGAATACTGAGTACTGAATAGCCTACGGAATGCGGTTGTTCACAGTTTTTCATTTATTTTGCCATTTTTTTCACAATTGCATAGATAAAATTGCAATGACATTAAAAACAAAACCAGTAAACTAATGAGTTGAGCCACTGTCAAGCAGCTGGCGATGCGGTTGCTTAAATTGACCAACAGGTGGCTCTCTAACATCACAGTTTGTGTACTGTGCGTGACTCTGACGCTGGTTGGTAATTAAGGAGTTAAAACTCACTCGCCACTTACAGGACTCAGTAGCCAGCAGAAACGGCAGTTTTATTACATTTATTAACTGTAGTACCGCTATTATAAGAGGTTATTTCTCACAGTATTAGCCTAAAGGGACTTAAGGCTGATTTATGGTCCCGCGTTACACCAACGCAGAGCCTACGGCGTCATCATGCTGAGCTCTGCTTGTTGCCTCCGCGCTCCGACACATTCACTCCGCTGAGCACGCACGCACGCACGCACGCACGCATGCATGCACGCACGCACGCACGCATACACACACCCATGTCGGGGCCGCGGAGTTTCTGAAGTCGGCAGTGATGAGTAATTTGTGGTACAAGCAGAGCGAATCACAACTTTAATCAGTGCGGTTCGAATACACAATACACCCATCACGAAGGGCATTTTGTGAATCCATCACACCCTCCTCCTGTACGCTCAGAAGAAGTTGTCCGGCGAAATAAATAAATAAATAACCGCTAACCGTGAGTCCCGGTCGGCTCGAAGCTAAGCTAACGCTAGCCTGCGGTTGTTGTCTTGTAGTTTTATTCTCTCTGGTCACGCTTGCTCCCACCAGTGCAGGGGAGGCAGATGTGACTACTTTACTGCCTATGGTCATGCAACTTGCCGCGGCATGTCATGCATGATCAATTAATGCAGACAGCGCGGTGCCAGGAAAGCGGGTTGTGATTGGTTGTCGTGCACTTTGCTGCAGCATGTTTTGCACGTGATCGAGAAAGTAGACCCACAGCTGATCACCGTGATCGAACTTAATTTGATCGCGATCACAAATCGAGATCGTATAATCGCCCAGCCCTAATTGAAAGAATCACTCAACAAGAAAAAAAATCATCTATTCCAGCCCAGTCTACATTTCAGGATGCTGCATAAGATAACAGAGCATACACAAATTGCTAATAAATTCCATGATTTCTTTATAAATGTGGTTCCACGTCTTGCAAAAAATATTGAAAATGTTCATGGTTCTCCTTCTAACTATAAATGAAGGTTATCCCTCTTTAAAAAAGACCTATTATGAAAAACATAGGAACATACAATGACATAGTTATGCTGATTCTTTAATATTTGTCTTTAAATTTGTCTCAAATCAAACTGTCTGCTGTTTCTCATCATTTGGGCCGACCACCCGTCATGTGGGGTAACCAACGAATCGCAATTTTGTACCAAATTCAAAATTTAATGTCTATCAGTTTTGGTATAATATAAATCTAAAATAAATATAAATCATTGGTATAGTATGCATAAATGGCTTTATGAGGGTGACACTTCCATTATAGATAAAATGTATTTCAAAATGGTTTTCAAAAAGTAAAGGACATATGAGTCTATCTTTCTTGAAAAGTTAATTTAATTACTGATACTTATTAAAATATAAATTTTGTTAAGGAAATCTATTAATTTTGAGATAAATAACTCAAAGGCCTAATACATTATTGACACACAACTGTGATTCAGGCTTAAAGCTCCCCTGCTACACGTCATTCAGGCAGCCAATCAGCACAGAGCCTCATTAACATAGCCCCCCCTCCCCTCAGAATCCCTCATAGAGAAGGTTAGAAACGGTAAAAATAAAGACATGGCCCAGAGGCTGAATTTCTCATTTATGTAGAAAAAACATTCAAAAGCTTGTTCTTAAGACATTCAATGCCTGTTTAAAATATACATTAAATGCCATAATAGGTCACCTTTAAATAATTTTTAAGCAAATGAAGCAATTCTCGCCAAATACAGTAAATTCCAGTTGTCCCTGAACGCACCAGTAGGATAATCTCCTCCTCCGCGGCGCTGCGCGGTGCCGACCAGATCTCGGCTGAAAGCCGATAATAATATAATAAAATTGCAAAGCTGCTGTGCAATAAGGTGTAATACATGCACTGTAATTATTTTCTGTATAAAAATTCAATGTAAAAAGACGGGTTTGACTCAAAATCAGTGTGGTTTTATTTAAGTGGTCTCTGTCTCGGTAGAGATGAACAAATCGAGCAGACATGCGCCGCCGAAATACATCGGTGAAAACTATTCCACAGGATTATTACACCATAGATGTCTTAAGACTACTCTACAATTATGCACACAACAAAAAATACTTACAGATTCGGGACCATGGAGTCGGGCTCGTGAAAACACGAGGTGTCATGTCTTGTGAGTGACGTCACCACGCTGAGCACGCAACAACGTCCCCCCGCTCCCCCGCTCCCCCCGCTCCCCCCCTCCTCCCTCGGCCTCCGCTCCGCTGCAGGAGCTGGCCGGCACACAGAGCCAGTTTGCTTTAAATCCAATGGATTTAAATAAATATTGATTAAAAATCCCGCGTTGTACGCACAAAATATATTTTCACATCACAGTAAACAATATTTTTACGAAGTTTACGAAGTTAATTGGACATGGCATGACAAAGATATGATTTAATTGTATATGAATACATTTTTGGAAAAAGAGAGTTACAAAGTTCTTCAAAAGCGATATGTACCAGCGTATGATTTTTTAATCCTGTTGTAAGCTATCTGAAACTGCCATTTTATTGTCTTAAGACCAAGCCTATGATTTTAAATTATTATTTTACCAAAAAATTCAGAGTGACGTAAAATGGCAGTTCCCTTCAAGTTATGACCACGATACTCAACACAGTTAATAAGGACGCTTATGACAATAATATGTGTCGATTTCATTGTGATTGGGTGAATGAAACAGCAATGACAGCACATAATTTGATGAAAAATGTATACCTGACCAAAAGGTGGCGCTATGGAGTTCATCCAAGATTGTCATATCCACTTGTTCAGAATGGAAGCCTGATTACATGTATTGATTTTGGGTTAATTCTGACCAATTATGTTTAAGTTACAACAACTTTTATGTTCATGGCAAGACACCGAAATTTTACTACCTGTAACGGCCACGCCCTTCGATAAGAACGTACAGTTTTCTCTGTCAGTCATCGTCAATGTCTTACCTATTATCTGACCAACTTTGAGATCATTAATCTCATCTCGCTTGGAGCACAGATGCATACTAGAAGACATGACAATTCCTGGTGCCAACAGGTGGCGCTACAACCGATCCTGAATATTCCACCACATATGTCTTCAGGCTCAGCCTACAATCATGCACGTACGTTTTCGGCCACATAAAATAATGTATTGCTGAATTACAGCCAATTGATGTTTCATGGCGAGGCTTAAAAATGACCTCAAACTTCGCCGAATGACTACGGTCAAGCCCTCTGGTGAAAACTTAAAAGCTTCGCAATTTAGCGTCGGCCATGTGTCTAGATTGTACAAACCAAGTTGTGAGCCAATTCGATAAAATCTCTAGGAGGAGTTCGTTAAAGTACGAGGCCTAGAAATGATCAGAATTCATGAAAAATGACATTTTCTGTTCAAAATGCCGGACTTCCTGTGTAACTTAGACCATGGGTCCAAAAGACTTTTTTGTAGCTCTTTGTCTAATATAATACACACATAAAGGTCATTGCTGTAAGTCAAACCATATTGTGGGGCTCGTCAAAAAACATAAAATAGGTGGCGCTATAGAGCCCATTCTTGTGGACCCATGCCTGTCGCCCATAAAATACGTAATTTTACGCGACCCTGGAAGCGTGTGCAAAATTTGGTGAGTTTTTGAGCATTTTAAGGCCTCCAAAAAGGCGAGAATAATAATAATAATAATAATAATAATAATTAAAGCTGCAAGCAGCGATGAACGGGCCCTCGCACTCACGGCCACCGCCCCCCATAAGCATATCAAAAATGACACCACCCACGACTTCCTATGTCAAACCATTGAAAAGTTATAGCAGAAAAAAGGGACAACCAATCAGAAGAAGGGGCGGGGCTAATTCAGGCCAATGAAGGTCAAGGACTCCATACAGAATGTGATGACACCACCCACGACTCTCTATGTCAAACCATTCAAAAGTTATAGCAGAAAATCGGGACAACCAATCAGAAGAAGGGGCGGGGCTAATTTTCGCCAATTATGGTCAAGGACTCAATACAGAGTCCCATGATACCACCCACGACTCTTTATGTCAAACCTTTCAAAAGTTATGGCAGAGAAAAGTATTCTAGTGGGCGCTGTTGAGCCGTTAGGCCACGCCCATTAATGCAAACCATGAAATATCAAATTTATCGCCAGGCCTGGCTTGCCCATAGGAAAAACAACACCAACCGCCGCTGAGTTTGTGTGCAGTTTCCCATTGAAACAATATCTCACACTACTGAGGTTAGATGAAAAACATTAATTAGATGAAGTTGGTAATTAAAGGAGCATGAGGCAGGATTGAGGCAGGATTTATGAAAAAAATGTGTATTCCTTTTTAAGTTTTCTAGTAATAATGTCAGATGAAGCGTTCCAAACCAAAAAGAATGAGCCCTCTAGTGTATCTCTCCGTTGCCTTGAACAGGCTGTGTGCTGCAAAATGTGCTGCAATTGTGCCCGGAATTTCCCGCGCTGTCCTGCGGATGTGACGTCACATGACGCTGCAATCGCGTTCTCCCCGTTCTCCCGTGCCGGCTTCGCTGTTGGCTGCAGTACCCCCAACGTCCGTCGTGGCGAAGGGTGGCGCTAGAGAGTCTCATTTCTTAAAAGGAGCCTCAAGCTCCTTTAAAGATTACAATATTTAGATATCACTCATCACACCAGTAAACAGGAGAAACCACAATGGTCAATTCTCGCCAAATTGAGTAAATTCCAATTGTCCCTGAACGCACCAGTGGATGAAAGATGCAGTGGATGAAGAAATAATCATCAGTTTCCGAATTCCGACGGTGTATATTTTTATTTGCACCTTTTGCTATAAAAAAACAAAAAACAGTCAATGAAAAATGGATAGGAATAGTAAGCCAAGAGGACTTATAATATTACAAAGTTCACTCTCACTCTCAAATAAATAAATAAATATATATAAATAAATACAACAACACACCCCTCTCCCCTTCAAATAAATTCAAATGAACAATCAAACTTGTTTCTTTATACAATTAATTAATTTATACATTTATCAATATTCCATACCATGTCTTTGTAAAAGAGCATAATACAAAGTCTTTCAGGATAAAAGTACGTATTTTTAATGTGTGACAGCGTCCTGTTTCATAAGTAAATCTCTGCCAGCCTCTCCAAGATGGCCGTCGGTACCTTATCCAAGATGGCGGCCGCGCTGAACGTCAGCTCCAATGCCCCGCCCCCCCGCGGGAGATGCGCGCGCATAACAAGATTACATTACATGAATTGATTTTGGGTTGATTCTGACCAATTATGTTTAAGTTACAACAACTTTTATGTTCATGGCGAGACACCGAAATTTGACAACCTCTGACAGCGACGCCCTTTGATAAGAACTTACAGTTTTCTCTGTCAGTCATCGTCAATGTCTTACCTTTTATCTGACCAACTTTGAGATCAATCCACTCATCTCGCTTGGAGCACAGATGCATACTAGAAGACATGACAATTCCTGGTGCCAACAGGTGGCGCTACAACCGATCCTGAATATTCCACCATAGATGGGTTCAGGCTCAATTTACAATCATACACATACGTTTTCAACCACATCAAATAATGTATTGCTGAATTACAGCCAATTGATGTTTGATGGCGAGGCTTAAAAATGACCTCAAACTTCGCCGGATGACTACGGTCAAGCCCTCTGGTGAAAACTTAAAAGCTTCGCAATTTAGCGTCAACCATGTGTCTAGATTGTACAAACCAAGTTGTGAGCCAATCTGATAAAATCTCTAGGAGGAGTTCGTTAAAGTACGAGGCCTGGAAATGACCATAATTCATGAAAAATGACATTTTCTGTTCAAAATGCCGGACTTCCTGTGTAACTTAGAGCATGGGTCCCAGAGACTTTTTTGTAGGGCTTTGTCTGATATAATAGACACATAAAGGACATTGCTGTAAGTCTAACCATATTATGGGGCTCTTCAAAAACATAAAATAGGTGGCGCTATAGAGCCCATTCTTGTGGACCCATGCCTGTCGCCCATAAAATACGTAATTTTACGCGACCCTGGAAGCGTGTGCAAAATTTGGTGAGTTTTTGAGCATTTTAAGGCCTCCAAAAAGGCAATTTATTTACGGCGAGAATAATAATTATAATTATAAAAATAATTAAAGCTGCAAGCAGCGATGAACGGGCCCTCGCACTCACGGCCACCGCCCCCCATAAGCATATCAGAAATGACACCACCCACGACTTCCTATGTCAAACCATTGAAAAGTTATAGCAGAAAAAAGGGACAACCAATCAGAAGAAGGGGCGGGGCTAATTCAGGCCAATGAAGGTCAAGGACTCCATACAGAATCTGATGACACCACCCACGACTCTCTATGTCAAACCATTCCAATGTTATAGCAGAAAATCGGGACAACCAATCAGAAGAAGGGGCGGGGCTAATTAAGGCCAAAGAAGCTCAAGGACTCATTACAGAGTCCCATGACACCACCCACGACTCTCTATGTCAAAACATTCAAATGTTATAGCAGGAAATAGGGACAACCAATCAGAAGAAGGGGCGGGGCTAATCTTCGCCAATTATGGTCAAGGACTCAATACCGAGTCCCATGACACCACCCACGACTCTTTATGTCAAACCTTTCAAAAGTTATGGCAAAGAAAAGTATTCTAGTGGGCGCTGTTGAGCCGTTAGGCCACGCCCATTAATGCAAACCATGAAATATCAAATGTATCGACAGGCCTGGCTTTTCTTTAAGTTGCGACATGATACAGATGTGCACCGATTTTCGTTCATGTACGTCAAACCGTATTATGGGGCTTGAGGCGCAAAGTTTTTTCTGTCTGAACCAATCAGATGAAGGGTGGGTGCGCTTTTTGGCGTCTAGCGTCGCCACGGTAATGCTTTTGAAAGAGAAAAGTAATGCGTGGTGTCGGAGGATGGAGACGCACGTTTTGATGTATAACACACCTGGGTGCACGTTACGGTTCGGGCCGTATTAATGACCGAAGAAATGGCATAAATTGCGCCAAAATTACACGATTAATTCAAAATGTTCAAAATGGCTGACTTCCTGTTCGGTTTCGGCAATGGCGCCAAGAGACTTTCCTTTAAGTTGCGACATGATACAGGTGTGTACCGATTTTCGTGCATGTACGTCAAACCGTATTATGGGGCTTGAGGCGCAAAGTTTTTTCTGTCTGAACCAATCAGATGAAGGGTGGGCGCGCTTTTTGGCGTCTAGCGTCGCCACGGTAACGCTTTTGACTGAGAAAAGTTATGCACGTTATTGCAGGATGGAGACGCACATTTTGATGTATAACACACCTGGGTGCACGTTACGGTTCGGGCGAAGAAGCGGCTGAAGGGATGGCATACATTGCGCCAAAATTACATGATTAATTCAAACTGGCCGACTTCCTGTTGGGTTTCGGCCATGGCGCCAGGAGACTTTTTTTTAAGTTGTGCCATGATACAGGTGTGTAACAATAAAGGACGATAAAGGAAGCTCTGAAAACCTTAACAAACCATGGTTTACTATAGAACTTAGGAAATCTGCTTTAAAGAAAAACAAGCTTCATAAAAGGCATTTACAATGTCCTAGTCCTTTAAATTGTGCTACATACAAAAATTATAGGAATAAATACAACCACCTTATTAGAAATAAATAAATGATCTATGGATAATATTGAAAGAATCACTCAACAAGAAAAAAAATCATCTATTCCAGCCCAGTCTACATTTCAGGATGGTGCATAAGATAACAGAGCATACACAAATTGCTAATAAATTCCATGATTTCTTTATAAATGTGGTTCCACGTCTTGCAAAAAATATTGAAAATGTTCATGGTTCTCCTTCTAACTATAAATGAAGGTTATCCCTCTTTAAAGGGGACCTATTATGAAAAACATAGGAACATACAATGACATAGTTATGCTGATTCTTTAATATTTGTCTTTAAATTTGTCTCAAATCAAACTGTCTGCTGTTTCTCATCATTTGGGCCGACCACCCGTCATGTGGGGTAACCAACGAATCGCAATTTTGTACCAAATTCAAAATTTAATGTCTATCAGTTTTGGTATAATATAAATCTAAAATAAATATAAATCATTGGTATAGTATGCATAAATGGCTTTATGAGGGTGACACTTCCATTATAGATAAAATGTATTTCAAAATGGTTTTCAAAAAGTAAAGGACATATGAGTCTATCTTTCTTGAAAAGTTAATTTAATTACTGATACTTATTAAAATATAAATTTTGTTAAGGAAATCTATTAATTTTGAGATAAATAACTCAAAGGCCTAATACATTATTGACACACAACTGTGATTCAGGCTTAAAGCTCCCCTGCTACACGTCATTCAGGCAGCCAATCAGCACAGAGCCTCATTAACATAGCCCCCCCTCCCCTCAGAATCCCTCATAGAGAAGGTTAGAAACGGTAAAAATAAAGACATGGCCCAGAGGCTGAATTTCTCATTTATGTAGAAAAAACATTCAAAAGCTTGTTTTTAAGACATTCAATGCCTGTTTAAAATATACATTAAATGCCATAATAGGTCACCTTTAAATAATTTTTAAGCAAATGAAGCAATTCTCGCCAAATACAGTAAATTCCAGTTGTCCCTGAACGCACCAGTAGGATAATCTGTAATTTTAGAATTCCGACCGGTCCCTGAATGCACCTCCTCCGCGGCGCTGCGCGGTCCTGACCAGATCTCGGCTGAAAGCCGATAATAATATAATAAAATTGCAAAGCTTCTGTGCAATAAGGTGTAATACATGCACTGTAATTATTTTCTGTATAAAAATTGAATGTAAAAAGACGGGTTTGACTCAAAATCAGTATGGTTTTATTTAAGTGGTCTCTGTCTCGGTACAGATGAACAAAGCGAGCTGCGCATGTCTGTAAGCAGACATGCGCCGCCGAAATACATCGGTGAAAACTATTCCACAGGATTATTACACCATAGATGTCTTAAGACTACTCTACAATTATGCACACAACAAAAAATACTTACAGATTCGGGACCATGGAGTCGGGCTCGTGAAAACACGAGGATTCATGTCGTGTGAGTGACGTCACCACGCTGAGCACGCAACAACGTCCCCCCGCTCCCCCCCTCCTCCCTCGGCCTCCGCTCCGCTGCAGGACCTGGCCGGCACACAGAGCCAGTTTGCTTTAAATCCAATGGATTTAAATAAATATTGATTAAAAATCCCGCGTTTTACGCACAAAATATATTTTCACATCACAGTAAACAATATTTTTACGAAGTTTACGAAGTTAATTGGACATGGCATGACAAAGATATGATTTAATTGTATATGAATACATTTTTGGAAAAAGAGAGTTACAAAGTTCTTCAAAAGCGATATGTACCAGCGTATGATTTTTTAATCCTGTTGTAAGCTATCTGAAACTGCCATTTTATTGTCTTAAGACCAAGCCTATGATTTTAAATTATTATTTTACCAAAAAATTCAGAGTGACGTAAAATGGCAGTTCCCTTCAAGTTATGACCACGATACTCAACACAGTTAATAAGGACGCTTATGACAATAATATGTGTCGATTTCATTGTGATTGGGTGAATGAAACAGCAACTAGAGCACATAATTTGATGAAAAATGTATACCTGACCAAAAGGTGGCGCTATGGAGTTCATCCAAGATTGTCATATCCACTTGTTCAGAATGGAAGCCTGATTACATGTATTGATTTTGGGTTAATTCTGACCAATTATGTTTAAGTTACAACAACTTTTATGTTCATGGCGAGACACCGAAATTTGACTACCTCTAACGGCCACGCCCTTCGATAAGAACGTACAGTTTTCTCTGTCAGTCATCGTCAATGTCTTACCTATTATCTGACCAACTTTGAGATCATTAAACTGATCTCGCTTGGAGCACAGATGCAAACTAGAAGACATGACAATTCCTGGTGCCAACAGGTGGCGCTACAACCGATCCTGAATATTCCACCACATATGTCTTCAGGCTCAGCCTACAATCATGCACATACGTTTTCAACCACATCAAATCATGTATTGCTGAATTACAGCCAATTGATGTTTGATGGCGAGGCTTAAAAATGACCTCAAACTTCGCCGAATGACTACGGTCAAGCCCTCTGGTGAAAACTTAAAAGCTTCGCAATTTAGCGTCGGCCATGTGTCTAGATTGTACAAACCAAGTTGTGAGCCAATTCGATAAAATCTCTAGGAGGAGTTCGTTAAAGTACGAGGCCTAGAAATGATCAGAATTCATGAAAAATGACATTTTCTGTTCAAAATGCCGGACTTCCTGTGTAACTTAGACCATGGGTCCAAAAGACTTTTTTGTAGCTCTTTGTCTAATATAATACACACATAAAGGTCATTGCTGTAAGTCAAACCATATTGTGGGGCTCGTCAAAAAACATAAAATAGGTGGCGCTATAGAGCCCATTCTTGTGGACCCATGCCTGTCGCCCATAAAATACGTAATTTTACGCGACTCTGGAAGCGTGTGCAAAATTTGGTGAGTTTTCCAGCATTTTAAGGCCTCCAAAAAGGCAATTTATTTACGGCGAGAATAATAATAATAATAATAATAATAATAATAAACATCACAGATACAATAGGGTCCTCGCACTTTCAGTGCTCGGGCCCTAATAATAAACATCACAGATACAATAGGGTCCTCGCACTTTCAGTGCTCGGGCCCTAATAATAATAATAATAAACATCACAGATACAATAGGGTCCTCGCACTTTCAGTGCTCGGGCCCTAATAATAAACATCACAGATACAATAGGGTCCTCGCACTTTCAGTGCTCGGGCCCTAATAAACATCACAGATACAATAGGGTCCTCGCACTTTCAGTGCTCGGGCCCTAATAATAAACATCACAGATACAATAGGGTCCTCGCACTTTCAGTGCTCGGGCCCTAATAAACATCACAGATACAATAGGGTCCTCGCACTTTCAGTGCTCGGGCCCTAATAAACATCACAGATACAATAGGGTCCTCGCACTTTCAGTGCTCGGGCCCTAATAATAAACATCACAGATACAATAGGGTCCTCGCACTTTCAGTGCTCGGGCCCTAATAAACATCACAGATACAATAGGGTCCTCGCACTTTCAGTGCTCGGGCCCTAATAACAGCACTACACAGTGTGCTGGTACACAGCCCCCAAAAGCTAATGATTTATAATTTGAGAATCCCTGTTGTTTTGCACTGCGTGTGATTACAGGATGGATGCATAAGCATTCAATCTATCAAAATGACAGAATCTTTTAGTAAGCTGTGGTGCAAGGCTTTGATATGACCATCAGCTGTATTGCTTATCAGTGGCCATTGTGTAAAACAGTGTCCATAATGTAACTCACTGGCTTCACACTACAAAGTGTCATAATGGAGGCTCTATAAAACATTGCTGACTCATCTGTCTGTACCTCGATACATCCATTAATCCATCCATCCTCACTTATTCCTATTTCCTATCACAGGGATCTGCTGGAGCCAGCTTTCTTCATAACCATCAGACACAATCTGTCCTCAGCTGGTAAGTGATGGACTCAGAAGAACACACCATCATTGGCTGCAAGTTGTTAAAAATACATTATGGATTGTGCCAGTTACTATTAAAGTTACCATTGCCAAATGGCAAGGAATATGGTAATGTACTACTCCATATAGCGGCATGGTTAATCAAATTCCTGTTTCAGAGTCATAGATCTGAATATTCCTGCAAATTAAAACAAACAAAAATTAAAGCTGCAAGCAGCGTTGGTCGAGCCCACGCACCTACGGCTACCACACCCCGGGTGCCACCACATTCTTGGTCAATATCAATATATACCTTTGGTGTGGCCATTAAAATCACCCATTAATTATCAACATAAGAAATGACAAAATTCGTAGGTTCTGACCAAACATTTACAAACAATTTTGGAATGTCCCTCATGCTGCTCCGCTAACTTCAGTGAATAAAAAAAGTGGTTAAAAGACACAACATTAATATACTTTTTATATTTCTTCATTTTTGTTATGTATTGTTATGTTCTTCAATAAAACTACTAACTTTGTTCAACTTTATTCAATTTTTTCCAGTGTCCCTGGAACTGTTGTCCACCCTGTAGTTATGAGGTAACTGACCTTTTAACAGATCGACTGATGTAATTAGTAACATCATCAACACCATCTTGTCTTTCTTAACCGGGAGTTGGGTCAACTGCTGCAAAAACATCAAATTCCTACCTTATATTTCTTAATTTTCATCATATTTTTTATATTATGATGTGTTCAAGTTTAAGGTGTGGACACTCTCATGGTGACATATCAATAATATAAAAATGTTTAAATAATTTAAAATCACATTATATATTCAATCAACAGTGTATAGTCACCTTCAATACTGACTCACTTTGCTAGCTTTTCCCATTAAATGCAGACTCACCTACATTTTTGTGAGGCTTCATCAACTTTAAGTATTTTCTCAGAGTTTTCATTGTCTGATCATTTTTAGAAGTAGGGCACATGAAATAATTACGGTAACAGCTTCCTTTCACAACAAGGTGGCACTATGAGCATGATCAAATATGAGCATATGTATCTCCTCCGGTAGGGGGACAACTGATCACACAGAGAATCTGAGGTCTCTCAGACAAGGCTAAATGTAATACAAAGCATGTTTCTTGTTGCCAACAGGTGGCACTACAAGTCTTCCTAAATGTTACACTGCTAGTGTTTTTACAGCTGGATTGCAAACATATGCACTAAATTTAGGCCGGGATAAACAATGTACGGCTGAGTTACGGCCATACGGTTTGAGCCCCATAAATGCTATATCCCCTGCTTCTCTACTGATTGCAAACATCAAATCCTTGCATAATGGTTAAAACAATTAATCAAAAATCAATCATTAATTGAAAAATAATGAAAAAAAAATCATGGATGATGCCGATATATAAAGCTATATTTTTTTCAAAAAAATTTGGTGACACTGACTAAAATATATTTTTCCATAAAAATATATATATTTAGCATCCAAAATGTCCCTGTACGTGTAATATATATGAAACTCACAGGATTTTATCAGCTCAGGGTCGCCAGTGAGTGAGTGAGTGAGTGAGTGAGTGAGTGAGTGAGTGAGTGGTGAGTTTGAAGATGATGGACAAAGTATGACAGAGATATGATCATCAGTTATGATCTCCTAATATGAACATAAATAATGTTGCGTGAAAAAAGACCCACTAAAATCTGAAAAGAAAAATGTGCAAAGAAGGTAGGATGTGGTCTTCAACTGAAATTAGCAGGGGTTGTGGTTCTGGTTATCTTTGGGGGGGGGGGTTCTGTCTACTACTACTACTACTACTACTACTACTACTGTCATTTAGAAGATGCTTTTATCTAAAGTGACTTACATCTGAGACACACACACCATGGAATTAGGGTTAAGGCCTTGCTCAGGGGCCCAATGTGGTTCATCTTCGTTGCCATTCTGGGGCTTGAACCTGGGTCCTCCAGACCCAAGCCCACTAAACTAGCCTACTGAACGCATCCCAGTATATTGCACAATGGAGAGAAAGAAGGGGTTACTCAGAAGGATCAGAAGGATGGTGAGAAGAAATTTACTGAGCAGTCAAAGACTTCTGACAGCTGTACAACATCATCCGCTTGTGGTCTTACAGGGGCTGGCCACTGCAATGGAATTCTTCCCATTTTACCTGTTAAGGTGTAGTGCTCAAAGGGGAAACAAGGTTATTGAAACCCGTGCTTTTCTGGACCCAGGGAGTACAGGAGCTTTTAGCACCAGGAGGCTCATTGACAAATTGAACATAGGACGCCAATTTAAGATTCATATATGAACATTGGGCCATAATAATGCTGTAGAAAGCTCCATTGTTGACACTCTGGAGATTTCAGGATTTTCTGGTGAGTGCCTCTCTCCACTTCCCAAAGTACAGCCAACATAATCAGTGAAAGGGAGCTGAGAAAATGGCCTTATATAGAGGATGTAAAGATTCATAAACACTTATGGTGAGCAGTTAATTGGCACAAATGCCTCAAAGTTGATGGAGCCTTGGGAGGGGATTAACAGTCATGAAGGTGAAGATGGACCCTACGTAACCAGAACCTTACAGGGGTGGGTAATAAATGGTCCGAAGTAGCAACTGTTGAAGTGATCACCCTTCAGTTTATGCCAACAGAATCGCCATTGACAGAATTGAAGAACTATTAACCAGCCAGTACAACTACAACTTCAATCAAGCTTCTGCAGAACAGGAATAAATGTCAAGGGAAGAAACTAAGTTTATGGAGATAATTGAAAGCTCTGCTAAGCTTCAGAACAGACACTACATGTTTCAGCTGCCTTTCAAAGGGAAAGATGTTTCAATGCCAATTAACCTCTGTGTCGCCATGCAACATGTCGGTGGTCTGAAAAGGAGACTTGGGAAAGACCTAAAGTACAATAACTTACTTGCTGATGTCATTAGCAATGGTTACTCCAAAGAAGTGCCGCAGCATCAGCCCGAAACGCCAACAGCAAAGGTGTGTTATATACCTGTAGCACCCTATAATGTAATAATTTCCTGATAATGTAATAACGCCTGAAAATGTAATAAAATTTGCACTTAACTCAATCGAAAATGTAATAAAACCCAATAATGTAATAACTTAACCAATAATGTAATAATAATAATAAAATTTTTACCGATAATGTAATACCTTATTACATTATTGGGATTTTATTACATTTTTAGGTGGGTCTTTTTTTTTTCAAAACCGATAATGTAATACTTGACAGATAATGTAATATATATGTTTATTTTCAGTCCAGAGTTCAACATTTTGTGTTTTAAGAATCTAAGAATGTTATATACACTGGATGTGAAACACCAGATTGACTATTGGGTTAAATTGCAGACTTTGAGTTCCATACAGTCATATGCAGATACACTGTATGCAGATACTCAGGGACATGCAACTACATCCTGCTCTTACTGAGTAGGTGATGGACTTACCTCCTTGGGAGACCAGAATTCCAGCTCAGATAGCTTCTGAGCAGCACTGGAAACCCTAGGTAACTCTTTCCTAAACGAACCTCTTCACTTCACAGATTTCCAACAAATCACTACCTCATGAAAACAACCACAAACAAACAGAACAACTTTTGGTAACATTTCATTTGAAGAGGGTATACCGTACATAAGCATTCATAACACCTACATCCAGTACTGGGGGTAACTTAGGGGGTTCTGGGGGTAACCTAGGGGATTCCTGGGGTAACTTAGGGGGTTCTGGGGGTAACTTAGGGGGTACAGGGAGTTACTTGGGGGTACTGGGGGTAACTTAGGGGGTACAGGGGGTAACCTAGGGGATTCCTGGGGTAACTTAGGGGGTTCTGGGGGTAATTTAGAGGTACAGGGGGTTACTTAGGGGATACAGGGGGTAACCTAGGGGATTCCTGGGGTAACTTAGGGGGTACAGGGGGTAACTTAGGGGGTACAGGGGGTAACTTAGGGGGTACTGGGGGTAACTTAGGGGATTCCTGGGGTAACTTAGGGGGTTCGGGGGGTAACTTAGGGGGTTCGGGGGGTAACTTAGGGGGTATAGGGGTAACTTAGGGGGTACAGGGAGTTACTTAGGGGGTACTGGGGGTAACTTAGGGGATTCCTGGGGTAACTTAGGGGGTACAGGGGGTAACTTAGGGGGTTCGGGGGGTAACTTAGGGGGTACAGGGAGTTACTTGGGGGTACTGGGGGTAACCTAGGGGATTCCTGGGGTAACTAAGGGGGTGAAGGGGGTAACTTAGGGGGTTCGGGGGGTAACTTAGGGGGTACAGGGAGTTACTTGGGGGTACTGGGGGTAACTTAGGGGATTCCTTGGGTAACTTAGGGCAGGGGTTCTTAACCTTTCTGACCTCGAGGCCCAATTTTTTCAGTACAGAGCGGCCCAGGGCCCAAGCAAAAACCTTGTCAAATAAAATGATCATCACGGACTTTTATGAAACATGTCAATGTTAACATGCACACGTCAAGCTTGATTTATACTAGGACAAATCAATCAGTTCAGGCTTATTTATAAAAAAAGATCAATAATTAGATTTTACTTAAATAAAAAAGGAAGGATATATATACATATAAATCAATCAATGGATGGCAGTAGACCGGGTCGTACAATGATCGGAAGGTCGGCAGTTCAAATCCCGCTCCGTCCCAGTGGCTGTCGTAGTGTCCTTGGGCAAGACACCTTACCCACCTTGCCCCGTGTGAATGTTTTATAATGTTTGGTGGTGGTCGGAAGGGGCTGACCTGGGTCAGCTGTGTCTACAAACGTAGCTACCACCACCGGTGAGGATGTGTATGAATGAATAATGGTCTCTGTAAAAAGCGCTCTCGGTGCCTTGAAGGGCGCTACATAAAACCAAGCCATTATTATTAATAAAAAGTAAAATAAATACATTCAAAATAATGTTTTTAAATTAAATAAACTGTAAATACAATTGAAATAAAGTGCAAATGAAACTATATTTGTGCATAGCAGAACCAGAATAATCTTTATTTTCTTCACTCACTCACTCATCTTCTCCCGCTTCATCCGTTACCGGGTCGCGGGGGCAGCAGCCTCAGCAGGGATGCCCAGACTTCCCTCACCCCAGACACCTCCTCCAGCTCTTCCGGGGGGAGTCCCAGGCGTTCCCAGGCCAGCCGAGAGACATAGTCTCTCCAGCGTGTCCTGGGTCTTCCCCGGGGTCTCCTCCCGGTGGGACATGCCTGGAACACCTCCCTAGGGAGGCGTCCAGGAGGCATCCGGTACAGATGCCCAAGCCACCTCAGCTGACTCCTCTCAATGTGGAGGAGTAGCGGCTCGACTCCGAGCTCCTCCCGGGTGACCGAACTCCTCACCCTATCTCTAAGGGAGCGTCCAGCCACCCTGCGGAGGAAACTCATCTCGGCCGCTTGTATCCGCGATCTTGTCCTTTCGGTCACTACCCAAAGTTCATGACCATAGGTGAGGGTAGGGGCGTAGATTGACCGGTAAATCGAGAGCTTCGCCTTTCGACTCAGCTCCCTCTTTACCACGACGGTCCAGTACATCGACCGCATTACTGCGGACGCTGCACCGATCCGCCTGTCAATCTCACGCTCCATTGTTCCCTCACTCGTGAACAAGATCCCGAGATACTTGAACTCCTCCACCTGAGGCAGGACTTCTCCACCCACCCGGAGAAGGCATGCCACCCTTTTCCGGTCGAGAACCATGGCCTCGGTCTTGGAGGTGCTGATTCTCATCCCTGCCGCGTCGCACTCGGCCGCAAACCGCCCCAGCACATGCTGGAGGTCCCGGTCTGATGAAGCCAACAGGACAACATCATCTGCAAAAAGCAGAGATGAAATCCTGAGGTTCCCAAACCGGATCCCCTCCGGCCCCTGGCTGCGCCTAGAAATCCTGTCCATAAAAATTATGAACAGGACCGGTGACAAAGGGCAGCCCTGCCGGAGTCCAACATGCACCGGGAACAAGTCTGACTTACTGCCGGCAATGCGAACCAGACTCCTGCTTCGATCATACAGAGACCGGACAGCCCTTAGTAGAGGGCCCCGGACTCCATACTCACTCAGCACCCCCCACAGAATGGCACGAGGGACACGGTCAAATGCCTTCTCCAGATCCACAAAACACATGTAGACTGGTTGGGCAAATTCCCATGAACCCTCGAGCACCCTGCGGAGGGTATAGAGCTGGTCCAGTGTTCCACGACCGGGACGAAAACCTTTATTTTCTTTCATATACATATTTTATCAGCAGCTCTTAATGATACACTTGGGCCTGCCTCTGAGAAACAATCAGGTCCAGTCTGGGTGGAATGGGGGAAAGGCTCACTCTCAGAGTAGCATCCAGCGTTGGTAGTTGGGTAGTTGGTATTCCAGGCAGTCATCCTCATCAAGAATCGCTCCAGCCTCAACAAACTCCATGCCCTCATTCTCCTGTTCTTCATCACTCCCATCATCATGGTCATCTTTGGCTTCATCTCTCTCGACACTATGACCTGGGTTGTTGTTTTCATCAGTTTGCCCATACAGCTTAAAAGCCTTAATGAAATTGGACCCGTTGTCAGTCGTGGTGCGTGTAATTTTTTTCTCTGATGTTGAATTCGCTGTGAATTTCGTTTAATGCGCTGGCAAGGGCAGAAAAGGTGTGTGGTCCAGTCATCTGTTTACAGGCTAGGGCAGCACACTGTCTTTTCATACTCTGAGGGTCTATCCAATGTGCTGTTACGCCAAGAAATCCACGCCTGTATGCTGTCCAGCATTCTGTTGTGGTACCGATGAAGTCAATTTTGCTCATTGCTGCTTTGAGATTGTCTCTCATTTCAAGAGAGGCTTTTTGAATTCTGTTGACTACTGGGTTGCGGGACATGACATTGACATTAGGCTGGAGATGCTGTATCAGATCTATAAATCCCTGCTGTTCCACTGTGTTAGTTGCATGTAGACCTTGCACAATATAGTTCAGGATTTTTTTATCGACACTGGCCTGGGACACTGGCCTGCTGCTCCATAATCTGGCTTGTTTGGTTCCTGGGACTTGCTGTGGTGATGCTCCGTCTGTGTGAGTATTTGTATCTCTTTAGATGATTCACGTGTTTTCTCTGCAAAATATACAACAAAACATTTAATCATTAGTTAATTACGAGGGCACTGTCAACATTGTTACTTTTGTTCAGCCACATTTCCTCTAAATACACTTAAGTGGCCACCATCTCACACAATACACACTTGGACACAATTACCCAGGAGAAAAACGTGATGAAAATATTTGGATATTGAATTCAAGCAATTTTGGAGAGATGACATGAAGGAAAGCTATTAAATTGTTAATTCAGTTCTGTCGTATAAAGGCAAATTGCAGTAACTATGCCAACATTGCAACTGAGAAAAAAGGCCTTTCAAAGCCTTGGTATTAGATTGTATATAGTTACTGCAAATTTAACGCAGCAATATCACACACACACAGACGGACACACACGTGTGCACACACACACACACACACACACACACACACACACACACACACACACACACACACACACACACACACACACACACACACACACACACACACACACACACACATTTTTTCCCCTTGGGTCTCAGGAGGATTTAGTTACTGCAAATTTAACGCAGTAATATCTCTAAAACGGGACACATTCGGAACACAAGGCTAAGGAGGTGTTATGAGGACCATTTTGAATTTAAACTCAAATTTGCCAAAAGACGTAGTTGCTGCACTTTGCCTTTGGGCAGAATTGCCCAGGACACACAAGCAGCACAATTGAAGACAGTGGAAAAACACTGAAGGCACACGATTACATAACATGGTAAAATAAACCACATATTAGACGTCTGAGGCTTACAAGAGTATAGTACCTCACACTGTAGAGAATGAGGGTAATTTATTCCGAAAATATCAAAGAGGCCAGTCTAATGGCTTCCACAATCTTAGCTAAATTAATGTTACCCTGACATGTCTTGGCATGTCCCTATGCTAGCCAAGCTGCAGCAAAATATACGAATTATCACAGTTCAGTAGAAACAAAGAATAAGCTTACAACTTACTTGTACATGTTTTTTCAAATTGGAGGGAGAGTTCTTGAACGCCAAGATAATGTGGGTCTTGGGTGTGCAAAGTTTGCATTGCTTTTTCCACGAGTCATTTTTGATCCCGACCATATCGAAAAAGTCTTTTAGATAGGGCCAAGGGAGGTCTTGTTGGTCTCCGTCTCCGTCTCCCGATACGCTCTCGCCTGTGTCCGACCTTTCAGACATTTCGTCGGCATCATTTCCTGAGTCCGCCATTGTACATGCGTTTGCAGCCAGTTTGATGAGCACCTGCCATACACCTGCTTGCTTCTGCTGAACTCCTCTCGTGTACATGAGCTAACCAATGAGTGTTTGCGTTATATGACTCGTCCAATTAGACTAGATCGTGGATGGCGCCAATGATCTGCATTGGATGGCGGCGCACATGATGTGAAATAAATATTTATAAACATTAAACCGAAGCAAAGAGTAATGAGTAACGCTTGTTTTAGAGATGTAAGGAATATAAAGTGCAGATACTTGTGTGAAAATGTAATAAGTAAAAGTAAGAAGTAGGAAGAAAAATAAGTAATGGAGTAAAGTACAGATACCTAAAACATGTACTTAAGTACAGTAACAAAGTACTTGTACTTCGTTACTTGACACCTCTGCATTATAGGGTGCTACAGGTGGTACTGGGGGTAACTTAGGGGGTACTGGGGGTTACTTATCGGTAAAAATGCTATTACAATATCAGTCAGGATATTTTATTACATTATTGGTGAAGTTATTACATTATTGGATTTTATTACATTTTCGATTGAGTTAAATGCAAATTTTATTGCATTTTCGGTATATGACTGTATGGAACTCAAAGTCTGCAATTTAACCCAATAGCCAATCTGGTGTTTCACATCCAGTGTATATAACATTCTTAGATTCTTAAAACACAAAATGTAGAACTCTGGACTGAAAATAAACATATATATTACATTATCTGTCAAGTATTACATTATCAGTTTTGAAAAAAAAGACCCACCTAAAAATGTAATAAATTCCCAATAATGTAATAAGGTATTACATTATCGGTAAAAATTTTATTACAATATCAGTCAGGATATTTGATTACATTATTGGTTGAGTTATTACATTATTGGGTTTTATTACATTTTCAATTGAGTTAAGTGCAAATTTTATTACATTTTCAGGCGTTATTACATTATCAGGAAATTATTACATTATAGGGTGCTACAATCCCTCACCACGGTATGTAACATCCACGGAAAAGAAAGCTATGAGTGGTGTTTGACTGTGGAGCAGAGTACATACTGTAGGGGTATCGCTCAACAGTCAGCTCTATCAAGGACCAAACCTCACCAGCTCGTTAGTTGGAGTTCCTATGAGGTTCAGACATGAAAAAGTGGCCATAATGGCGGACATAAAGGATATGTTGCACCGGATTAAGGTGGCAGAGGAACACTGGGGCGGCAGTAGCTCAGGTGGTAGAGCGGGTCGTCCAATGATCGGAAGGTCGGCGGTTCGAATCCCGCTCCATCCCAGTTGCTGTCGTAGTGTCCTTGGGCAAGACACCTTACCCAGCTTGCCCCGTGTGAATGTGTATGAATGTTGGTGGTGGTCGGAGGGGCCGTTTGGCGCGGAATGGCAGCCACGCTTCTGTCAGTCTGCCCCAGGGCAGCTGTGGCTACAAAACGTAGCTTACCACCACCAGAGAGGATGTGTATGAACGAATAATGATCTAAGTGTAGCACTTTGAGATTCATTGAATGGAAAGTGCGTTACAAGTTAAATCCATTATTATTATTATTATTATTACTGTGACTACTTAACATTCTTATGGTGGCCTCGTGGTAACCTGGAGAAAGATCTTGTGGAGCATCGCACGACTGTCCACTTATTTGGGGGGAGTGGTAGTCTAGTGGCTACAGAGGTGGCCAAAATGGTGTGTTTGTTCTCTCAGATGTAAGTCGCTTTGGGGGTAGTGCTGGGCGGTATGACCAAAAATTTATATCACGGTATTTTTCAAAATTATATCGGTTTCACGGTATATCACGGTATTTTTTTTTTCAAGCACAACTGGGTGCATGAAAAACCACATTAACCACATTTTCTAATGATTTGGAAAGGAATTGCTGCAGTAAATTGGCTTAGAATGCATAAATCAAATAAATTTAATTTAGGCATGCTTTTCAAAGAAAAAAATCTTTTACAAAATTACAAGGTAGAAAATATTTATTGAACATAAAAAACTGATATTTTTTAATTTCCCAGCATTATGTTGTTTTGGTTCCACCTCCTGGTGAATGTTAGGTAAAATTCTTATGTGGTTACTTTATGGTTGGCCAACGATTTATGTTTGTGGTGCGCAACAGTTACGTGGTTACTTTTTGGTTGGACAACGATTTATGTTTGTGGTGCGCAACCGGTACGGGAGCAGCCAGTCTATTTCCTTATATTACAACGCCGTTATTAATTGTTCGTTTTTTTTCCCACTTATTCCACCGAACACGAAAGTGTATTTTTGCCATTTTCGGCCAAACAATTTTGTTTAGAATCAGAATCAGAATCAGAATCAGAATACTTTATTATCAGTGTACCTGGGTACTGTGAGATTAGAGGTAGCATCACCTCTCCAGTGCAAGATAAATAGCAGTAGTGCAAACAATAAGAAATACAAGAAATATAAGTAATATAAAAAATATAAAAAAAAGGTTAAGGTGCATTTGAATCGTTTCACATTCGATTCACATATTGTTCAGGAACAATCGGTGCATCACTACTGCTAAACAGTCCCCTCACAAACAGTGTCCAGTGGCGCTACGTTCCGCCGCGCGGCACGGCGGAACGTAGAGATCCCAGAGGATCTCAAGTCCAAGAACCTGCATGAGCTTGATTTGGACAGATATAAGCTGCCGTTGGATAACGCTTTGGGTTTGCGGTGGTGTATCGAGACCGACAATTTCGAATTCAACCTGACAATCAAGGAGAAACCACCAACCAAAAAAAGCATGTTATCAGATCTTGAGACAGATCTTGAGAAGGTGGCATATTTCAATCTTGAGACAGATCTTGAGAAGGTGGCATATTTCAAGATCCACAGATGTGTGAAGCCTGAAGGATTTGGAAGGACGGTTAGCGCCCGATTGCACCGCTTCGCCGATGCAAGCGAGAGATGATATGGCAAGGCTACTTACCTCAGGATGCAGAACATGGATGAGAGAGTTCATGCCTTCCTATTTGGCAAAGCCAGCGTGGCTCCCCTGAAGCTTGTCAACATTCCCTGTTTAGAGCTCACCGCTGCTGTTGTTGCAGTACGAGTAGACAAGATGCTTCAATTGGAGCTCCAGCTTCCACTTGAACAGACTTGCTTTTGGACTGACAGCACATCAGTCCTTAAGTATATAAAGAATGATGACTGAAGATTTCAAAACTTTGTTGCTAACAGGGTAACCATCATCAAGGGACAACTTGAAAGTTGAGCAGTGGAGATACATTCCCACATCTCTGAACCCTGCTGACAATGCTTCACGTGGTCTGAAGGCAGAAGATCTTGTGAAGCAAAGATCGATGGAAGACCCAGAATTCCGATGGGAACCTGAAGAAACATGGCCAACATTTCCTGTGGATACAATTGTCACTGCTGATGATCCAGAAGTAAAGAGATGTCTGATGGTAAATGCAAAACTTGTTGACACCAATGCCACATTGCAACTGATGACCCATTTATCTGAGTGGTAAAGATTGAAGGTTGCAGCTGTATGGCTCATTAAGCTGAAATGAACTGTGCTCAACCTGAGTAAGAAAATAAATGATTTGTAGCTTACAAACACCAGTGCTACTAAAGCAGCACGGTCGGATGTACAAAAGGAGATGCTAGCTTTCTCAATATTGCTTGGGAATCAGGAAAGTAACTCTGGAAGATCTTTTGGAGGATGAAATGAACATAATCTCCTTTTGCCAGCAAGAGAGATTCCCCACTGAATTTGCTGCACTAACCTCTGGCAAGCCACAAGTGACGAAAACTAGCAGCATCTTCAAATTTGATCCATTTCTAGAAGAAGGACTTGTACGAGTTGGGGGACGGCTAAATAAGGGAGCATCCCTGAGGAAATTAAAGTCCCCCTCATCTTGTCAAAAGCCCAACATATTGCTGACCTTACCTCCACCTATAGCTTGGACAGGGAGGTAGAAATCATGTTCTTTCAGCTAAAATACTGGATCACAAGTGGAAGTACTGCAGTGAGGAAAATCCTATCAAGATGCCTCATCTGACTTCCGGTTATGGCTTGGTGCTGGTGAGATGCACTCTGATGAGGCTCCGAAGCTAACTGTGGCAGGGTGCAGGATTGGGGCGTGGTCTGAAGGGGAGAGAGGGAGTGCGGGGGAGTGGCGCACAGGTGACGCGGCTGGAACAGCTGACGGTACACAGGTGTGTCTCATCACTCTGTGTATTTCAGTAGGGTGTGGGCTCTGGAGACGGGAGAAGGACGGAAGCAGACCAGAGGGGACGAGCAGCTCGGCTGACGAGGCCTCTGAATGTTTGTGCACGAAAGAGAAATAAAAGTCGTTGCAACGATCCCGGTGTCCGCTGTCTCTGTGACCCCCGTAGCACACGCAGTGTTACAGTGGCGCCCTAACGTGGGGCACAATACAAAATGACAGCGGAACGCGGAGGGGAGATGTAGCAGGGCGAGTGCTACCGGGGCCGACCGAAGGATGGAGAGACACAGAGTTTCGTGCAGACCCTTTTATTCACCCAAATCACACGCGTGCACAAGCACCTTCACAGCAGCTTCAGAGGACCCTTGCTGCTGGGCAGCCATGCCTTATGAAGGCTGGCAGGGTGGAGAGGCTGATTGGGCCCACCTGTGCCCTAATCAGCCTGAGTGGCTGCAGCTCCTCCACCCTGCCACACTAACTTACTGAACCAATTGTTAACAAGACCCTAAACAGCTTAAACTTCACACGACTTGAAATTATATAACTCCGGCCAGTCTAATGGTTAAGAAATCCAGAATATAGCTTGGCAAAGTTCAACACCACCGAATTCACCAGCTACCTCGGAAGCTACGGCTAGCCCACCTGCTAGCAGGGAGAGGATCAATGCCACAACGTCAGATGAGCTCGGCACTGAGGCCCCCAGTTCCTAGAAAGTGATCTGACTGTAATTAATTATTAAAATTTGAAGGGCGCTGCTGACGTAGCTGGCATACCTTTTATAAGTAAGCAGGACCATTATTAACCTTGATTTTTTTTAAACTTTTTTTATTTATTTATGGGGAGGGGGTTGGTTATTCACTATTAGTATTAGTATTATTGTTATGATTTGATCATAATTGTATGTTTGTATTTTTTTTTTTCAACATTCATCTTTGAGTGTTTGTGCTGTTGAGGGTGAGGGGAGTAGGGATCTTCAGGATGTTAGTGTGCTTGTGACAGTATGTTCTCTCAAAAAAAACAAAAAAACAATAAACATATGTTAAAAGATGCCTCATCTGTAAGCTCCATGGTGGAAAACCGGTGAGCAAAAAAAGTTTACACGAAGAGGGCATAGCATCATGAAAAGATATGGAGTAGTGTTCACATGCATGACAAGCAGGGTTCATCTGTTGAAGAGGACAAGTCTCGCACTTGAGATCTGACACTGGCACCAACTTTGTGGATGCAGAAGGAGAGCTGCGAAAAGCCTTAACCTTTGAATCATGACCGGATTGAAAGAGCCTTGTCCATGAAGGGGAATCAAGTGGAGCTTGAACCCTCCATTTTGTGCTCTGTCAGCAAACCTTGGGTGACGAAGGGGTTCCATAGCGTGCTCTTTGAGGCTGAAGCTATGCTCAACGATCACTCCATCACAAGGCTGTCAGAGGACCCAAATGACCTTGAGGTGTTGATGCCAAACCATCTGCTAATCCTCAAAGGAAAACCAGTTCTCCCACCAGGACTGTTTGACAAAGGGGATGTTTACCCAAGGAGAAGGTGGAAACAAACCCAGTACATTTTGGATCTCTTTTGGAAAATCTAGATCCCTGAGTACTTACTACTTTTGCAGGTGCGATAAAAATGGAACCAGGATAACAGGAGCTTTGTTCCTGGAGACCTGGGGCTTCATGTAAAAAGAATGCGTAGATTCCATCGTGAATCCTTGCATGGAAATATTGTGTACGCAAAAAAGAAAAAAAATCTGATTCTCGAAACTGTGCGTACGCCCAAATCCACGCACGTTCCTTTGAACATCACAATCAATGTGGAATTGAGTGCACAACACTCCGTCCTGTCTCCCCCCTCAAGTAGATCAATTTGAATTTGATAATGAAAATGAAAAATTGCTCATCCTAACAAGGAACTTGCAAAAACAAGCACTTTTTTTTTTTTTTTTTAAAAACATTGACCGTGAGCTCGAGACATTCCTGTCAGAAGTTGAGGCCTTAAAAAAACAATTTATTTGATGGCATTTTTTACGATCGAAGCTGTAAAAGAAAACAAGGTAGCATGCTGTATTTGTGTTGACCACATTGCCTTACTGGTATCGTTGTTCTTTGCTTTGTGTTGCATTCCATAAAGAGTTGTGGTTTTATTATGTTCGGAAGGGTTTGTGAATATTAATATTCAGCATTAGCGCATAATATACTCTTTTTTTGTTTATATTTTAAGAGTAACTAAAGTTGGTTGGACGAGAAACGGATCCTAGTTACATTTTACTGCTGCAACTCGGTTCGGAGTTTAGACATGCACTGGGCGCACGTCTAAACTAAATCCTCCATATTCACAACCAGGACTAGACTTCATTTAGGAATTAGGACGTACAGTACCTTTTTAACTGTTTTATGGATCTTACAAGGTAACCAATAGGACCGTTTCCTGTCTCATCTGTGGTGTCCACCACTGGGTCCAAAGACCTTGTGGCCACATCTCCAGTCTGTTGCAACCATAGAAGCACAGAAAAAGGCCCATTTGGAATTGATTTCCCCCACCTCCCATAGAATGCAGTTGAAGCTCTGCTTGAGGTGAGAGTTGAATATCTTTCTGATATCCAGTTTACACTTCTGAAGGCACAAGGAAACAAACCTGTCATCCATTGTGGAAAACCGCAAAATACAGACTCCAAGCCAGGGGGCTACGAGTAAGCCATGCCAGCTTAATGCCGTGACGTCCAACTCAAGAAGATTGGTTCTGTAGTCCATCTGTGCTTAGGTGAGCTTGACTTACATCAGGTCAATACCTCTCAACTTCATGCACAAGCTCAAGCTTGCCAAAGAGGTGATATTCAATGTCCTAAGCTCAAGTTTTATACTTATACTTATAGTTTTATACTAGGGCCAATTCATAATTTGGACTACTGACTAGCCACTATTGTTCATGTAAAAACTCCTGTGACACTCCTGTGAAAATAGTTTCTCTCATTGGGGACTCAAAAAGAAAAAAAGAGGGAAAATTGTGGAATAAAATATACTATACAATAAAGAAACTTTGTTACAGTAGTTAATAAGAACTTGGTGACACAAAAGCTGTTCATATTACAAAGAACCCTCTGGAAATCAGATTTTATGTGCAACAGTTCTGTTGTTTGAGAGCAAAGCTATTTTGTGAAATGGGAAGCCTATTAGTCTTGGGGGGACAAACTTGCCAATTGTGAAGAAGGAGATATTGGCTGTGTGATACTCTCAAAGTCTAAGTCCTGATTTAAGCCTGTCTGGCCTCACTGCAGGAGTCAGATTGGCTTTAAGGGGCCACACACACAAATGTTCCACCAGCTGTGAGAAGAATCATTGTTGAATTTACAATGTCACAAAAAAAAGCTGGGGGAATTATACTTTAGTGTTTTGAGAGCTAGAAAAGCAGTGTGTAAGTGTGTTTTTTTCTTGTACAAGAAGCTAGAGGTTATGGCAAAGTTAGTCTTTTAAAACAGCAGTCTGGGATGCACTGAGAAAGAGGCATTTTTTCTATATCAAAAGCCAACAGACAGGTAGAGAAAGGAAGTCCTACTGAGTTTTTTACTTGCTAAAACAAACAGAGGCGAGCCATGTAACCCGTCCTCTGTATCTCCGGGCTTGCTGCTGAACAACTGTGTGTGCTTTCTTGGCAGAGACAGTAGAGGGTTTGGGATAATGGCTTCTCAGATCAATCAACAATGAATGAGCATCTTCAAAAAGCCACATGCTTGGATGTACTGCAAAGACAATAAAGCTGCAATTTGTACAACAGAGCTTGCACCCCAATGCAGACATTTAACCCTGTCCTTTGAGACTCAGGAATGTGAGGAATCCTAGCTTGACCATTTGATTGTAAAAGAATGGCTTCTTTCCTGAAGGAACAAAATGAAATGTTGGCAGTGGGGAGTGATGGTCAGAGTGTTTTACTCTTTGATGCTATTTGATCCCTCTGCTTGGCCATGAGTGAAAAAAAAGTGTGAAAAGTTGGGGTGTTGTTTGGTTGACAGCCCTTGTGTGGAATTCCACTCTATATGGGTGATCATAAGGCTTTCTTTGTCCTGCCGAGAAGGAAAAAAAGAGCTAATTGCAATACGGACAAAAAACTACTTGAATAAAAGTTAAATAAAATTCACAAGCGCTCAATGGAAGCCTGGGTTGTATAACAACCAACTGTCTTTTTTAAGAGTCACCACATCTTGGTTAACCTGATGCCAGTGAAAAGTCAATGAAAGTAGAGGTCTAAGATAATCATAACTTAAAGCTGGGAGCATCGTTGATCGCATTTATGGCCACCTCCCCCAACTCACATTCCTGGGTCAATATTACCATACAGTGTATTTGTTCAAAAAATTACACACATATTAGTTTAATGATAAATCTCTGGGTGGTAACTCTTCTTTTTTGTTCTTTGCAGTCTGTTGCTGTTTGCACAGTGTCACAGGCTCTGATTCTTGAAATATTTTTAATCTAAATTTAGCTTGTCTTCTGATAATATAATACTATATCTGGTAAACTTCTCAATTGAGAGCTTGCACATTTTTCTTTCTGTAACTTTCATCGTCACCAATCACTGGTACACTTTCTGTCTGTTAACTTCTTAGCATGGCCTCCTCCTCTCTCACCGTTTCTCGCTATTACTGCTCAGTTTGTGAAATGTTTAGTTATTCCTCTGCCTCCTTTAGTGAAGACAGTAAGTGTCTGAAGTGTAGTTTATTCATAGGAATGGAGGCGAGGCTCAGTGAGTTAGAGGTCCGATTCCGCCAACTAGACCATAGTTTGTTAGGCTAGGCAGCTATCCAGGCTAAAGTGGTGGCAGACAAACCTAAAGCAGCTGCTGTAGGCCGCTCCCCTGCAGCTCCTGAGCAGCCAGATAGTCATGGCAGCTGGGTAACAGTTCGGAGGAAGCGTAGTCCTAAAAGGCACATGGAACACCACCACTCACTTCACGTCTCTAACAGTTTTCCCCACTCAGCGACACACCTAAGTGGGCGACATACAAGCAAATCTGAAGCTAGCAAAGAGTAATCGTAAAATTCAGTAAAGTTTATCATTCATGTTATTGCTAGTGACGCCCGTCAACGCCAGTCGGAAGTCACTAGAATTAATATTGTATCAGTGTGTAACTACGCCAAAACCACATTGGACTTCGTAGTTTTCTCTGGTACCCTTCCCAATCTGACCACTTATGATGTGTGCTGCTAGGACTACCGCCTGCCAATAAAAATATGGGAATACATGATGTAATTGCCGATTCTAACAAGGTGCCAACCGAAATAGTTGATTCCCCTCCCTCCAAAAGTTCACCAAGTGTGGCGTGATAGAAGCGTAACATTTTAAACAGGAAGGATATGTTAGTTCAAATGATCAACCCACCCGAATACTTTGTCATATTCCCTGAAGCACAGGGAAAAAAACTCCAGTCTTCAAATACAATGTAAACCTAAATGAGATTATAATACATTCGTAGGCCTCACGCTTTGTCTAAAATTACTGATCTTTAAATCAGAGAAGCCAGTTTTGTTAGTGGTAGTGTAATGGCCCCCTACTGGTGCTTATCAAGAGTTTTTGTCAGAGTTCTCAGATATCCTATCTGGTTTATTTATCCGTGCAGACAAAGTGATCATAGTGGGTGACTTTAGCATTCATATGGATGTTGACAGTGACAATTTTAAGTTAGCCTTTAATTCTTTTCTAGAATGAATGGCATTTCACAAAAGGTCAAACCGTTTTAATCATATCCTTGATCTCAAAGTGCAAAATAGCAGATGTTTATCTGATAAAGCTATTGCTAAATTTTACAGAGGCCATTGCTCATCGAACTACAGTGGAACATAGTGAAGCAGTTGTGGGATGTGACCTAGGTTCTACCTTTACAGGTGCTGATATCCTTGTCAGTAACACTCAGTAGTCAATAAAGCTAGAGCTAAATCAACCACGTGTTTGTTATACCCCATCCCGACTGGTCTACTGGAAAATATTTTTCCTCTTATTGGTACGACAATACTGGACCAGATCAACTTAATCCTGAACTTATTACATGTTTGTAAAGTTGTAGTAATTAAACCTTTACTTAAAAAACCTTCTCTTGGCCGAGCCATTTTAGCTAATTATAGACCAATTTCCAACCTTCCATTTGTATATAAAATTCTGGAAAAGGTTGTTGCAAGCCAGTTATGTGACCATATGTATAGAATATTATCCATTTGAAGTTTTTCAGTCAGGGTTCAGAATGCATCATAGCTCAGAAACAGCACTGGTTCGAGTGACAAATGCCTTCTTATGGCCTCAGATAAGGGATTGCTGTCAATACTTTTGACACTGTAAATCATGGCATCTTGCTGCACAGGTTAGAGCAGGGGTGTCGAACTCCAGTCCTCGAGGGCCGGTGTCCTGCATGTTTTAGATGTCTCCTTGCATCAACACACCTGATTCAAATGAATGGTCGTCACCAGCTTGTCATCAAGGTCTGGACAGCTCTGTTGGTGCCACAGCTCCTTTTATCACGGTGTGCTGAAGCAGGGAAACATCTGAAACATGCAGGATTGCGGCCCTCGAGGACTGGATCCCGACACCCCTGGGTTAGGGCATGTTGTTGGGATTAAAGGGACAGCTCTACGTTGGTTTAAATCATATCCATCTGACAGGTTCCAGTTTGTTCATGTACATGAGGTTTCTTCAGAACAGTCGAGGGTCTGTTATGGTGTTCCGCAGGGTTCAGTGCTAGGGCCAATCTTGTTCAGTTTATATACTGCCCTTGGGAAGTATAATCCAGAATCACGGCACACATTTTTATGCTATGCTGATGATATGCAGCTGTATTTGTTTATGAAGCCGGATGAAACAGAACCGTTAAACTTCAGGCATGTCTTAGGGACATCAAGGACCTGATGTCCACCAACTTTTTGGTTCTGATATTACGATAAAACAGAGGTTATTATTTTTGGTCCCAAACATGTTACGAAGGGATTAGATAGTGTTGTATTTTCGATCAGGAATTTTCTTTTAAATAGCATATTTATCAGGTTTGTAAAACAGTGTTTTTCCATTTATGCATTATCGCAAAGATTAGGAACATCCTCTCCCAGATTGATGACGAAAAACTAATTCACACGATTGTATCTTCTAAACTAGATTACTGTAATGTATTATTAGCAGGATGTCCAAGAAATTTGCTTAATAGGCTCCAGCTGATCCAAAATGCAGCAGCACGAGTACTGACAGGAATACAAAAGAGAGACCACGTCTCTCCAGTCTCACTCCATTAGCTCCCCGTAAAACTTAAATATTAAAAAAACATAAAAATTTTATTACTTGCATATTAATCCCAAAACAGCTCCTAGCTCCTAGCTCCAACATATTTGCAAGAACTAAGGGTACCTTATGTTCCTAATAGCGGTCTCCGTTCTCGGAGTGCAGGTTTACTCGTAGTTCCTAATGTAGATTTGGAGGACGGGGCTTCTGCTATAGGCACCATTACTATGGAACCAACTTCCAGGTTTGGGTTAAGGGGGCTGACACCACATCCAACTTTAAAAGCAAACTTAAAATGTTTCTGTTTCGTAAAGCCTATAGTTAGCGTAAACTCCAGTGTGATAGGGCCAGTAGTCATAGCTGCAGCGGTAGGACAAGACTAAAGCAGTGCGTCTAAAACATAGCTTCATTGTAGATATGCTGCTATAGGCCTACGTTGCAGGGAATCGATCCACAGAATGGTACCCATCACCCCTTCTTCACTATTCTTCATCATGTTCCTTTTCTCAGATCAACCCTCAGTTATTAATTAGATGTATCTCATAAGCATAATTGTTCTCCATTGTGCTTGTAGTTTGTTGTGCTCCCCCCTCTTTTTCTCTTTTGTGCATGTGTCCAGGCCAGAGCTTCAGGAGCTGCATGCTGCCCTGGAGTCCAACCCTCTGACCATCCCAGTGCTTGCTTCCACCTGTCTGTATAGATGTCTGTTGGATACCTACTTACATCTTGACCTGCAGACCCACCCTCTTACCACCTCAGTGTCTGCTGTTTAAATCTGTTTATATAGTCGTTCCTATAGCTAATCAGTTTGAATTAAAGCGGTCAAGATATGATCACCTTTCCCATTTTGAGAAATTTCCATTGTTTATTTTTATGTAATAATTGCTTTGGGGTCACATTGTAGGTCTCTGGAAAGGGACTAGAGACAACTTATGTTGTTAATAGACACCGTATAAATACAATTGAATTGGATTAACATAGATTTCCACCATTTAAAACCATTTTCCTTGATTGGGTGGACCCAATTTTGACACGCTCACCTAGAGCAGCCCCTCTTAACTTCGGTGTATGCAAAAAGTGGTTTAAGGACACAACATTAAAAGGTTTTTTTTATTTCCGCATTGTCCTTCACATGTTTTTTTTAATAAAATTAATAACTTTGATGATTTATATTCCATTTTTGTAATAATTTTAAACATTTTGTCACTGTCCCTGAAACTGCTGTCCACCCTGTCGTTATGGAGTAACTGACCACTTAAGAGATTAACTGATGTAATCAATACCATTTTGTTTTTCTTAACACTTTCTGTTTTCTTTTCTCTATCAACGATGAATAATAAGCTGTTCTGGCTTTGCAAATGGCTTTTTTATATACACTATTAGAATATATTTCCATCCCAGTGGACTTACAAGAGTACCACTTCCTTTCCATTTTACGCATGTTTTGTTTCAACATGTCTGAATTATACCAGGGAGTTAAGCTCCTGTGGCTAGAAACCCTCCTTTTCAAAGGAGCAACTTCATCTAAAGCTGAATGCAACAAATCAGCACTGTTACTAACAAGAAAATCAACATCTGCAGAGGTAAAACCCAGGTAACTGGCCTCGACTACATCACTATTTTCCACTGTCGTAAGATGAGCAATGGCCTCCCTAAACTTAGCAATAGCTTCATCAGACAAACATCTGCTAAAATAATACCTCCTATTTTGCACTTCAACATCGACAATATTAAATTCAAACATTATTAAATAATGGTCGGATAAAAGGGAGTTTACAGGCGACACCAACAGATCATCAGTTTCAACACCGTAGGTAAGAACGAGATCTAGGGTATGATTAAAACAGTGCGTCGGTTTGTCCACTTTTTGTGAGACACCCATCGATTCTAGAAGAGAATTGAAAGCTAATTTAAGATTATCGCTTTCAACATCCATATGAAAATTAAAGTCACCCACTATGATGAATTTATCTGTACTGATCAATAATCCACATAGGAAATCTGAAAATTCAGACAGACACTCCAGATAAGCACCAGCAGGGGGCCGGTACACTCGGTTCCAGCTTGGGAATTTCAGACTAAGCGTGAGGCTTTCGAATATATTATAATCGCATCTTAAGTTCAGGTTTTGTTTGGAGACAGGAGTTATAAATTGCTGCGACTCCTCCGCCTCGGTACGTGCTTCGAGGAATATGATGATTAAAGTAGCCGGGCGGAGTTGATTCATTCAAACTAACATACTCTTCCTCCTGTAGCCATGTTTCTGTTAAACAGAAAATATCAATCCAGCTCTCTGTAATTATACTTAGACTTGGAGCTTAACGATCGTATATTGAGTAGTCTGCATCTAATTTTTCGGTCTCTAATTGGTACCAAATGCGCCTCCCCTGACCGGGGGGTGCACGGGTGGGCGCGGCGGCGGGGTGGCACCATTCCCAGGTGTCTATGTCTTATGTTGTCAGTATGAATGGGGGGATGTTGGACTTTTTCCCCCTCTGCCTGGGGGCTCCAGCGGCGCCGGGGGCGCCCGTGGAGGTACGGTGGGGCCCTGGCTTGGCTCGGAGGGCCGGCCCCCGTCTACTGGATAGCCGGTGGGGGAACGCGGGTGTCTTACCAGGGCCGGCTTTGCTGGTCCTGCTTCCTGGCTTCGGCCTCCGCTCTCCCTCCTTCCCCCCCTACACGATTCATACGCACATAGGCTAAGGGGCGGGGGGTCCGGGTCGTGGGGGGCATTGTCCCGCGTGACCCGGCACTCGGCACACACACACACACACACACACACACACACACACACACACACACACACACACACACACACACACACACATATAGCCACTCAGTCACATACTGTACATATACACACACATACACAGCCACACAAACATATACATACAAACACAAATAGCTACAAAGACATGTACACACACACACAGACACACACACACACACACACACACACACACACACACACACACACACACACACACACACACACACACACACACACACACACACACACACACACGCATGATCATATACACACACGCACACACACACATACACATAGACATACACACTGGCTTGTTCACCTGCATGCTTGCTCTGTAGTTTTTGGGGTTAGTTAGCGGTAGCTTAGCTTAGACTCCGATCAGATCTCAAGATTTGGGTCGATTGCTGTTCGTGTTTTGGTCGACTCCGTGCCGGTTTCGTGTTTTGTTTGTGGTTTTTTGTTGCAGATTTCCAGTGCTTGACGTGTGTCTCCGTGTGTTCCTGCTTCCTGGATTGGCAGTGGATGTCGTCACCCCCCCACCCCCCCCCAAAAAAAAAATACTGGGTTTGTATGTATATATTTATGTATGTGTATGCATATGTATGCGTATATATATGTATATATATTAAATATAGTAATAATGCACATATATATACCTTTGGTTTCTACCTTCATGGTATCAATCATTAATATGTGTGCAGACAAGGTCTTAAAAAAAACAAAAAAAAAAAAAAAAAAAAAACAATATGGGCTGCAACTACTGGCCTTCCCTTTAATAATGGATACGATTTATATTGTGCTTTTCGCGCTCATATGTACAATATACCATTTGTTCATCTAGCTAATGTAGGTGGTGATATACCTTTCCTATAGCTATACTTCTGTTGTCAGTGATGAGGGCATTCTTCTAAATTTGAGTTGGTATTTATTAGGGGTGTAACGATACACTGATCTCACGATACGGTACGATACATGATATTAAGGTCACAATAACAATACGATACGATATTATAGCAGTATTTTTTTAACAACCTTGAATGAGGAACATATGACTGGAATAAATTGTCTTTTATTTGAAAGACACAAAATACAAAACAATGCTGTGCGTTTGCCCTATTATTAGGGCCCGAGCACCTTCAGTGCGAAGGCCCTATTGTATCTGTAGGAATTTTTATTAGGGCCCGAGCACCTTCAGTGCGAAGGCCCTATTGTATCTGTAGGAATTTTTATTATTAGGGCCCGAGCACCTTCAGTGCGAAGGCCCTATTGTATCTGTAGGAATTCTTCGCGTTATTTTTCTGACGAAAGGAAGGCCTTTTTGCCCCCCTAAACGTGCCCAAAAAGTCACCAAATTTTGCATGCAAGTCAGGCCTGGCGAAAAATTTGATATTTAATGGTTTGCATTAATGGGCGTGGCAAAATGGCTCAACAGCGCCCCCTTGAAAACTTTGTGCCTCAAGCCCCACGATACGGTTTGACGTACATGCACGAAAATCGGTACACACCTGTATCATGGGACAACTTAAAGAAAAGTCTCTTGGGGTCATGCCCGAAACCGAACAGGATGTCGGCCATTTTGAATTTGCCGTGTCATTTTGGCGAAATTTATGCCATTCCTTCGGCAGTTAATACGGCCCGAACCGTAACATGCACCCAGGTGTGTTATACATCAAAATGTGCGTCTCCATCCTCTGACACCACGCATTACTTTTCTCTTTCAAAAGCATTACCGTGGCGACGCTAGACGCCAAAAAGCCAGCCCACCCTTCATCTGATTGGTTCTGACAGAAAAAACTTTGCGCCTCAAGCCCCATAATACGGTTTGACGTACATGAACGAAAATCGGTACACATCTTTATCATGTCGCTACTTAAAGAAAAGTCTCTTGGCGCCATGGCCGAAACCGAACAGGAAGACGGCCATTTTGAACATTCTTAATTAATCACGTAATTTTGGAGCAATATATGCCATTCCTTCGAGAATTAATACGGCCCGAACCGTATCGTGAACCCAGATGTGTTATACATCAAAATGTGCGTCTCCATCCTGCGACTACGCGCATTACTTTTCTCTTTCAAAAGTGTTACCGTGGCGACGCTAGACACCAAAAAGCGCGGCACCCTTCATCTGATTGGTCCATATTTGATAGTTCCCCAAAAGGCACCAAATTTTGCACCCAAGCCAGGCGTGGCGAAAAATTTGGTATTTAATGGTTTGCATTAATGGGCGTGGCAAAATGGCTCAACAGCGCCCCCTTGAAAACTTTGTGCCTCAAGCCACACAATACGGTTAGACGTACATGCACGAAAATCGGTACACACCTGTATCATGGCGCAACTTAAACAAAAGTCCCTTGGGGTCATGCCCGAAACCGAACAGGATGTCGGCCATTTTGAATTAATCGTGTCATTTTGGCGAAATTTATGCCATTCCTTCTGCAGTTAATTCAGCCCGAACCGTAACGTGCACCCAGGTGTGTTATACATCAAAATGTGCGTCTCCATCCTGCGACTACGCGCATTACTTTTCTCTTTCAAAAGTGTTACCGTGGCGACACTAGACGCCAAAAGGCGCACCCCCCCTTCATCTGATTGGTCCATATTTTATAGTTCTCCACAAGTCACCAAATTTTGCATGCAAGCCAAGCTTGGCGATAAATTTGATATTTCATGGCTTGCATTAATGGGCGTGGCCTAACGGTTCAACAGCGCCCCCTAGAATACTTTTATCTGCCATAACTATTGAATGGTTTGACATAGAGAGTCGTGGGTGGTGTCATGGGACTCTGTAATGAGTCCTCAAGCTTCGTTGGCCTTAATTAGCCCCGCCCCTTCTTCTGATTGGTTGTCCCTTTTTTCTGCTATAACTTTTGAATGGTTTGACATAGGAAGTCGTGGGTGGTGTCATGGGACTCTGTAATGAGTCCTTAAGCTTCGTTGGCCTTAATTAGCCCCGCCCCTTCTTCTGATTGGTTGTCCCGATTTTCTGCTATAACTTTTGAAGGGTTTGACATAGAGAGTCGTGGGTGGTGCCATCAGATTCTTTATGGAGTCCTTGACCTTCATTGGCCTGAATTAGCCCCGCCTCTTCTTCTGATTGGTTGTCCCTTTTTTCTGCTATAACTTTTGAATGGTTTGACATAGGAAGTCGTTGGTGTTGTCATTTCTGATATGCTTATGGTGGGCGGTGGCCGTGAGTGCGAGGGCCCGTTCATCGCTGCTTGCAGCTTTAATTACAGTTTGTAATGCTTTATAACTGTTTAAGTTTTAAAGAGAAAGCCAGGCCAACCATTTTCCACAAACTGAACTAAAAGTAAATGTCATGTTTGCATTATGCATCTTCAGTTTCATACAAGTAAAAATATTTTGCCACAAACTGAATAGTTTATCTCATGTATGACTTGACTTTTTTCTTTTCCAGAAATTTAACAACTAAAATTAAATAAAGCTCCCACCTTTGGGGACGACACAATCTTTACATCATAAAAAAAGTTGATTCATGCTCACCTTATAAGTAAAAGTTCAGAGCTTAAAACCCTGCAAGAGTCCAGTGATCGGGACCGCAAAACGGTACTAGTTTCTTCTGAGCGTAGTAAGATTCTCGTCCACGGGTAGAGGCGCGGTCGTCACGTGATCCCGCTGAACCAATAGGATGCGCGTTACTATAAAATACAATACAGGACTGTCTCAGAAAATTAGAATATTGTGATAAAGTCCTTTATTTTCTGTAATGCAAAAATGTCATACATTCTGGATTCATTACAAATCATACAGCTTAAGAAAACTCAAATATCCTATCTCAAAAAATTAGAATATTCTTGGAATCTTAATCTTAAACTGTAAGCCATAATCAGCAATATTAAAATAATAAAAGGCTTGCAATATTTCAGTTGATTTGTAATGAATCCAGAATGTATGACTTTTTTTTTTTTTTTAATTGCATTACAGAAAATAAAGAACTTTATCACAATATTCAATTTTTCTGAGACAGTCATGTATATTAATATTGATAACCCAATATCGCGCTACAGTTTGTCACCTCCAAGACACGTATCGTGACGTTTTTGTATCGCGAAATTTCGTGGCACAATATATTTTTACACCCCTAGTATTTATTGACTTTCAGCATGTCTTGCCCAGGAGGATTACTTTTGGCTCCGTGGGGATGTTAAGCCTTTTTGGACCTTGATTGTTAATTAAAAAACATTGTTTTTATGCCCAACATATTTAATGACAATATAAAACAAATGTAATTCAGGAGAATTGTAAAAACAACCTGATTTCACAAAACATCTGCCATACAAAGCGCGGTGGTAAGGCAGAAAAACTTCCTGACTTACCGTTCAACATCCCAGATGCGAATAGGAGAGGAGTTCTCACAGCATGAAGTACCTGTTGCAAAGGAACTGTACACAGAAAGACAGAAAAAGAGGAAGTGTCTTACTCAAGGTGCATAAATGAAACAAAGTACAACCGAAAGCAACAGAATAAAAAACAACATCACTGACTGGATTGTAGAGGTAAAAAAACACATCCTTAAAAACATAATCCTTAAAAAAAAATTGTTAAACAAAGGCTCGTCATTAAAATGAAAAACTGTTCTATGATACCATGAGGTGGGTAAAAGTTTAGTTGCAGGAAACAGTTAGTAAAATACTGAGCACATACATACAGTTTGTGCATACTAAGTGTATGTAAACTGTAATCAATCATCTGTATATTTTAATGACATCCCAATTTATTTTCCAGTTTAAAAAACAAACAGAAAATCCAGAAACCTGTCTCCCTGTA
Source organism: Cololabis saira (assembly GCF_033807715.1). NCBI lineage: Eukaryota > Metazoa > Chordata > Actinopteri > Beloniformes > Belonidae > Cololabis > Cololabis saira. The sequence goes on along the minus strand of NC_084603.1, from coordinate 43,582,507 downwards.
ATTTAACAACTGCCAGTAAACATCTGGAAAATGAAGAAAGCAGTTGCTGGAGCTTAAAGCAGCACAACGTAACTTTCAGCTTTTGTTGAGTTTGGCGGCATTTGGACAAAAGCGGTAGTGCTTTACCAGAAAGAACACTACGTTTCCCATGAGCACCAGCGCGTACTGCCGGAAAGATCCTGTTCCGTCGCGTGCATTTGTTTTGAGAGAAGATGGGACGCTTTTCTGTTTCACCAAGTGAACAGACGGAACGCAAAAAAAAAAGAGGTTAAACTGCTGGAAAGGAACTGGAATTTACCGGGATACCTTAAACAAGGAAGCCAGGGAGCGGTATATGGAGAAAATAATGATTATTAACGGTTTGGGTTCATATGAAATCCCTATCAAAGAGTGGAGCTCCTCGTCGGAGCTCCACTCTTTAGCAGGGATTAACTGCCTCAGTTCTGCACAACCCACGCCTCTGGCTACCTTGTTTAGGAGTGTTTGGCAGCTGCTTTGGTAAATGTTTGACTCGCCATGTGTTTCAATAAATTAGTATAATAGTACAACATACAGCACATGTTTTGTATTACTCTTACTTTTGACTGCTATATTATGCTGAAGAGGCTCCGAGGCGTGAGCAATATTTTTGTTTTCCTCTGCAGCTACAAATAGAGTTAATATTTTTTCCTCGACAAAATTAATCGCAACGCATAGAGCTGGCCAGCAACTGCGTCTAGCTGGAGAAGTGGGGAATAAAACCCGTATGATTGATCCGACCCCGGTCGTTATGAGTGTTTGTTTGTTTGTGGTGTAATAAACACGTGTTTTGATCCTACCCCGGTCTGTGTGCATGTTTGTTTGTGATACTGTGTGGAAGGTTATGTTTGGTCGTTACAGCCGCGATCCAACCGAGCCGATGACTCTTTTACTCTGTTATCTCAGATACTTGGCCTCCGTGGTTCTGCCTCCGAGCAGGAAAGTGGTGAAAAGTTAAACCATTAGCGATCTTTTCCCCACGTCTGTTATGTGGAGCTGCTGCAGCTACAACACAGCAACGGGTTACCAGCTTCTGCTGAGCTCTGCGCTCCACACCCCGCCCATTTTCGTCTCGACTACGAATCCGGAAGGAAGGGGAAGTGACGTATGCCGTAAAAGCAGTCAAAGCCGTAAAAATGTGTAGTTTTTTAGTGTGGCAGGGTTCCTACCATGCTCCTCAAAGTTCCATAGTGCCAGTGAAGGCGATACAGAGCCCTCAGACCATGACAGAGTTGTCATTAAACCTGTTGTAAGTTGATGTACCATCACAATGATGATGATGAAATATTAGATTAAGGTGGAAAAGTTACATAGTGCTGCTTTAAGGAGAGAAATGTTGTCCTATTCTTGTCTGATGCAGCATTATAGTTGCTCAATAGTCCTGGACCTTTCTTGGCATATTTTTCATAATGCTCCAAATGTTTTCTATTGGTGAAAAGTCTGGACTGCAGGCAGGCCTGTGCAGGACCCAGACTCCATGCTGTTGTGACGGATGCAGTATGTGGTTCAAAATCGTCTTGCAAGACCTTTCCTGAATGTGATATTTATGTAGCCCCTACAGATGTGGTGGCTGCCCACGTCATTGTTACAAATGCAATCCGATACCATCAGAGATGTAGGCTTTTGAACTACGCACTGATAACAAGCTGTACGGTCCCTTTCCTTTGTAGTCCATAGGACATGGCATCCATGTTTCCCAAAAAATAATTTCAGATTTAGATTAATCTGATGACAGAACAATTATCAATTTTGCCTCAGAACAAATTTAAATGAGCTTTGGTTCAGAGAAGATGGCAGCATTTCTAGATCATGTTCACGTATGGCTTCTTCTTTACATAATAGCATTGTAAGCTGCATTTGTGGACTGCATGGTGATCTGTCTTGACAGGCAGTGATCTCTGGAAGTAAGTCCATGCAGTGATTCACAGTAGAGAATCCTACCTATTATTAATCCATTGCTGCCTAAAGGCTGAGTTATGGTTCTGCGTCAAAACGACCCCGTGCCTACGTAAACGCGTACCACACGCCGTCGCTGACGCCGTCGCTGACGTCACCTCCCAAAAATTATAACTACGCGTCGAGGCGACGCAGACCAAATGCAGACCAAACGCAGGCCGAGAGGGCTGGGATTAGTTTGCTTGGTGGCAACGCATTTCCGGTTTCCGGTTTGAAGCCGTCGTGAACTTTCAGCCCATTATACACTGGATAATATAACTTCACAATGTTATGTTGAGGAACAGTGGTTCCATGATGTTTTGATGCAGTTTTTCACAGATTGGTGAATCTCTGCCTATCTTTACGTCTGACTCTCAGCCTCTGTGAAATGCTCCTTTTTATACAGTCATGTTACTGAACTATTGCTAATTCACCTAATTCTGAAAGCTGTCAAATGCTCCACCATTTATTTCTAATTTGAAACTATTACTTTTTCATCATTCTGTTATCCCTGTTCCAACTGCTGCTTTCAGTTTTCAAAATTTTTTCTATGTAAATGGCAAAATGTCACAGTTTCAACATCTGATGTGTGTGTTTTTGGAAATAAGGTATGGATTTTTGCAAATCCTTGCATTCTGGTTTTTCATTGTCTTAAGAAAACATATACAGTAATCCCTCTTTTTTCGCAGGGGTTACGTTCCAAAAAGAACCCCTGATAAATTAAATCCGTGAAGTAGATTATTATACAAGGCTTCAAATTATGGAGATCAGCACCACCCCACCGCTACCCGAGTAATTGGATTTGAACGGGAGAATCGGTGCCAAACGTTTTGTCGACATTATGAGTTTTGGAGGAAATTTGCAAACTTAAATTTGGTAAGTTTTACGTACATGTACAGTACATATTAAACCGCAACGTTATTGACACAAATGAAGTGAAGAAGCGGGGAGACTGTTTAGCCAATCAGAATGCAGAACACAATGCACAATGCAAATCCGTGAAGCAGCGAGACCATGAAAGGTGAACCGCGTTATAGCGAGGTATTACTGTATTCTGATTGAACCAAATACAAAACGTTTCCTTCAGAAAGATGCAACACAAGAGCTAACACAACGTACGCGTGTACGTGTACATGCGCGCGCGTGCGCGCGCACACACACACACGCACACACGCACACACACACACACACACACACACACACACACACACACACACACACACACAAAACACACACAAAACACACACACACACACACACACACACACACACACACACACTTGTGCCTGCCTCTTTTCATTACACACTGTTTCGCAGCAGAAGAAAGAGAAGAAAACTACAACACTTGTGATCCTTTGATTGGAGTGGCAGGTTAGAATTAGCAGCAAAGGTATGCACAGTGAATTCAATGCATGTGGAGCAGCAGGAGTGGGGTGAAAAGAAAGGGGAGGAGAAATGTGAGAGAAGGCTGGTGGGGTTTGTTTGGGTGGTACAAGCTCTGTAGAGGGTGGGGTGGTGACCAGGGGAGTTGGTGGCAGGGGGGCTTCTGTTGGTCTGGGCCTGAATCTCAGGATTTAGCGCCCTCCTACAGGGTTGACAGACAAGAGGGAGGTCCCACATTTTTACACTCAGTGTGGTATTTACTGAAAAATGCTGCTGCCTGGATGAAAAATACTGTAGACATGGTTGTCACTATAATGAAATTAGCAGAGGGTAATTATTTACGGTTAACACTACAAGTGTTTAACTCAGATAATTTGAATACCTTTATTACTCTTTAACCCCATTTAACAAATTGTTAAATGACCTTTGACTTAATATTTGATCAATGACATCAAGTAAGTTGACATTGAAAGGGTATGAACTCAATCTTTCAGTCAACTCTATCACACAGGACAAAATGTTTAAATGGCATTTAATCCTTGTCTAGGCTTTGGAAAACGCTGTAGAGTGTAGAGTCTATTTTACCCTTTCACACTAATGTGTACTACAGTACTTCTTGATTAACTATACAGTGGGTAGGTGGCTCAGTTGGTAGAGCGTTCACCCATGAACCTGAAAGTTAGTGGTTCAAGCCTGATATTCTCTGGGTCCTGGTCCATCAGCGTGGGTTTCCTGGCTGCCTCCTCCCGTGGTTATGGGGGCCCCGCCCAGGGCTTCCCTCTGTCGCTGCTGGAAGGAGGCGTGCCTTGCTCCGCCTTCTCTGGCCCTCTGTGGGGCGGCCTGGGTCCGGGTCTCTTTCTTGTCGGCTTCTGGTCTCTCAGGTGGCAGGGTTGTGCCCTCCCTCCTCCACTATAGTTACAGTTCAGGTAGAGCATCGTTTTTGACTTTACACACATACTGTTACTCACTCCCTCACCGACATACTCACTCCGCAGTTTTGGGGGACAGATAATCGCAGTAGCCTAGCTTTCAGTCAGTCTCAGGGAGTCTCATGCTGCTTATGTCTCTGTACAGTCTGCAGCTGGGGTTTTTTGTGGTGTGGCAGCCCCTGGTCGCTGTTCTTGTCCTCAAGGCCTGTTCTTGTGCTATGATAAATGACTCCATGCTGCCCTTCTTTAATCTGTCGATGGTACATGCAGTGCAAGGGCTTCTCTCTCCTTGATAGTTCCTCCTCCACATCTTCTGCACTGAATTTCTAGTGTCTGAGACTTTCACTTAGCAACTTATCCTTAGGGACCATTTTTCTTGATCCATTCCTGGATCTTTGTTTTTTCATCCTGGATGGTGTTTTTTAACGCTCACTAATCCACACCATCCCTCTTTCTGCTTTGTGTAGAATATCATGGTGGCTTCCATCTCTTCCTGTGGCCGTTTTACCATACCAACAGGGTGGCTTACTACTGACAGGGCATATGTGACATATGATAAGGCGTCTGTGTTGACGGCCCAGGCTTTGTTCTTTCCATTTAGCTGGTTTGGCATCATCTGCTTGACTCTTTTCATATACATATATATATATATATATATATATATATATATATATATATATATATATATATATATATATATATATATATATATGATTTTTAGTGTGGTCAGTCAGATCTTTTATTTCTGCTCTCGGCGAAGGCGGATGTTTATCTTCTCCCGCTCCCTCCCTATCTACCCTGCTGTGGCTCTTTGTCTTGTCATTGTATTGGAGCCTCTCTTTGCATATCCTCTGTGTTTTTTTCAAGATTTTCTTGCAGCTCTCAAAGGGGCACAGGCTGGGACTCGAACCTGCGACTGCTGCAGGAGAACTGTAGCTTCAGTAAATGGGACGCTTGCTTTAACCACTGTGCCACCCAGCAGCCCATCCTCTGTATATTTGCTGGTCTCTCAATGCAAGTGACCACATTTTCTCGGCGAAAAGATAGGGCAAAGGGGAGCCCCTTTGACAGGACTGCTGGATACATGACGGACTCCTGCCAGAAGTGGAGGATTGTGTGTCTGTCAATATTGTCAGTCCAGGATGTCGAAGATGCCTACATAATTGGATTTCTGATAATAGGATTTCTGCTTTTTGGACTTGGCGGTTACCTAGCATATCAACAAATTTGAAAAACGTTGATAGCTATTCTGGCCCCCAAGGCTGCCTGGCGTGTGTAAAGGGATAAGCTGTCTGATCAATACTCAGACTCAAACGTTCTGAGAAAAAACGATACTGGATGCGATTCTTGAACAGAATCACACGCTAGCTGCAGTTTTGGAACTCATTGGCAGGATGGAAAAGACTTCGGAGAAAAGAAGTTGGAAGCTCGACTTGGCGGAAAGTGACCACAAATTAGGCTGCCTTGAGTCGTCATCAGACGAACCAGAGAGACTTCAAGGCATACGGAAAAAAAGGAGTCCGACTGACCCAGATACAATTGTTGATATTTCAAATTTGGTCTTGGCAGATCTTCCCCCCCAGTTCTAAAATCATTCATTTTATTTAGACGTTATTGTTTTTATTCATGTTTTAAATGTGTCTTACTTTTACATTATTTATGTTATTCTAAATTTATATCATTCAAATGTCTAGCATTTTGGTCAGTGGTTGCTGTTTTTAAAGTGCTTTTTTAAATACATTTTGTATGATTTTGCTACAAAACTGTAGTATTGTAAGTATTCATTAGTGACTTCATCACTTTGCATGATGTGCAATATCATTTAAGATCAAAGTGTTTTAAATTACAACCTTTTACTGAGTGATAAAAACAAAAAAATCTAATCTTATGTACCAACCTGTATCAACCAGGTACCCAACCTGTATTAGTAATCATTTCCAACAGCAGTTCAACAAATCATAATTAAACATTAAGGGCTCAGCGCAACATAGAGAAAGTGTGATAGTCAACTGGTGTATTTACTGGAAAGAGTTGCCCCTTCATACCATTTTGTTTTTAGTTGTTGCTATTGTGGATACAATCAAATATACACCCACCAGCCACTTTAGCAATTGCATGAAAGATTGTATGTGCTATTGAGATAGACACACAAAAAACAATAACAGATTTTCATCTGATGTTTTTAACTTGTGTTAAAAAAAAAACTATTTCTGTCCTGACTCCTGTGCACACTGGTACTTCTAACAGTACTACCAACCTAAGCTATAAATGAGGCATATACTTGGCATCATTACAAATATGCAATATTACTGGCAGCAGTTAGGACTGAGATGTACAGTGGGGCAAGTTCTCCCACTTAAAAAGATGAGGCCTGTAATTTTCATCATAGGTACACTTCAACAATGAGAGACAGAATGGGGGGAAAGAATCCAGGAAATCACATTGTAAGATTTTTACTGAATTAAATGGTAATTTCCTGGGTAAAATAATTATTTGGTCACCTACAAACAAGCAAGATGTATGGCTTTCACAGACCTATTAAGAGGCTCCTCTGTCCTCCACTCGTTACCTGTATTAATGGTACCTGTTTTAACTGGTTATCAGTATAAAAGACTCCTGTCCACAACCTCAAACAGTCACAGTCCAAACTCCACTATGGCCAAGACCAAAGAGCTGTCAAAGACGTGAGAAACTAAACTGTAGACCTGCACCAGCTGGGAAGATTGAATCTGCAATAGGTAGCAGCTTGGTGTGAAGAAATCAACTGTGGGAGCAATTATTAGGAAATGGAAGACATACAAGACCAATGATAATCTCCCTCCATCTGGGGCTCCAAGATCTCACCCAGTATATATATGGGTGTTTGAAGATAACACAATATTTACATCAGGGTTCAGCAGGGAGACAGCTGTGGGAAAGAAGCTGTTCCTGAACCTGGTGGTTCGTGTGCAGAGACTCCTGTAGCGTCTCCCAGAGGGCAGGAGGGCAAACAGTGGGTGGTAGGAGTTCTTGATGATGTTGGTTGCTCTCCTGAGACAACGCTTCTTGTGGATGGTGTTCATGGCAGGAAGTGAAGCTACGGCAATGCGCTGGGCGGTTTTCACCACCCTCTGCAGTGCTTTCCGGTCAGCACTAGAGCAGTTCCCGTACCAGACTGTGATGCAGTTGGTAAGGATGCTCTCCATGGTGCAGCAGTAGAAGTTCACCGGCACGTCTGAAGAGAGGTGGTGTTTCCTCACAGTCCTCAAGAAGAAGAGGTGCTGGTGAACCTTCTTGACCAGGTTGGAGCAGTTTGCTGTCCAGGAGAGGTCCTGTGAAATGTGGATCCCCAGGAATTTGAAGCTGGTCACACGTTCCACTGCCACACCGTTGATGTGGATGGGTGGATGAGTGACAGCATTCTTCCTGAAGTCCACAATGAGTTCTTTAGTTTATGAGGTGTTGAGCCTCAGGATATTGTCCTCACACCACGCAGCCAGGTGATCCACCTCCTCCCTGTAGGCCGACTCATGATTGTTCCTGATGAGGTCAATCATGGTGGTGTCGTCTGCAAACTTGATGACGGCGTTGGAGCCATGTACAGGTCTGCAGTCATGGGTGAAGAGGGAGTAGAGGAATGGATTCAACACGCAGCCTTGTGGTACGCCGATGTTGATGGTGAGTGTGGAGGAGCAGTGGTGGTCTAACCGAACATGCTCGCTTTCTGCCGGTTCCGTGCTTGTTTCGTGTCTGTTCAGATTTTTTGCAGATTTCCAGTGCTCGATGTGCGCCTCCGTGTGTGTTCTCGCGTCCAGGATTAGCAGCGGATGTCACGCCCCCCGCAAAAAAAAGAAGAAAAAACAAACAAACATCGGGTTTGTATATGTGTGTATGTGTATTATGTGTGTATATATATATTTACCAGCATGGTATTAACCATTAATATGTGTGCAGACAAGGTAAAAAAAAAAAAGAGATGATGGGGGTGAGTGCCACTGGGCGGTAGTCGTTGAGACACGCTGGTGTGGAGCTCTACGGTACCGGCACAATGGTGGTGTATTTGAAGCAGGTCGGAACAACAGCAGGCCAGGGACAGGTTGAATAAGTCCATCAGGACCCCCGCTAGCTCCCCAGTGCATGTTCTGAGCACACGTCCAGGGATGCCATCAGAGCCTGCAGCTTTGTGTGCGTTGGTCTGGCTCAGCACTGCTTCAACATCAGTGGGGGAGAGTGTTAGTGGCAGGTGGTTGGCAGTCAGCTCTGCCCTTATTGCTGGTGCATGGTTATCCTTCTCAAAACGAGCGTAGAACTCGTTCAGCTCGTTGGGGAAGGATGTGTCAGAGGAGGGGGGGAGGGGTTGGTGAGCTTGAAGTCACTGATGACCCGAATGCCCTGCCACATCCGTCGGGGGTTGGAGTTGGAGAAGTGCTCCTCCACCTTCATGATGATGCACAAGAGGTAGAAACACAACTTGTTGTGTTTGGAGGAGAGAGAAAGCGGATTTATTTCCAAAGAACACCATATCTACTGTGAAGCATGGGGGTGGAAACATCATGCTTTGGGATGTTTTTCTGCAAAGGGACCAGGACGACTGATGCGTGTAGGGAAAGAATGAATGGGGCCATGTATGGTGAGATTTTGAGTGAAAACCTCCCTCAATCAGCAGAGCATTGAAGATGAAACGTGGCTGGGTCTTTCAGCAGGACAATGATCCCACACACATTGCTGGGCAACGAAGGAGTGGCTTCGTAAGAAACATTTCAAGGTCCTGGAGTGGCCTAGCCAGTCTCTAGATCTCAACCCCATAGAAAATCTTTGGAGGGAGTTGAAAGTCCATGTTGCCCAGCAACAGCCCCTAAAACATCACTGCTCTAGAGGAGATCTGCATGGAGGAACGGACCAATCACTGCTCTAGAGGAGATCTGCACGGAGGAATGGACCAAAATATATATATATATCTATCTATCTATCTATCTTTATTTAAACTTGAAAATCATTGAGGGTGAGCCCTCATTTACAATGACGTCGAGCAATACAAAAGTAAAAAACAAAAAACAAAACAACAGTCAATTAAACAAACATGAAGTTACAATTAATAAATAATGTAACAATAAAATCAATTAAAACAGATACAGTGATTAAAAGATTTAAGATCAGGGATTTCAAATGACCAAAAGATACTAGTGAATTTATTTTTTAGAGTGCTTTGTAATGAGTTCCAGGTGGGTGGTGCAGAAAAGCTAAAAGCAGATCTACCAACCTCAGTAAAGACTTGGGGGACATGTAGTGTAAGCCAGTCATTGGATCGAGTGTGGTGTGAACTAGCAGGCCAAGCAAGGAGGGAGGAAACATAAGTCGGCAGCAAGCCAATAATAGCCTTATAGATGAATAAATAAAAGTGACAATCTTGCCTCTCTGAGAAGGAGCACCATCCAACCTTACTGTACAGGATGCAATGATGAGTATTATATGGGTCACCAGTAATAAACCTAAGTGCAGAGTGATACTGTAGGCTTTAGCGTTGTAGCTGAGGCATGCCTCGGCTACAATGTAAGGGGAAGCAGGATTTATTCCTGTAGAAAAAGCCAATCTTTTGCCTCAGTTTACTTGCCAGATTTGAAATATTATATTTAAAAGATACATTTTCAAGTTATTTATAAACAATAACTCTTTCAATAAAACTGCCATTTTTAGTAGTAATGGTGCAATTACTCAAATCTTTATTTTTGGATCTAGAGAAAAACATAAATTTAGATTTATCTGCATTTAAAACCAACTTGAGATTATTGAGTGCAACTTCAAGATCAGCAAAAGAGTGCTGGAGAGAGGTTATAGCAGAATCTGGTGGATCTGAAATGCAGTAAAGAATAGTGTCATCAGCATACAGATGAATGCTACAGCCAGCTACAGCGGAAAACAATATTATTTATATAAATAGTGAACAAAACAGGTCCAAAGACTGAGCCCTATGGAACACCTTTTCTATTTTCGCCATAGTCCGACTTCTCAGTTCCTATTGCTACACACTGCTCTCTGTCCATGAGATAGCTCTTAAACCAATTATAGGCGAGATCATCAAAACCGATGTTACAGATTTTTTGTAAAATAATTGTATGATCAACAATGTCAAATGCCTTTGAGAGATCAATAAAAAGAGCTGCACAGTTTTTCTTATTATCCAGAGCTAAAACAATATCATTTAAATTGAGAATGGCGGCAGTGGTAATGCTGTGCTTTTCTCTAAAACCAGATTGGTGGGTACTTAAAATAGAATGAGCTGAAAGGAATGATTTAAGTCGGGCATTCACTAGTGATTCTAGTATTTTCGCCAGACATGACAGTTTAGAGATGGGCCTATAATTATTTAATAAAGCTTTATCACCATTTTTATGCAATGGAGTCACGAAAGCAGTTTTCCAAACCCTAGGAACTGTACCCGATAAGATAGAACGGTTAAAAATATACGTTATATAATTTACTATAATTGGGCTGGCAAGCTTTAAAAAGTAAGAGTCAAGTTTATCCTCACCTACTGAATCTGAACCTACTGAAAATGCCAGCAACAAACCTTGTGAAAAAACCTTGTGAAGACTTACAGAAAACGTTTGACCTCTTTCATTGCCAACAAAGGGTAGATAAAGTATTGAGATGAACTTTTGTTATTGACCAAATACTTATTTTCACCATAATTTGCAAATACATTCTTTAAAAATCAGACTTTCTGGATAGTTTTTTTCATTTTGACTCTCATAGTTGAAATATAACTGTGATGAAAATTACAGGCCTCTCTTATCTTTTTAAGTGGGAGAACTTGCACAACTGGTGTCTGACTAAATACTTTTTTTGCTCCACTGTATGTATATGTGCATGCTGAGGCCAAAGGGCTGTTAGGACAGCCCAACGTTATGGTAGTGGGGGTTAAGAACATGAGGCATTGAGGCAGCTGTCAGGCCTGTTAGGCAGAGAAGCCCATTGGCAGGCCCCTCTAATTAGTGTTGGGTAAACTCATTTAAGACCCAAGTGGGTCGGGCAGGGCCAGCACCAGCATGCGCTGTGAGTGACCTCTAACCTTGCTGACACAGGGTACAATAGGGTTATGGTCACACTCACTATCTGGACCCTATTACTCTCTATTACTCACATTACTCACCCCTCAGTGGGCTGAAGCACTGCCAGAGGAAGGCAGGGTTTGTTACTTTTTGATTCCCCCCACACTTGTACCTCAGCCACCCCCCTGAAGTGCCAGCCAGCCTGATCTGGGGTCAGTGTTTGCACTGATATTATAGCTGCTAAAGTCAGAGCTTCTCTTGGCTGATGTGGGGCAGGTTTTTCCCCCTAAACACACACACACACACACACACACACACACACACACACACACACACACACACACACACACACACACACACACACACACACAGAGTTACATCTCTGAGCAAACAGAGTCACACGCCTCTATCCCATCAATGTCTCCCCACTCACCCCACCTCTCATCATTAGCAGCATGCTGGGACTCTGTTACTGTTTAGTTAAATTCTAAGGCTTGTGTGGCAAGATAAGACAAACTAAATGAGTCTTCAATGAAACCCTAGATACACGAATGGAACACACACAAGCTCGAACCACAGGAATCCATCAACATAATGTATACGCTTGTTAGCAAATAAACTTTAATTAACACAATGCAAACTGAAACTAATAAATTGGTAGCAACAACATACGCTGCTGGGACTTAAAGGAGCTTGAGGCCGGATTGAGGCAGGATTTATGAAAAAAATTCGTATACGTTTTAAGTTTTCTAGTAATAATGTCAGATGAAGCGTTCCAAACCCAAAAGAATGAGCCCTCTAGTGTATCTCTCCGTTGCCTTGAACAGGCTGTGTGCTGCAAAATGTGCTGCAATTCGGGCCCAAATTTCCCGCGCTGGGCGGCGGATGTGACGTCACATGACGCTGCATGCACGTTCTCCCCGTTCTCCCGTGCCGGCTTCGCTGTTGGCTGCAGTACCCCCAACGGCCATCGCGGTGAAGGGTGACGCTAGAGAGTCTCATTTCTTAAAAGGAGCCTCATGCTGCTTTAAAGGAGACCTATTATGGCATTTAATGTATATTTTAAACAGGCCTTGAATGTCTTAAAAACAATCTAAAGCTTGTTTTTTCTACATAAATCAGAAATCCAGCCTGTGGGCCGTGTCACTAGTTTTACCGCTTCTAACCCCTTTTTCTGTGTTCCATTTTAAGGGAAGGGGGGGTATGATAATGAGGCTCTGTGCTGATTGGCTCCCTGAATGACGTGTAGCAGGGGACGAGAATAAACCTCGCTCCGCCAGAGCAGCCCGAGCCTGTAAATAAATAGAACACTGAATTTTCACAAATGGCAACTTTATTGTTAAAAAAATAAAATATGAGTTGTATATAAATAACATTTATGCACTATTTAAGCCGGATCTACCCGGCGGATGCTGAACGCTGGCCCCGGAGCCACGCCGGGCGCCCGGCGTGGCTCCGGGGCGCATCACCCGTTACCGGTGATCAAACCGACAGATTTCGATGAAAATCTCGGAGGGTGAAGCTGGTCCAGCCTGGGACGTACCCCAGAAATCCCTGCTCCCAAAGCGGCCGGGAACCTGGACAATTTAGTCGGAAACCCCGCTTTGGGAACCAGAAAGTAAGCTGGAGCAGCGCGCATCACCGCGGCTTTAACCAGGGAATCTGACCGGTTCCGACCGGCCGGGACCGCAGCAACCCGCCTGTACTGGTAGCAGGGACTCCCGGGGACCGACCAGCGGAATTTCAGCCGGATCTGCCTGGCGGATGCTGCGCGACGGGCGCCGCAACCCCACGGCGGGCGCACAGATCGGCTCCAGAGCGCATCCACGGCGCATCGCCCGTTACCGGGGATCAAACCAACAGATTTGGCTGAAAATCTTTGAGGGTGAAGCTGGTCCGACCTGGGACGGACCTCCGAGGACCCAGCTCCCAAACCACCCGGGAACCTGGATGATTTAACCCGGATCTGCTCCGCCGCGGCGCCGCGTCCGATTGGCTGAAGGAAGGACCGCTCCAGCAGCGGAGAGAGCTGGTTGTGGGCGTGGTTTCAGCAGCGGAGGCTGAACCTATGGAAATGAGCGCCTATGGTGACGTCACCATAGGTGCAGATTCAGAATGGCTCAAAAAAAGGTCACGTGACACTGGGGGACTCTGTAAGGCGGGGGTCAGAGACCCTGCAGAATTTCATGGTATTTTGTCTCCCCTGTGCTGGCAGGGTGAGGGGAGACCACTTTATATATGTTAAAACAAGAAAAAACGTGTTTTTCATAATAGGTCCCCTTTAAGTGCAAATTTTTTGCTCCAAATCAATACATTTGCCACAGTTCTGAAGATCACAACACTGGACTTGAATCAAATTCCAGCTCAGTGCAGTATTTGCATAACAAGCCATTTAACAAACACTCACAACCACACAAACTACAATTCAAAACTATTCACTCTCTGACATTTTATCAAGCTGTTTTAAGTGATTTAAATAGTTTTCCATTATAACATGAATACAATTTATTACAAAAATCTACATTGTATTAATTTTAAAATGAATTCAATAAGCTTGTATGAGAAATGTCAAAATCACTTATATGCAAGTTACTTTTATGCATGTGATGGTGCCCGAAAATAGATAAACAGTCATGATCTGATGACGATTCAGACATTGTAGCCAAGGTTAATTTCAACACTAGAAAATTTCAGGAAATTTTGATATGGGCATGCCCTACTGCCCATTCGACCCCTCTCGCTGCTTTGGTTTGGGCCTGTAGTGGTTGTGTTCGGGGTGGTTCTATGTCAGTTTGAGGTGTTTATACGCTTGTATTGCATTCATTCCTGTGCTCCCAATGGTTATTAATGGGGCGCGCTTTTTGGCATCTAGCGTTGCCACTGTAACGCTTTTGACTGAGAATAGTAATGCCCATCGAGGCAGGATGGAGACGCATCTAACGATGTATGCCATGCATGGGTGCATGTTCCGGTTCAGGCTACGTTAACGGATAGGTTTTTCTTTCACCATGGTAAAAAACTCCATCCGAATGAATGGGGCCATTTGGCCTGGATTTGACATAAAATTTCCTTCAATCCCAGCTTCATGAAATTTGAGTATCTTGAAGTCCACAGCGTGCCGAGTCGGGAAACATTTGTACGATGTCTCTACGATAACCTGTTGCCTAGCAACAAGCATCCAAAGTCAAACGGAAAAAAAAAAAAAAAGAAAGGTCAATATCACAAAAACTGTAATAATTGGAAGAATAAGGTTGTACGGTCCTTTAGTGCCAATCGGGCCGAGTGTTTGAAAGTTTGAACGATGTCTCTACGATAAAGTTCGGCCGAGCAATAAGCGTCCGAATTTTCGCCTTTTTCTTTGCTTTTTGGCAACATCTAACGATCTAACGATGTATGTCATGTATCCGTAAACGTTACGGTTCAGGCTACATTAATGGATAATTTTTTTTTTCACCATGGTAAAAAACCCCATCCGAATGAATGGGGCCATTTGGCCTGGATTTTGACAAAAAATTTCCTTAAATCACAGCTTCATGAAATTTGAATATGTTGAAGTCCACAGCGTGCCGAGTCGGGGAACATTTGTACGATGTCTCTACGATAACCTGTTGCCTAGCAACAAGCATCCAAAGTCGGACTGAAAAAAAAAAAAAAAGAAAGGTCATTATCGCAAAAACTGTAATAATTGGCATAATGACGTTGTACAGTCTGTTAGTGCCAATCGGGCCGAGTGTTTGAAAGTTTGAACGATGTCTCTACGATAAAGTTCGGCCGAGCAATAAGCGTCCGAATTTTCGCCTTTTTTTTTGCTTTTTGGCAACTAGCGTTGCCACGGTAACCCCTATTACTGAGAAAAGTAATGCCCATCGAGGCATGATGGAGACGCATCCAACGATGTATGGCATATATGGGTGCACGTTGCGGTTCGGGCCGTATTAACGGACGAAAAAAGAGTGCGGAATAATAAGAAAAGGGAAACCTTTTCTGTATACCATTATATCGCCTTCATTTTCATGTTTTCCTCATTTTTTTGGGCTATTTTATTTTATGGGGATTTTTTTTTTCCACATCAGAGCGGGGTCATGCTGTACACCCGCTGGTGTGACGTGGGACGTTTGCGACTTTAGCTTGTTAGCAAAATGCTAGCAACATTGCCCTTTGGGCCATTCTGGACGATTGCAATATGGTCATGCCATTACTTGGCATGCCCATAATTAGATAACGGAACAATCTTTCATCCTGGGACCAGTCCCCAGGCTATAATAGTGTACATACAAAGAAAGTCACTTGTACTTGTCCAACAGGATAGAAGCCAATATAGTCTCGAAATACAGTTGTTTAGTTTAAGTAATGTTAAAGTTATTTGCTCATGTCTGTTTTTCGTTGTGGTCACTTTAAGAAACTCAGGGACTAATTACAGGGAGTCATGCAACTGGAAACCAGGTAGTAAGCAAGAGAGCTGAAGAAAACCAGTGGTTTTTTGTTTCATCTGAGTCCAGCAACATCTGTTTACATTTTATGCCTTTGATAGCATCGTGGGTATGTATCAATTTGTTTTGTTATCATCTACAATTGCAGACCCTTATTTTTGACATGTTTTGAAGTTTGATGCTAAATTTACTAAATAATTACGACTCTGTTACTGGCCACTGCAAATCCATGTGGCGTCATAACTAGTAGGAAATTAGTTGAAATTGATAACATTTAAGGGTATTATTTAAAATATGACATTTGAAGTTAAAAAAGTATAATCAATACATACATCATGTCACAGTTAAGAAACAGGTAAAATAAAACATGGATTAATTCATATTGAAGATTAAGTTGGTACAGAAAGTCCATTGTTGATTTTTATTTTTGCATTTCTGTCCTAGTCTTATCTTTCCTCGCAGCGTCAATAAACCTGTAAGGCGGGAATATACTCTACGCAGGTGGCTGCGTATCCTGTGTACCCTGCGAACGTGTCTGTTCATGCTCCACTGCGTACCTCGCGTACCACCCGAGTAGAGCCTGTCATACCGATGGTGACCGATAGGGGGCAGTAAGCAGAGCAACAGTTGGAAAAGCTACTTATATTAAGTAGCAGAAGTAGTAGCAGCAGCAGCGGTAGCAGAAAAACGAACACTTTTACAGGACAATATTGGATGATGTAGGAGATTATAACATCGTGTGAATGTGTGTGAATGTGTATGAATGTTTGGTGGTGGTCAGAGGGGCCGTTTGGCGCGATATGGCAGCCACGCTTCCGTCAGTCTGCAGGGCAGCTGCGGCTACAAACGGAGCTACCGGGAGGATGTGTGTGAATGAATAATGATCTCTGTAAAGCTCTGGGTGCCTTGAAGGAGCTATATAAAACCACAGCATTATTATTATTATTATTATTACTCTTTATTAATTTGTATTACTTATTTATATTACTGTTTTACCCCCTTCCCTGTATGTGTGTGTGTGTTGCTGCTACGTGAGTTTCCCCGTTGAGGGAGTAATGAAGGACTATTTTATCTTATCTTATTATTATTGCTTATTATCAAAAGTGGATAGTCTTTCCAGACTAATTTATCCAGCATTCTCCTTACCCATCTCAACAAGAATGACCAAACAATAAATCCAGTTAATTTTAGGTTCATATGGAGAAGTAGATGTCAATATATAAGAAAGATTAACATGGTAAAAAAATGTATTGTTCCTAATATGATTCCAAGTCATTCATTCATTCATTTGCAAGTCATTCAATAGTATTTTTATTGAAAAACAGAGTATTTAAAATAAAATAAGTCCCGTCAATTGACTCCTGGCTCCCGGCACCGCTTCCTCCCGGCTCCGGGAGGCACCGAGGCTCGGCGCGTACCTCCGCCGGGGCTTGGCCGCCGGGGCTCCGCCGGGGGTCCGCCGGGGGTCGGCCGACCCCCGGCGGCCGAGGCTCGGCGGCCGGGGCTCGGCGGCCGGGGCTCGGCGGCCGGGGCTCGGCATCCGCGGTACTCCCGGGGACTCTAGTCCCGCAGCACCAGTGAGTATTTTGACCGGAGATATTATAAAATACCGGACTTCGGCATATTTTACCGGACAACGGAAACCCTGGGGGGAAGTTAAATATTGCATAAATATATGCACGGGGAACTTTCTCCAGGGGAGAGCAGCAGTGCCAGCCGGGATCAGACCGGGAACAGCGATACTAGCGGCCAGAGCGAGAACTGCAGGTCGCGTACGCGTTCAGTGTCTTTTTGAGAACGTGCACGTCGACGCGTCAAATGTACGCAGGATACGCAGGATACGCAGGATACGCGTGACGTGACGTCACACGTATCCTGCGTCACGCGTACGCGTTCTGGACGGCAAGTATATACAGCCCTTAAGAGACAAATGTCTTAAGAGTCTTGATGTCAGGAAGGAGTTTATCTGACCGTCTAATTATGCACAGCAAGTGTAATGGAGGCAGCACAACAGTATTTAGATCATAAAATAGACCCTCCAGAAAAACGCGATTATGCGATGGCAGAATTTCCCACATAATCAAGCAAATGGCGCTTGATTGGGCGGGGCTCGCTTGATTTCACAATCCCTGCATATTTTCCGCATAAAGTTGGGGGGAAGTGAAATGGTGCTGCGACGCGCAACGTCACCAGCTTGCGCATCCACAGTCAGGTAAATAAAACAACACCGTGGCGTTTTGCATGAACGTGTGGACAGAGGAACACAGACAATCACTATGACGGAAAAATCTAATCCATCTCACTTACCAACAAACATTTCTGCTAAAGACCTGGCAAAGCAGTATCCTGATCTCTTATACGAAAAGTGGGGGGAAACTATTCTGCACCCCGTGCAACTGTGTGTTGGAGCTAGTGGTGTAACAATATATTTTGAGATACAAAAACATCACGATACGTGTCGTGGAGGTGACAAACTGTATCGCGATATTGGGTTATTAATATTAATCTATTGTGTTGACTAGTAACGCGCATCCGACCACGCCTCAACCCGCGGACCAAAATCTTCCTCCGCTCAGAAGAAACTAGTACCGTTTTACATCCCGAGCACGGGACTCTTGGGGGGTTTTGAGCTCTGAACTTTTACTTATGTAAGGCTGGTGTAGAGCCTTACCTTATTAAATTAAACCTTTTTGGGGTCGTGAGTAGGATAAACACGGGGACAACTTCTGCTGAGTTCCAGTGTACTTTAATGTCCCTCAAAAGTGTAGGATTTTAGAACATCAACACAGCACCTAGTGCCGTACTGTGGCGTATCACTCCGCCCAATCTAAAACAGACTAATCACTACAGATAAACTGACTAGTGTAATTATAGTCCCTGATTTACATCAGAATATAAAGAATATATTTATAAAATAATGAACCCTGAATTACCAAAATAACCTTCTTAACAAAAATAATAATCTCCTCTTACACTTATAAGGTGAGCATGAATCAATCTTTTTTATGATGTAAAATTATATGTATTTATTTACTTTTATTTATTTATTTATTTATTTATTTATGCATGCGGGATGAAACGATAACCGGGTTCCAAAACTGGGAGCATGTGGCTGAAGCTCTTAGCTCTGTCATAAGCTAAATAAGATTCATGTTGCATTTTGAGTTTGGGACTTTTCATAGTTTATGTATTTATTTAATTTTAGTTGTTAGATTTCTGGAAAACAAAAAAGTCAAATCATACATGAGAGAAACTATTCAGTTTGTGGCAAAATATTTGTACTTGTATAAAACTGAAGATGCATAATGCAAACCTGACATTTACTTTTAGTTCAGTTTGTGGAAAATGGTTGGCCTGGCTTTCTCTTTAAAACTTAAACAGTTATAAAGCATTAAAACTGTAACAATAGGGCAAATGCACAGCATTGTTTTGTATTTTTTTCCAGTCATATGTTCCTCATTCAAGGTAGTTAAAAAAACTACTGCTAGAAAATCGTATCGTTATCGTGACCTCAATATCGTGTATCGTACCGTATCGTGAGATTAGTGTATCGTTACACCCCTAGTTGCAGCACAAGAGAAAGTCGACGGTGATGCATCACTTTGCCAGCATGAAACACAGGAACAAGTGTTCTGCAGCTTAGGAAAGGATTAAAGCCAAACAACTCATGTTCAGCGAGGCTTCCACCTCCAAAACCCTTGCGTCCTTGCGAGGGCTGCAAGAAACGAGGTGAGTGGAAGCTGCTCAGATCCGATGTGTTGAATTGAATGGGAAAGGGGTTTAACGTGTGTGTGTGTGTGTGTGTGTGTGTGTGTGTGTGTTTAATAATAGCCCAATTAAAATGAATGCTTTTAGAATACATGTCCTAATACTGAATTGTGTTTAACTGAATAACATTATCTGCGTGTGTGTGAGAGTGTGAGTGAGAGAGAGAAAAATAAGTGAAAATACAGTTAAATAATGTTTTTATTTTTTGTTTGTAGATTTGTGAGACCTTGGTCGCCACCCAACACAGTCTCACTCCGGAGGCGTCGGATTCCGACGAACGGTCAAGAGCCATTGGCGCCATCTACTGACGCAAAAGGTACCCTTCTGCGTCTCTTTCAGACGCAAGTAGGCTCCAATTGACTCCAATGTAATCCCGTCTGCGGCTATATCTGACGCTCAGAGCAGCTGATCACCGCGTCCTCATTCCTCTTTTAAAAGGCAAATACTTCAATTAAAAAAATGTTTATCCCACAATCTCTGTTCAGTGAGTATCATGCATGGTTTATCAGTTATTAAGAAGCATTTTTCCACTTTGACCAGAGTGAAATGCGGATGGAATTGGGCACCAACAAACGACAGCAGCCTTTTTGAAAAATATATTTTTAGTTTAATGCATTGCATGCATGCCTTTATAATTCCCATATATTCTGTGGCTGTAGCCTACTAGTTGTCTGACATTTTTGGGAGATGTATATATATTTTAAAAACTAAAATAGGGGACTAGTAGCCGTCGTCTCGCTTTATATCCTCCCCCCACCTTTCCGCTACCCCCGATGCGTCTAACAAGGACGCTTACGCTGCGGCACTACTTGACGCCGAGGGCAAGTAATCACCAAATCACCATGACAACCAAACACTACACTCCTCTCACATAAAAACGTACCCTGCCTACTTGTTCCAAAGTACAAAAACGTAGAGGGGTTACAATAATAGCCCTTGAACTGTATAAATACATTTTTCTGACTATTCCTTTTGCGACCAAGTCACTGACTTTCAAGATTCTGGAACCCCCTCTGGGAATTCCCTCTACGTCATAGTGAGGGGTATCCTGGACACGTGACAGATGGCTCGATCGTGTGCCGTTGACTGGTATCAGGCCATGGAATGAGGCATTATTTAGTCCCATAGGTAGGCTAGTGGGGGGCTAGTAACCTGCTAGTAGTTACCGGCCATTTGTTTCAGTTATGGATAACTGAAACAAATTGTTTGAGTAGCCCAGTAATGATTTGTACGCTTGGTAAGTCTCAGCCAATCACGGGGCTGGTTGTTAGTAGGTAGGGACCCGGATCATGCCAGCCAATCAGAATCCTGGAAAAACATCAACAAATGACACGTGTAAGGCTGTTAAGGCTGATTTATGGTTCCACGTTACACCAACGCAGAGCCTACGGCGTAGGGGTACGCGGAGACGCACACCGTACGGCGCGCATCGCCGCGTACCCTACGCCGTAGGCTCTGCGTCGATTTAACGTGGGACCATAATTCAGGCTTTACTTCCAAGACGGAACGAGTCTTTCGTTGGAGTGACAGAGAAGTGGAGTTACTTTTAAGTGTGACTTTAGAATATTAAACAGGTAAAATACAAGAAAATATTGACGGTGGCCAAACTAATTGTAAACACAGGTCGCACACATGACGCTGGTGAAAAAAAGAGTTGTTTTTATCAGTGATGGATAATTGTAGGCAATACACTACCCATAATCCTCAGCTACCGTTGCTATAGAGACGACGCCAGTCCACTTTGCTTGACAAAATCGTTTTAACTATTTATATTTATTATTTATTATTTATTATTATTATTATTATTATTATTATTATTATTATTATTTATATATAACTATTTTAACATTTCTAAACACAAAAACACGAAAGTGTCCTTGATAATTCAATAATACAATAGGTTCATGTTAAAGCAGCACAACGTAACTTTCAGCTTTTCTGAGTTTGGCGGCATCTTTTGGACCAAAGCGGTAGTGTTTTACCAGAAAGAACACTACGTTTCCCATGAGCACCAGCGCGTACTGCCGGAAAACTCCTGTCCCGTCGCTGTATTTGTTTTGATAGAAGACGGGATGCTTTTCTGTTTCACCAAGTGAACAGACGGAACGCAAAAAAAAAGATGTTAAACTGCTGGAAAGGAACTGGAATTTACCGGGATCATTAAACAAGGAAGCCAGGGAGCAGTATATGGAGAAAATAATGATTATTAACGGTCTGGATCCGTATGAAATCCCTACTGAAGACCCATGTGTTTCAATAAATTTGTATAATAGTACAACATACAGTACATGTTTTGTATCCCTCTTGCTTCTCTTTTCTTTTTTTTTGACTGCTATATCATGGTGAAGAGGCTCCGAGGCGTGAGCAATATTGTTTTCCTCGTGAGATTATTTTTTTCCTCTACAAATAAGAGTTAATATTTTTTCCTCAACAAACTAGTTTTATCTGAAGATTGGGGTTAAATGCACCGCAGAGAGCTGGCCAGCAACTGCGTTTAGCTGGCGAAGTGGGGAATAAAACCCGTGTTTTGATCCAACCCGGTCTGTGTGAGTGTTTGTGGTTTAAGGCTGATTTATGGTTCTGCGTTAAATCGACGCAGAGCCTACGGCGTAGGGTACGTGGCGACACGCACCGTACGTTGCGCGTCGCCACGTACCCTACGCCTTAGGTCTGCGTCGATTTAACGCAGAACCATAATTCAGGCTTTACTGTGTGGAAGCCGGTGTTTGGTCGTTACAGCCGCGACCCAAAGCGAGCCGACGACTCTTTCACTCTTTTACTTTGTTATATCAGATACTTGGCCTCCGTGGTTCTGCCTCCGAGCAGGAAACCGGTGAAAAGTTAAACCATTAGGATCTTTTCCCCACGTCTGTTTTGTGGAGCTGCTGCAGCCATAACGCAGCAACAGGTTCTGAGGAGCTCTGCGCTCCAAGCCCCGCCCATTTTCGTCTCGACTGCGAATCGGGAAGGAGGGGGAAGTGACGTATGCCGTAAAGCAGTCAAAGTCGTAACGATTTGTAGTTTTTTAGTGTGGCAGGGTTCCTACCATGCTCCTCAAAGTTACATAGTGCCAGTGAAGGTGATACAGACTCCCTCAGACCATGACAGAGGTGTCATTAAACCTGTTGGAAGTTGATGTACCATCACAATGACTCTGGAAATATGATATTAAGGTGGAAAAGTTACGTAGTGTCGCTTTAAGGACATCCGTTTTAATTAGTTCTCCTTCGATTATGACATGTTATTAATGCTCAGTAGGCAAAGGAGGTTTGTTATGTATTGTTATGTGGCCTATTTCAATTAAATTCAATTCAATTTTATTTGTATGGCGTCTAATACAACAGATTTTGTCTCTAGACGCTTTCCAGAGATCCAGAACATGAACATAAACATAAACATAAACATAAACCCCCGAGCAATTATTACATAAACAGTGGCAAGGAAAAACCCCTTTAGGAGAGAAGAAACCTTGAGCAGGACCAGGCTCATAAGGGGGGACCCTCCTGCCGAAGGCCAGACTGGGGGAGTCGGGGACGTCAGCAGCACACAGCAGGCAGGCGGAAGCAGCAACAGGATGATCAGAGGGCGGGGGGGCGTCAGCAGCATTTCGTGTCTATTTTTGAACAGTTCACTAATGCTTTGAGCTACGAGGCTGAAATTCTAGACTCTGTATCAGGAGGTGACTTTCATCCACTGTGCGGATTTTCAGATCTGTGTGACCTTCGGAAGTGTCAAAGGTCACGCTTTTCAGCCTGCAAAGACTATTTCGTGTCTTTTTTTGAATAGTTCACTAATGCTTTGAGCTAAGAGGCTGAAATTCTAGACTCTGTATCAGGAGGTGACTCTCATCCACTGTGCCCAGGTCCAGACCCATGCGACCTTCGGAAGTGCCAAAGGTCACCATGTTGGGTGCCTTTTTCGGGCCTTTGAAATGTTTTTTGAATAATTCACTAACGCTTTAAGCTGGGAGGCTGATTTTTGACTATGTTGTAATGCAGAAGGCCCTTTGCTAGGATCTTTTGGTCCCGTGGCTGTACGACTTCCACAGAGCTAGTTGGCATTGCAGAGGGTTCACAGAGTTGAGACTTGGCAAGCCCAATCTAGGCCCCATATGGAGGCCACAGATCAAGTTTTACTTGGTTTGGTCAAATATTATGGCAACAGTGTCCGTTCGAATGTTGGAAAAGGTGACGTTTCAAAGCCCCGCCCATCGAAAAGTACAGGTCCGATCTGCACCAAACTAATGTCTGTCTGATCAAGGGATGCCCCCAAACAACATAAATTCAGACTCCTAGCTAAAGGCGTTAGTGAACTATGCAAAAAAAGACACAAAATAGGCCCTGTTCCATTAGTCAGGATGCTCTCAGACCTATACGTGTCTACACCCTCCTAACCAGCCTGAACGTTTTGGAGGAAACACTGTTGCAGGAGTCATAGAAATCTTTTTTTATATGTTGTTGGGGGCATCCCCTGATCAGACAGAGGTTAGTTTGGTGCAGATCGGACCTGTACTTTTCGATGGGCGGGGCTTTGAAACGTCACCTTTTCCAACATTCGAACGGACACTGTTGCCATAATATTTGACCAAACCAAGTAAAACTTGATCTGTGGCCTCCATATGGGGCCTAGGGGAGGGGGGGGGGGGTGATCAGAGGCTCTGATCATCCTGTTGCTGCTTCCTTAATAATAATAATAATAATAATAATAATAATAAATATAAATAGTTAAAACGATTTTGTCAAGCAAAGTGGACTGGCGTCGTCTCTATAGCAACGGTAGCTGAGGATTATGGGTAGTGTATTGCCTACAATTATCCATCACTGATAAAAACCCTACGCCGTAGGCTCTGCGTCGATTTAACGCAGAACCATAAATCAGCCTTAAACCACAAACACTCACACAGACCGGGTTGGATCAAACACGGGTTTTATTCCCCACTTCGCCAGCTAAACGCAGTTGCTGGCCAGCTCTGTGCGGTGCAATTAACCCCAATCTTCAGATAAAACTAGTTTGTTGAGGAAAAAATATTAACTCTTATTTGTAGAGGAAAAAAATAATCTCACGAGGAAAACAAAAATATTGCTCACGCCTCGGAGCCTCTTCACCATAATATAGCAGTCAAAAAAAAGAAAAGAGAAGTAAGAGGGATACAAAACATGTACTGTATGTTGTACTATTATACAAATTTATTGAAACACATGGGTCTTCAGTAGGGATTTCATACGGATCCAGACCGTTAATAATCATTATTTTCTCCATATACTGCTCCCTGGCTTCCTTGTTTAATGATCCCGGTAAATTGCAGTTCCTTTCCAGCAGTTTAACATCTTTTTTTTTGCGTTCCGTCTGTTCACTTGGTGAAACAGAAAAGCATCCCGTCTTCTATCAAAACAAATGCAGCGACGGGACAGGAGTTTTCCGGCAGTACGCGCTGGTGCTCATGGGAAACGTAGTGTTCTTTCTGGTAAAACACTACCGCTTTGGTCCAAAAGATGCCGCCAAACTCAGAAAAGCTGAAAGTTACGTTGTGCTGCTTTAACATGAACCTATTGTATTATTGAATTATCAAGGACACTTTCGTGTTTTTGTGTTTAGAAATGTTAAAATAGTTATATATAAATAATAATAATAATAATAATAATAATAGTAACTAGAAAATTTCTGGAAATTTTGATATGGGCATGCCCTACCGCCCATTCGTCCCCTCTCGCTGCTTTGGTTTGGGGCTGTAGTGGTTGTGTTTAGGGTGGTTCTATGTCAGTTTGAGGTGTTTTTACGCTTGTATTTCATTCATTCCTGTGCTCCCAATAGTTATTAATGGGGCGCGCTTTTTGGCATCTAGCGTTGCCACGGTAACGCTTTTGACTGACAATAGTAATGCCCATCGAGGCAAGATGGAGACGCATCTAACGATGTATGCCGTGCATGGGTGCACGTTCCGGTTCAGGCTACGTTAACGGATAGGTTTTTTTTTCACCATGGTACAAAACCCCATCCGAATGAATGGGGCCATTTGGCCTGGATTTTGACATAAAATTTCCTTAAATCCCA
Source organism: Cololabis saira (assembly GCF_033807715.1). Lineage (NCBI taxonomy): Eukaryota > Metazoa > Chordata > Actinopteri > Beloniformes > Belonidae > Cololabis > Cololabis saira. The sequence continues at coordinate 43,556,966 of NC_084603.1, read as the reverse complement.
GCTTCATGAAATTTGAGTATGTTGAAGTCCACAGCGTGCCGAGTCAGGGGACATTTGTACGATGTCTCTACGATAACCTGTTGCCTAGCAACAAGCGTCCAAATTCAAACAGAAATTAAAAAAAAAAAGAAAGGTCAATATCGCGAAAACTGTAGTAATTAGCATAATGAGGTTGTAGGGTCCGTTAGTGCCAATCGGGCCGAGTGTCTGAAAGTTTCAACGATGTCTCTACGATAAAGTTCGGCCGAGCAATAAGCGTCTGAATTTTCGCCTTTTTTTAAAACTTTTTGGCAACTAGCGTTGCCACGGTAACCCCTATTACGGAGAAAAGTAATGCCCATCGAGGCATGATGGAGAGGCATCCAACGATGTATGCCATGCATGGGTGCACGTTCCGGTTCGGGCCGCATTAACGGACGAAAAAAAGTGCAGAATAATAAGAAAAGGGAAACCTTTTCTAGATACTAATATATCGCCTTCATTTTCATGTTTTTCCTCGTTTTTCCGACCATGTTTTAGTTTTTGGGGATTTTTTTTTTCCACATCCGAGCGGGGTCATGCTGTACACCCGCTGGTGCGCAGTGGGACTTTTGCGACTTTAGCTTGTTAGCAAAATGCTAGCAACATTGCCCTTTGGGCCATTCTGGACGATTGCAATATGGTCATGCCACTACTTGGCATGCCCATAATAATAATAATAATAAATAATAAATATAAATAGTTAAAACGATTTTGTCAAGCAAAGTGGACTGGCGTCGTCTCTATAGCAACGGTAGCTGAGGATTATGGGTAGTGTATTGCCTACAATTATCCATCACTGATAAAAACAACTCTTTTTTTCACCAGCGTCATGTGTGCGACCTGTGTTTACAATTAGTTTGGCCACCGTCAATATTTTCTTGTATTTTACCTGTTTAATATTCTAAAGTCACACTTAAAAGTAACTCCACTTCTCTGTCACTCCAACGAAACCAGCCCCGTGATTGGCTGAGACTTACCAAGCGTACAAATCATTACTGGGCTACTCAAACAATTTGTTTCAGTTATCCATAACTGAAACAAATGGCCGGTAACTACTAGCAGGTTACTAGCCCCCCACTAGCCTACCTATGGGACTAAATAATGCCTCATTCCATGGCCTGATACCAGTCAACGGCACACGATCGAGCCATCTGTCACGTGTCCAGGATACTCCTCACTATGACGTAGAGGGAATTCCCAGAGGGGGTTCCAGAATCTTGAAAGTCAGTGACTTGGTCGCAAAAGGAATAGTCAGAAAAATGTATTTATACAGTTCAAGGGCTATTATTGTAACCCCTCTACGTTTTTGTACTTTGGAACAAGTAGGCAGGGTACGTTTTTATGTGAGAGGAGTCGGGAGTGTAGTGTTTGGTTGTCATGGTGATTTGGTGATTACTTGCCCTCGGCGTCAAGTATTGCCGCAGCGTAAGCGTCCTTGTTAGACGCATCGGGGGTAGCGGAAAGGTGGGGGGAGGATATAAAGCGAGACGACGGCTACTAGTCCCCTATTTTAGTTTTTAAAATATATATACATCTCCCAAAAATGTCAGACAACTAGTAGGCTACAGCCACAGAATATATGGGAATTATAAAGGCATGCATGCAATGCATTAAACTAAAAATATATTTTTCAAAAAGGCTGCTGTCGTTTGTTGGTGCCCAATTCCATCCGCATTTCACTCTGGTCAAAGTGGAAAAATGCTTCTTAATAACTGATAAACCATGCATGATACTCACTGAACAGAGATTGTGGGATAAACATTTTTTTAATTGAAGTATTTGCATTTTAAAAGAGGAATGAGGACGCGGTGATCAGCTGCTCTGAGCGTCAGATATAGCCGCAGACGGGATTACATTGGAGTCAATTGGAGCCTACTTGCGTCTGAAAGAGACGCAGAAGGGTACCTTTTGCGTCAGTAGATGGCGCCAATGGCTCTTGACCGTTCGTCGGAATCCGACGCCTCCGGAGTGAGACTGTGTTGCGCCACCTGCACTGCTCTCAATATACTCTGTAAGAGCGACCGTCCTACAATGACGAAATTCCTGAATGAAAAAGTAATCAATGGTGGAGCCATTCCAGGATTTCCCCAGCTTCAAGAGAAATACTTGGGAGCAATATTGTAGCATAACAGATTCTGTTCTACCTCACTTTTATAAAGCAGGAAGCCAATCCATTATCTACAGTATACCCGCTTTATCCCTTGCGGGGCCACGGGGGTCTGCTGGAGCCAATCCCAGCTCATTTTAGGTGAGAGGCAGGTCACCAGTCCATCACAGGGCCACATATAAACAGACAGACCATGCTCACAACCACACTCACGCTCACACCTACGGGCAATTTAGAATCACCAATTAACCTAATATGCATGTTTTTTCGGACTGTGGGAGGAAGCCGGAGTACCCGGAGAGAACCCACGCAAGCACGGGGAGAACATGCAAACTCCACACAGAAAGGCCCCTGTCGAGCCTGGGAGTCGAACCGGGGACCTTCTAAGCAGGAAGCATTTATATAATTCTACGATTTTGTGACTCAGGAATGTTTAAGCCATGCTTAAATTGAGACGATAAAATTAACTAAAATTTGCACTGTCTGTGATGCAGCTTGTTTCTAGCATGCTTGTTTATTATAGGAAGTCATTAAAATCTCTTTTATTCAGTAGTAGCCCAGTTAAAACAGGAAGAATCACCTTTATTACATGTCCGGCATATTCTGCAACTTTTCGCGTAGGGCCTGCGTCGACTTAACGCAGAACAATAATTCAGGCTTAAAGGTATGGTCCCTGATTTTTGAGAGCTAGCAAGATTTGAAAGTGGCACCTCCTCTAAGCCCCGCCCCCTCCTCTCCCTCCCGTCAGCGCTCCGTCCAAAGCCACGCCCCCACAAACTTTGGGGAACGCGCATTAGCAGGAGTCGAGTTTTCCAGGACATTTGGGACAGCACATTTTCAACAAAACTACCCCATGTCTCATTCACCTGTAAGCGAGGCCGGTTTTAGGGGGGGGACAGCGGTGGGCTGTGCCCACCCAAACGTGCGTCCTGCCCACCCAATCAAAGTCATGGGGATCCCTTATTTTTTTATAATTTTATTTTTTATAAATATAAAAAAATATCACAGAATATCTGTACCGTTTCTGATTGGGTGGGCACTGCGCATAATTTTTAGACACAACAATGAACGCATACCGCAAAAATTGTGTCTCGGCGGAGGGACCCGACGTCCCAGCAAAATGAGCACAACAGAGAAGTTCAGAACAGCACACAGCACACACTGAAGGCTGATTTAAGGTTCCGCGTTACACCAACGCAGAGCCTATGGCATAGGGATTTCCGTAAGGCTGATTTATGGTTCCACGTTACACCAACGCAGAATGGTGCGCGTCGCCGCGTACCCTACGCCGTACCCTGCGGCGTAGCCGTGGCTCCAGAGCCTGCAGCAAAGCACCGCAGCACCGCCGTTCTGGACGGAGATTTGTGAGGATTTATCCACATGGATCAACTACAGAATCCCAGTGTGCCCCACAATATGTATATTAGGTCCATTCTAGTGAATTGGAAACAAAAGTCCAGTTTATGTATTAACCACTTTAGGAATCTTCTGTCAGATCATATTAGTAGTGAGATAATGTCTGCCTCCACTGAACAACATTCGGCTGAATTGCATTCTCTCTGGTCCCCGATTATAGGCTTCATTACCTAGTGGGGGTGGGGGGGTGGTGATCTCGTAGCCCTTGGGGTTGGGGCTCGGCTTAGGGGGTTGGGGTGCGGGCCTCTGGTGGCCCCTGAGGGGCGGTGGGTGGGGCCGTGGGGCCCTGTCCCTGGCCGGTGGGGGCCTTGGGGGTCCCCTGGCTGGGGGGTGCGCGGGCGGGCGCGGTGGCGTGGGTGGAGTCATTCTCAGGTGTCTATGTGTTAGGTCGTCAGTATGAATGGAGGGATGTTGGGCCATTTCCCCCTCCACCTGGGGGCTCCGGCAGCGCCGGGGGCACCCGTGGAGGTACGGTGGGGCCCTGGCCCAGCTCGGAGGGCTGGCCCCTGTTGACTTGGATAGCCAGGGCCGGCTCTACTGGCCCTGCCTCCTGGCTTCGGTCTCCGTTCCTCCTCCTGCCCCCCCTACACGATTCATACGACACAGGCGAAGAGGCGGGGGATCCGGGGCGTAGGGGACATTGTCCCACGTGGCCCGGTACATTTAACAAGGATACTTAGTTCTGGACGGGGGTGATCATTGCGAGCATGATACCCTGTCCTCCCCCTCCCTGTTTTTATGGCATTAATCACATGCACTCAACACCAGGGGTGGGAGAGGGGCCCACATCACCCGCGTTCCCTCGCCGGCCTGGGATAGTTTGGTCGCGATGCCTGGGCCTGGCGGGGCCCAGGCATCCCCGGGACACCCCCGGGGAGGGGGAAACGGTGCGTGGGGGCGGGTGCACCTGCCCGTGTCGGTGGCCAGTGCGGCTTTGTCTCTCCGGGCAGGCTGGCCCCTCGCCGGGTGGGGGTCGTTGGCCTGGAGGGTGAGGGCCTCCTGGCCACGTGTCTGGCCCGGACCGGGTGGCCGGAGATTGCCTGGGTCGCAGCCCACCGCCGCGGGATCCCTGGCTGCCTCTTCCCGAAGTCGTGGGGGCCCCGCCCGCGGGTCTCCTCGGCTGCCACTGGAGGGGGGCGGACCTCGCTGGCGGTGGGTCGTCCCGCTGCAGTTGGTCTTCCATCCTCCTCCTGTAGTTGCTCTTCCCCTCCCTGATCTTCTTCCTCAGGTCCCTCGGCACAGTCTTCAGCAGGTCCCTGTTTCCTGATTTAAAGACCATCCTTTTGTCCCTGAGCAGGTCTTTAATCTCAGGGGTGATCCATGGTTTGCTGTTTGCAAACACTCTGACTGTCTTGGTGGGTATGGTGGAGTCTACACAGAAGTTTATGTAGTCCGTGACACAGCTGGTGAGACTGTTGATGTCCTCCCCGTAGTCCTCACAGAAAACATCCCACACTGTAGTCTCAAAACAGTTCTGAAGAGTCTCCAGCGACAGACCAGGTGCCTCATGAACAAAACGTGCGGCGCAAAAAAAAAACGTGCGTACGTAATTTTTTATGCTCATGGTCGGATATACAAAGAATGATTTGAACGTAGAAAGTTACGGTCTTTCACGTAGGGCTGGGCGATATGGCAAAAAAAGTGATCACGATTTTTTTTCCCATATTGAACGATCTCGATTTTTAATCACGATTTTTTAAAATCAGAAGATCCCCCCCTCCCTTCTGGAATAAAATAGAAAGAAACCAGAGATTAGTTTTTTTTTTATTAACAAATAAAGCAAATAGCATGTTTTAACAAGAATCCAGAATGCTACCAGTGGTACCCACCGAAAAAACTAGGGATGCACCAAAATGAAAATTTGAGGCCGAAACTGAAGCGGAATAAAATTTAAAGACTTGGCTGAATACTGAGTACTGAATAGCCTACGGAATGCGGTTGTTCACAGTTTTTCACTTATTTTGCCATTTTTTTCACAATTGCATAGATAAAATTGCAATGACATTATTAAAAACAAAAACAGTAAACTAATATGATTTGAGCCACTGTCAAGCAGCTGGCGATGCGGTTGCTAAATTGACCAACAGGTGGCTCTCTAACATCACAGATTGTGTACTGTGCGTGACTCTGACGCTGGTTGGTAATTAAGGAGTTAAAACTCACTCGCCACTTACAGGACTCAGCAGCCAGCAGAAACGGCAGTTTTATTACATTTATTAACTGTAGTACCGCTATTATGAGAGGTTATTTCTCACAGTATTAGCCTAAAGGGACTTAAGTCTGATTTATGGTCCCGCGTTACACCAACGCAGAGCCTACGGCGTCATCTGGTGAGCTCTGCTTGTTGCCTCCGCGCTCCGACACATTCACTCCGCTAAGCGCGCACACACACACGCACACACACACGCACGCACGCACACACCCATGTCGGGGCCGCGGCGTTTCTGAAGTCGGCGGTGATGAGTAATTTGTGGTACAAGCAGAGCGAATCACAACTTTAATGAGTGCGGTTCGAATACACAATACATCCATCACGAAGGGCATTTTGTGAATCCATCACACCCTCCTGTACGCTCGGAAGAAGTTGTCCGGCGAAATAAATAAATAAATAACCGCTAACCGTGAGTCCCGGTCGGCTCGAAGCTAAGCTAACGCTAGCCTGCGGTTGTTGTCTTGTAGTTTTATTCTCTCTGGTCACGCTTGCTCCCACCAGTGCAGGGGAGGCAGATGTGACTAGTTTACTGCCTATGGTCATGCAACTTGCCGCGACATGTCATGCATGATCAATTAATGCAGACAGCGCGGTGCCAGGAAAGCGGGTTGTGATTGGTTGTCGTGCACTTTGCTGCAGCATGTTTTGCACGTGATCGAGAAAGTAGACCCACAGCTGATCACCGTGATCGAGCTTAATTTGATCGCGATCACAAATCGAGATCGTATAATCGCCCAGCCCTACTTCACGCACACACCAAGGCTGGCGTACGCACTTTTCTGAGGTTTTGTCCGTTGGCGACACTCAACTGGTGATGCAGTGAAGTGCAGAATATGAGGAAATGTGACGTCAACAATAAGTTCACGACCACATGAAGGACAAGACAGTCCCCACATCACCAGATAAGTTACACAAGAGTGGAGCTGCAACAATCTCACAATCAACAACGTGATCTGAAAATACAACTAAAGGCAGGAGCTCAACGATGGAACCCGCAATTCCCGATGGAGCATTGGCTCCGTTAGAACGATTAGAGGAACCTGCTGATGCATCAGATCACACCGATCTGCTGGTCCAGGACTAAGACTGGACCATCAGCTGGTTTAGTCTGGATCTGCTGGTCCAGGACTAAGACTGGACCATCAGCTGGTTTAGTCTGGATCTGCTGGTCCAGGACTAAGACTGGACCATCAGCTGGTTTAGTCTAGATCTGCTGGTCCAGGACTAAGACTGGACCATCAGCTGGTTTAGTCTGGATCTGCTGGTCCAGGACTAAGACTGGACCATCAGCTGGTTTAGGTACCAAGAGTATCTTCTGGATCTCTGTCCTGCACTGGACCAGCTGCTCCGGTTCAGACCAACATGATCTTTCAGCTGGAGCTGCTGACAGGTCGGACATCTCTGTTACCATGACGACCGTATGGGACGAATACTGGAGATTAAAGCCAGATCCTAAAACATCCCATAACTGTGTCTGGACAGAAAAACATTAAAATACATTTTGCAGCGAAGAACGGGATCTGTAGAGTTGTCTTTTAAAATAAAACTAAGATGTCACGGAAAGGTTGGTACGAACTGATGTGATTCAGCAATGATGAATAAAGTTTTTATTGAATGTTTAGGCAACTTTCAGAGTCTGATATGGAGTCAGCTGCAGGTGCTGCAGATCCAGAAAGTGTTTCTCCGGTGATGGACCGGGATCTAGACCGGTTTCTCCTCCTGCAGATGCAACACTCAGAGTTACAGCAACTTTGTTCTTTATTTCTCACGTTTGCACCTTGATAATCCTGCGGCACAATTTGTCTTTCTGCAGTGGAGGAATCAGATTGCGATGCTTCATGTTTTAAATATAAGTTTATATTGTTCATATTGCTTATGAGAGAGGTGATCGCAGACATCTACAATGTGTAAGACTCAATACACGTGTACATTGGTCTTAATCCGTCAGTATATAATACGCGTGACAGTAAAGCGGAACGAGGAGTCGTTTTTCGTCCACAAAGTTAAGTTCTGGTGTCGGTTCTTAAAATACAAACAAGAAAAGCAGATTGTAATGATGTACTAACACTGCCCATAAACATTCACAAACCCTTAAGATAATAATAAAACCACAACTCTTCACGGAACGCAACACAAAGCAAAGAACAACATTACCCGTAATGCATTGCAGCTTAAATCAGAAGAAATGCCCCAAATAAATTATTTTTTCCTGGACTTAACTTTTGACAGGATGTTTTTTTTAATTTGTTTTACTTGTTTTTGCAAGTTCCTTGTTAGGATGAGCGTTTTTTAATGGATAATTAGGGCCCGAGCACCTTCAGTGCGAAGGCCCTATTGTATCTGTAGGAATTCTTCGCGTTATTTTTCTGACGAAAGGAAGGCCTTTTTGCCCCCCTAAACGTGCCCAAAAAGTCACCAAATTTTGCATGCAAGTCAGGCCTGGCGAAAAATTTGATATTTAATGGTTTGCATTAATGGGCGTGGCAAAATGGCTCAACAGCGCCCCCTTGAAAACTTTGTGCCTCAAGCCCCACGATACGGTTTGACGTACATGCACGAAAATCGGTACACACCTGTATCATGGCACAACTTAAAGAAAAGTCTCTTGGGGTCATGCCCGAAACCGAACAGGATGTCGGCCATTTTGAATTTGCCGTGTCATTTTGGCGAAATTTATGCCATTCCTTCGGCAGTTAATACAGGTGTGTTATACATCAAAATGTGCGTCTCCATCCTCTGACACCACGCATTACTTTTCTCTTTCAAAAGCATTACCGTGGCGACGCTAGATGCCAAAAAGCCAGCCCACCCTTCATCTGATTGGTTCCGACAGAAAAAACTTTGCGCCTCAAGCCCCATAATACGGTTTGACGTACATGAACGAAAATCGGTACACATCTTTATCATGTCGCTACTTAAAGAAAAGTCTCTTGGCGCCATGGCCGAAACCGAACAAGAAGACGGCCATTTTGAACATTCTTAATTAATCACGTAATTTTGGAGCAATATATGCCATTCCTTCGAGAATTAATACGGCCCGAACCGTATCGTGAACCCAGATGTGTTATACATCAAAATGTGCGTCTCCATCCTGCGACTACGCGCATTACTTTTCTCTTTCAAAAGTGTTACCGTGGCGACGCTAGACACCAAAAAGCGCGGCACCCTTCATCTGATTGGTCCATATTTGATAGTTCCCCAAAAGTCACCAAATTTTGCATGCAAGGCAGGCCTGGCGATAAATTTGATATTTCATGGTTTGTATTAATGGGCGTGGCAAAATGGCTCAACAGCGCCCCCCGGAAAACTTTGTGCCTCAAGCCCCATAATACGGTTTGCCGTACATGCACAAAAATCGGTACACACCTGTATCATGTCGCAACTTAAAGAAAAGTCTCTTGGCGCCATGGCCGAAACCGAACAGGAAGTCAGCCATTTTGAAATAATTGTGTAAATTTGGCGCAATTTATGCCATTCCTTCGGCAATTAATACGGCCCGAACCGTAACGTGCACCCAGGTGTGTTATACATCAAAATGTGCGTCTCCATCTTGCGACTATGCACATTACTTTTCTCTTTCAAAAGTGTTACCGTGACGACGCTAGATGCCAAAAAGCGCGCCTCCCCTTCATCTGATTGGTCCATATTTGATAGTTCTCCAAAAGTCACCAAATTTTGCATGCAAGCCAGGCCTGGCGATAAATTTGATATTTCATGGTTTGCATTAATGGGCGTGGCCTAACGGCTCAACAGCGCCCCCTAGAATACTTTTCTCTGCCATAACTTTGGAAAGGTTTGACATAAAGAGTCGTGGGTGGCGTCATTGGACGCTGTATTGAGTCCTTGACCTTCTTTGGCCTGAATTAGCCCCGCTCTTCTTCTGATTGGTTGTCCCTTTTTTCTGCTATAACTTTTGAATGGTTTAACATAGGAAGTTGTGGGTGGTGTCATTTCTGATATGCTTATGGGGGCGGTGGCCGTGAGTGCGAGGGCCCGTTCATCGCTGCTTGCAGCTTTAATTATCTTTATTATCATATTCAAATATATGTATTTGAGGGAGGAGACAGGGCGGAGTGTTGTGCTCCTGCATGTGCACTCAAATCCACGCTGCGTCCCCTGCGTGGATTTGGGCGTACGCAAAGTTTTGAACATCTGAATAATTTTTTGCGTACGCAAAAATTCCACGCATGGATTCACGTTGAAATTCACGCACTCTTTGTACATGAGGCCCCAGATCCGTCTGGTGTGGGAGACTGCTGGTTGTCTGTGTACCAGAGGCTGATACAGGGGGAGGAGGTGAATCAGATCGTGATCAGATCTTCCAAGGGGGGGGTGATGTATATGCCTCCTTAAGGTTGGCATAAAAAAGGTCCAGTGTTTTATCTCCTCTGGTGCTGCAGGTGACGTACTGGCTGAAGGTTGGCAGTGTGGATGAAGGAGAGGCATTAAAGGAGCATGAGGCTCCTCTTAAGAAATTAGACTCTATAGCGCCACCCTTCACCACGACGGTCGTCGGGGGTACTGCAGCCAACAGCGAAGCCGGCACGGGAGAACGGGGAGAACGTGCTTGCAGCGTCATTTGACGTCATATCCGCAGGGCAGCGCGGGAAAAGCGGCCCCAGCCTTGCAGCACATTTTGCAGCACACAGCCTGTTCAAGGCAACGGACAGATATACTAGAGGGCTCACTCTTTTTGGTTTGGAACGCTTCATCTGACATTATTACTAGAAAAATTAAAACGTATACAATTTTTTTTCATAAATCCAGCCTCAAGCTCCTTTAAGTCCCCGGTAATTAGGAGGAGGGCATGTGGTTGCTGTGTTTCCAGCCTGCTTATACTGCTGTGTAGGACATCGCGGGCTGAGTCGGCATTAGCAGAGGGGGGGACGTACGCAGCTATCTCAATAACGTGCGAGAGTTCCCGCGGCAGGTAGTATGGCCTCATGCTAACGGCTAGCAGCTCAATGTCCGTGCTGCAGAGTTGTTCTTTGATAGTGATGTGCCCAGGGTTAAACCATCTATCCTTCACAAACACAGCGAGCCCCCCTCCTTTTCTCTTACCGCTCTCCCGTGTCCTGTCTGCCCTTATCAGGTTAAATCTGTCCAGAGTAACGTCAGAGTCCGGTGTTTGCTCTGTTAGCCAAGTCTCCGTGAACAGCAGCATGCTGCATTCCCGGTATTCCCGTTGGTGCTAGCACCGTTAGCTCATCCATCTTGTTCCCGATGGATCTTACATTCCCCGGTGATGATGGTGGGGAGTGTCGGCTTGAAGCGCTTCTTCTTTTTCCGGCACATAACACCCAAGCGTTGTCCCCTTTTCCTCCTCTTCAGTTCGGGGGGAACGTCAGGCTTGTTGCCGGTTAGCTTCCCTTGGCTACAGAGGGCTAACAGCTGATCACGGCTGTAAACAATGGAGCGTTTACTTCCTGTTTCGGTGGTTGCTGGGGTGATGAACCAGGTGAAAAATAGTAGAAATAATAGGGCCAGCCTCACAGATTTTGCAAACATGATGTCGCCGGATAGAAAAAAAAAACACACGTTTTCACAGAAAACAGGATATACAGACGAGTCGATGGAGCTGCTGCAAACGAGTCACCACTAGCGCGGCGCCATCTTTAGAATAAAAAAGGATAAAAATGTGCGTAGAGATACGCACATTTTCCCGTTAAGTTTTTTTTTTTAAGCGTTGCGTAGAAGGTGCCGTGCGCATCTTTCAAGCTCTGTTTTGTGCGCACGCAAGCTTGATAAATGAGGCCCCTGAGCTTCTTTTCATGCAAACCCATGATCTGTCATTTTAGTAGCCAGTTGCATATTGTGGGAAACATAACACGCTGATTTATGGTGTCCTTGGCTCTGAGGATGAGCACATTGTGGGCCTCTTCTTCTTGTTATCAATAAATCCCACCCAGGTCCCACTATCCTGCATCAACCTGTTTACATCAGAGCAAAGGCATGTTTAAGTGTACTCTCTGAGGCAGGTTATGTGGCTAGCTCATAACCTGACCCGTATCACTGAATATAAAAAGACAGGCAAACATGGTAACTCAGGGGAACAGGGGAATTTATGGTATCCAGCAATGTAAAAGGGGGTATTGGGGGGTTGCATGTTTTACCACCACATCCTGAAACGTTGACTTGATTAAGTTCATGATGGGGGGGCAGTAGCTCAGGTGGTAGAGTGGGTCGTCCAATGATCGGAAGGTTGGTTCGAATCCCGCTCTGTCCCAGTTTGCTGTCGTAGTGTCCTTGGGCAAGACGCGCAAAATGGCAGCAAAGCTTCTGTCAGTCTGCAGGGCAGCTGTGGCTACAAAAACGTAGCTACCACCACCGGAGAGAATGTGTATGAATGAATAATGATAATCTCTGTAAAGCGCTCTGGGTGCCTTGAAGGGCGCTATATAAAACCAAGTCGTTATTATTATGTTCATAGTATCACTACAGTGCTCGATGCGAGTGCTTGCACACACACACACACACACACACACACACACACACACACACACACACACACACACACACACACACACACACACACACACACACACACACACACACACACACACACACACACACACACACACACACACACACACACACACACACACACACACACACACACACACACACACACACACACACACACACACACACATGAATAGGTAAGTGTAAGACATGGACAAATTTATTATTATTATTATTTTTTTTAAATATTTTTATCCCCGATTCTTTTCCCCATTTTTTCATCAACCAGTGCTCTACCTAAGTGACAGTCCTTGGCATTGCCATCCTCTACCAACCCGGGGAGGGCCCTGCACTGAGCTCAGGTCTCCTCCTTAACCTGAGGAGTGAGCAGGCCGCTTCTTTTCACCAGACAGGGTGAGGCTTCTCCGGCCGGACGTAGCGCGTGGAAGGATCACGTTATTCCGGCCAGATCCTCCCCACCCCATCTGGCGCCCCGGCTGGCCAAACTGTGTGCATGTTTTTGTGAGGGAAGCTCACATTGCTACCCAAGGGAACACGGGGAGAACATGCAAACTCCACACAGAAAGGCCCTTTCTCCAACCCCACCCAGGGTGTGGGTGCTGAAGTCATTTATTTTCTTTATTTATTTATTTTATTCATATGCACAATGATAACACAGTAATTATTTTAACATACAAGGACGAATAATTGTGCAGGAGAGGAAAATAAGCCCTAGGGGCTTATAAAAAATCATCCCCCCTCAATACAAAATCACAAAACAAATCAATCAATAGAAAAAGAATAGAAAGGAAAAAAGAAAAGGTAAAAGAAACAAAGAAAAACACAATAAACACACAAACAAAAATATCCATAAAATGGCAATTTCATTTCGATAAGAATAGCCTATTAATTTTGCCTAGATAAAAGATACCCCACCGAGCTGGTCCTAAACATTTTTAAGGATGACGCTAACTTAAGAGACCTATCAAATTCCATGGCCCTCAACTCTGGAACTCTTTAAAGGATTGGTGACTGCAGGTACGACAAAGAGGTAAGTGAAAGTTCTTCCCACCTCTAACTGAATAAGAGTGAATATCTGATAACAGAAAAAAAATGTGAAAAGTGCCTGGAATGTCTTGTTTGGAATTAATGAACCTAAACATAAACAGGCATGTTTGAAACATATTAATAGAAAAAATTGATAATAATTTAAATTTGCTAAATAAGGGTGCAGAAGGTGCTTGATGAGTAGAATATGAAATCATTCTTAAAAATCTTTTCTGAATTAAAAATAATTGGTTAAGGTACGAATAAGAAGCGCCCCAAACAATGTTGCAATATGACAAGTATGGATGAATTAGACTATAATATAATATAATATCATGAGACAGGACTGATTAACGATGAAAGAAACTCTTCTAATAATACCATAGGACTTCATAATTTCTTTGCATACATAAATGTGTTTACCCCAGGACAATCTTTCATCCACAAGTACACCAAGGAATTTTACACATGAAACTTGTTGGATTTCAATATTATTAATTTGGAGCTTTAAAGAGCATATTGCAGGTTGGAGACCCCTGTGAATCAATGTGTAGGAAAATAATGTAGGAACTGAATTTTCATTGAAATACGCATACTACAGTGACCTCCGGAGTTGTTTTTGTGAGAGTATTTTACTTCTGCATCTGAAAAAGCTGAACCGGAAGTGACGTAGCGGGAGGGAGCGCGGTGAATTTCAACAATAGGAAAAATAATCGATCTTAATGTTAGTTGTGACACTGAAGAGGTTGGGAATGTGTATTCACACCAATATGACGGGCCACAGCCTTATAATTACGAACCTGTTAGGGCCCCCACGTTCTTTTGATTGACAGCTGAAACTCGCTTTTAAAAAGGCTGATATATGGGTCCGCGTTACACCAACGCAGACCATACGGCGTAGGTTACGCGGCGACGCACCGAACGCTGCGCGCGCCGCGTAACCTACGCCGTAGGCTACGCCGTTGATTTTACGCGGAACCATAAATCAGCCTTTATTCACCGCAGCACCCGCCCGTGCGCTCCTGAAAGAAACTCCGAAAATAACTCCTAAAAGATGGGTGAGTACTTGTAATCTGTCTACGTTTGTACTTTCTAAACAGAAAACAAGCTTATTATTAGGGCCCGAGCACTTGCAGTGCAAAGGCCCTATTGTATTTGCAGGAATTTTTATTATTAGGGCCCGAGCACTTGCAGTGCGAAGGCCCTATTGTATTTGCAGGAATTTTTATTATTAGGGCCCGAGCACCTTCAGTGCGAAGGCCCTATTGTATCTGTAGGAATTATTAGGGCCCGAGCACTTGCAGTGCGAAGGCCCTATTGTATTTGCAGGAATTATTCTTTTTCTTCTTCTTCTTATTGTTCTGACAAAAGGAAGGCCTTTTTGCCCCCTAAACGTGCCCAAAAAGTCACCAAATTTGGCATGCAAGCCAGGCCTGGCGAAAAATTTGATATTTAATGGTTTGCATTCATGGGCGTGGCAAAATGGCTCAACAGTGCCCCCTTGAAAACTTTGTGCCTCAAGCCCCACGATACGGTTTGACGTACATACACGAAAATCGGTACACACCTGTATCATGGCACAACTTAAAGAAAAGTCTCTTGGCCTCATGCCCGAAACCGAACAGGAAGTCGGCCATTTTGAATTAATCGTGTCATTTTGGCGCAAATTATGCCATTCCTTCGGCAGTTAATACGGCCCGAACCGTAACGTGCCCCCAGGTGTGTTATACATCAAAATGTGCGTCTCCATCCTCCGACACCACGCATTACTTTTCTCTTTCAAAAGCGTTACCTTGGCGACGCTAGACGCCAAAAAGTGCGCCCTCCCTTCATCTGATTGGTCCATGTTTGATAGTCACCAAATTTTGCATGCAAGCCAGGCCTGGCGATACATTTGATATTTCATGGTTTGCATTAATGGGCGTGGCCTAACGGCTCAACAGCGCCCCCTAGAATACTTTTCTGTGCCATAACTTTTGAATGGTTTGACATAGAGAGTTGTGGGTGGTGTCATGGGACTCGATATTGAGTCCTTGACCATAATTGGTGAAAATTAGCTCCGCCCCTTCTTCTGATTGGTTGTCCATATTTCCTGCCATAAATTTTGAATGTTTTGACATAGAGAGTCGTGGGTGATGTCACCTGAATCGATATTGAGTCCTTGAGCTTCATTGGCCTGAATTAGCCCCGCCCCTTCTTCTGATTGGTTTTCCCGATTTTCTACTATAACTTTTGAATGGTTTGACATAGAGAGTCGTGGGTGGTGTCATTGGACGCTGTATTGAGTCCTTGACCTTCTTTGGCCTGAATTAGCCCCGCCCATTCTTCTGATTGGTTGTCCCGATTTTCTACTATAACTTTGGAATGGTTTAACATAGAGAGTCGTGGGTGGTGTCATCAGATTCTGTATGGAGTCCTTGACTTTCATTGGCCTGAATTAGCCCCGCCCCTTCTTCTGATTGGCGTGTACCTTTTTTCTGCTATAACTTTTGAATGGTTTAACATAGAAAGTCGTGGGTGGTGTCATTTCTGATATGCTTATGGGGGGCGATGGCCGTGAGTGCGAGGGCCCGTTCATCGGTGCTTGCAGCTTTAATCTTCTCTTTTTTCTGATTAAATGCATCCGAAATAGCATCCGGGTATTTTTAAAACAGAATATTTCCCCCCTTTCGTTTATAAAATAATTTGTAATCACATTACATCGTTGTTAAAAAAAAAAAAACCCTCCACACAAAACCGAAGATCTGCGTTTTTTACCACATTCATAAGCATTCCAAACCTGTAGATCATCTGTTCTTTCGGCCTTCGGGCCTGCCTCCGTGGAGCAGCTCCCCCGGGATCCGCATCTCCTTCTCGGTAACGAGCCCGAGTCCCCCTGTGTCCCACCACGGAGCTCTACGCCGTAGGGTACGGCGTAGGGCTGCGCGTCGCCGCGTACCCTACGGCGTAGGCTCTGCGTCGGTGTAACGCAGTAAACGGTGGTCAAGAGCAGAGACCATTTATTTAATACATAGCTTGGAGAACAGATGGTGGATCATCTGTAGTCCTGTAGTAAACAAAGGTCGCACGTTAGACGTCAGACTCAGAGCAGATTTGTTGTTGTTTTGGAGCATAATGTGACGTTCGAAAACGCAAAACTCCGGTTGTCTCTGTCTACACGCATCTACATAAACGGAGTTTTCAAAAATCTTCACTTTTCCCGGAGTTTTTTTAAACATTCGTTTATATGCGTTTTTAGATATTGCGAAATATCTTCGGTTTAGCAGATACCCGGCTACGTGTGTACGGGGTCTGCGCAGTCAGAGCTGTGGAGATGTCTCCCTGCTGCTACGTCATATGACGCGGTGTTTGAAAAAAAAAGCGTTTTTAGGAACTTTGCTAAAATCAGCCACTTTTTCCTCTGAATACGTGCCCTTATGTCTTGTAAAACATATTAAATCCTACATTAACTTCTCACATAGTCATTTTCACATAAGGTCAGGTATAATTTTTGAAAAAACCCTAACCTGCAATATGCTCTTTAAATCCTGCTCAGGAAAAAAATTGTTTTTGTTTCTAAAAGGAATATAATTTGATTTATTTATATTCAAGGAAAGCTTGTTCGTCTGAAACCATCTTGAGGCATATTCCAACATGGTATTGGCATTTCTGATTAAACATTCAAAATTAGAGTGAGACATGACAAAGTTAGTATCGTCCGCAAATAAAATGGGCAGGGAGGACTCAGACATTCCAGCAAAATCATTAATACAAATTAGAAACAGAAGGGGCCCAAGAATTGACCCTTGAGGCACACCATAACATAATTTTTCTTTCTTAGATTCATGACCATTAATATAAACATATTGTTCTCTGTTACAAAGGTAATCTTTAAACCATGTGATCACAACATCTTGAAGACCATATCTATGGAGTTTTGACAAGAGAATACCATGGTCAACGCCAACGGTGTCAAACGCTTTTGAGAGATCCAAGAAAATTCCTATAGCAAACATATTTTTGTCCAGAGCAGTAGAGATTTTATCGATAAGTTGCAATAAAGCCATATATGTTGAATGCTTTTTGCGAAAACCATATTGTTGTTTGTACAATATGTTATTATCATTGAGATGTGTAATAACTCTTGTGTAAATTAACTTTTCCAGGACCTTGGAAAAGCAAGGCAAAATAGATTTTGGTCTATAATTGTTAAAAACACTGGGTTTTCCTTCTTTAAAAAGAGGTAAAACCTTTGCCACTAGTAGTGAACCAAGGTTTATTAAAACCATATCTTTTATTGATTTTCAGGCTCACAGGTGGAAAACACTCATTGTATGCGGTCTTAAACATATGAATATAGGATTGATAAGCCTTGTTGGCATGCTGCTGATCATAAACATCATCCCAATTTACTTTTCCAAGCATTTCTCCATAGCGTTTGATGTTATCTTCATTAAATTTATGAAAGCCTATTCTGACATTTGAACCCTTGTGTTTGAGACTATTACTTTTAGTGATATGAAATACAGGAAAGTGGTCAGAAATGTCAGAATATAATATTCCTGAGTTATCTGGATAATCAAATATGTTAGTTATAATGTTATCAATAAGAGTAGCTGTTTTACAGGTTACTCTGGTTGGTTTATCAATAAGAGGAAAAAAATAAGATGAATACATTTAGAAAATTAACAGTAGCAGAATGGCTCTCAGTATTGATCAGATTGATGTTGAAATCTCCAAGCAAACCTTCCTTATTGATAACATCCAGTAAAGCTGTGAGTGTGTCATTGAAATAATTAACTTCTGCATGAGGTGGACAATAAATACAACCAATTATGACATTTCTGCTACCATAAACAGGGCAAGCTATTAATTCCAAAAAGACGGATTCAAACTCAGTTTCCTTTGAGTATAATTCCAAATCTTTCCTTGATTTAAATTGATATCGATTATGAACAAAAACAGCAACTCCTCCTCCAACTCTTTCCTTTCTATTTGAAAATACTAACGTGTACTGAGGTATGTTGTACAGCTCAACACTTTTATCAGAGAGCCATGTTTCCGTCAAAGCAATGATTGAAAATTCATGTTTAAGAGTTGACAAGAAATGCACATATTGACCATTATTTTTAGGAAGGCTGCGTATATTTAAGTGAATTGTAGAAAAGGCATTGAATTTACTGGTTAAGTTGCCAGTCAATGTATGAAATTCCTCTTCATTATAGTACTTACATGAATTAGACTCACTATTTAATCTGCTAAAGAAATTAACATCTAGGTCATGTAAATCCATACAATCCATAAAATTATAATCACTTGCGGTGAATGGGCTAAAAGATCCAACCATGAGAAGATCATGTTGAAATCAGCTCCAGTGCATACCTGTTCCCCCATACCTGTCATGGGGGAACTAACACGCACTTCTGAGACGGCTGCACTAACAGCTGTGCCTCCAAATTTGTAATTTATTAATTAAAATGTTATTTCGTTGGCTCAATGACAAATAAAAAATCTTGAATCGTTGAACTTTCAGTAGGATAAATAATGACCTCCATTTTGTACTTGCTTAATTTTAAGAACTGATGAAGACAAGATAAGCTTTTCTTTTTTATATTATTTTGTGAAATGTAAAAACTTGTACCTGACAGTATAAATGCTTAAACCTTAATATAGTTATATAAAACTGCATGCGGCTTAGATATGTATACAATAACAAGTAAAAGGTATATTTCAGTTTGGCATGTAATAAACCTTTCTCTTTATGCCAAATATCTTTTATACTGAATACAGATTTGAGAAACACTTCATTCATCATCATGTGAAATTACAACGTTACAATATAAATTAGGAGTCAGTTAAATTATAAAACAAGCTGATGCTTTGAAAGTGTAGCAGAGGGACAGAGAGAAACAAGGTTGACATTTCCAGAGATCACCATGATTGGGATGATTGAGTTGTGTTTTTATCTACAACTGATCTGATACATGTAACGTCTTCCAGTACAACACATCTCTCAATAGAAAGCAAGGATGGGAACTCACAGCCAGGAGTTCATTCATTATCTGGGGTCCAGGCGTACTCCCTCACAGTAGCTTCCAGGATTACATCTGTTGTTAACAAGCACTGTAGTTCCTCCACTTATTCTTTCTACTCTGTTTTTGTAATCTCTACCAGTATGAAAGGTAGAGAGAAGCTTGAAGTCCATTTCTTGGTGCAGCAGCAAGCTCAGAGTCTCAATGGCAATTAAAGAAGATATGGTTAAACATTTTCCCTCTTGCTCGCCATTTTTCTCTTGCTAAACTTCTTCAATATACCATATTTTGGAGCATTTATTGGGTTTAAGAGGTATTCAAAGACTGAGTGAGCTATTAATGTAGTACTACATAAAAGACCGGGCATAGCAAGAAATCAGTTAATGCTTTTATAGATGGATCCAGTGAACATGGGATATGAAAATGCTCTTTTATGACTAATTCCAGGTAACTGCAACCTCAACTGCAAGTCTTTGCACAACTACGTTTATCCTTCTAATCACTTCTTATTGATACATTCATGGCAACTGTTTATAGAGTTTAGACAAACAGCAACCTTTTTGGAATAATGTGCTCCAAACAGAAACAAATTGGGGGTGGGCAATGAGGACATGGTGTCCTTAGTTTTACACAGAAGCATATCACATCTACTTGGATTGTTAGTAATTTGTTAAATAAATAACTGAAAACGGCTTTTTCCATGCGTTCACTATATGCAGTCTTTATCCAAAAAATTAGTTTTTTCAATATGTTGAAAAACTCAACTGTTATAAAGTACTTATTTCTTCATGACCACAAAAACCACTTTAAGCTATTTAATTCTCTATGAGGATTGAGTGTCAGTGTGGGAAGCCATGCTATGGGGAGACGTGAAAACTGTACCACACATACAGGTATATATAAAGATGCTTCTCTTAAGAGGACATAATACAAACAAAAATTAAGTCAGCATTTATGTATTTGTCTGACCCCTTGGGCCCATTACACATGAATGAAAGAAAACGGCCCACATCCGTACGCTATGAATGTGAAGGCATTTGGCTCTGGACTCCAGAGGCGGTTAAGCTTTGCCCCATCACCCCCTACCCTCACCTCCCGTCAGAATGAAGGTTGTTAATTTGTTGCGCTTGACCCCGGGCTTTGTGCCTGATGTGTATCTAGTTTGTAAAAAGTGCTTTTATCTGGTTTCTAAATATGTCTATGCTCACAGGGTTATGGTGCTTTTATATTCAGCGGGGAGGGAGACAATGGGCAAAGAGGCATTGCTGCTGACCCCCAATCTCCCCCTCCACTTTTCTTACTCTTTCAGTCCCACTTTCCTCTCTCTTGCTCCCTGGCCCCTTGTGCACCGATATGCATGGGCAAACATTTGCATGCACACAAACATACACTTTCTCTCTCAGATTCAGGGTGTTTTACATAGAGACACGCACGCAGAGACACGCACACGCACACGCACACGCACACACACACACACACACACACACACACACACACACACACACACACACACACACACATTAATGCACTTGCAAACACAGACACACAAATGCTTGGACCCTGTTGTTCCATACCCACCCCCTGTGGCCCTTTTGGCTTCTGTTTGTGTCCCCTGTGTATAGGGTCACCAGGACATTCTTCCCTGTCCCTTGGCTCTGTTCATCCGGCTGGAACAGACTAGGACCCAAAAAAACAATCCATGCCAACCGTACAATGTATTATGAAACAAATAATTTACAATTAATTTATCACTGCAAATGAATTATTACCCAAGGAAATCTATATTTTCATAATTTACACAGAAGTTTTAAAGCAAAAGTGAAGGTTCTCATTATTAAGGGGAAGGAAAAATCCAAACCTACATAGCCCTGTGTGAAAATAGGATTGCCCCCTAAACCTAATAACTAGTTGGGCCCTCAGCAGCAACAACTGGAATCAAGCGTTTGCCATAACTGGCAATGAGTTTTTTCCAGCGCTGGGGAGGAATTCTGGCCCACTCATCTTTGCAGAATTGTTGTAATTCAGCCACACACAGGAGGGTTTTAGAGCATGAACCTCCTTTTTAAGGTGATGCCACAGCATCTCAATGGGATTCATGTCTGGACTTTGACTAGGCCACTCCAAAGTCTATTTTGTTTTTCTTAAGCCTTTCAGAGGTGACTTGCTGGTGTGTGTTTTTGATTATTGTCCTGCTGCAGAACCCTGCAGAAGAGTGGCTTCAGCTTGAGGTCACCTAACAGGACATTCTCCTTCTGGATTTTTTGGTAGACAGCAGAATTCATGGTTCCATTTATCACAGCAAGTCTTCCAGGTCCTGAAGCAGCAAAACAGTCCCAGACCATCACACCACCACCATATTTTACTGTTGCTATGATGTTCCTTTTCTGAAATGCTGTGTTATTTTTACGCCAGATATAATGGGACATACACCTTCCAAAAAGTTCAACTTTTTTCTCGTCAGTCCACAGAGTATTGCAGCAGTGGTTTTGGTCTTGGAACTCTGCCATGCAGCCATTTTTGCCCTGTCTCTTTCTTATGGTGGAGTCATGAACAATGACCTTAATTGAGGCAGGTGAGGCCTGCAGTTCTTTGGATTTCGCTCTGGGGTCTTTACTGACCTCTTGGATGAGCCGTCGCTGCTCTTGGGGTCATTTTGGTCGGCCGGCCTTCTGGGAAGGTTCACCACTGTACCATGTTTTCTCCATTTGTGGATAATGACTCTCACTGTGGTTTGCTGGAGTCCCAAAGCTTTAGAAATGGCTTTGTAATCTTTTCCAGACTGATAGATCTCAATTACTTGTTTCTCATTTGTTTCTGAATGTCTTTGGATCGCAGAATGATGTCTAGCTTTTGAGGATCTGTTGGTCGACTTCACTTTGTCAGGCAGGTCCTATTTAAGTGATTTCTTGATTGAGAACAGGTGTGGCAGTAATCAGGCCTGGGTGTGGCTAGAGAAATTAAACTCAGCTTTCCAAGATGTGATAAACCACAGATAGTTTATGTTTTAACAGGGGGGGGAATCACTTTTTCACACAGGACTATGTAGGTTTGGATTTTTTTTCCCCCTTAATAATAAAAACCTTCATTTAAAGGAACATGAGGCAAGAATAAGAAATGAGAATCATTAGCGCCACGATGACCGTCGGGGTTCCTGCAGCCAAATGCGAAGCCGGCACGGGAACGCGCACAGACTCCTCACAGCACTGCAGGTGATGTGACTGAGCTGTTTACGGTGTTTATGTGAGCATATGCATCATGTCAAGCGATGAAGTAAGTAACTAACAATGTTCATTTTAATCTAACTTTAGAAAACAAGTATGGCGTCAGCAACTATTCACTGTCTGTTACACAGCTGTGGACTAAGTTACTTCTTTGCAGCTAACGCTACTTAGCACGTTAGGCCACTCCGACTCCTTGGTAATCTCATGTGATTTTCAAATCAAGCTCTAAATATGACTTACAATGTTATCTTACCTGGTCAGTAGGAAATGAGCCATGTCAGCATCTGTTTTCAGTCCCAATTCAAGTTGAAGCTGCATCCATGGCTCAAATGCGTATCCAATGTTTACTCGTGTGCCTGCCCGTTTTTGCTCGTAATTTCTTTTTGGCTCTCGACTTGTCTCTGATAAAGGGCCCAGAATTGCAGCACATTTTGAAGCACACAGCCTGTTCAAGGCAACGGAGAGATACGCTAGAGGGCTCATTATTTTTGGTTTGGAACGCTTCATCGGACATTATTACTAGAAAACTTAAAACGTATACGCATTTTTTTCATAAATCCTGCCTCATGCTCCTTTAAAAACTGCATTTTGCGTGTACTTGGGTTATCTTTGTCTAATATTTGAATTTGTTTGATGATCTGAAACATTTAAGTGCGACAAACATGCAAATAAATAAGAAATCAGGAAGGGGGCAAACACGTTTTAACACAACTGTGTATATATACACACACACACACACACACACACACACACACACACACACACACACACACACACACACACACACACACACACACACACACACACTATATCCAGTTTGAATGACCACTACATTACTACAAGTTAAATGTTGAGTAATGATAGAATAATAAGGAATTAAAGAATTTCCTGTGTTTGTCACCAGTGTATAAAAAACACAGAAAATATTCAAGACATTCATAAATTATTCCTAACAATGTCTTATGAATGACTCATTCGCAAATATAATTTTTACAACTGCATAATTTCAAATCAGACAAGGTTTCGCGCCCCCCCAGAGATCTCTGGCGTCCCCCCAGGGGCCGGACCCCAGGTTGGGAGACACTGACTTAGAAAACACCATCATACAATCATCTTGTCATAATGCAGCTTACTCAGTGCTGAGTCATGCAAAGAGCTGGGGAAATATTCTAACTAATTCTGATGTTTACTAGATGCAGAAGTGCCCCTTAAAGAGCTGAGTCTTTATTTTGCTCTTAAAAGTAGGTACAGACCCTGCAGATCGGACTGAGTTTGGTAGGTCATTCCACCATCGGGGAACAAAGAAGAGTCTAGCTACCGATTTCACGGCACGTTGTGGTGGGAGCACCAGGTGTCTTTGACTGTCTGAGCAGAGCTGTCGAGAGGGACTGTATCTCTGGATGAAAGAGTGAAGGTAGGCAGGAGCTGTCTGGGTAATCCACATTTTGGCTTTGGTAAGCCAAAAGCAGAGTTTTGGACTTGATACGCACTGCAACTGGAAGCCGGTGCAGAGGGATTAGCAGCGGAGTGACATGAGCTCTCTATGGTTGATTGAAGACCAGGCGTGCTTCTACATTCTGGATCATCTGCAGAGGGTTAACTGAGCCCGCAAGAAGGCCAACCAACAAGGAATTACAGTAGTCAATGTGTGACATGAACACAGCCTGAACCTAGAGGTGTATGTTCTGTCCGGTAGGGTCTGATTTTCCTGATGTTGTAAAGCACGAATCGGCAAGAATGGGAAACCGAGGCATCACAGTCCTTAAAAGGTCAGCTAGCTGTCTAATATGACACAAAGATTCCTAGCAGAAGATGTGGGCACAAGTGTGGTGGAATCCAGCTGCACGCTTATCTGAGGAGGAGAGGAATGACTGGCTGGACAGACAATAAGCTCAGTCTTGGACATATTTAGCTGAAGGTGACGGTCCTTCATCCATGCAGAGATATCAGAGAGACGGGCTGATATTCGCATTGATAGGGCAGTGTTGTCAGGTGGGAAGGAAAGGAAGAGCTGGGTGTCATCGGCATAGCAGTGGTAGGAGAAGCCATGAGAGCTGATGATTTCACCTAAAAAAAGATCTACAGTATCCATCCATCCATCCATCCATCCATCCATCCATCCATCCATCCATCCATCCATATAAAAAAATATATATATATCTGTACAAAACAGAAAACAGGATTGCTTGGCTTCTTGTTCACTTTGACCATATTTTATATTACGTAGTACTTATTCATACTTATTCATCTATATTCTGCAAGAGCAGAAAACACCTGTGTGGTGCCAGAATGTAATGTGAGGTCTTGTTGTGCTGTGATTGTCTATGTGTAGTAAGTGTGGACCATCTGCAAGATGTGCCTATCTTGAGGAGAATGTCTGCTTGTAATGTGTATCTATATTTTGCTATTTGTGTGCGTAAGGAATGTAAGCAGTGTGTGTCTTTTAGAATGTGTGTAATGAGGGGATTCAGGGGGAGCTGTGATTATTCTCACCTCCTGTGGAGCAGCTCTTCTGGCTCCTTGGGCCCCAGGGAAAGCGCCCTGTATTTAGTGTGTGGGAACACACATTCTGCCCCCTTATTGCTGCATTGTTGCAGCCTCGCTCTTTTCTTCTCTTCTTTTAACTAATTGAATTCTTGACTCCTGAACCACAGGGACTGCTCGAGAGAGACCAAAGAAAAAGACATGAATTTAAGGCTTTTTTTTCCTTTTTTTGTGGTTGAGTGGGGCAGACCAGTGGGAGTGAGTGTGCAAGGTTCAGTGGTGATGGTGGACGAGATGGTGGTGGGAGTGCAGTCAGAGAGCTGGCTGGGTGGCTACCACGGCATCACCCTGTACTTACTGGAGGTCAAAGGTCTTCCTTTCATGGCGGAGGCCAGAAAGTGGAAATCCAAAGTGGTTTATCCAACAACATTCACCTTTTGGAAACTTTCCAATGTATTTTTGGCTCTTGTGATATTTTGGTAGTTGTGCTTGAGGAATTGCAGATAAAAAAAGCATAATCGTTTAGGAAGGCATTTGTTCATTTATAATGCATCCATATATTTATTTATCACATAACGTATATTTATTTATTTTTATTTTTTTTATTTTATTTTTTTTTTTACCTTGTCTGCACACATATTAATGATTGATACCATGATAATGTGCATTATTACTGAACAAGAGATGGCAGCTTAGGTGGAGACCTCTCGACTAAAGGGTAATTAATGAGCTTCAAAGTCAAAATTATAGAAGTGCTCACTACTAACGGAGATATCTGGAAAGAGGGCAAGAAATGACGTCCAAAACAAGAGTTAAAAAAGAGCGTT
This sequence comes from Cololabis saira, assembly GCF_033807715.1. Lineage (NCBI taxonomy): Eukaryota > Metazoa > Chordata > Actinopteri > Beloniformes > Belonidae > Cololabis > Cololabis saira. Next base: position 43,531,158 of record NC_084603.1, on the reverse strand, counting down.
CAAGGTGGCGCTGGGAGAGACGACGAAGCATAGTGGCATGAGGAGGCTAATGTTACCGTTAGCCTCCTGACACCTGGCCACAACGGGGTTGAAATGCATCAACCGGTGAACCTGACCGTGATACTCGACGAGATACGTGACTTCTGGCAAGACATCAAACAAAGGCTAGACGAAATCAAAGGGGATATTACAAAAGCTAACACAAGGTTGGAGGCGAGAATTACTGGGAATGAAGACAGGGTGCAAAATGCTGAGGCTGTGAGGGCTGAGATGCTAAAGCTGCAAGAGCAGCAACAGCTTTGAATAATGGACCAAGAAGGGCGCTTGAGGAGAGAGAACTTGAAGCTATATGGGGTCCCTGAAGGGGCCGAGGGGGGAGCCAGGTTGGTTACCCCCTTCGTGGAGAAGCTGCTTTAGGAAAATCTTGCTATCCCCGACGGGACTGACATGCAGATGGAGAGAGCGCACCGGGCGCTAGCCCCGCAGCCCCCGGCGGGCGCTAGCCCCGCAGCCCCCGGCAGGCGCTAGCCCCGCAGCCCCCGGCAGGCGCTAGCCCCGCAGCCCCCGGCAGGCGCTAGCACCGCAGCCCCCGGCAGGCGCTAGCCCCACAGGCCCTGGCAGGCGCTAGCCCCGCAGCCCCCGGCAGGCGCTAGCCCCGCAGCCCCCGGCAGGCGCTAGCCCCGCAGCCCCCAGCAGGCGCACACACAGCCCAGATCATTACTGGTCACATTTCTCAGTTTCAGGATGAAGGAAGAAGTGCTCAGACTGGCATGGCAGTGGAAAGGCTTCACGTGGGAAAATAATAAGATCAGCCTTGACCATGATTATGCACCAGGAATCCTAGCCAGGATAGGACTACGCGGAAGCACGGTGAGTCCTAAAAGGAAAACAACATAAGGTTCCAGACCCTCTACCCAGCCGGCTGAGTCTTCCATGAGGACGGGATGAATATCAACGAGACGGTGGAGGATTTAGCCGGCCAAGGATTACCAGTGGCGGTTGTCATACAACTGAAATCGCTTCTGGAGAGGATTCACAGATGGACATGGCACCCAGCACCAGGACGAGCGCGGCGACCACCGCAAGCCAGCAGAGCACTAGTTGGCTTCAAAGAAAAGTTGCAAGTATACAGACGTGAAGAAACGGTTCACAGGCCGACTTAAAAACTGAGAATAATGTCTGAAAATATATAGACTAGCTCAGGATGTTGATTTGAAGTAAATTAAGGAATAGTCAGACTAAAATAATGGACATTTTTGACGACATGGTTGAGATATAACATTGTTAATGGCTGTTATAACAGCAGGGGGCCCTCTAGTCCAGTTAGGGAATAGAGATTATTCCCCAAATTTGAAGCAGGGCAGCCTACTGCCTCCAAGTTTGGAAGTTAGGAAAGAGTTAAAATTGTTGTTTGTTCAATATTGGCACTTTTACACTAGTAACCACTCAGCCGGACTCAACTCCTGCGCCTCGTCTCGACTGGCCCTTGTTTGATTTTAGACACCCAGATGAGAACTAGGCAGGTTGGAGCGAAGCTGCTGTGACTCTAAATGGAGAAGACAACACTAAAGATGTAGAACCTGGAGGAGATGATAAATATGCTGCTGGGTCTGTGACTTGTGTTCGATATCAAGTTAAAAAATGAGAGTGAAAGAAGCTTCAAGCGGCAACGTGCAATTATGTAAATATCCGTCTGTAAATATCAGTCTGTTATTTTATATACCAGTATTTATTATTATTATTATTATTATTGTATATACCAGTACTGTTTATAGTGTGTCATACTCTGATATTATTACTGTATTATTATTATTATTATTATTATTATTATTATTATTATTATTATTATTATTATTATTATTATTATTTCTATTGATGCCTCTGTTTTGCTCTATCCCCTTTGCTGCTGTACACTGTGAATTTCCCCGCTGTGGGACTAATAAAGGAATATCTTATCTTATCGCTTTTTTTTGTTTGTTCATCTCTGCACTGCTGAAAAGTTAGCTGGGAGCCGCGAGCAGCTATGAAGTGATAGAGCGCAAACAAACTGAAACATGGAACAGCTGGCTGAGCAGCGGCGTCTCTGCGGCTGCTCCGCCGCCAGGCTGCACACTCACCCGGGGAACATCTCCCCCTAGAGTCACTAACCAGTAACTACAACAACAATGAAGTGGTATCGGTGTGTGGTATCGGAGAATTTTTGCGAGTACGAGTATATGAGAGCAGTATCAGCCCTAGTTTGGATATTTCAAAATCACATACTAATAGAAATTCAATACCTCCAGCTTTGGTGAAAATAAGATTGTGTAAGGAAAACCATATCTCATAACCATTTTTCAGGAAGGATCGGAGCCAGTTAATCTTCATTCCATTCATAATTTCGAAATCAATATATCTTATGCCACCACCCTGATAGTTCTTCACCAAGTCTCCATTTTTGATATAGTGATGTTTATTTTTCCATATGAAATTAAAATGTATTCTATTCATTTCTTTTATAATCCTTGGTGGGATTGCAAGAGAGTATGCTGGATAGATTAACCTGGATAATGATTCAATTTTGGTTAACAATGTTCTACCAAACAATGTTAAGCCCCTTTGCAGCCAGTTATTTAAGTTTTTCTTTTTACATTCATCAATTGTATTTTGAATATTCTCTTTTTGGGGGGACCTGGAGGGAGGGTGGTGGCCATGAGTGCGAGTGCTTGAAGCTTTAATTCTGAATGTTTCAGTAACCGGAATATTGACTTTAACCCGAATTTTGACTGCATGTAAACGTAGTCAGTGTGATTATCTGGATTTTTTTTTTTTCATTTTTGAGATAGTTGAGATATAGCCTACATGTGATAAAAATTACGGGCCTCTCTTTTTAAGTGGAAGAACTGGTGATCCTCCCCGGAGGTTGCTGCCGAACAAAATTTGATGTATACTGTACAACGATAATAAAGTTTCTCATTCTTATTCTTGACTAAATATTTTTTTGCCCCACTGTATATGCATGCATCGTATTCCCTGCTTAAAAAGCTGGACTGGAGTTATCATGCAGCAATCCGTTTTGTAACTAGTGCAGGTTCAAGCACACACCACTTAACTTTACTGTATATGGATTGCTATAATGTATAATGTATATGGGATGTAATGGATAATGTAATATTATACATATATAAAATACATATATAAAATCATTAATATAGTTTATTAAACAACACTGTTTTGCACAGTAAAATAAAAATATAGAATAAAATTATATGAAATAAAAAGGCCAGCCTTTTTACTCTTACAGTCCATTGCCATGCATATTAGACAAATGTGTTATATAAATAACACGTTAAAAATAACATATTTGGGGGCACGGTGGCGCAGCTGGTAGTGCAGCCGTCTCACATCAAGACGGTCCTGGGTTCAATTCCAGCCGTGTTAGTTCCCCCATGACTTCGGTGCCCACACCCTGGGTGGGGTTGGAGAAAGGCTTTCTGTGTGGAGTTTGCATGTTCTCCCCGTGTTCCCTTGGGTAGCAATGTTCTCTACCCTCACAAAAACATGCAGCAGTCCTGGGCTATACATGCCCCCTCTGGCCAACGGAAATTGTGAAAAGTTTCCTCAAGTTAGGAAAGTCCCTCAATAGCCTTGACGTTTTGTGCACGTGCAGTCTATAGTAGCAAATGAGCTAAGGTTAGCTAGTTAAGTTGTGTGAATGATCAATAATCAGTATTATTGGCAGTAATAGAGGGCCCCAAAACACAAATTTTGCTTAGGGCCCCATGGAGGCTTGGGCCGGCCGTGGTGTGTCACCAGGACACCCAATGATGCTCATATTTGACCCGCTTTACATTGAAGTTGAATAGCCCTGCCTTACACGATCATGTTCGAGAAAAAAAAAGACTTTTGAATTTGACAATCATATTGTAATGAACTGTTAATGTTGAATGTTCTGGGTATGGGTCTCTGTAAAGCGTCTAGAGACAACTCTGTTGTATTAGACGCTATATAAATAAAATTGAATTGAATTGAATTGAATGTAAAACTGTTCTGTTCCGTTTAGTAAGTGTTGTGTTTTCCAAGTGTCCATGAACGCCTCAAGGGCGCAGTTAGTTCCCATGGTTAAGGATAACTAATGGGTGCAACGGGCGCTGTTCGTTGTTGCTGTGAGGAACGTTAACAGAGAAGTAACTGGAGTGAGGAGTGAACGGTTTTTGTCTGTTTGGCGTTAGTTACGGCCCACAGTAAACTGTGTATTTATTTAATAAATAACCCTAAGCTGGGAACGTCCCGTGAGTTTGTACGAGATTTTACAATATTACGATCGTATTCTTTTCTGTCAAGCTTACAGCAATATAAGCGTCATAGCCCACTTCCGGTAATGAACCCTTATTGTGAAAATCTGAAACAAGAAACATCCGGTGCCGAATTAGTGGCAAATATGGGATGAAAAATGCAAACTAAACTACTTTCGTCGCTTTACCGTGCAGTGGTTACATTCTTTATAATCCTCCTGACCCACCCAGAAAATATAGCTGCCTAAAATGAACAGCATATGCCCCATTTAACGTAACAGTGCAGGCCGGCTGGCCAGGTGGCTAAACAACCATTGAGCAGACGCCATCAATAAAGTAAATAAACTTCAGAATATTCACAAAACTGACACATGCAATAAAGTCATGACAACATGTAACCACATCACAGCTGACGTAACTAAAATACTCATTTGTCATTTAAGCACACATGCAGTCCAGTATCAGAACATCAACTCAACTACTTTGCTGTGATGTCACTCACATAGACGCCAATAACTCCCACAAATCAACACACGTAAACACAGCTTAACAACGACTGAAATGTTGGAGCCTTTTCTACAGTGATAATCACGATTATTCAAGTTTAATCCAATTTCTATTTTATTGCACCATCATGTAAACATATCAAATAAAATAAAATTGGTGCTTGTTCTTCACCCTAATTTCAGTGCCTTCATAAAAGAAATAGGAATAAAAATAAATGCAACACAAAATTAAACAAACAGGACACTGCTTAAAGGACTAAACGTAGTCAGTGTGATTATCTGGATTTTTTTTTTTTCATTTTTGAGATAGTTGAGATATAGCCTACATGTGATAAAAATTACGGGACTCTCTTTTTAAGTGGAAGAACTGGTGATCCTCCCCGGAGGTTGCTGCCGAACAAAATTTGATGTATACTGTACAACGATAATAAAGCTTCTCATTCTTATTCTTGACTAAATATTTTTTTGCCCCACTGTATATGCATGCATCGTATTCCCTGCTTAAAAAGCTGGACTGGAGTTATCATGCAGCAATCCGTTTTGTAACTAGTGCAGGTTCAAGCACACAGTAACAGTCAAGGGCATGAGGCTCCTTTTAAGAAATGAGACTCATTAGCGCCACCCTTCACCACGACGGTTTTATCTCCTCTGGTGCTGCAGGTGACGTACTGGCTGAAGGTTGGCAGTGTGGATGAAGGAGAGGCATTAAAGGAGCATGAGGCTCCTCTTAAGAAATGAGACTCTATAGCGCCACCCTTCACCACGACGGCCGTCGGGGGTACTGCAGCCAACAGCGAAGCCGGCACGGGAGAACGGGGAGAACGCGCATGCAGCGTCATTTGACGTCAAATCCGCGGGACAGCGCGGGAAACTCGGCCCCAGCACTGCAGCACATTTTGCAGCACACAGCCTGTTCAAGGCAACGGAGAGATTCAGTTTAGTTTCAGTTTCAGTTTATTTTTATTTGTTAGAGAGGGACAACGTACATTAAGAAACATTTTATAAAATAAAATGTAAATGTACCCAATTGTAGCCAAAAGGCTAGTTTACCCTGCCAGAAATAATAGGCTAGTACGTAGTAAAAAAAATTAAAACACAAGTACAAACACATCAGCAATAACATATATAATTCAACCCTTACAATATACACAGTTCATCCCCACATCGATAGTATACACATCAATGTTCACATCTTTGATTATCGATCAACCAATTCCTAAGATTATATTTAAAGACGTTGTATGAAATGGACTCTCTAATGTTCTGTGGGATGTTATTCCACTTAGGTGCTGTTTTATAAGAGAAAACTGATTGCCCAAATGCGCTCTTTCTAAAGGGGATTTTGCAGTCTCCTCTGGCTGTCCCTTTGGTAACTCTGGCTTCCCCTCCAGTAGCACCAGTTACAGAGGAGCGGAAATGGACTTGATTGCAGAGTGGGGGTGGTGCCAGGTTATTTCGAATTTTATACATCAGGCAGCAGTTTTTAAAAAGAACAAGGTTTTCCCAACTTAATAGTCTATATTTTTGTAAAATTGCACAATGATGAGAAAATCTTGGTTTTTTATCTAGTATTTTGAGTGCTTGTTTGTATAGAGAAATAACCGGTGTTGTTGTGGTTGATGTTAGCAATAGACCAGGTGAGTAGACAGTAGTTTATGTAGGATAGTATGAGGGAAAACATGTACATTTTCGCTGCCTCTGTGGACATGTGGTTCCTGAGATGCCGGAAATTTGCCAGAGTGAACTTGAGATTTTTACAGATGTTTGAAATATGATTTTTGAATGTGAGGTGACAGTCAATCACAATACCTAGATATGTATATTCTTTTACTATTTGGATCCTCTGTCCTGCAATAAAGACATCCGGTTCTCTGTGCACTTTGTTTGTTTTTGCAAACAACATTGCAACTGTTTTAGTGTTGTTGAGTTGTAAACAACAGTTATGTAACCAATCAGATATTTTAACCATGGCTCTCGTCAGTTGTGCAGCTGCATCAGAATGGTCTTTACCTTTCACAAAAATTACGGTGTCATCGGCATACATAATTACTTCACAGTCTTGACATGCATATGGTAGATCGTTTATGTATAGGCTGAAGAGGATTGGCCCCAGGACCGAGCCTTGGGGTACCCCTGTACTAAGGTCTTTGAATGTAGAGATTGAATTCCGGCTTTTGACACGCTGAGTTCGAGAAGAAAGATATGATTTGAACCAGACAGATGAAAACTCAGAAAAGTTAAATTTAGATTGCAAAATATTGTGATTGACTGTATCAAAAGCTTTTCGTAAATCCAAGAAAACAGCACCAACAACTCCACCCCTGTCCATTAGAGTCTTAATCCTTTCTATGAAGTAGACAGTTGCAGTTTCTGTAGAATGATTGGCCCTGAAACCGTGTTGCATTGGATGTAGAAGCTGATTAGTATTTAGATGAGAAATTAATTGTTCGGCCACCAGTTTTTCAATAATCTTAGACATCATTCCAGTAGAAATGCCCACCAAATCACAGTTTTGGTCCAAGTTTGTGTTCCCTAATGGACCAGGGTTCAGCTGAACATCCCCACACAAGAGCAGCAGAATTAGCAGGACTTTATAAGCAAACCATTTGCTTCTCTTGATCTGTGGTTTAGTTTTGTTAGAGCTTCCAAACAATGCTGTCTGCCAGAATATGGAGTATATAATTAATTGTCCATGCCCAAAATATACTAGCCTTGGTGAACTATTCAGAAGTGCAGAATGTCCAAGAGAGGTTTATTGATTTCTGGCCAAACAAAGACCTTGAACAGGTGGAGCAATCAGCAACCACAGGCAAAGTAGTAGGATAAGAACAGGTCCATTTTCACTTCACCTTTTGGTGGATTTTGGTCCTTTATCCAAGTACCTCCTTGATTTGCAGCGTTCATGTCGAAAAACACCATCAAAAACTGATAAAATCTGTGTTAAAATGTAAAATAGAAAGGTAGGTGTAGAGCCCAGCAAAGCGCACCTGTCCTCGGCAGCCATCTTGAAAAAAAGTCTCACTAAAAAAAAGATACACTAGAGGGCTCATTCGTTTTGGTTTGGAACGCTTCATCTGACCTTATTACTAGAAAACTTAAAACGTTTACGATTTTTTTTCATAAATCCTGCCTCAATCCTGCCTCAAGCTCCTTTAAAGGGGACCTATTATGAAAAACACGTTTTTTCTTGTTTTAACATATATAAAGTGGTCTCCCCTCACCCTGCCAACACAGGGGAGATGAAATCCCATAAATTTCTGCAAGGTCTGTACCCCCGTCCGGCAGAATCCCCGAGTGTCATGTGACTTTTTTTGAGCCGTTTAGATTCTGCTCCCGTCGTTACGTAATGACGGGAGCAGATTTCCATAGGCCGTCCTCCGCTGCTGAAACCACGCACAGAACTCTCTCCGCCGGCTGGAGCTTCAGCCATTGTTTAGAAGCGGTGGCTGTTTGAACAGCGAGGGGACAGTTAAAATGAGGTTTTGCATCAACATTTACCCTCATAAAAGGATCAGTTCCCACAGTACGGACCCGGCAACTGCACACGAGTCAGCGGTAAGTGACGTTATTTATATTTGTCTATGAGTATGATCTTTGCATGGGTTAAGTATTTAGCTTATCTCCGGAGCACCGGAGCTGCTGCCCGGAGCTCCGAACCCGGGGGCTCCGGCGGAGCTCCGGGCCCAGAGCCCCGAGCCCGGAGCTCCGAACCCGGGGGCTCCGGCGGAGCCTCGAGCCCGGACTTACGGACTCGGGGCTCCGGGCGCCGGCAGCTCTATTAGTACCGTAATACATTTTTCTTCTCTTTATGGTTTCAGATTTTCCAAGCAATGCACCTGAAGCTGTTCAACGACACATTCAGAAGACGCAAGGTCCTTCCTTGAGCCAGCAATGTTATTTATATATTTTAACAATTAAGTTGCCATTTGTGAAAATTCAGTGTTGTGATTTCTTTACAGTTAACATGATTCATTTGTCTTGTAACATAAATGAAATGAGGAATCGGAGTAAATAACTGTGGTGTACCTGTTTAGAATTAAATTAAATCTTCCTGTGTGAATACGAGGTGACTAAAGGCTGATTTATGGTTCCGCGTTACACCAACACAGAGCCTACGGCGTAGGGTACCCGTCGATTTAACGCAGAACCGTGGACACGCTATTTACACAGCCGCTGCTCTTCTCCCCGGAGCGACGCTTTGTTCCCTCCCCTCCTACACGTCATTCAAGCAGCCAATCAGCGCAGAGCCTCATTATCATAACCTCCCCTCCCCTCAGAATGAAGCACAGAAAAAGGCTTTAGAAGTGGTAAAACTAGAGACATGGCCCACAGGCTGAATTTCTGATTTATGTAGAAAAAACAAGCTTTAGATTGTTTTTAAGAAATTCAAGGCCTTTTTTTAAATATACATTAAATGCCATAATATGTCCCCTTTAAACTCACTAACATTATAATTTTTTGTTCATTTGCTATATATTAAAAACTTTTTTTGATCAAATGTTTTGCACTGAAACTAAAAAGGACCAATATTATTTATATAAGTAATTCGTTTGTCATGTTTTAAAAATTGACCGACACTATCATTTTGAACTGTATGCAGCGAGAATTTTGACACTGCACATGTCTTTTACATGATAGAGTTCAACAAATCACGGAACCATGTCCTTGACCTTACAATCTGGATTGACTATAAGAAAGCCTATGACTAGCTGTACAAGATCAAAAGAATACTGAGGCTTCACCAAAGAAGACTACTCTGGAGGCTAACTCAAAGTCAATCAAATTAGGTACCATCAAATGTGGTATATATAATGAGATGCTTTATTTCTACTCTAGTTGTGTATAGCCCTGAACCCTATTAGCCAGATCATAGCAAAAATTGGCAATGGACACTGGTTCCAAAGTTGAGCAATGATCAGCAACCTCCTCTACATGGTGGTGATATATATCAAGTCGTAGGGCAATAATGAGTAAGATATCAGCTCACTGATTCCGATAATCAGCTGTAATACTGGAATCGTATCAAATGATATTACATTTAATTCAAAATACTTTATTAATCCCCAAAGGGAAACTGATTTTCCAGTACAAGCTTGTCCAAGGGAACAAAAAATCCATCCAATCCATTTTCTACTCCTATTTTATCATTTGCAGGGTCACGGGGGTCATATGCGAGGGGCAGGGGGACACCCTTGACGCCAGTCTATCACAGGACAAACGAATAACATAAGACATTGGTGGAAAGCTGCAGCCGAGGGTCGGCGCTGCCCCTTCCTTTGATAAGAAAAATGACACCAGGAAAGAGGAGGCAAAGTGTTCACTACATATCAGATGTTTAAGACAGCTACAAATACTGTGGGATCCTGCAACTTACAGACTGCTAAAAGGAAGTTCCAGATCAATCAGTGTTTTTCAGTCCGTTCTCGAGAACCATTGCGCTGCATGTTTTAAATGTTTATATGTGTTTCAAGTATACTTGTGATACTCAAGTAATTAAAAAGGTTTGTGACTCTAGTAAGACTTGACCGCTGATCATTTGGACCTGGACTTGTTATTTATAATAATAATAATAATAATAATAATAATTAAAGCTGCAAGCAACGATGAACGGGCCCTCGCACTCACGGCCACCGCCCCCCATAAGCATATCAGAAATGACACCACCCATGAGTTCCTATGTCAAACCATTCAAAAGTTATAGCAGAAAAAAGGGACAACCAATCAGAAGAAGGGGCAGGGCTAATTCGGGCCAATGAAGGTCAAGGACTCCATACAGAGTCTGATGACACCACCCACGACTCTCTATGTCAAACCATTCCAAAGTTATAGCAGAAAATCGGGACAACCAATCAGAAGAAGGGGCGGGGCTAATTAAGGCCAACGAAGGTCAAGGACTCCATAAAGAATCTGATGACACCACCCACGACTCTCTATGTCAAACCATTCCAAAGTTATAGCAGAAAATCGGCACAACCAATCAGAAGAAGGGGCGGGGCTAATTAAGGCCAACGAAGGTCAAGGACTCCATAAAGAATCTGATGACACCACCCACGACTTCCTATGTCAAACCATTCAAAAGTTATAGCAGAAAAAAGGGACAACCAATCAGAAAAAGGGGCGGGGCTAATTCAGGCCAACGAAGGTCAAGGACTCCATAAAGAATCTGATGATGCCACCCACGACTTCCTATGTCAAACCATTCAAAAGTTATAGCAGAAAAAAGGGACAACCAATCAGAAGAAGGGGCGGGGCTAATTAAGGCCAACAAAGCTTAAGGACTCATTACAGAGTCCCATGACACCACCCACGACTTCCTATGTCAAACAATTCAAAAGTTATGGCAGATAAATGTATTCTAGGGGGCGCTGTTGAGCCGTTAGGCCACGCCCATTAATGCAAACCATGAAATATCAAATTTATCGCCAAGCCTGGCTTGCATGCCAAATTTGGTGCCTTTTGGAGAACTATCAAATATGGACCAATCAGATGAAGGGCGGGCGCGCCTTTTGGCGTCTAGCGTGGCCACGGTAACACTTTTGAAAGAGAAAAGTAATGCGCGTAGTCACAGGATGGAGACGCACATTTTCATGTATAACACATCTGGGTTCACGATACGGTTCGGGCTGAATTAACTGCCGAAGGAATGGCATAAATTTCGCCAAGATGAGACGACTAATTCAAAATGGCTGACATCCTGTTCGGTTTCGGGCATGACGCCATGAGACTTTTCTTTAAGTTGTGCCATGATACAGGTGTGTAGTGATTTTCGTGCATGTACGTCAAACCGTATTGTGGGGCTTGAGGCACAAAGTTTTCCGGGGGGCGCTGTTGAGCCATTTTGCCACGCCCATTAATGCAAACCATGAAATATCAAATTTTTCGCCAGGCCTGGCTTGCGTGCAAAATTTGGTGCTTTTTGGGGAACTATCAAATATGGACCAATCAGATGAAGGGGGGGTTCGCTTGTTGGCGTCTAGCGTCGCCACGGTAACACTTTTGAAAGAGAAAAGTAATGCGTGGTGTCGCAGGATGGAGACGCACATTTTGATGTATAACACACTTGGGGGAACGTTACGGTTCGGGCTGAATTAACTGCCGAAGGAATGGCTTAAATTTCGCCAAAATGACACAATTTCTCGAAGGAATGGCATATATTGCTCCAAAATTACGCGATTATTCAGAATGTTCAAAATGGCTGACTTCCTGTTCGGTTTCGGCCATGGCGCCAAGAGACTTTTCTTTTAGTTGCGACATGATACAGGTGTGTACCGATTTTCGTTCATGTACGTCAAACCGTTTTATGGGGCTTGAGGCACAAAGTTTTTTCGGTCTGAACCAATCAGATGAAGGGTGGGCGCGCTTTTTGGCGTCTAGCGCCGCAACGGTAACGCTTTTGAAAGAGAAAAGTAATGCGTGTTGTCGCAGGATGGAGACGCACATTTTGATGTATAACACACTTGGGGGCACGTTACGGTTCGGGCTGAATTAACTTTCGAAGGAATGGCATAAATTTCGCCAAAATGACACGACTAATTCAAAATGGACGACTTCCTGTTCGGTTTCGGGCATGACGACAAGAGACTTTTCTTTCAGTTGCGCCATGATACAGGTGTGTACCGATTTTCGTGCATGTACGTCAAACCGTATCGTGGGGCTTGAGGCACAAAGTTTTCAAGGGGGCGCTGTTGAGCCATTAGGCCACGCCCATTAATGCAAACCATTAAATATCAAATTTTTCGCCAGGCCTGGCTTGCGTGCAAAATTTGGTGACTTTTGGGGCATGTTTAGGGGGGCAAAAAGGCCCTCATTTCGAGGGAAAAATAAAAATGAAAAAAAAGGGGAAAAATTCCTACAGGTAGGGCCTTTGCACTGTCAGTGCTCGGGCCCTAATAATTCATTTGATTTGATTGGCACCTTTCCTTACTCAAAGTCACCTTACAAAGTTAAAACATTAAAACAGGTAAAACATGTGTTATGTTTATGTGTTAATTGCTCGGAGGGTCTCTGGAAAGCACCTACAGACAACTTCTGTTGTAATAAATGCACACACGCACACATTCACACACCGGTCGTCGGCGGAGCTGCCATACACAACGGCGCTGGCCTGACAACCGGGAGCAACCAGGGGATTCAGTGTCTTGTCCAAGGACTCTTTGGTGGACACAGGAGGAACTAGGGTTCGAACCACTGACCTTCAGGTTCATGGGCGAACGCTCTACCAACTGAGCCACCTTCCCCATTTAAAATTGTGGGGGTAAGCATGTCAGACTACAAGGATATGACAACATAGCACATCGATGCCTCAGACTTGGTTGATCTGACACTTAAAGCATATTTGTCTTTACTGAATGATCAATCCCAGTCACATTGTTAATGATTTTGTGGCTAATGGGTTGCCAATGATTCAGAGCAAATCCTTACCTTCCTGTGGGACTAATAGCAACAGACCAAACTCTGTCAAACATTGGAATTGTTGCTCTGGAGGAACTGGAAGTCAAAGTCCAAATCTAGAGAAACACATGTCATAAGTAAGAATACTTCATACATATTTCTTCATATTTCTTCTGGTGAAGAAATGTGAGTCCATAAGTTTAATTTCTTCGAAATAAAAACAGATATAAACTGATAAGCCAACACAATAACACCACAACTAATGAAATGCATCCTCTTCATCACCCCCCAAAAAAGTCTTTGGTACCATCAAATCAGTCACAGCCATCATCAGAATTTATCAGATAAATATCTGGGGAGTTTTTTAGGCTGAGAGTGAACACCTCAGAAACATAATTAAGTTCTTTGCATAGCTCAATTCCTCAGCAGCTTTTGTCGAGCTTGCTGCTGTCTTGAAGAGCCAGACCGCTAATGTTGGGGACCATTTTTTTTTTCATCATTGGGGGAGTGTGACTGGTCCGCAAAAGAATATTTCGATAGCTGGCAGGTATAAAGGTAATATTCCAGGTGAATTCCATCATGCAGGTTTCTACAGAAGAACAATGCATTGTAACAAGATGAGCATTATAACTCATGTTAACTGCCATCGTTTGATATGACTGGTTTTGGAAATAATTACATGCACCACATTAAAAAATAAAATAAAAAATGAAAAAAAAGCAAAGCTGTCCTTACCCGGGCTGTTCTGTCTCTTGATCCACTGATGATGAGTTCATCTTTGCAGTCTAGGCAATTAACTTCCTGGCCATGACCAAACAATCCCAAAGTCATATCACTTCCTCTGCTGTGGATCAGGATCTTACCATCGCTGAAGGACACAAAGGGGGTCATTTTTAGATTTATGTTGTTATCGTAGTTGGTTGAAACATCAACATGATAGGATCATATACTGAAAGAAAAAGAAAGTTATTTTGTTATTTTTCAGGTGACGTCACCCTAATCCAAGATAAATACAGAATACTGTGGTGTAAAGTAGGGCTGGGCGATATATCGAGATTTTAATATATATCGATATATTTTCAAACGCGATATGGTACGAGACAATTTCATTTATATCGATTATAATTTTTTTTTTTTTTTTTTAGGATTTTGATATAGCTTATTTTGTGACAAATGGAATTGAATGTTTTATTTGAGATTTGCACAAATGTTTTGTTATTTGCACAACTGTCAACCTCAGTGGAAAAGTCTGCCTGTTACTGTCTACATTGTATTAATTGCACAGTGTGATTTAATTGTTATGCAGGAAAGGGATATTTGTTTTATTTTATTCAAGAAGCATTTTTATTCTATATATGCAGGCAGTTTATTTTTATTTCATTTGTTTTATACATTTTGATATCGTGCAGACCTCTGTTAATAAAGTTACCTGTGTGACATTTGGCAGGAGGCTTTGTATTAAAGCCTCCTGCTAAAGCCTTAAAACTGACTGTTTTTTTAAGGATTTGCCTCAGAAAAAAATTAAGCTAACAGAGATGCTATGCTATAATGCTTTGGGGAAAACCCCAATTATGGCACAGAAAAAATATCGATATATATCGAGTATCGCCACTCAGCCAAAAAATATCGAGATACGACTTTTGGTCCATATCGCCCAGCCCTAGTGTAAAGACTGTAGTATTTTGTATACTTCTCACTTCAGAGGGAAGGCAAACATAGCAAGATGTTTAAGGGGGTTTTCAGACCTGTGGCCGGTTTGTTTTGTTCCGATTCAGGGGCTAAATCGATACAGTTGTTTCGTATTCGTATGTGGAGTTTGTGTTCACAAGGCAACCGTCTGTAGCAGTTCAAAGCTGTTAAGTAATGCCATGCGCGAACCAACTGTTCTCTCATCTCTCAGAAATGAACGCGGAAGGAGTTTCCTCTTCCGTACCCCGGGAAAAACAACAAGCCCCTTTCACAGAGAGGGCGCAAAGCGCAGACCGCCGCCGGTGATCCCTTTCATTTATGTGCTACCGCGGCGCAATAGCGGACCGCTCTGCCACCGAGCTCAGCGGCGCCTGCAGCGGCGTTTGCGCCATGCCTGCCCGAATTGATCATTTTTTTATTTCACTGTGCCGCGCTGTGACGACATCTTGACACGTCCAATAAGAGAGAAGGGATAAGAGAGAAAGTTGTGTCCAATGAGAGAGAAAGGGGTGGAGGCTCTGCGCCTACTCTTCTTGTGCCGTGGTCGCACATACACAATGAATGGAGTTGTGTCGGTTGCTGTGTCGATTACCGTATTTTTGGGACCATTAGACATGTAAACATCTTCTTTTTTTTTTTTTAAATGTACCGCGCCCAATGACATAATGTGCCCATTGTATTATTGAAAAGGCTGATTTATGGTTCCGCCGACGCAGAGCCTACGGCGTAGGGTACGCTGCGACGCGCACAGTACGTCATACCTTACGCCGTAGGGCTGCGTCGATTTAACGCGGATCCATAAGGCGGACGTAATTGAGGCCACCATGAGAACATTAAAGGGGGAAGGGAGGCGCGTGAATTGCCCGTGATTGCCCGGCGGCGGGCTCAGACACCTGGGGCGGACGGGGCGACTCGGCCTCCCTACCGAGAAGGTGCCGCGGCTCCCGCAGAGGCGGGCCCGAAGGCCGGAGGACCGATCTTTAGGGGGAAGCGCTCCCTGTTTCGGAACAACTGCTCCAAACGGGACAGGTGTGAAAGCACCCTAAATGAATGGAAAAGCTTGTACTCTAATATTCTGATCTGGGTAAGACAAATTTAAACAGATCACTCAATTACACATTTTCATACTTGGATGGACTGAAACAAAGCAAAAAGGTTATGTTATTTCAAAAGTAAATGTTCACTTTAGATCTTCAAACACTTTTTTTCCTTAACATGCTCCCTTGAAGTCATAACAATGCATTCAATGTTTTGATATTTGGCAGGTGAGTCACCTCCACCAAGCTCAGTTTTTAGTGCAAATGTACACAATTTACAGAGGGCCCTTGGAAAATTTGTTGAACCCTGAGTTAAGTTTTATGTTTATGGGGGGGGGGTTACGTGACCCGACGAAGATGGCAACTTAGAAAATGGGCTCTGATCAACCGTGCACAAAATTATTTTTATTACCTGGACAGTGGCTTGGAATTTGGATATTTCAATATGTCAACGTCTCACATGACTAAGGAATGGGACATTTTTACCAGAGCTCGAAAACCAACCGCTCAAAACAAGAAAGGGTCCTTGTCCGAGCAAGCAGGTGCTAGTAGCATGGCTGACACAGCAGATGTGCTAAAAGAGCTAAAGTTGCTCCGCTCCAAGTTCGGACTAAAACTGGATGGCATTAATAACCGCCTTAAAGAGGTATCCAGTGCTCTAACTGCACTAGAAGGCAAAGTGGCTGAAGTTAAACAGGATGTGTCGGGGCACACTAAACGCATCGAAGAAGAACCGAGTGATGGCAGCAGAGGAGGAACTTGACAGTGTATGGATGGAGCTGGCTTCAACTGTAAAACGGCTGACACAATTGGAGATGAAAACCGATGACTTGGAATCCGGAGCAGGAAGAAGAACCTGCATATGTTTGGTCTCAAAGAAGGTGCCGAAGGTACAAGACCCTTGCTGGAGTTTATCTCGGAAATGCTGCCCAAGGTGGCTGGAGATGGGATCAGGCCCCAGTGTTAGAGCGGGTACATTGCATCTTGGCTGCGGCGAAATCTAATCACAACACAAAGCCGTTCTCTTACGCTTCTGAAAATTTCAGGATAGATAGACCGTTTATCAACTTTCATCACAGAATATATACTACACAACGGTGCTAAGATCACTTTGGTACAGGACTTTTCAGCAGAAACGATGCGGAAGCGTCGGGAATTCAACACGGCCAGAAAACTGGTTCGTGAGATGGGGAAATGTCGGGGATTCCAGCAAAACCCATGCAAGATGAGAGTGGTCCATGATGGGAAGGTGTTCCTCTTCTCTTCACCGCGTGAAGTAAAATAATTTCACTGTGATATTCAACCTAAAGATTAACTCTTCTCTTCACAGTCAACCTCTGATGACAGGTAACCGCAGTAAGAGGTACAGTAACAGTGAGATGGACTGATGAGACAGGTGATACGAATGTTATAAATGACCCGGAACACTTTTCTTTTTTTTTTGGTTCACTAAGATATACGTTTATTGCGTACTGTTCATAACGAACAGTCCGCACGGAGTGTGAACCGGATATCTCATTCAGCCCACCCACCCCCGTTTTTTTTCTCTTAGTTATTGAACATCATTTGCGCAAAATGATGGCTGGAAACGGGGGTGAGTGGGAGTAAATTGAATTACAGTTTATTACAATTTTACTTTTTATATAGACAAATCCATTCCTTTTTGAATGTCTAGGGAAAAATTATAATGTTGATTGTTGCAAGCGTGGTGCATGGTTGGTGATGGGCTCAAGGGTCACGTTGACTTATTAACTGCTCCTCATGTAAATGTGTAAAAGTGCTCCTCATTCATTTAGCGAAAGGTGGGGAACGAGTGGAACAGTGTTCAGGTCTAAAACACTTCAGTTGGAGAAGTGTTGGGGCGGGAGGTGGGATGTCTGGAAGGTTTTTTTTTTTTGTTGTTTTGTTTTTGTTTTTTTTCCCCCCCATTTCCTCTCCTTTCATCAAGGCTCCTATCTTGCAATGACTTTGTTTACTTATATGGTCTATGGCAGGACAGAACTGCATCTTGGTCACAAGACTAAGGGCCAGTCCCAACCCCCCCCTAGTCCTACTTTTCAGCCCTACCCCTAAATTTTGCCCGTTCCCGTGAGCGTAGTGGTGTCCCAATTCCTCTTTGCATATAGGGGTAGTGGGCATAACAAGGGGTAGGGGGTATGAATCTAGCCCTTCAGAGCGAGGGATTTCAAATGCTGACTCGCCGACGGAGGGCCAGAGAAAATTTCCCAGAATGCTTTACGTCATCATTTGCAGACTGAATCAAACAAAAAACATGGCAGACATTTCTCATTTTTTAGTGAATAAAATCAATATTTTCAGTTAGTTTCTGCATAAAAATGCGTTTTGATTACATTTCTAGCGAGAAATATATATTTTAATTTCATAATATTCACTCATGAATGTACATAATCACTTGCTTGCTCGTTGTTGCGAAGTTTTTTCAGATCTCACCAGAATAAAGGCTGATTTATGGTTCCGTGTTACACCAACGCAGAGCTTACGGCGTAGCCTACGGCGACGCGCACCGTACGGCATGCGTCGCCGTAGGCTACGCCGTAGGCTACGCCGTAGGCTACGTGTCAATTTAACACAGAACCATAATTCAGGTTTAATGTGAAGCTGCAACGTTTTCAACCTGATCTCACAAAAATCTGTGAAATGCCCAGGACCACTTACGTACCCGAACGTAAACCACGCAGTGACGTAGCAAGTGGTGTCCCAATCCCTAGGGAAGATTACAAAGCCCTACCCCTTGTGGCTTCATTTTGAGGGTGAAGTGGTAGAGGATGAGGGCTAGTGGTAGTGAGTGAGGGCTAGTGGTAGTGAGTGAGGGCTAGTGGTAGTGAGTGAGGGCAAGTGGTAGTGAGTGAGGGCTAGTGGTAGTGAGTGAGGGCTAGTGGTAGTGAGTGAAGGCTAGTGGTAGTGAGTGAGGGCTAGTGGTAGTGGGTGAGGGCTAGTGGTAGTGGGTGAGGGCTAGTGGTAGTGGGTGAGGGCTAGTGGTAGTGAGTGAGGGCTAGTGGTAGTGGGTGAGGGCTAGTGGTAGTGGGTGAGGGCTAGTGGTAGTGGGTGAGGGCTAGTGGTAGTGGGTGAGGGCTAGTGGTAGTGAGTGAGGACCAGTGGTAGTGAGTGAGGGCTAGTGGTAGTGAGTGAGGGTTAGTGGTAGTGAGTGAGGGCTAGTGGTAGTGAGTGAGGGCTAGTGGTAGTGAGTGAAGGCTAGTGGTAGTGAGTGAGGGCTAGTGGTAGTGAGTGAGGGCTAGTGGTAGTGGGTGAGGGCTAGTGGTAGTGGGTGAGGGCTAGTGGTAGTGAGTGAGGGCTAGTGGTAGTGAGTGAGGGCTAGTGGTAGTGAGTGAGGGCTAGTGGTACTGAGTGAAGGCTAGTGGTAGTGAGTGAGGGCTAGTGGTAGTGAGTAGGGTGAACATTGGGATTGGCCCTAAATGTTGGAATAATTATGTATCCACCTTATTCCTACGCCCCATGAGGCTTTGCGCGAATTATGGGTGCTACTTCCAGTGCTGCCGGAACCGGCGCTTGTTTACATGCTGAGTGAACGCGTTAACCCTCTTTCTCCGAGCGTTGGGGATATAAAACATGTGGAAACACCACCTGTCACAGCTCAAACGGGACAATATCATCTTACCTGTGCCTACTGCTGTTGAGGGATCGGAGGACGACCTGAAGAAGTGAAGAAATGCGTAGAAAATGGGAAGCATCTCATTCTTCCAAATGGGCAAAGTGGATACTACCTCCAGGTGGGTAAATATTGTTACTTATAATCAGTATCAGTAATCAGAGATGAGGGGGGATGAGATCCCTTCTGAAATAAAAACGGTCCAAATCATCCCCCTTTCCATCCCTTATGTCATTTCATCAATGAATGTGGTTTTACTGCTATTTCAACATTTAGAGTCATCACCAGAAAAATAACATTTGACAATTTTCCCCTGTTTCAAGTAAATTTTCACCTGAAATAAGTAAAAAAAATCTGCCAGTGGGACAAGATTTATCTTCTCATTACAAGCAATAACATCTTGTTCCACTGGCAGATTTGTTTACTTATTTCAAGTGAAAATCTATTTGAAACAGGTGAACATTGTTGTTTTTTCCAGTGATGTCTTGTTTTAAGTGTAATGAGATTTATTTTTACTAAAATGAGACATTTTAAATAGAAATAAGACAAATATTCTTGTTAAGATTTTGAGTTGACAGTGATACCTGGAGAGGCGTGATTGGGAGGAACGGCCTCCCCAATCTGAACCCGAGCGGTGTTTTGTTGTTGGACTTCTGTGCTAGTCACAGTTTGTCCATAACGAACACCATGTTCAAGCGACGCGGCGGCTCGAAGCTGTGGACGCAAGGTCTCCGGTGCCTGTCGTGGCGGCAATCCTAGAACCCGGTGGTGGACACCGGAAGTACAGGATGCCGTCATACTGAAGAAGGAGTCCTACCGGGCTATGTTGGCCGGTGGGATTCCTGACGCAGTAGATGGGTACCGGTAGGCCAAGCGAGCCGCGGCTCGGGAAGTCCTGGAGGCAAAAACCCGGGTCCGTAAGCTCCTCGGTGGCAGGGCAGCGGGGGTGGATGAGATTCGCCCTGAGTACCTCAAGTCTCTGGATGTCGTAGGGCTGTCTTGGTTGACACGCCTCTGCGACATTGCATGGAGGAAGGGAACAGTGCCGCTGGAGTGGCAAACCAGGGTGGTGGTCCCTCTGTTTGAAAAGGGGGACCGGAGAGTGTGTTCCAACTATAGGGGGATCACACTTCTCAGCCTCCCCGGGAAAGTCTACGCCAGGGTACTGGAGAGGAGATTACGGCCGATAGTTGAACCTCGGATTCAGGAGGAACAATGCGGTTTTCGTCCCGGTCGTGGAACACTGGACCAGCTCTACACCCTCCGCAGGGTGCTCGAGGGTTCATGGGAATTTGCCCAACCAGTCTGCATGTGTTTTGTGGATCTGGAGAAGGCATTTGACCGTGTCCCTCGTGCAATTCTGTGGGGGGTGCTGAGTGATTATGGAGTCCGGGGCCCTCTACTAAGGGCTGTCCGGTCTCTGTATGATCGAAGCAGGAGTCTGGTGCGCATTGCTGGCAGTAAGTCAGACTTGTTCCCAGTGCATGTTGGACTCCGGCAGGGCTGCCCTTTGTCACCGGTCCTGTTCATAATTTTTATGGACAGGATTTCTAGGTGCAGCCAGGGGCCGGACGGGAGTGCGACACGGCAGGGATGAGAATCAGCACCTCCAAATCCGAGGCCATGGTTCTCCATCGGCAAAGGGTGGCATGCCTTCTCCGGGTGGGTGGAGAAGTCCTGCCTCAGGTGGAGGAGTTCAAGTATCTCGGGATCTTGTTCACGAGTGAGGGAACGATGGAGCGGGAGATTGACAGACGGATCGGTGCAGCGTCCGCAGTTATGCGGTCGATGTACTGGACCGTCGTGGTGAAGAGGGAGCTGAGTCGAAAGGCGAAGCTCTCGATTTACCGGTCAATCTACGCCCCTACCCTCACCTATGGTCATGAACTTTGGGTAGTGACCGAAAGGACAAGATCGCGGATACAAGCGGCCGAGATGAGTTTCCTCCGCAGGGTGGCTGGACGCTCCCTTAGAGATAGGGTGAGGAGTTCAGTCACCCGGGAGGAGCTCGGAGTCGAGCCGCTGCTCCTTCACATTGAGAGGAGTCAGCTGAGGTGGCTTGGGCATCTGTACCGGATGCCTCCTGGACGCCTCCCTAGGGAGGTGTTCCAGGCATGAAAGGGGAAGACCCAGGACACGCTGGAGAGACTATGTCTCTCGGCTGGCCTGGGAACGCCTCGGACTCCCCTCGGAAGAGCTGGAGGAAGTGTCTGGGGTGAGGAAAGTCTGGGCATCCCTGCTGAGGCTGCTGCCCCTGCGACCCGGGAACGGATAAAGCGGGAGAAGATGAGTGAGTGAGTGAGTGAGATTTTGAGTTTTTGCAGTGATCCATTTTACTTATCCTGTGAAGGACAGAGGCATATTGATAAGTTCAGAAAACTGTTTTTTATTTTTGTGTTTTGATGTACTTGATGTAAGCCCAGTGGATATTTAAAGCTTACAGAAGGCTGCATTTAACTGCTGCTATGTCATTCCTGCAGTATTTCTGCAGGTGTTTTGGTCAGTGCTATTATTTGTAATATATTATATTATTTGTATTCAGCACAAATTATCTGTCAAAATATGATAAAATCCACCATCCCCCCTGATTTTTTTTTACAACTCGAGTACTGCTTATAATCTATGAACTAATGTGACAGGTAGGCTACTTGTGAATCTTCATTAAGACAAACTGTAAGCCATCTTTTATATTTATTCTTTCAGGTCCAGCTTGCAGTGATGTTCCTGGGGCTGCAAGCTGCTTATCTGGACACCAACTGAGCACCTGGAGTTCCAAATGAAACACCTCCAGAACTTTTCACACATGCTTCCAACATTTGTAGATGAATTTGTTGCAAAGAAGATTCAGCTCTGCCCCAAATATCTGATTCTCTTGAAAATACAGTAAGCAAATAACAGGTGTTATGTGTAAATAATACACACACAAAACACCAAGAGCACTGTATAAAGCTAGGGGGAAAACAGTACAACAGACTTCATTTTTGTTTTCAGTTTTATTAAAAATAGAACCTGAAAGATCCCCTCCTGACATATTAGGACATACATATAGGGACATGAATCAAAACATTTCAACACAAAAATATTGTTTAACAAAAGCACATTACATTTGTCTTAAGTGAGATAAATTCAGTTTACTGTCGGAGGACTTAAGAAACCAGAAAATATTCACACCTGACAAGCTGAAATCACACTATTTGGACTTTTATTTCCTCAAAAAAATAACAATTGCAGCTGGACCTCAGTTGTTTTCAGAAAATGTTAAATGAATGAAATATCTAAGTGCAGCTCTACAAACTACATACAGCACTTAACCTGTTGATAGTTATTTGTTAAAGATACTGTAAGTGTAACTGTACCTCAATTGTTTTCAGAAAATGTTAAATGAATGAAATATGTAAGTATGTTTAAGTGCAATTATTAAATGTCTTCTCACTTTTCACTTGAAATAAACTCAGCTCTTAACTTCACTAAACCAGCACAAATCTTGAGCATTTTGTCAATTTTGGGCACAAAGTTAATTGGCCCTGTTTGAGAAAGAATCTTGTACACCTTCAGGTGCCTTATTCAACATGAATGCGGGCATGAGCAATGCGGCGTGTGTGAGTGACCTCCTCACTGGTCAGCTGGCATCCATTGCGTGTGAATGCTGGAATGATTAGTTTCACCCTACGCTCCTCCAGCAAGTCTCTAACTGTGAAACCACGGTCACCCATCACCTCATCTCTAGCACATAAATAATAGAATAGGTGTGGTCCTCCATCCCTGTAAGAGGCCGGAAGGCCGGAGGAACCGCCGCCGCGTCGAGGACCGACGAGGACCGAGCGGCTGCCGCTCGGTCAGCGGGCTCCGTCGTTTACTGTTGAAGGATTGTAGATACGTGGGCTGATGTGTCTGCTGGGTTGAACTGTTGTTCGAGCTTTTGCAAAAGCCGGCATCATTTCCGAGGGGCCGTACGGCAGGAAAGTGACTCGGCTGCAGCGCGGCCAGAGAGCTGCGGGCTCTGCCCGTCGCAGCCGCAGCAGTTCTCCCGGTCTCAGCGCGATCAGGCTCGGATGAATGCAGAAACGGAGGTTGAACTACTACCCCAGACACAATCAAAACCACCCCAAAATTAACTACAACCAATCCAGACAGAACCAGGACCAACCAAGGCAGAACCAAAACCAGAACCACCCTGAAAAATCACAAAATCACCCTGAACACAACCAGAACCACCAAATATAGAACCAGAACAAACTGAACCAAAATCAGAACTAGACTGAAGCAGAATCAGATCCAACTAAAACCAGAACAACCCCAAACAAAATTAGAACCACCCCAAACTGAACCAAAACCAAACCCAGACTGAACCAGAACCATCCTGAACTGAACCAGAACCACCTCAGACAAAACCAGAACCAACCAGACTATGGGCCAGCTGATATTACTGTTTTAAAGTCAACTTGTTTTCTTTAGCTCATCTTCATGGCTTCAGCTGGTCTTCATTTCAGTTGATGTTATTATTAAAACAAAATTATTATTTTGGAAGGTCAGATAAGTATATAATGGCTTCAACTATCTGTTGTCTTTGAAAAATACACTAGTTAGATTAAATGATGTGCGAGTTACCTTCCTCCGCTGATCAGATGGGAATCGGTGATGACAAAGCGACAGACATCACCCTTGTGTCCTGAGTAGATTTTAAATGCACTTTGCTGGGGTTTCTTGGAGGCTTTGTGTAGATTATATGCCCCGATATTAGATGCCTGAGATAGAAATAATATGTCCTGATCCAACTGCAACCATGGCAACAGTCTAATAGGAAGATAAGTACAATAAAAAAGTACATTGATTAATAAAAGCATAGGTCAACATACACTCACCGACCACTTTATTAAGTACACCTTGCTACTACCAGGTTGGACCCCCTTTTGCCTTCAGAACTGCCGTAATCCTTCTTGCCATAGATTCAACCAGGTACTGGAAACATTCTTCAGATAATTTGGTCCATTTTGACATGATAGTTTCACGCAGTTGCTGCATTTGTCAGCTGCACATCCATGATGTGAATTTCCATCCATGACATCTGGGGACTGTGGAGGCCATTTGAGTAGTGAACTCAGTGTCATGTTCAAGAAACCAGTCTGAGATGATTCCTTATAACATGGCGCATTATTTTGCTGGAAGTAGCCATCAGAAGATGGTCCACTGTGGTCATAAAGGGATGGACATGGACAACAATACTCAGGCTGTGGTGTTGACACAATGCTCAACTGGTACTACAAAGTGTGCCAGTAAAATATCCCCCCCACCATTACCCCACCACCACCAGCCTGAACCGTTGATACAAGGCAGGATGGATCCATGCTTTCATGTTGTTGACTCCAAATTCTGACCCTTACATCTAAATGTGGCAGCAGAAATGGAGACTCATCAGACCAGGCAACTTTTTCCATCTTCTGTTATCCAGTTTTGGAGAGCCTGTGCGAACTTTAGCCTCAGTTTCTTGTTCTAAGCTGACAGGAGTGGCCCCCGGTGTGGTTCCGCTGCTGTACCCTATCTGCCTCAAGGTTCGATGTCTTGTGCGTTCAGAGATGCTCTTCTGCATATCTTGGTTGTGACGAATGGTTATTTGAGTTACTGTTGCCTCTGTATCAGCTCCAACGAGTCTGGCCATTCTCCTCTGACCTCTGACATCAACGAGGCATTTACGCTCACAGAACTGCTCACTGGATATTTTCTCTTTTTCAGACCATTCCCTGTAAAGCCTAGAGATGGTTGTGGGTGAAAATCCCAGTAGATCAGCAGTTTCTGAAATACTCAGACCAGCCCGTCTGGCACCAACAACCATGCCACGTTCAAAGTCACTTAAATCACCTTTCTTCCCCATTCTGATGCTGGTTTGAACTGCAGCAGATCTTCTTGACCATGTCTACATGCCTACATGCATTGAGTCGCTGCCATTTGATTGGCTGATTAGAAAAATGTGTTAACGAGCAGTTGGACAGGTGTACCTAATGAAGTGGCCAGTGAACTTATTTTCTTCTACCTTAAAGCAAAGATGGATGTCAATCCATCCTTCTGTCTTTATGTTAAATATAAATACTATTAC
Source organism: Cololabis saira (assembly GCF_033807715.1). Lineage (NCBI taxonomy): Eukaryota > Metazoa > Chordata > Actinopteri > Beloniformes > Belonidae > Cololabis > Cololabis saira. The sequence goes on along the minus strand of NC_084603.1, from coordinate 43,505,542 downwards.
TGAAAATCTGAATTAACTTAAAGTACAGATGATAGATCAACAGGATTTGTACTTCATTCCACATCATGAACAGCACAGAAACACAGAAATCTGATTTTAAAAATACAGCTGATGTGGTGTAAAATGTCAGCAAGAAAGAACATTTTCAGACAAATAACTGACATACTTGGTTTTCCACCTAACGGAAATCGACCTTCTGCAGACGCCATCATACCAGTTTTGAGCCGTCCTTATTCTCTGCTTCAGTGGGATGTGAGGATATCTGCAATGACAGGGATGAATGAACTCTTAAACTTTGACTCATTTTGAAGCTTAAGAGTTATAGTCCATGTTGATTTGATCCTTTAAAATTCTCTGACTTTCAAAACTATTGACTCAACTGGATCGTTCTCAGAACATTGTCTGAAACTTTTACCTTAATCAAACTGCTTTAATAATGACCCTGATGGCTGTGAATTATTCCAGACAAAGGGGAGAATTTATTGTGTTCAGGTACTATTTGTATGAGCAATTTCAACTTAATTATGGTTTTAGACCATCAAAGTTACCTAGAGATTTTTCAATTTTTAATGATGTTGTGAGCTACATAGAAAAAGCCTAAACAAAAAAAAACCTAAAAATGTTTTTTTTCGGACAAAAACTATTTGAACATTAAATATAAAAAGCATTGGAGGCTAAAACATTTCAGTTAAACCCCACTTTGACGCCTGATGATTTAAATGTACTCTTAACATGCAACCAACTATGTATATTCTCCAACAAGTAAAGGTAATAATAAATGACTGGAAATGAGTTAAGAAATAGAAAAAACATAAATATATACAACAACAACAATTTGTAACCACTGCAGACGGTGTAACAAATCCTAAACATGTCCACATATTGCAGTGAAGACAGAAGTCTCAAAACATGTACAAATGCACCAAAATCTATCTGCATAACATTTTATGCATCACAGATGTGAACTAACATTGCCCTCTTCTGCTCATTTTGACCCCAAAAATGTTAAGAAACCATCTGTGTGTCTGCACACACAGACACACACAAACACACACAGACGCTCACTCAAAAAAAAAAAAAAAAAAAAAGAGTACACGAACAAACCCAATAAATAGGTAGGTCTATAGTTTTTTTCCTGGGGCCTGTACTACGAAGCAAGTTCAAGATACCCAGGATATCTTTTCCTTATCCAGATTCACTAACCCGGACAATTGCAATCACGCTAAGCGGTCACACGACGGTGGTTATCAACTCGGTATATCAACCCAGGTTTCTCCAATCTGGATATGAGCGCGTGCACATAAAAGGGGCAGTGTTTTCAGCGCATGACCAATCGCAAGCATGGAGAAGTCCGCTGTCAGAGCCGCTTATTTCAGTAGCGAAGAGCAAACAATAATTTTACGGAAATATGATGAGTATAGGCATATAATACAGGCAAAAAGCAACACAGTTGCAGCTGCAAAATGCAGGAAAGACAGCTGGCAAAAGATCGCTGACTGTATAAATGCGTAAATTCATAGGGATATAAACATATATTTGAATATTCTGGGAATCTTAATCTTAAACTGTAAACCATGATCAGCAATATTAAAATAATAAAAGGCTTGCAATATTTCAGTTGATTTGTAATGAATCCAGAATGTATGACATTTTTTTGTTTTTGTGTTTGCATTACAGAAAATCACAATATTCTAATTTTCTGAGACAGTCCTGTATATATTGGTTCTATAACTATTGTTGTTGACCGATAACTTGTGCTGATGCTGTACCAAAGAATTGGGTTTATTTATTTATTTTATTTTATTTTTTATTTTTTCAGGAGGGGGGTATTTAGTATTTTAAAGTGACTTCTCAGAATGTTCGAGGGACGAAATTGAAAATCCCTTTTTTGCTATCCCCTTACAAATGCATCTTCTTTTTTATTTCTTCTTGATTTATTTATTTAATTGGTATTAGTTTTGGATTGACTGTACATCGGATTTTGGGTGATGATTTGTTTTATTTATTCATTGATTGATTTATTTTTTATTTTCTCCTCCACCTCTTTTTTCTTTTTTTCCTTTTTTTTTGGATCGTTCATACAGGTACTCATCAGGGAAAGCAAAGGGGTTTTGGTGGTCCCTGAATACGCGTTCTCTTCGGAGGGATCCTCTCACGATCCGCGCACCGAGCTCCACTGGATTCTCTTCGAAAGGGCATGCCATTTTCCAAGAGAGCTGATTGGTCAGTGGGCGGTGCTTTTACACCCGGCGATCTGTATCTCGAACATAACCTGCTCCGGAGCAGGTTAGCTGTTCAGCATAAGTTACCATGGCGATGTACCCCGATAAGAAGTGAACCACCGTCGTAGTCCTGAAAACCCAGGGTTAAACCTGAAGTTACCTCGCTAACCCCAAATCCCGCTTCGTAGTACAGGCCCCTGGTGTCCTTTTGGCCATAGCAGAGTTTGGAGTGTGACTGTTTAAGGTTGTGGACAGGAGTCTTTTATACTGATAACCAGTTAAAACAGGAGTCTTTTATAATGATAACCAGTTAAAACAGGAGTCTTTTATAATGATAACCAGTTAAAAAAGGAGTCTTTTATAATGATAACCAGTTAAAACAGGAGTCTTTTATAATGATAACCAGTTAAAACAGGTGTATTAATACAGGTACCGAGTGGAGGACAGAGGAGCCTCTTCAAGAAGAAGTTACATGTCTGTGGGAGCATGAAATCTTGCGTGTTTGTTATTGGCCAAATACTTATTTTCCACCATACTTTACAAATAAATTCTTTAAAAATCCTACAATGTGATTTCCTGGATTGTTTTTCTCATTCTGTCCCTAATGGTTGAAGTGAACCTGTGATGAAAATTACAGACCTCTCAAATCTAAGTAGGAGAACTTGAGTAATTTGCCCATATATATATATATATATATATATATATATATATATATATATATATATATATTACAGCCCCATACTGCATCATTTGCCTGCCTTAACATGAGCAGTGGATGTCTATTGAATGCAATTTTTTGAGTTTACAGATTAAATCAAATCACTTCATATTAGATTTGAGATGTCGTGCTTGGCTGTTGTATTTTTCTTTTTAAAGATGTCTACAAGTGCCCTGAATGCACTGCTAGTCAAGGTGCTAAACATATTAAAACATGCTGATCTAATAATTGTGAGGGTTTTCTGTTATTTGGGGGGACAGCAACAGAGAAGTCAGTGCTCCATTCCTGCTTGATGTGAGCCTTATATCAGTACACGACTGTTCAGGGAACACTAATATACATTTAGTATTTCACATACGCATATATATGGCCAGAGAGAATGCTGATGAAAGTGCAGTAAAAACGTTAGATAAGTGAAACTCCGACGGGACAAACAAACAGCACCTCAGCAATATCAGTTGTCTTACATGTCCGTTCCGTTCCAAGTAATTCCAGTGTTTAAAAACTGTTTTGCGATTTTCCTCCACACAACGTCGCGGCTCACAAAGCGATTGATGATTTTACAAACTTGGGAAAGGCGACTGAGAGATTTGTAATCCAAATATGACAAGATGTGGTAAAGGACATCCTCAGGTAGATGAAGGAGCAGCATAGTGACTGCTGCTCCTCAAACCTCAATATACCTGCTGCCTGCGGGGGGTTACATCTGGTTGTACACGGTATCTTACTAAAAAGACTGGAGAAAATTTTACAGACTGACAAAAACAAAGTAAACAAGCTCCCATCTTTCCCACAAGTCCGAGGAAACAGGAAGTGATCGCTGGTGACGGGAAGGACATACGCATGCGCTTGAACGTCGTGACGTCAGACACCAGCTTTGTTGCGGACATTTGCTCTTGGTTTTTATAATTATAATTATGAAGAATGAATGAATGAATGAATGAATGAATGAATGAATGAATGAATGAATGAATGAATGAACACATTTACAACAAAGAAAATCAATAATGTGAGTAAACAAGTGAGTAAATGATGTATGGAAACAGCTGGTGATTGTCAAAGCCCTTCATCCTCCCTGTTTCCTGTGAAAACCATCTTTTTGTCCAGCTGTTTGAACCGGCTTGGACGTTGCTTGAGCTCCGGCCCAAACTGTTCCACAACTTCACTCCACATATGGAAATGGTACATTTTTTGAGTGTGGTGCGGACACAAAGATGTTTTAAATTGTTCTCCCCTCTCAAATTATAATCCCCATCTCTGTTAAAAAACAATTTTTGGATATTTTCAGGATGTTGTTTTTAGCTTTGTACATAGTTTGTGCTATTTGAAAGTGAACCAGATCAGTAAATTTTAATGTTTTGGATTTTAAGAAGAGTGAATTTGTGTGATCCTTGTAACCGGCATTGTGAATTATCCTTATGGCTCGTTTTTGTAGCATTGATAATGATTGTAGTGTACATTTATAAGTATTGCCCCAAACCTCCGCACAGTAATTTAAATATGGTAAAACCAGTGAACAATAGAGAATGTGGAGTGATTTGTGGTCCAGAATATGTTTTGCCTTATTGATTACTATTATTATATTGTAGTGAATGTTACGGACATAATTCACCTTGGTTATTAAGTGTGGTTCTACACACCGTTCATTATTAAATGCAGCATGTTGTCCTTCATGCAATGCCAATTATGTTGCATGTAATTTACTGTCCGTAGTTATTTCATGCAACTGTGACTGTTCAGGGATAGCGCTCCCTTTAAATGTGGTGATGACGTTGAGCTCCATGCCGGTTGGGTTGCTGGACAGTTCAATTTTGTTGATTCAGTGTTCTGAGGTTTTTTCAATAAACGACACACCCTTTCGTATGGGAAATTGTCTGCTTGATTTTCTGCAATTTCCACAATATATTATTATGTTGGTGCTAAATGAACGTATTGCTTGCTGTTTCTTGTGTTTTGGGTGGTTTGGAGTATGTTTGAGGTGGTTATGGTTATGTCTAAGGCAGCAACCCTGGTCCTCGAGAGCACCTATCCAGCATGTTTTAGATGTTTCCCTGCTTCCACACACCTGATTCAAATGAATGGTCGTCACCATCTTGTCATCAAGGTCTGGACACTTCTGTTGTTGACACAGCTCCTTGTATCACGGTGTGCTGAAGCAGGGTAGCATCTAAAACAGATCTAAAACATGCTGGATAGGTGCTCTTGAGGACCAGGGTTGGTGACCCCTGGTCTAAGGTGTTTCTGGTTGTGTTCAGGGCGGTTCTGTTTCTGTTTGAGGTGGTTTTGGTTAGGTTTGGGGTGGTTAAGGGTGGTTAATGGTGGTCAATGGGTCAATGAACCACACCCCCTGCTTCGCAGGTATATTAAAAAGAGAGTGGGTGGATCATCTCCGCATACCGCAATCCCTTGTTTAACTAAAATTTATGTTTTGTTAATGTTTTATTTTTTTTTTCCCTCTTCCCTGCCTCCTCTTTCAATGTTAATATCTTGGTTTATATTAGTGTTGTGAGTGAGTGCATTAAAAAGAATGTGGGGTGTGCAGGGGGTACTGACCCAACATGACCCAACCCTCTGTGTTTATGTGTTGTTGTTGGTGTGTATGCATGAGGTGTGGGATGGAGGAGGGAGGTAAGTCAGGGTTCACAGGCATATTGGCATAGAAAACCTGGGGCGGTCACAGGAGCCAGGCGACTAGCACACGCCCCCACCACCAGGAGCCCCTGCACCTGTCATCAACCTGGATTTAAAAACACTGGCCGTTTCCGAATTTGCATACTGTACTACAAGTATACACTGATTTGGGCAAAGTGTAGTAAGTAGTATGCTGTATGTGAACAGAAGGAAATCTGCAGTGGGCGAAAAATACCCGGATGTTGTACTGATTTGGAAAAAAATTCGCAGCATGCTTCAGACCAGCTACCTCGCCTACGATATCCCAGAATGCAATGCGGCCTAGGCCGGGCAGCGCTTTTTTCTTTGATTGTTCAAAACTTTATTGAGAAAACAGCTGCAATCGAACAGTGATGTGAAGGCAGAAAGGACTAGTTGCACCGTGGAGAGGGAGAAGGAGGAATATAAATGTAAGTAACTTTAATATTAAACCTTTTTAATTCAATTTAGTGTAAGGACAACGATTAAAAATTGTGGGTTTTTAATAGTATGTTAGGTTTTTGTTAGTTATCTTAGCGTGCTTGCTACGTAAATAAAAGTGAACTAAGTGTTATGACAACGTTATATATCGGTAGTCCGTTGTATTTTCATGAAATAACTACTTTTCGTTGCTGTGTTTTGACAGAGAATTTGTCCGGGAGCTGAAATAAATAGATGCAGAGAGAGGGTTTGGACAAGGAGGAGAAGATGGAGAGGGAAGAATTTTGTTAATAATAAAATAAAATGAAATTCAATAGACTGATATGTTCATTTCAATACATTTATTAAAATCCCTTTCCATCCATTATGTCTTTTCATCAATAAATGTGGTTTTACTGCTATTTCAACATTTAAAAGGAACCCTGGTTATTAAGACATGTAGTCCCTAATTAGCCACAATTGTTCTCTTATACTAAAATATGTTGTTAGAAACACATAAAATAATCTAATTGCTTTAAAAATCTACAATGTTTATCACATATGTTGACCTGCGGGAGGCGCCATGTTTTACCTGCGCAATGCATTCTGGGGGCGATGACGTAGAGCGGTGGCTCTGGGAAGATAAGCCGCGTTAGTTTAACTGGGACAGGTATCTAAAACATAGATGAGCAGCACTCTCCCGGCCGTGGAGGCTGACGAGGGAGCCCCTAAGACTTCTCGGTTCAGGCAAACTGGATCAAAGTTCTGTGATGCACGGGAGATCTGCAAAAATGATCAATGTCGTGCGCATCTTACCAGTGCATTAGGCTCCTGCGTAGACGGCGTAGCCTACGGCGTAGACGGCGTAGCCGGGGCTTTAGAGCCTGCAGCGCACCGCCATCCGCTCTCCGCTCTCCGCTCTCCGCTCTCCGCTCTCCGCTCTGGCCGGGATGGAGACGCCGGTGGGCAATATGCACGTTTGGGTGGGCATAGCCCACCCCTGCCCCCCCTAAAACCGGCTTCGGTGCTGGGTGATGACAGACCAGAGGCTGAGGGGACTGGCCCGGGACTTTGACGAAACGGGAGGCGCAGACTTCGCTTCAAATAGGCAAGAACATCTTTATTTAATTTAATGACGCCAGATCTGGCTGGGGTTTTTATTGTAGCATCGGCTATCTGCTAGTTGAAACGTGTGGTCTGTTAGTCTATCTGAGTTTTATGGTGTTTTTATAGTTCATGCTTTATGGTGCGGCACTTTTTTTTTTTTTTTTTTTTACTTTTTTGTAGGTGCGCCGTCACCTTAATGTTCAGCTGTGTTTTGATCTGTGTTTCTGGTGCGCCGTCACCTGTTTAGCTGTGTTTTCATCTGTTTCTGGGTGTCAAAACAGTGTACAGGGGTTAGCAGGAGCCACCGTCTGACGTCACTACCCAGAATGTAAACAACAATGGCGACCTATGAGTTAAATTATATTTTCAAATTTTATAAAAACAAAGACATCAACAAGGTTTTTTATAACACATTGTTATAATTGATACCAACATTTATCTTTTAAGACCTACATGTCTTAATAGCCAGGGTTCCTTTTAAGATAAGATAATCCTTTACCAGTCCCACATCGGGGAAATTTGCAAAATATGTCCCGACTGGAATCGAACCCGCATTCGCTGTACAAAAGTCGCCTACGCACCCGTTGCGCTATAACTTTGTTTTATCTGCACATTGTGATTTTGTGTGAATATAAAGTAAAGCTATCTATTAAAAACATGAAGCTTCACTTTATGTTTAGACAAACTAACGTGACAGCTACGACTGTTAGATTTCATCTATTAAACCAACATTTATTTTCCTAAATGATTTATTTCAGCCGGCGACAATTCTCCACAGAGCTGCAGTTTCTCCCCGGGACGACGGCGTAGTTTGACTCAGCGATCGCGTCTGGCGTGAGCTGCGGATGCGGCCGGACCGGCGGCTCTTTTGATCCCCGGAACATCGGATCAAATTTCTTAACAGGCGTTATTTGGAGAAACTTGCAACTAAACTAAACGGTTACTTTTACGCCTGAAAAGGACAGGGACAGGGGTCTACGAGGACCAGGATTGAGAAACACTCTAGTTTGCTTTTAAATCTCATTTTTCGCTGACGTTTTGGTGCGAGATGCATTCTGGGATACACTGCTGTACATACACTGTACATACATACACTGCTGTATGAACGGTCTGTACATACATACACTGCTGTATGAACGGTCTGCTGGAGCAGCGTACTGAATCCTTCATTCAGTAGGCAGTATTCAGTGCATACTTTGCAGTATGTAGCATGTAGTGCGGTAGTGTCCGAATTCGGATAAAAACATGCAGGACAGGGGCCCACGAGGACCAGGGTTGAGAAACACTGGACTAGAAGCTGTTGTAATTCCAGCTGTAGCGCTGTTAATATGTAACAGCAGCAGCTCACGGCCGGAGACGCGATCGCTGGGTCAAACTACGGCGTCGTCCCGGGGAGAAACCTGCAGCTCTGTGGAGAATTGTCGCCGGCTGAAATAAATCATTTAGGAAGATAAATGTTGGTTTAATAGATGAAATCTAACAGTTGTATCTGTCACGCTAGTTTGTCTGAATATAAAGTGAAGCTTCATGTTTTTACTAGATAGATAGATAGATAGATAGATGACTTATGTACAGCGAACGCGGGTTCGATTCCAGTTGGGTCATATTTTGCAAATTTCCCCGATGTGGGACTAATAAAGGATTATCTCATCTTAAATGTTGAAATAGCAGTAAAACCACATTCATTGATGAAATGACATAAGGGATGGAAAGGGATTTTAATACATTTATTGAAATGAACATATCAGTCTATTGAAGTTCATTTTATTTTATTTATCTTCTCCTCTCTGTCGAGTATCTCTCTCTCCATCTTCTCCTCCTTGTCCAAACCCTCTCTCTGCATCTATTTATTTCAGCTCCCGGACAAATTCTCTGTCAAAACACAGCAATGAAAAGTAGTTATTTCATGAAAATACAACGAACTACCGATATATAACGTTGTCATAACGCTTAGTTCACTTTTATTTACGTAGAAAGCATGCTAAGATAACTAACAAAAACCTAACATACTATTAAAAACCCACAATTTTTAATCGTTGTCCTTACACTAAATTGAATTAAAAAGGTTATATATTAAAGTTACTTACATTTATATTCCTCCTTCTCCCTCTCCACGGTGCAATTAGTCCTTTCCTCCTTCACATCACATCACTGTCCGGTTGCAGCTGTTTTCTCAATAAAGCTTTGAGAAAAAAAAGAAAAAAGGCGCTGCCCGGCCGAGGTCGCATTGCATTCTGGGATATAGTAAGCGAGGTAGGCTGGTCTGAAGCATGCTGCGGATTTTTTTCCAAATCAGTACAACATCCGGGTATTTTTCGCACACTGCAGATTTCCTTCTGTTCGCATACAGCATACTACTTACTACACTATGGCCAAATCAGTGTATACTTGTAGTACAGTATGCGAATTCGGAAACGACCTGAGTCTTAGCTGATCTGAGGCTTTCTGGCAGGTTGTTCTAGACATGTGGAGCATACAAGCTGAATACAGCTTATTCATGTCTGGGTCCAACTCGGGGAACTGATAAAAAAACAGATCCAGATGACCTGAGGAGTCTGAAAGGTTCATACTAGGGTCAGGAGGTGCTGATCTGGTCCTGGATCATTCAGAGCTTTATAGACCAGCATCAGAACTTTGAAGTATATCCTCCGATGGATGGGCAGCCAGTGTAAAGACCTCAGAGCTGGACTGATCCGGTCCACCTTTTTGGTCTTAGGAGTCACGCGGCAGAGTTCTGAATGAGCTGCAGTGGTCAATTTTTTTTAGGTAGACCTGTATAAATGCTGTTACAATAATCAAGCTTACTAAAGATGAATGCATGGACTAGTTTTTCCCCAGGTCCTGCTGAGACATCAAGGGCCTCATGTACAAAGACTACAACGCACAAAAAATGTGTGTACGCCACTTTCTACGCTCACGGTCAGATGTTCAAAAAGTGATTTGAACATGAAAAGTTGAGGCCTTTATGCACAAATCAAGGCTGGCGTACGCACATTTCTGAAGTTTTGTCTGTAGGCGACGCTCACTGTTGATGCAGTGAAGTCCAGAATATGAGGAAACGTTTTGTCAACAATACATTCACGACCACAGGTGAAGGACACGACAGTCCCCACATCACCAGATAAGTTACACACGAGTGGAGCTGCAACAATCTCACAATCAACCACATGAAAGTATAAAGGTAGGAACACAACAATGGAACCTGTCAATCCCAATGGCAGCCTTGGCTCCGTTAGAAGAACCTGCCCTGAACTGGACCAGCTGCTCCAGTTCAGACCAACATGATGTTTTCAGCTGGAGCTGCTACAGGTCGGACATCTCTCAGTCGCCATGATGACCAAATGGGACGACTACTCCAGATAAAAGCCAGATCCTTAAAATATCCCATCACTGTGTCTGAACAGACAAACAGAACACAATTTGCAGCGAAGAACCGGTTCCCTAAAGTTGTCTTTTTAAAATAAAACTAACATGTCACCGAAATGTAAGTTGGTACGAACTGATGTGAGCAATATATGAATAAAGTTGTTATTGAATAACTTTTGGCTACTTTCAGAGTCTGATATCAAGTCGGCTGCAGGTGCTGCAGGACTCCAGAAAGTGTTTCTCTGGTGATGGAGGCCGGGACCTGGACCGGTCTCTCCTCTTCTGGATTCAACACTCCAACTTACAGCAACTTTGTTCTTTATTTCTCACGTTTGCACCTCGATATAATCACGTTGGAACAACTTGTCTTTATATCTGCAGGAATCAGATCGTGATGCTTCATTTTTTAAATATAAGTTTATGTTGTCCACATTGTTATACTTATGAGAGAGGTGATCACGGACATCCACAATGTATAAGACTCAATAAACGTGTACATTGGGCTTAATCAGTTATTATATAATACGCGTGCCAATAAAACGGAACGAGGAGTCGTTTTTCGTCCACAAAGTTAAGTTCTGGTGTCGGTTCTTAAAATGCAAACAAGAAAAGGAGAGTGTAATGATGCACTAACACTGAACATAACCCGTACAATCATAATAAAACCACAACTCTCCACTGAACACAACACAAATCAAAGAACAACAATACCCATAATGCAATGCAGCTTAAATCTGAAGAAATGCCCCAAATAAATTATTTTTCCAGCCTCAACTTCTGACAGGAGTGTCTCCAGCTCAAAGCCGATGTTTTTTTTTAATTTTTTTTATTTGTTTTTCCAAGTTCCTTGTTAACTTGAGCGGTTTTTAATTGATATTTATCCTTGTTATCATATTCTTTTACTTTTTACTTTTTTTATTTGCACCATAAAAGAGAAAAACAAAAACAACAATTAACAGACAAAAGTAATATGTGAGAGGTTAAAAAACCCTGTGCGGGCTTATAAAACCCCCCTCCCCAAGGAAATAAAAGAATTGACAAATAAATCAACAACAACAATAATACTGGTATTCACAAAATAAACAAGGAGCAGGGAACGCAAAAAACAAAAACACGATAGTATGTAGGGTAATAATCCACATCTAACATACTGTAAAATAAACGTTTAAGAGCCTTGATTTAACAGAATATTTTTAAGTCTTAACTTAAACATTTTGATAGAAGAGAATTATTCAACAATGAACTGATAGGAATTCCAGATTAAGGAGCCTCTGTAAGCAAAAGAAAACTGGCTGTATGTAGTGCGACAAAAAGGGGGATGAAGTTTATTACTGTGTCTTGTGTTGTAAGTATGGACCTGAAAGTTGGCTGTAAAGAATTCATGAAAAGATTTGGAAAGCAAGTGGGAAAGATGGATACATTTATAAATAAATATGCATGATTGAAGTATGTTTATGTTGTATACTGGCAATATGCAAAGTTTCCTAAACAGAGGGGCAGATGGAGAGAAATAATTAGAGAAGGTGGCTAATCTAACAAATTTCTTCTGAGTGATTAATAATTTCTGTAAATTAGAAGAATAAGTACTGGACCAAACAATATTACAATAACTGAGATGTGGATAAATTAAACTGTAATAAAGTATGTTTAAGGAATTCTGCGATATAAAAGCACTAATTTTTCTGATGATACCGATTGATTTCAATACTTTGTTGTCGACAAGATTAATATGTTCGGACCATGATAACCTTTCGTCAATTAAACCCCCTAAAAATTTGGTAAAGGAAACCTGGGTTATGTCGTTATCCCCAATAGTGATCTTTGCATTGGATTTACAGTATGTTTTATTTTTTCCTCTGAATATAATAAACTTAGTTTTTTTTACATTTAATGTTAACTTATTGATCCGGAACCACTCACAAAATGTAATAATGCCATAGCTGGCTTCACTAATCAAATAATCAAAGTTACTGTGTGTCGAAATCAAGTTAGTATCATCAGCAAAAAGAATGGGGAGCATAGTGGAGGAAACAGATGCAAGATCATTAATATATGGCCCGTTTGTTTTGTTCCGATTCAGGGGCTAAATCGATACAGCTGTTCCGTTTCTCGTTTGTGGAGTTTGTGTTCACAAGGCAAACGTCTGTACCGTACGCGGAACGTACCAAACGTTCCGATCTTTAGGGGGAAACGTTCCCGGAACAACTGCTTGAAACGGGACAGGTTTGAAAGCACCCCAAATTTGGAATTGAAGTCAGTAATGAGTTCACAAAATTGTTGTCATTCCACTTGGGAGAGTGTACGGAGGCTAGGATTACAGGCTTTTCATACAGTAGGCTATGCCACTAACGATGACATAATGACCGTTTGGGTCTGCTACTATCTTATCTGGCGTAAAATGAACATTTTTCCGGATCAATATAGCTGTACCCCTTGTTTTAATAGTAAATTGAGAATGAAAACTTAGGTCAATCCATGTTCTATTAAATTTTTTATGGTCAGAATTACGTAAATGTGTTTCCTGGAGAAACATCATTTCAGCATTTACGTTTTTGATGTGTGTCATAACCTTAGTGCGTTTGATCGCTGCATTTAGCCCACCAGTGTTAAGGGAAATAATCCTCACGGTCCGTCCACCAACCGTGCCCCCATTAGTCACACTAGTCATGGTTCAGCGCCCTGCAGTAAGATCGTCGAGCCAGCCTCGGTATGTAAGCAACAAAAAGTGAGTAAAGTCACCTGCACATCGACAGCACAGCGCAAGGCAAATAAAGTCATAACATAAAACACAAAAAAATACAATATCAGACAAAGAGGTTCTTTCCCGAAATCCCTTTCATCAAAACCAAAACCCAAATATCCATACCCCATTATAATGAATTAAAATCCTGAACATATAACCTATAACGGTTACGGTGTAACATAAGCAGAAATCCCGAGGCATGAATCTCAAAAATTAATTAGGAAACACACAGGGCATTATACTCAGATTTAGACATCATGTGATCTGTAGGAAAAGCCCCTCTTCATTATTGCATTGAATAACAATCTATAAATTGACCTCCATTTAACTTAAACGAGGTGACAATACTGTTTAACCTGAAATGAAGTTAAAACATTTACATTTAGAAAACTTAACAAAGTGCAACCTTTAGCACTAACATCTTAACTTTTATAGCTTGACCATCATTTAGTTTAGAAACACGGTCATTCTGAGCCGATGAGTATCTATATCCCTTTGAAGTGAACAATTTAACACTGATAATAACTAAACATATCGTATTTGTGAAATAACGAGTGTTAAGGCTCTGCCAGTCCCTGTTTTGGTCGTAAAATTTACCAGTGAGATACTGTACCATCTCTTCAGGAGAGCAGGCTAAATTAGCATATTAGCACATTAGCCACAGGCTAAGTGTTCTCAGGCCTCGGCGTTTGTTTGTAGCTGGCCACGAAAGTGGCAGACTCCTCGGGCGACGAGAGCCTCTTCCTCGTCCCGCTCTCCAGAGTAATCTGTAGACGCGCCGGGAAAAGAAGCAATGGTCTCAGGGTAAGGTTGTAAAGTTCAGCCATCACTGTACGATATTTAGCTCATTCCTCGGCGATCTTCGGCGTGTAGTCCTCAAAGATCTGGATCGAGGACCCACGGTACTGGAGTTTTCCACGTCTCGTGCCGTGCGAGCCTCTGGGATGATCAGCTCCTTAGTCTGATAACGATAAAGGCGAATAATTACAGGTCTAGGCCGTGAGCCGGGTGGAGTTTTAGCGGCTAGTGTTCGGTGGGCCTGGTCCCGCTCCGGGGACGACTGAAGAGTCTGGTCGCCGAATACTTCCACCAGGAGGTCGGCGAAGAAGGTCGTGGATCTGGGTCCTTCTATTGATTCTGGTAGGCCGACAATCCTTATGTTGTTTCTACGGCTTTACGGAATTATATAACACAAGATTGTTGTATAAAGATTACAATGAGAAAGGTAGAAAAACAAGCAGGATACAGTGGGGCAAAAAAGTATTTAGTCAACCACCAATTGTGCAAGTTCTCCATTTTAAAAAGATGAGAGGCCTGTAATTTTCATCATAAGTACACTTCAACTATGAGATACAGAATGGGGGGAAATAATCCAGGAAATCACATTGTAGGATTTTTACTGAATTAATTGGTAAATTCCTCGATAAAATAAGTATTTGGTCACCTACAAACAAGCAAGATTTCTTTTTTTTTAAAGATTTTTTTGGCTCTAGTGGCCCTTTATTGAAGTAGCAGACAGGAAGGGGGTAGAAAGAGAGAATGGGGATGACATGCAGCAAAGGTGCGCAGGCCGGGATTCAAACCTGCGACTGCTGCAGGAGGACTGTAGCCTCAGCATATATGAGCCGCTTGCTTAACCCACTGCTCCACCGAGCTGCTCAAACAAGCAAGATTTCTGGCTTCCACAGACCTGTAACTTCTTCTTTAAGTCCTGCTCTGTGTCCTCCACTCGTTACCTGTATTAATGGCACCTGTTTTAACTGGTTATCAGTATAAAAGACTCCTGTCCACAACCTCAAACAGTCACACTCCAAACTCTGCTACGGCCAAGACCAAAGAGCTGTCAAAGGATGTGAGAAACTAAATTGTAGACCTGCACCAGGGTGGGAAGACTGAATCTGCAATAGGTAACAGCTTGGTGAGTAGAAATCATCTCTAGGAGCAATTATTAGAAAATGGAAGAGATACAAGACACTGATAATCTCCCTCCATCTGGGGCTCCAAGATCTCACCCCGTGGGGTAAAAATTATCACAAGAACGGTGAGTAAAGATCCCAGAACCACACGGGGACCTAGTGAATGACCTGCAGAGAGCTGGGACCAGAGTAACAAAGGAACCATCAGTAACACACTACGATCAGGGACTCAGATCCTGCAGGGCCAGACCTTCCCCCTGCTGAAGACAGGACATGTCCAGGTCTGAAGTTTGCTAGAGAGCATTTGGATGATGCACAAGAGGATTGGGAGAATGTTATATGGTCACATTAAACCAAAATAGAATTTTTTGGTAGAAACACAACTGGTCGTGTTTGGAGGAGAAAGAAAACTGAGTTGCATCCAAACAACACCAAACCTACTGTGAAGCATGGGGGTGGAAACATCAGGCTTTGGGGATGTTTTTCTGCAAAGGGACCAGGACGACTGATCTGTGTAGGGAAAGAATGAATGAGACCATGTATCATGAGATTTTGAGTGAAAACCTCCTTCCATCAGCAGGGCATTGAAGATGAAACATGGCTGGGTCTTTCAACAGGACAATGATCCAAACACATCGCCCGGGCAACGAAGGAGTGGTTTCGTAAGAAACATTTCAAGGTCCTAGAGTGGCCTAGCCAGTCTCTAGATCTCAACCCCATAGAAAATCTTTGGATGGAGTTGAAAGTCTGTGTTGCCCAGCGACAGCCCCAAAACATCACTGCTCTAGAGGAGATCATGGAGGAATGGACCAATCACTGCTCTAGAGGAGATCTGCATGGAGGAACGGACCAATCACTGCTCTAGAGGAGATCTAGAGGAGAGCATGGAACGGACCAACGGACCAAAATACCAGCAACAGTGTAGAAAACCTTGTGGAGACTTACAGAAAACGTTTGACCTCTGTCATTGCCAACAAAGGGGTAAATCCACAAAAGGATTGTGCGGCTTTTGCGGCCGCTAAACCGGTGCAGATGACACAAAAAGAGAGTGTCTAATTCACAAAGCACCCGCAAAGGGCGAATTGCACTACAAACTGCGCTGCCAAGCAAATAGTGGCATTGTGCGCCTGTGCCATTTGCATGCATGTAAATTAGGTAATATTCATACATTCGGCGCCAAATTGCCCCCTTTCTATGCAAATAAGCCTCATTGCAAAAACCGTCTAATTCACAAAGGCCAGCGCTATTTGCCACACGCAAAAATAGTGGAGCAAATACCGTCTTTCAGAAGCGTGTATTAAACTGCGCGCAAACTCCTCACTCCCCATCTCTCTGTTTCTCTCTCTCTTCAATATCATTCAAGCCTGTGTGATACTGAATGATATTAAGGGTGAAATCTACAGTCAAACATGACTGTAGACAGTCAGATCAAGTGAGGTTGTGGACTTATCTCGGATTTAAAAATAAAAATAACAGGAGCTCAGGATTCATCCTATAAGGGGCTGCTTTATTACAAACAATTCCATATAAACATATAAATCTAGAATGTGTGTGTTTAACAGTGTAATCGTGTCCCTGTGAAGCTCAGCGTCAGTCAGGACTCTCAGCTGCTGCTGGAGATGCAGCCGCGGTGAGTAGGCTTGCCACCCGTCCCTTGAAATACGGAATTGTTACGTAATTGGGAATTAGAATTCATATAAAACAGTTTATTCCGTATTTCACAATCGTCCCATGCACGTCTGTCACATACGCACACACTAGTTAAGCCTAATTATGCCTAAATAATGGTCTGCGTTAAATCGGCGCAGAGCCTACGTCGTAAGGTTACGCCGTAGGGTACGCGGCGACGCGCACTGTACGGTGCGCCAGCCGCGTACAGTGCGATTTAACGCGGAACCATAATCATCATCCTTGAGCAGCACAGAGGGAGGAGGGAAGAGGGAGGAGGGGGAGCGGGCTCCCGTCCCATCTTCGCACAGTGTCTTGATGATTTGTAATACAGGCTGAGCCTACCGTTAGTTCTTAAACTGTAAAAAAGCTGGGGGGGGGACAAAAGCATGAGTTTGAAAAGTGGGGAGGGATTTTTTATTTTCACTCGCTTTATTTTTTTATTTCTGCAGTTTTCATTAGGGACCAATGTGTGTGCTGAAATATGGAGAACACTGGAAACAGCTCCGCTCGCTTACTCAGACAAGGGCAAATTGCACTCAGCCGCAAAACTTTATGGGCGTGTTTGCGCCGGTATATCATTAGAGCAAAATCTTTTGTGAATAGGACCTTAAGGCGGGGCAAATTGCGGGCGCAAATGCGGCGCAATTCACAGCGCTATTTGCGGGCGCAATCTGTTCTTTGTGGATTTACCCTAAAGGGTAGATAACAAATTATTGAGATTAACTTTTGTTATTGACCAAAAACTTATTTTCCACTATAATTTGCAAATACATTCTTTGAAAATCAGACAATGTGATTTTCTAGATTTATTTTATTTTTTTTTCATTTTGTCTCTCATAGTTGAGGTATATCTGTGATGAAAATTACAGGCCTCTCTCATCTTTTTAAGTGAGAGAACTTGCACAACTGGGGCCTCATAATCAAAACGTGCGAGGATTTCAACGTGAATCCGTGCGTGGAATTTTCACGTATGCCAAAAAAAATTCAGATGTTCAAAACTGTGCGTACGCCCAAATCCACGCAGGGTCCTTTGAACATCACAATCAGCGTGGATTTGAGCGCACATGCAGGAGCACAACACTCCGCCCTGTCTCCTCCCTCAAATACATACATTTGAATATGATAATTAAGATAATTATCCATTAAAAAACGCTCATCCTAACAAGGAACTTGCAAAAACAAGTAAAACAAATTTAAAAAAACATCGGCTGTGAGCTGGAGACAGTCCTGTCAAAAGTTGAGGCCTGGAAAAAATAATTTATTTGGAGGCATTTCTTCCGATTTAAACTGCATTGCATTATGGGTAATGTTGTTCTTTGCTTTGTGTTGCGTTCCGTGAAGGGTTGTGGTTTTATTATGATCGTAAGGGTTTGTGAATGTTTATGGGCAGCGTTAGTGCATCATTACAGTCTCCTTTTGTTGTTTGTATTTTAAGAACAGACACCAGAACTTAAGTTTGTGGATGAAAAACGACTCCTTGTTCCGCTTTACTGTCACGCGTATTATATACTGACGGATTAAGACCAATGTACACGTGTATTGAGTTTTACACATTGTGGATGTCCGCGATCACCTCTCTCATAAGCAATATGAACAATATAAACTTATATTTAAAACATGAAGCATCACGATCTGATTCCTCCGCTGCAGAAAGACAACTTGTGCCGCAGGATTATCGAGGTGCAAACGTGAGAAATAAAGAGCAAAGTTGCTGTAACTCGGAGTGTTGCATCTGCAGGAGGAGAGACCGGTCTAGATCCTGGTCCAGGTCCAGGTCCAGGTCCAGGTCCAGGTCCAGGTCCTGAGAGGAGAGACCGGTCTAGATCCCGGTCCATCACCAGAGAAACACTTTCTGGACCTGCAGCACCTGCAGCCGACTCCATATCAGACTCTGAAAGTCGCCTAAACATTCAATAAAAACTTGAGTCATGTATTGCTGAATCACATCAGTTCGTACCAACCAACCTTTCTGTGACATCTTAGTTTTATTTTAAAAGACAAATTTACAGAACCGGTTTTACGCTGCAAAATGTATTTTAATGTTTTTCTGTCCAGACACAGTTATGGGATGTTTTAGGATCTGGCTTTTATCTCCAGTAGTCGTCCCATATGGTCGTCATGGTGACAGAGATGTCCGACCTGTTTCAGCTCCTCAGCTCCAGCTGTGCCGGCCCCCCTTTTTTCTCTTTTGTGCATGTTTGCAGGCCGGAGCGTCGGGAGCTGCGTTCTGGCCTGCGGTCCCGGTCCCCCCCTCCCATCCCCGGTCATCCCATTGCTGCTTCCACCTGCCTACGTGGATGTCTGCTGTGTGCTGCTGACGCCCCCCCCCCCCTCTGATCATTCTTCTTTGATTCAGGCTTTTCTCCCACTATGGGAGTTTTTACCTGCCATTGTTTATGTAATAATTGCTCGGGGGTTTATGTTTATGTTTATGTTCATGTTCTGGATCTCTGGAAAGCGTCTAGAGACAACATCTGTTGTATTAGACGCTGTATAAGTAAAATTGAATTGAATTGAATTGAAATATCATGTTGGTCTGAACCGGAGCAGCTGGTCCAGTTCAGGACAGAGATCCAGAAGATCCTCTTGGTACCTAAACCAGCTGATGGTCCAGTCTTAGTCCTGGACCAGCAGATCCAGACTAAACCAGCTGATGGTCCAGTCTTAGTCCTGGACCAGCAGGTCCAGACTAAACCAGCTGATGGTCCAGTCTTAGTCCTGGACCAGCAGATCCAGACTAAACCAGATGATGGTCCAGTCTTAGTCCTGGACCAGCCGATCCAGACTAAACCAGATGATGGTCCAGTCTTAGTCCTGGACCAGCAGATCCAGACTAAACCAGCTGATGGTCCAGTCTTAGTCCTGGACCAGCAGATCCAGACTAAACCAGCTGATGGTCCAGTCTTAGTCCTGGACCAGCAGATCCAGACTAAACCAGCTGATGGTCCAGTCTTAGTCCTGGACCAGCAGATCCAGACTAAACCAGCTGATGGTCCAGGACTAAGGCCCAATCTCAATACTCAATACTCAATACCCCTACTTTTCTTCACTCGCCCTTCTTTTCTCCACTCGCACTTCTTTTCTTCCCTAACCCCTAAAAAAGAAGGGGGAGATTTTAGGGCACTGGAAATCTAGGGCACTTGGCCCAGGTGCCTGTCCCAATTCTCCCCCTACCTCTCGTTTCCATCCCTAGCCTGATCAGGAAGCCCAGAGCTAAAAGCTGTTTTAACTTCAGCTGTAGCGCTGTTAATATGGCACTTTATTAAGTTTTAATATTTTTTCAGGCATAAAGGTAACCTTAAGATCTGCAAGTTTTGTACTTGTGTGGTTTTACTCACTTGGAAATACTTTTAAATTGTCTAATAAAACTTG
This sequence comes from Cololabis saira, assembly GCF_033807715.1. NCBI lineage: Eukaryota > Metazoa > Chordata > Actinopteri > Beloniformes > Belonidae > Cololabis > Cololabis saira. The sequence continues at coordinate 43,485,358 of NC_084603.1, read as the reverse complement.
TTACACAACAGTTTTCTCTTCTGGGGTTTCTCAAAGTAAGGTAATGTCTCAAATTATAAACTGTACAACAAGATCAATAGTAAAATAAGGATAGTGAGAGAATCTATGGGGTCCTGCCCAATTCTATCATGTCTGTAGAGTTAGTGCCTGTGCTTAAAGACAAGGCTGGTAAGCTCAGTAGTATTGATAATTATCGTCCTATTGCATTGGCCAGCATCTTGTCTAAAGTACTGGAGAGAATACTTTTAACAAAGTTAAAAATGTATGTTCTTACTTCTGACAACCAGTTTGGATTTAAAAGAAAACATGGAACTGACCTCTGTATATATGCTCTTAAAGAGATTGTATTTAAGTATACAAGCCTGAACACATCTGTATTTTTATGTTTTATTGATGCGTCAAAGGCATTTGATCGTATTAATCATGAAAAATTATTTGTTAAATTGTTAGATAGAGGTGTTCCTAAATTCTTGGTGAGAATTTTAGTGTTTTGGTATGCCCATCAAAGGTTTCAAGTAAAATGGGCCAATGTGGTATCTGCTCCATTTTGTGTTAGTAACTGAGTGCGGCAAGGAGGAATTTTGTCCCCTTTTTTATTTAATGTTTATATCGATGGATTATCAAATCAATTGAACAGGTTAAAAACTGGTTGTCTTGTGGGTAACACTATTGTTAATCATCTTATGTACGCGGACGACTTGGTACTGCTTTGTCCATATAGTGCTGGGCTGCAGCAGATGTTGAAGGTTTGCTCTCAGTATGGCCTTGATCATGATGTAAAGTATAACGCTAAGAAAAGCCACATAATGATAGTTAGAAGTGTTGGGGACAGGAAATCAACTTTTCCCACTTTTTATTTTGGCAGACAGCCCCCTTGATGTATGTGAGGAAATTAAATATCTAGGTCATGTCATTTCTGATGACTGGACGGATGACAAAGACCTGTATCGACAGCGCTGTAAAATTTATTCTCAAGCTAACATGCTTATCAGAAAGTTTTATATGTGTTCTGACTCTGTGAAGGGTTCCCTGTTTCGAACCTACATCACACCGCTATATACTGCTCACTTGTGGTCTAACTTTAAGAAAAAGAGCATGCAGAGGCTCAAGGTAGCATACAATGATGCAATGAGGTTGCTGCTGCGTGTTCCTAGGTGGCACAGTGCCAGTCAATTGTTTGTGTCCAACAGAGTGCCAACTTGTGAGGCACTCCTAAGACAGTTGATGTTTGGTTTTATGTGTCGATTGGACAAATCAGAGAACCACATATATAAAAAAATTTGCACAGAAATATTTACAAAAAAAAAAGTTTGCAGCGTATGTGCTGCTACTGCTGATGAGGTGTCTGGTTCACCATTTTCTCTAAAAGGTTCAGGAACCTGTCCATGTGTTCTTCATTTTTTTGACATCTTCTGTCTTCTTTGACGACCTCAGCTTGAAGGAAGTCCTGCATAGAGAGTTTCTTTTTTTGGGGGGATCGGGGGGAAAGTGGACCTGATGCCCGCTTCCAGCTTCCTCTTCCAGCTGGCGAGGCAGAGCTTGAGGCCGATGTGCTGGCGTCTTCCAAAGTGTTCTGAGATAAAAAAAGATGGATACACATGTTGATTACACACATGACTGGACTATCATACACACCCACAACATCATACCAGGTTCATTATCACTGTATAAATAAAAATTACCTCTGTGCTTTCCTCTGAATTTGTCAGAGAGGACACCGGTGAGGATGGAGGGTCGATTATGTTCTGAAAAGAAAATAACAGTTAGATCTTCAGGTACTGTAGTGTCTTATCACTCACAATCAGGAGGGAACCACCGGTCGTAGCACAAGCTAGCTATAGGAAGAAGGACTGGGGAATAAGATTGTGCTTTTTTACTGATAAACTTACCATGAGTATTTGCGTGGGATCTTCATAAGACGCCAACAAACATGGAGGCTGGATTGAAGGTCTGGACCCCAAAAACTCATGCATATCTTTGTAGAAAGGCCATGAGGCTGCTGTGGCCTCCCCACTGTCTGTCTCGGAGCCGGTTTTAGGGGTTTTGAGGTCCTGCATAAGACACACACACACACACACACACACACACACACACACACACACACACACACACACACACACACACACACACACACACACACACACACACACACACACAATTTACAGAAGATTATTAATAAATACTGTACATGGATTTTTTTTGTTAAGCATCATCTCTTCAGCAGATAATATTACTTACCATAACCATAACCATTGCTTACCTTATATATTTTTTAAAGATTTTCCCATTTTTTGCCAATTTGTGCTGTGGTCACCTTTCCCTCCAATTCCAGCTCTTTGATGAGTTTCCTGTAACAGAAAACAGTGATGAATAGTAGTTATACCATGGTTAAGGACCCCATCACAGATATTCTGCAAGCAGATAGCTAGATCACTAACTCCCACAGTGGTTTAGCAGCATATTTCTTCTTTGTAAAATTCTCCTCGTTGGTAGTCCTAAACCTTATTAGGTGTCGGACCTGATCCGGAGTCCCTGGAATGAAATGTGATTACTGCAATGCACAAAGGTCCTCGTAAAAAAAACAAACAAACAAACAAAAAAAACAAAAAAACGTTTGAACTATGATAACAGGCAGCAAGTAACGTTATTACTTCGTAACCCCCCCCAAATAACGTTGCTGCCTTATAGTAATGTGAAATATCCAACAAATGTGTAGAAAATATGAGAGTTAACGAGTAGTTAACAGGACCCGACTCATCATGAACAGCCACATATTGCATTATCTTACGTTAACTCAGAATCAGAATCAGCTTTATTGGCCAGGTTCTAACATTGTCCAACAAGTAATTTGACTCTGGTAATTTCACTCTTTGGTATTAAAAATAAACAATAAACAATGTGGTATTTCTATGTACTGTTCAAACTATTAAAACATACAAAAGCACTGTGATTTTTTTAATTCCATGGGACATTATACTTACATTTGTGGGTTTTCTTTTCAATATCCTCCTGCTCTTTGCGGGTCGCCATTTGACTCAAAAAAACTGAAAAAATGCTTGCTTGCTCACAATCGAGACGAGTCTGCAAAGGATGTTTTCCTCGGTCGGCGAGCTTTAAATAGACGCAGCCTACGGCGTCGCTTACGTAACCTACGGTGTCGCTTACGTAACCTACGGCGTCGCTTACGTAGGTTACGTAACCATATTCCGGCGCGATCTTAGCGAACAACGGACAAAAAAGGGAATATGTACATTCACTGAGTGAATATTATGAAAGTAAAATATTGGTTTGCGCCGAAAAATGTAATCAAAACGCATTTTTATGCAGAAACTAACTCAAAATATTGATTTTATTCCCAAAAGAATAAGAAATGTCTGCCATGTTTTTTTTTTTTATTCAGTCCGCAAATGACGACGAAAAGCATTCTGGGAAATTTTCATACCCCCTCGCTCGCCAAATCAGCATCTGAAATCCCTCGATTTGAAGGGGCTATTCTCAGCCCCTAGCCCTCGTTATGCCCCCTCCCCCTAGGTGAAAAGAGGAATTGGGACACCACTACCTTCACGGGAACGCGCAAAAGTTAGGGTTAGTGAAGAAAACGAGGGCGAGGGGGAGTATTGGGACGCAGCCTAAGACTTTATCAACCTACAGCAGGTTCCTCTAACGGAGCCAAAGCTCCATCGGGAATTGTGGGTTCCATCGTTGAGCTCCTGCCTTTATTTTTTTATTTTACCTTTATTTTACCAGGTTAGTCCCATTGACATCTAGGATCTCTTTTTCAAGGGAGACCTGACCAAAAAAATGGCAGCTTTAAAAGTTATAGACAAAACAACATCAACAACAACAGAAATAGAATGACAATGCAAGATAGCTCACAAAAACAGTGCCAGTAAATTCAATTCAATTCAATTCAGTTTATTTGGGAAGGGACAGTGTACATTCATATACATTTAGAATTAAAAATGCAAATGCACCCAATTTTAGCTACAAAGCTAGTTTCCATTGGCAGTCCCCCGGCTAAAAATATAAAAGAAAGACAAGTTAAACAACAAGTTAAAACAAATACAAATAAAGCGTGCAAAAAGTTTCTGTTCTTGTTATTTTGCTTCTATTTAAGATAGAAGGAACAGGAGAACAACCTGACACATCAATCTTCAACTAACACGATCTTACAGACATTTACAAATATTACAATAGTGAATACATTACACACATAGTTTCACATTTAGCAGTTAAAAATTTAGGCGGTAAAGTGCCAGAGTAAGTTAAAGTGCTGGTTACGATTAAAGTGCTGAGGGTTTAAAGTAGGGTTAGGGTTAGTGCTATAATGGGGGAAAGAGAAGGAGGATGGGAGGGGAGGGGAGAGTGAAGATGGAATGGGCTGCAGCAATGCAAAACCAGATCATATGTATTGTTCAGTTGTGGAATTTAAGGTTATATGCCAGTTGTAGGGTAAACAGATTGTGGAGATGGGGCCGGAAGGAGAAGAGAAAGGAAAAAAAGGGACATGAAGTACAACATAACTTGGGAGGGGTGAGAGGGCTGAAAAAAAAAGGTAGATAATTACTAGTCAGCTGAGTAATCATTTACATAAAAAAATAGCAAACCAAGAGGTGATGGCATGAAGCATCACCTCTTGTTTACAATCAGATTATCAGTGTTTAAATAAAGTGACAAAGTGCATTATTAACACTATAATGTTATTATGCAGTAAAGTTACAAGGTGACAAATTAATCTTTACCGAGGGTCATGGTTACAGTCCTGTTTACTTAATAGCCATTTCTTTAAGCTGTTCTTGAATGTGGCAAATGTGTTGCAGTCCCTTACTACGACAGGTAATGAGTTCCAGATGCGGCTACCCTCGACTGACAGTACGGTCTGCCCCTGTGCAGTGCGTCTGAATGGGATTATGCAATCACCTCTGGAGGTTGCCCTGGTTGTATGGCTGGCGTTTTCATTTTGTCTTATGTAGACAGATCTTGAATGTAGCACAGGCATATTTAAAGGTAGTGAGGTTGTCAAAACTGAGGAGTTGATATTTTTTAAGTATCTGACAGTGATGATGTGTTACTGTTTTTTTGTCCAGTATTTTTATCGCTCTCTTATACAAAGATTCCACCTGGTTGAGCATGGTTTTGTTGGTAAAAGACCAGTTCGTGAAGCCATATTCAATATGGGATAACACCATTGCGTGCATAAAGACTCTGGCTGCCTCAGTTGTTAATGAGGGTCTAATTGATTTAAAATTTGCGAGGTTAAATTTCACAGTTTTTGTAATTTTCTTTACGTGACTCTTGAAGGAGAGGGTAGAGTCTAGGATGACTCCTAGATACTTGAACTCCTTTACGACTTCAATATAATATATTTATATAAATAAGTTACAATACTTAAAAACAGTGACAAGTACCAACAGAGTCATTTAGAAATGTATTTGTAAGAGCTTTAAAAAAAGTTGTTTGTTCAGATCATGTGGTTGATTGTGAGATTGTTGCAGCTCCACTCTTGTGTAACTTATCTGGTGATGTCCTTCATGTCGTGTCCTTCATGTGGTCGTGAATTTATTGTTGACGTCATGTTTCCTCATATTCTGCACTTCACTGCATCACCAGTGAGAGTCACCAATGGAGAAACCCTCAGAAAAGTGCGTATGCCAGCCTTGGTGTGCGCATGAAAGACCGCAACTTTCTACGTTCAAATACATTTTCGATCATACGCACGTTTTTTGTGCGCCGCATGTTTTAATCATGTATACTTTAGTCCAGGGGTCAGGGACCTTTTTGATTTAGATTTGATTCAACTCTCAGAGCAACAAAATGCAGTTTAGCATCTAACCAGAAGTGCAGTAAGTGTATAGTGAGGTATACACACAGGTAGGATTTACAGCATATGGACAATATTTACAGATGGGAACACATATACGGATGAAACACATATACATATCTTACAAAATGAGTGCAATATTGGTACATATATCCAGGTGAGTGAGCCAAATATACAGTGATTGAAGAGGTCCTATGAACACATACAAATGGATTTGTGCGTTAATCGGTGAATGATAAACAGGAACAATAACATGATTTAAAATATAGAGTAAATGGGTAGATAAGTTAGGTGCTATATTACAGCTAAAGTGAACCTTTAACAGTGCATAACTAATAGCAGTGGCTAAATCATATTCTAAACTAGTAATATTTGGTACAGAGTAATGTGCATAGAGATTATTTAGGCTGCGTCCCAATACTCCCCCTCGCCCTCGTTTTCTTCACTAACCCTAACTTTTGCGCGTTCCCGTGAAGGTAGTGGTGTCCCAATTCCTCTTTTCACCTAGGGGGAGGGGGCATAACGAGGGCTAGGGGCTGAGAATAGCCCCTTCAAATCGAGGGTTTGCAGATGCTCACTTGGCGAGCGAGGGGGTATGAAAATTTCCCAGAATGCTTTTCGTCGTCATTTGCGGACTGAATCAAAAAAAAAAACATGGCGGACATTTCTTATTTTTTTGGGAATAAAATCAATATTTTGAGTTAGTTTCTGCATAAAAATGCATTTTGATTACATTTCTCGGCGCAAACCAATATTTTACTTTCATAATATTCACTCAGTGAATGTACATAATCCCTTTTTTGTCCGTTGTTCGCTAAGATCGCGCCGGAATATGGTTACGTAACCTACGTAAGCGACGCCGTAGGTTACGTAAGCTACGCCATAGGCTGCGTCGATTTAACGCGGACCTAAACTTCGGACCCGGCAGACAGAAATCTCTAAATGAAATTCTGAGGGTTCCGAACCCCTGCCTGAGGGCATGAAACAAAACAGTCTATGTGCAGGGTAGGAGGAGTCTTATAGAGTGCTGCAAGCTCAATGCAGACAGCACCTCCTCTGGACATCCTCAATGACAGGCAATGAAGATCCTATGATGTATTGGGCAGGTTTCACAGAGCAGCTGCCATACCAGGCTGTTAGGATGCTCTCAGTCGTTCAGCGGTAAAGATTCACTATGGTGGCTGAAGACAGGTGATTATTCAGTGTCCTCAGGAAGAAGAGGCACTGGTGAGCGTTCTTTAGCAGGCTGCAGGTGTTTGTGGTCTACGACAACAGGTCTAGGTCCTCTGAGATGTGGGTCCCCAGGAACTTGAAACTGGAGACCCATTCAACGGCCATCCTATTAATGTGGATGGGGTCATGCGTGCCTCTTTCTTCCTTTCTGAAAAGTCCACAATGAGATCCTTGTTTTTACTGCTGTTAAGGAGCTGGGGCCTCATCTATAAAGCTTGCTTGAAAAAGCGCCTGAAAGTTGCGGAAATCTTCTTCTACGCAAATCCTCGGATCTAAAAAGAAAAAACTAACCGAAAAATCTGCTTATTTTTACGGCAACTAGGACCCTCCCGTAAGAATTTACTTAAGACACGGGGAACTGGCGACGCAGGGATTGAGGTGGTGAAATGAAGCCAGATTCATGTCATACTCCTAATAATGTCATCACACATCACAACATAGGCTATATCAGACTTAAAATAATAAAATAATAAAATAAAATAAAATAGCGCTGATCGTGTTCCTCTGTGTGTGAAGCTCAGTCAGTCAGGTGCTGCTGGAGCTGCAGCATCTTCTTCACCCGCTTTAGGACAGAACAAATGAGGGGCTGCGTTTAGGGAGCCCCACGGAGCCCCTAAAGGGACTCAGATTTTTTTTCATATGAGTTTCACGCGCGCGTGAAACCTTTACGTGCGGGTGTATGGTGCCTAAATTAGGGTCCCGCGTTAAAACGACGCAGAGCCTACGGCGTAGGGTACGCGGCGACGCGCAGCTACGCTGTAGGCTCTGCGTTGGTGTAACGCAGAACCATAAACCCGCCCTGAGCAGCTCTGAGGGGAGACGGGAGGGGAGGAGGGGGGTGAAGCGGGGCTGCAGGTCCGTTTTCGTATCGCTTTCATACAGTGTCTTGATAATTTGCAATTTAAGGCTGAGCCTACCGTTAGTTTTTAAACTGTAAAAAGTAAGGGGAAAAAAAACATGATTTTGAAAAGACGGGGGGACGTGTGTCCCCCTGTTGCGCCGGGGAACTCACGGCGTTTAGCGCAGCAACGGCGTGCTGCCACTCACTCGCTTTATTTTATTGTATACTATTTATATAGTTATTCTAACTTTTACTGTGACCACCAAATAATGTGGTTTTCCTGTCCTCCACATCATCTACAACATCTCTGTCTCCGTGAAAGTCAGTGTCACGGTGGCTGACGCCAAACAGGCTGCAGGAAGCCACTGCGCATGCTCAGTAGGCTCATCCATATGCATTTATGGGCGTGTAGAGGGCGGGATTAGAGGCGGATTCAGCTGCGCAGGTCTGTGATTCATAAAGGAACGTTGCGTGCGAATCTGCGTGCACATGGTTTTATTGATCCGGATTTTTTTTTGCGCCCGGCATTTTCGGCTTTTGAGCGTACGTGCACTTTTAGTATGAATCCTACGCAGTCCATTTTAAATGAGGCCCCAGGTCAGCACACCATGTGGCCAGATAGTGTACCTCCTCACTTTAGGCTCTCTCATTGTTGTTGCTGATGAGACCAATTCTTGTCTGCAAACTTAAATGGAGTAGAATCCTTGCAGAGGTCTGCAGTCATGGTGAAGATGAAGTAGAGGAAATCACTCGGCACACAACATTATGGCACACCGGTGTTGAGTGTTACAGTGGTGGAGCACGTGTAATCTGACCTTTTGGCTGAGAGCCATGAAAGCTACATATTTTTAAATAAATATCTGAGTGCCATACATTTTTTAAACACTGAATACTACTAAGAGTGTGTATTTTTAAGTAAGACCAACAAATGTATATAGTATAATAAGTCTCTGAATATGTTCTTTTTAATAACGTTGTTATGCTGAAGCTAACCAATAATAAATAAACACTTCTTACCATGAATGCAATTTCTGGTGCTGCATGGTTTTGCGGATTGCTTTATAGTCTGGTTGATATCTGGTGAGGTTAAACTTCATCCACGCGTTAAGGCTTCCATCCATTAAATGTGATCGTAGGTTGGTCTTGATGCTTTTTTTAGATGTGAGATTGACTGCTCACATGTATACGTAGAGCCAAACCTGGTCAATACAGCAATATTCAGACTGCAGTGTGTGATATGTCACAGGAAGCATGTTCCAAGTTTTGTCTGAGTAGGTTAGTGGGTTGAAGTTTTTTCATTTCTGTCCACTGCCATTCTATTCTGTCGTTTCTGTGTTTTGCTCACCAGCTCTGCTTGCTGTCGGGCAAATCTCTCCAAATCTTCATTCAATGACTTAAACTTACTCACCCACCTGTCTTAAGCCTTCAGGTCAGCAATTTTTAGATGATCATCTCTGATGGAGACACCAGGGATGTAACTAAAACCGGGCTTTGAATGGCCGCAGGGGATTAGATGTGAAGCCAGGTAGCTGTTGGAGATCAAAATGTTGAATGTGGTCACTTGCTGTGCACGCATCTTTAAATACTCTCAGTTTTTCAAAGTGTAGTAAACAACCTGGTTCATCATCCAAATTAAAGAGCTCCAGCTTGTTTTCAAATACAGACATTGCTCGTTTAAAGGATAAGTATCACGGCTTTGGTGTGTAGGTTGATTCGCGCTTTATGACATGTGCTGGAAGTAGCCATCAGAAGATGGTCCACTGTGGTCATAAAGGGATGGACATGGTCAGCAACAATACTCAGGTAGGCTGTGGTGTTGACACAATGCTCAATTGGGACCGGAGTGTGCCAGGAAAATATCCCCCCCACCATTATACCACTAATACCAGCCTGAATCGTTGATACAAAGCAGGATGGATGCATGCTTTCATGTTGTTGACTCTAAATTCTGGCCCTAACATCTAAATGTGGCAGCAGAAATTGAGACTCAGACCAGGCCACTTTTTCCAATCTTCTGTTGTCCAGTTTTGGAGAGCCTGTGTGAATTGTAGCCTCAGTTTCTTGTTCTTAGCTGACAGGAGTGGCCATGTGGTTCTGCTGCTGTAGCCCATCCACCTCAAGTTTCCACGTGTTGTGGTTCAGAGATGCTCTTGTGCAGACCTCGGTTGTAATTAGTGGTTAATTGAGTTACTGTTTGCTTTCTATCAGCTCCAACCAGTCTGGCCATTCTCCTCTGACCTCTGACATCAACAAGCCATTAACGCTCACAGAACTGCTCACTGGATATTTTCTCTTTTTCGGACCATTCCCTGTAAAGCCTAGAGATGGTTGTGGGTGAAAATCCCAGTAGATCAGCAGTTTCTGAAATACTCAGACCAGCCCGTCTGGCACCAACAACCATGCCACGTTCAAAGTCACTTAAATCACCTTTCTTCCCCATTCTGATGCTGGTTTGAACTGCAGCAGATCGTCTTGACCATGTCTACATGCCTACATGCATTGAGTTGCTGCCATTTGATTGGCTGATTAGAAAAATGTGTTAACGAGCAGTTGGACAGGTGTACCTAATGAAGTGGTCGGTAAGTGTAAATCCCCAAACTTTGACAGAACCCCAAAACCATGACAATAAACAAAAACCACGACAATAAGACTTTGCCTTGCTTTTTCACATTGGGCTGGGTTCAGATGTTCAGTCATGTCAACAAGATTTTTGTGATTTGCAGAGCTCATATCCAGAGCCACCTGGGAGATTTGCGAGGCCCTGTGCGAAATGGTTGGGGGGTTTTTCGGGTCGGATCGGGTGTCTGTATGCGCAATTTTAACTCTCCAATTAGCAAAATACTGGATACCTTCCCCTGCCTCATCATCATCTGGGCTTGCCTCGACGCGGGGCCCCACGGCTGCTTGAGACCCGGTCGGATCTGTGATTTTTGTAACAAATTTATCAAACAAGCCTTTCAGAGAGGCATTAAACTCTTCCATTTTCTTTAGTTTTTTTCTTTTTTCATCCCCTGATGGAAATTTCCTGAATCTGTCTCGTTCTCTCGACATTGTGTGACAGTTTGTTCCACACTCCACCCGTCTGGATCAGAGCACCTTGTGTTAATGCGCTTGGTCTGATCAGTTGTATTGAACAACAGACACGCGCATCATTGCACATATATTTATTGATATGCACAGACTAGTACACATTTAGGTCTGTAATGGAACGTGACTGTTGATATTTATAAGGGAAAAAACGAGAAAAAAAACGAAAAAAAAAAAAAATAAAATAAAAAAAATAAAAAAAAAACGGCCCATAGCGCGAGGCCCCGTGCAGTCGCACGGTTCACACACCCCTTGCGGCGGCCCTGCTCATATCTGAACGAACTATTCAAGAGATTTCATCAGATCACTTCATATTTGGTATGTTTCATCTACTGCCTTTGCTGAAGTTGAATTGCGGAGCTTTTGAGTTTTCGTCCAGGAACTCTCCTGCGATGTCGCAGAATTTGACAATTTGCCATCAAAACTCAACTTTCTTATTCAGTCCTAAATTGTCCCAGAGGCCTCAGATGTTCTGTGTATGATCAGAGTTCAGCTGTGAACATGTCCATATGGTCATAGTCTTACCCTGAACACGTTTGTAGTGTTATATTTAGAAAAACGTGTAGCGCCACCTGTTGGCAACAAGAAATATGCTTTCTATTAGTTTGGATTGTCGTAGAGACCTCAAATATTCTGTGTGTGTGTCAGAGTTGCTCCCCAAAAATGTTTAACTTGTAGGAATGGGTATTATATAGACAATACTTTCTTTGAAAGGAATTTCACTTTAGAATTATTTTTTTCAACAATGTTTCTCCTCCTGTTTTAAGTTGTTTATTGGCTTTAGATCTCTGCAACTGTGTTAAGCACTTTGTAACACTGTATTTAACAGTGTTATATAAATATAATTATCATCATTATTATTATAACCTAAAAACTCAATATTGCAAACTTCCACTTCAGACCACAGTTAAGCATTTGGTGTCATGTACTATATGTGTAAAACGGTTCTAATATGTGTAAAAATATCACAATGTTGATTCAATTTAGACGTGTCCACCCTGTGGTCCAACCTATTATGAGAACATTGATGAAGGGGTGGACAGAAATGTAGAAATGTTCACCTTGTAAAGATTTATGGTTACTTTTAGCTTTTAATGAGCACGTGGTGTGTCTTCAGCTAGCAAAGTGCTTCAGTTTTGAAGGTGACTGCATAGTGTTTATCAGATATATTTTCAATTTCTGATTATTTTAAAAATATTAATAAATGAGATCTGGACAGATTAAGCTTGAAACAACCCAACTACAAACACAATATGATGGAAATTGGGAAATATAAGGCAGGAATTTGATGTATTTGCAGCAGTTGACCCAACTCCCAGTTAAGAAAGATGGTGTTGATGATGTTACTGATTACGTCAGTCGATCTGTTAAATGCTCATTTTTACCCCATAACTACAAGTTTCAGGGACACTAACAAAATGTTTAGAATTATTACAAAATATAATATAGTTGATCAAAGTAACTAGTTTTAATGAAGAACATGTGAAGGAAAATATATAAAATAATGATGTGTCCTTTAATCGCTTTTTGCATTCACTTAAGTTAGCGGAGCAGCATGAGGGACATGCCAACATTAAGTACACCGAATGAAAGAAACTGGTGGAAATCCATGTCAAGAGACTTGTCATCGCACTTGTGTGTAAATGTTTGGTCATTTACACCAAAACCTCAAAATGTTGTCATTTTCTATGTTAATGATGAACGGGTGACTTTAATGGGAACACCAAAGGAACTTTATAGTGATATTGACCCCTAGGGGGCCGTGGCCTTAGGTGCAAGGGCCCAACCAACGCTGTTTGTAGCTTTAATGTTGTACTCGATTTTATTCTTTATTTTTATCAGTTAACAGCATGCAAACAGGGGAAAAAAAATCTAAATCACATAAAAAATTGTATCATTCTTTGCCTTTAACAGATCAGTTTCTCAAGGTACATTTGCATAAAGTCAGATATTTTGTTGGGTCATGGCCAAATGTATAATTAGCCAGTTATAACAAACAGGGGCTAAAGGCTTATGTAGATTCAGTAATTCGTTAACTGAAACAGAAGTAGCAGCCTTAAAATTGAATAAAACTGGTTCAATCCACTTTACAGAAATTAATACGTGCCTTTCCATGGCCTCTCTTTCAGGACCAGACGAAGAAAGAGTACATGGTGTCTAAGCAGCAGGTCGGTAGCTCAGTTGTAGGGTCATTGGGGCTATGATGGCAATGAGAGTAGTTTTTTTAATCAAATTTGTATTTTATTTTCATTCAAACAGAAAACAAACAATGATGCACAGGCACTGAATATATTGTTACATCAATATGTTACACCCCCACCCTACCCACCCGGACACACACATAAACTGAAATAAACTATTAAAAGACCAGGACAATTATTTGACGTCTGTATATGAAATTAAAATAAAATCGAGACAGGGCGGCTAAAGCAAGCAACAAAAAAAACAAAAAAACAAAAAGAAAGAAAAAGGAGAGAGAGAGACTCGCGGACTTGTGAAACAGTTAATATAGATCCTCACGGTGCTAAGCAAGTGAAGTCAGATACACAACAAAAATCACGAGGATCAAAGTAAGCGCTTCAGTGCTTCAGCTGTGGTGAGCCACATATTCACATTTGCCTCTTTGGCCCCATTTATACGGGCTCTTGATAACTCCATGTAAGCAACATCAAGAAAAGTCAAAATCCATTGTTTGATGGACAAAGTATGAGGGGGCTTCCGACATACTGCTATCATTTTCTTAGCAGCTGTTAGACTTGCTAATATGACACGTTTCTGACGTTCAGGGACTGGAAGTGCAGAGAGATCATTCAGTAATAACACTGGTATGGTCACAGGTAATGTCTCTGATATGAGTCCCGTCAGCTCAGCGGCCACGCCCCGCCAAAATCGAGCGACGGGGGGGCATTCCCACACCATGTGGAGAAAAGTGCCAGGAGTTTTTAATGTACAAAGCGTGCATGAGGGATCACTGATAACTTTCATAAAATGTAGCCTACGAGGGGTTAGGTAGGTCCTATGCACGAAGTTATGATGGATCTGTTGATGGTCAGGATTTTGAGAGGCAAGTTTGATATTGGCCCACACCTCGTCAAAATCAGTCAGTCAAAATCCTGAACCAGTCCAGGGACATCACCCCTCCACATCCTGTCTACTGGAAGCGTTTTGTAGCATGTATCAAACATGTATAAGTACAAAGTGGATACCATCCCCCTCGAGGGACTTTTAGTAATGATCACCTCGTGAAGGGGATGTGTAGGTAGTGGGTGCTGCCAAGGTACACCGTGTGCTTTAAGAGACGCTCTCAGCTGCAAATAAAAAAAAAGGAAGTGCCTGGTAAATTGAAGTTATTCTTAATGTCCTGAAAAGAGCGTAAACCATCTAAGCTGAATATATCACCCAAAAACTGTATACCTCCCCTTTCCCACTGAGAATAGGTGATAGGTCTCCCCCCGATCAGCAAGTCCTTATTATTGAAAATAAGGACTGAAGGTGATTGTAGGTGCCATCTACAAGATATATTACAAATCCTTTCTACCGAGCGCCAAACCCGAATCAGATGGGACACAATGGGGCTGCAGCGCAGCTGACACTGCCTCACAGATATATTTGCAAATAAAACATCTGCCAAAGACCAAGGGTGCACCATTCTTTCTTCCATTGTGCGCCAGGAGACCGACGTTTGAGAGTTAAACCATGTGACCAGGGGTCTGAGAGAGAAAGACCAATGATAAAACTTGAAGTTGAGAACTGCTAAACCTCTATCTAATCTCTTGCGCTGGACAGTGGCAGATCTGAGACGGGGTCTCTTGCCATTCAAACAAAGTTTATTCTGGGTAATACATTCATTTTGACAATAGAAATGCGAGCCTGAAGTGAGTTGGGCAGGCTGGACCATCTCTCCAAATCACTCAAGACCTTATTCAGTGCCTCAGTATAATTGTGCTTCACAATAAGGTGTAAAGAGGGAAATATCTCAATGCCCAAATATTTGAAATGTGGAACCGAGGGAATATTAGGAGGTAAAACAGAGTTCTTAGCCACTTTGTTCAATGGCAGCAGAGCCGACTTCGACCAATTAATTTTGAACCCTGATAGTGAGCCAAATTCATCCAACATTGATAAAAGGTGTGGGGCAGACTGTAACGGGTCGCCAAGAAAGATTAAAACATCGTCAGCGTAAAGCGCCAGGTGGTGGTGTGTGTTATGAACAGTTATGGGCTTAATAACCGGCGATAATCGGATCATCTGCGCCAGGGGTTCAAGAGACAGAGCAAACAGCGTCGGGCTCAAAGGACAGCCCTGGTGAGATGATCTAGTTACTGGGAACAGAGTGGAGCAAATGTTACCTGTAAGAACCATTGCAGAGGGGTTTGAATATAATAGCTGTACCATTTTTACAAAACCTTCTCCAAAGCCCATCGCCCCCAACACCGACCACAAAAAGGACCACTCAAGGCGGTGGAATGCCTTCATCGCGTCAAGGGATAAAACAGCTGCCGGATGTTTGATGTCTGTTGCGGCGTCGATTACGTGCAACAGTCGGCGGACATTGTCAGAGGCTAGACGCAATTTCAAAAAGCCTGTATGGTCACAGTGAACCAGTGATAAGACATGCGGTTGCAGACGCAGAGAGAGAGCCTTGGCATACATTTTTACATCGGCGTTCAACAGACTAAGGGGCCTGTAATTACCACATTCCGTCGGGTTTTTATCCTTTTTCAGTAGTAAGGTGATTACAGCTGTATTCACATCCCTAGAAAAAGTGCCCTTCTCCATCGAAAAATGGATCATACTGAGAAGCAGCGGGCCAAGAAAGTCCCAGAAGGCCGCGTAAAATTCTGGCGGAATGCCATCGAGACCAGGTGATTTGCCCCTTTGCATGCCGAGCACAGCCCTCTGAAGTTCTTCAAGAGAAAATGGTTTTGCCAACTCATTTGCCGCCTCCACCGCAAGACGGGCCAAATAATCGTCACATTTATCTTTGTGTCGGTGGTAATAGCTCCTGACTGTAATTTGATAGAGGAAATATCTGAAAACTGCTCATTTGACCTAATCTTCATCGCCAACAAGTGGCTGGGCCTTGACCCATGAAAATAATAACGCTGCCTGGTCCTGTGGATTAAGAACTCTGATCGGCGTCTGAGGATGGCATTGATTTCTTTTTTGATCACCTCACGCTGCAAGACTATCTGTTCTGAGTAATTAGCGGACAACGCGGATTCTAGTTTTGTAAGTTTGTTTTCCAATTCATGTAATTTAGAAATTTGCATCTTGCGCTGGTTGGAGGAAAACCATGTGACATAACCCCTGATAAAACCTTTAATTGAGTCCCACAGTATTCTAGGATCGTCGACTGAACCAACATTGAACTCCAAGAAGTTTTTCTATAAATTGTGCCCTAAATTCTTCTTGTCTTAACAGGGTTGTGTTGAGGCGCCATTTTGGTGCACGAGGGGAAGCGTTGATGAGCACCGATGAACAAAGCACACCTTTATGATCGGAGAGGGCTATGGGAAGCAGAGATACATTGTGAATATTAAAAAAGAGTTTAGGGGATGCAAATATGTAGTCAATTCTTGAGCAAGATTTGTGTCGAGCAGAGAAAAAGGAATAGTCCTTGATTGATGGATTAGTCGAACGCCACAGATCTGTGAGCCCCAAGCTGCTAGCCCATGTCTGTAAAGCTGTGGACGATAGTTTCTGATCCCTTGTCTCAGATTTACTTGACCTGTCATTGGCTGCACTCCAAACAGCGTTAAAGTCTCCCCCCACAACTAACGAATAATCATTCAGTCCCAGCATACTATTTGTCAAGTTTTCGTAAAAGACCCTATCAAAACAGTTTAGTGCATACACCGATATGAAGGTTACTTTCCTGCTGCTAATTTCTGTCTTCACAATTGCCAGCCTGCCCTCTTTATCAGAGCATGTGTCATGGATTTTAACTTTAAAGTTACATCTGGCTACAACCGCTACACCCTTGGTCTTCGTACCAGACAAGGAGGAAGCTATCACATGATAATGTTTATCTGCCAGGCGTCTGAAATCAGTGGTCAAGAAATGCGTCTCCTGCACCAATGCAACATCTATTCTCCTTCTGCAAAATAAACTCAAGGTGCTAATCCTCTTGTGAGGGCTATTCAGGCCGCCCACGTTCCAGCTCAAAATATTATGTTCAGGCATAATTTAGAATGAAGCCTCTATAGTGGATACGGCCAGAGACATGAAAACATCCCCTGCGACCCTCTGAAATGATGAACCCAAGCAGATGTGAGTATAACTTAAACCAGTCAAGCCTCTCTCCCGCCACACAAACAGAATGTGAACACAAAATCCACGATGTGAGCCACTCCACATCAAAACAAATAGTGAAAAAATTAAATAAACGTTTAAACCCACCCCCCTCCCAACCCACCCCCCGAAAGGGCCAGAAATATGCCCTAGCTAACAAGACTAAATCAAATTTTTTATATCTTTTAGGTTCTAGGTAATATAGTGTAGGGAGTCTTGAGCATCCAAGTGGAGAGCAGACAGAACAACTCAGGTGAGGGTTTAACTTCTCAAGTTTATTTATATTCTCCACCCGGTACCAACCATTTTGATCCAGTACCATTTTTGATCCCATCTCTCTCCCTAAATCCAAACCCTGTCACTTACAAGTCACTCATACACTTAAACTCAGACTAAACCACTCTATACAAAACATGTCAAATTACACAAACACTTTAACCAAACTAGTCAAAAATATATGCTCATATGAATTTCATATGCGTTTTAGCTACCTAAAGAGTAGAAAATATTCTTAAGACATCTCAAAGGAAAATTCAAAGTGACAAAGACAAAAAACTACTGAAAAAGAAAATCCCTCTGCTTGGTTTCACCCAATAATTCAACCAATGAAATCAAATTGTTAGAAAAAAAAAAGACAGGAAACGCTGGGCCAGCCCTTCCCAAAGATACCTGAATGGTCAGAGAAAGGAGACAAACGCATGACAACTATAATCAATAACTAAATAAACAGATTTTAAACTCACATTGTGCATTTGCTTTTATTTACCTTATAATTGATATTGTTAGTGATGGGATGAGGATACAAGCTGTCAGCACTGTATTGATGCTGTGTTGGTCACTTAATAGTGACCCCTGCAGTAGTTTTAAAATCATTGCAGGTAAACAAAAGGAAAATAAAATTGAATTTTAAGCTTACAGTACATGCTGCAAACCCAACATCAGCCTGTGATATATTTTAATTGTTAGCCCTTTACTTATTTATTTTATGTATTATCCTTTATTTAACCAGATGTGGGTCTCATTGAGATTAAAATCTCTTTTTCAAGAAATACCTGAGCAAAAGGGCAGCAATTAGTTAAAACAACATCGACAGAAAAAATCAATTAAAACAGTTACATCCATCAAGGGACCTCTTTTTCTGTGTCCTGCAAAACTGACTTAAATTCACGCAGAGTAATGAGTTCTGTCAATTTTATCTACGTTTGAAAATGATTCCAGGCCGATGGAGCAGGATATTTAAGATAAGATAAGATAAGATAAGATAAACCTTTAATAGTCCCACAGAGGGGAAATTTGCGGTTTACAGCAGCAAAGGGGATAGTGCAAAAACAAGAGGCAACAATAGAAAAAAGTAGTAACACA
The DNA here is from genome assembly GCF_033807715.1 of Cololabis saira. NCBI lineage: Eukaryota > Metazoa > Chordata > Actinopteri > Beloniformes > Belonidae > Cololabis > Cololabis saira. The sequence continues at coordinate 43,466,720 of NC_084603.1, read as the reverse complement.
GTAATAATAATAACACACTATAAACACTATAAACAGTAAACTGGTATACAATAATAATAATAATAATAAGAAGAAGAATAAAGATAAATAATAAGATATTAGTATATGAAAAAGATAACAGACGGATATTTACAGATGGATATATATATACATAATTGCACGTTGCAGTGAGTGAAAGATTGCACATTATTTCCCTTATGTACATTTATTGTCAGGTTATGTGGTCTACTGTGAGCAGTGCTGGTTGTGTAGTCTCACAGCTGCAGGGAGGAAGGACCTTCTGTAGCGTTCCTTCACACACCTAGGGTGAAGGAGCCTGTCGCTGAAGGAGCTCTCCAGCGCTCTGAAGGTGTCCTTCATGGGGTGGGAGTCCTTCTCCATCATGGATGACAGCTTAGCCATCATCCTCCTCTCTCCCACCACCTGCACTGTGTCCAGAGAGCAGCCCACGACAGAGCCGGCCCTCTTGATGGTTTTGTCCAGCCTCCTAAAAGCTTTCCTACTAAGTTCTGTGCGAACATTTGGGAGCCGCAACTGTCCAGTGCTGCGGGAGCAGAGCGCAGATACGACGGGAGCAGTCCGAGTATGGATTTAGAAAATATTCTAATATTCTACATTAAATCAAGGTGAGCCAGTGTGAAAGCCTGTGGGTGTATATGATCTCATCATTGTACAATTTAATTTGCTCAATTTGTTTGCTGAATTTAGTTCTATATGAGAAGAGTTTAAAAATTGCTTTAAAACTTGTTTGTGTAAATGCTAAAATGAGTTGGTTTTTTTGTCTGTAATAAAATTCACTTAAAATTCTTAACTTGTGTACGGAATTTTGTTAATTTAAGTGTTAAGTCATACAAAATAAAAGACAAAAAAATGAATTATTTATGCAAAAAAAAAAATGTCTTAGCTCCAAGGCGATTTCTCCTCTTAGACACCAGTTCCCCTTAGAAAAAACTCTTTCACATTACAGATGAAGATGGTGAACATAAGAAAAGTTCAAGTGCGAGTTGATAAAGGGGTGGAGATGTTTTCTGATGATTTTTCCAATATTGTAACGGGTCTTGGAACGATCCATGAAGGTAGTGGAGTAAGGTGAGGGCAAGCAAAAATCTAACAGCAACAGCAAAAGTCTATCCAACAAATCCGTAACATGTTGATACAGTTTGTTTTCTTATAAACACGATTTGGCACAGGACATCCAAAAAACGCAATTCCTGTATTGGACACATTATTATAATTTTTTTCTTAAAGCGATACAGGCACCAATACGGGGTTTCACTCTTTTGCGCTCGGTACAGTGCTGACGTGTTGTTCGTCCCATCACTACATATTGTGTTTAATGCTACCACAAACAAACCCGGGATAGTTAGTGAAGCAATTCCAAACAATAACACATTAAAAAAACTGTACAGCTAAAATGTAATGTGAGGGATGAAGTGACAATAGGTGAATAAAATATATCACCCACTTTGAATTGGCCACATGACTAGTGGGAGCAGACTAAAGGCAGTGTGATAGACATTGACTATTCCACCCTCATGTGGCCCCTGACCCATCAATGTGGAGTTGATGTTGATTTATCCTAAAATAACCGTCTGTCTGAGTGATGGAATGGTGGAACTCATGATCGTTTCCATAATTGCTTGTTGGGTTATTTTAAACAAGGGACAGTTGTCAATAGCTTGATTATGAATGTAATCAAGGTTTTCAGCGACAGTCCCATAATATTCAACAAGTGGCTAGTAAGAAGACAATGGCCCATAGTCTATGGTCTTATTACAAGCAATTCATTTATATTTTCCAAAATTATCCAAAAATCAGTGTTTTCAATGAAGACAATAACTTTCTTCATTCCGGTTTGGAAACTGTGAAGTTTGAGGGATTTCCACTGTTACTTCTGATACTTCTTACCACCCTCATGATGTATAAACATAGTTAAATGAAAGTTGTTTAAAAACGAGAGATGATCAAAATAAATCTAAACCTCAAATAAAACCCAGATTGAGATTGCACAAAATATAAATAGGCTACCTCAGTGTTTACCTGGAAAAGAGACTTTCTATAAGAAAGAACTGAGCAGATTGTAATTGTTGAGGAAACTTAGGTTCTTCACCTTAGCTCTCCAAAATGAGATGTCACCCTTTACTGGACTCTTACATACTGCAACCATAAAACACTGTACTTATTCTCTACAGGGATAATTTAACAGGAACAAAAGGAATTAAAGCTGCGAGCAGCGTTGATCAGCCCACGCACTCATAGCCACCCCCACCCCCCAGGTTCCAGCACATTCCTGGGTTAATATCACTATATTAATAAAAATAATCAATACTGCTACGACTACTACTAATAATAATAATGACAATAATAATAATAAAAAAATAAAAATAAAATAATAATAATAATTAAAGCTGCAAGCAGCAATGAACGGGCCCTCGCACTCACGGCCACCGCCCCCCATAAGCATATCAGAAATGACACCACCCACGACTCTCTATGTCAAACCATTCCAAAGTTATAGCAGAAAATCGGGACAACCAATCAGAAGAAGGGGCAGGGCTAATTAAGGCCAACGAAGCTTAAGAACTCATTACAGAGTCCCATGACACCACCCACGACTTCCTATGTCAAACCATTAAAAAGTTATAGCAGAAAAAAGGGACAACCAATCAGAAGAAGGGGTGGGGCTTATTCAGGCCAATGAAGGTCAAGGACTCCATAAAGAATCTGATGACACCACCCACGACTTCCTATGTCAAACCATTCAAAAGTTATAGTAGAAAAAAGGGACAACCAATCAGAAGAAGGGGCGGAGCTAATTAAGGCCAACGAAGCTTAAGGACTCATTACACATTCCCATGACACCACCCACAACTTCCTATGTCAAACTATTCAAAAGTTATGGCAGATAAAAGTATTCTAGGGGGCGCTGTTGAGCCATTAGGCCACGCCCATTAATTCAAACCATGAAATATCAAATTTATCACCAGGCCTGGCTTGCATGCAAAATTTGGTGACTTTTGGAGAACTATCAAATATGGACCAATCAGATGAAGGGGGGGCGCGCCTTTTGGCGTCTAGCGTCGCCACAGTAACACTTTTGAAAGAGAAAAGTAATGCATGGTGTCGCAGGATGGAGACGCACATTTTGATGTATAACACACCTGGGTGCACGTTACGGTTCGGGCCGTATTAATTGCCGAAGGAATGGCATAAATTGCGCCAAAATTACACAATTAATTCAAAATGGCCGACTTCCTGTTCGGTTTCGGCCATGGATCCAAGAGACTTTTCTTTCAGTTGCGACAAGATACAGGTGTGTACCGATTTGCGTGCATGTACATCAAACCGTATTGTGGGGCTTGAGGCACAAAGTTTTCCGGGGGGCGCTGTTGAGCCATTTTGCCACGCCCATTAATGCAAACCATTAAATATCAAATTTATCGCCAGGCCTGCCTTGCATGCAAAATTTGGTGACTTTTTGGGCACGTTTAGGGGGGCAAAAAGGCCTTCCTTTTGTCAGAACAATAAGAAGAAGAAGAAGAAAAAGAAGAAGAAGAATAATTCCTACAGATACAATAGGGCCTTCGCACTGCAAGTGCTCGGGCCCTAATTAAAGCTGCAAGCAGCGATGAACGGGCCCTCGCACCCATGGCCACCGTCCCCCACAAGCATATCAGAACACCCCCCACGACTCTCTATGTCAAACCATCCAAAAGTTATTGCAGAAAATAGGGACAACCAATCAGAAGAAGGGGCGGGGCTAATTCAGGCCAATGAAGGTCAAGGACTCAATACAGAGTCCGATGACACCACCCACAGCTCTCTATGTCAAACCATTAAACAGTTATAGCAGAAAATAGGGACAACCAATCAGAAGAAGGGGCGGGGTTAATTTTTGCTAATTATGGTCAAGGACGCAAAACCGAGTCTGATGACACCACCCACGACTCTCTATGTCAAACCATCCAAAAGTTATGGCAGAAAATAGGGACAACCAATCAGAAGAAGGGGCGGGGCTAATTCAGGCCAATGAAGTTCAAGGACTCAATACAGAGTCCGATGACACCACCCACGACTCTCTATGTCAAACGATTCAAAGGTTATAGCAGAAAATAGGGACAACCAATCAGAGGAAGGGGCGGGGCTAATTCAGGCCAATGAAGGTCAAAGATTCAATACAGCGTCCGATAACACCACCCACTACTCTCTATGTCAAACCATTCAAAGGTTATAACTGAAAATAGGGATAACCAATCCGAAGAAGGGGCAGGGCTAATTCAGGCCAATGAAGCTCAAGGACTCAATACCGATTCCGGTGACACCACCCACAACTCTATGTCAAACCATTCAAAAGTTATAGCATAAAATAGTGACAACCAATCAGAAGAAGGGGTGGGGCTAATTTTCACTAATTATGGTCAAGGACTCAATAACGAGTCCGATGACACCACCCACGACTCTTTATGTCAAACCATTCAAAAGTTATGGCGGAGAAAAGTATTCTAGGGGACGCTGTTGAGCCGTTAGGCAACGCTCATTAATGCAAACCATGAAATATCAAATTAATCACCAGGCCTGGCTTGCATGCCAAATTTGGTGACTTTTGGGGAACTATCAAATATGGACCAATCAGATGAAGCGCACTTTTTGGCGTCTAGCGTCACCACGGTAACACTTTTGAAAGAGAATAGTAATGCGCGTTGTCGCAGGATGGAGACGCATATTTTGATGTATAACACACCTGGGTGCACTTTACGGTTCGGGCCGTATTAACTGCCGAAGGAATGGCATAAATTGCGCCAAAATTACGCGATTAATTCAAAATGGCCAACTACCTGTTCAGTTTCGGCCATAGCGCCAAGAGACTTTTCTTTAATTTGCGACATGATACTGGTGTGTACCGGTTTTCCTACAGATACAGATACAGATCCTACAGATACAATAGGGCCTTTGCACTGTAAGTGCTCGGGCCCTAATAATAATAAACACTACAGATAATATATGGTCTTCACACCCTCAGTGCTTGGGCCCTAATAAACACATAAGACACTAAATACATAAATAAATAATTAACTACAATACTACAATCCTCTACTACCCTATACATCTGTTTTGACAAGTTCGGTCACATCTACAGTCATCTGTTGGGAGAAAGGCATCAGAATCAGTGAAAACTGGACAAACTGTTAAAGAAGGCTAGCTGTGTTCTGGGAACTGTGCTGGTACTGATTGTAGAAGGATGCTTCATAAAATCCAAAACATAATGGACAACATTCGACATCCTCTTCACAACACAGAGATTTAACAACAGTGTCCTTGGTCAAAGCCTTCCTCCAAACTTACAGAGTTTACTAAAGCCATCTGCAAACCAGCCTTAACTAAACACAGCAGTTATTTTTTTTTTGCCACAGGAACAACATCTGAAACAGGATGCTCCGCAGTAAAGTGATTCAGTTGTTGAAGATCATTTATGTTAATTTCATTTTATCATTCATTTTTATGCCACTCTTTTTACTGCATGACTGGGGTTAAAAAAAATTAACAAAACATACATTTTTGTTAAACAGAGGGTTGGGGGCATGCAAGTATTATCCACCCTGCAAGCCTCACTCTACTTTTAATGCACCTAAGACATATCCATATAAGATCAAAGACTAAAATAGAATGAAAAAGATAAATAAATAAAAACATTGAAATTGAAATAGCTTTAATTGTCATTGAGCCAGCATCCCGACACAACAAAATTACATTCCAGTACAGCCCATCAAGAGAACACACAAAAAAACAAAACAGATGACAACATATGACATGGGTATACTGGTGCAATTGGCTGTAAAAGGATAACACTGGGAAAGATGAGGGAAAAAAGACACCTTCATACTGTGTTTTTATACACAGTGTGAAGGTACAAAAAACACCTCAGCACAAAAAAGCAATATACTCAAACAATTAAACATAACAAACACATACGCAACACATAACGAAGGCTAGCGTGTGTGGAGGGGTAGGGGGGGTTTCTGGCACAGGCGTGGTTCTACAACCTGGTAGCTATGTTAGAAGGGGTTACACAGGGGGAGCCAAGGAAGGCATGGAAAATGGGGGCATGCGGGTAATATCCACCCTGTATGTACTCACCTTCTGTTTTTAATGCAGCCAAGACACACATACAGTAAATTTACTTAAAATTGACATAGAGGGGGCATAAAATTATAGGAAAAGAGGAAAAAGGAAAGGGAAAAAAAAGGTCAACTGGGATGGGGGACATTTTGGTGGTGGGACCTGTGGGGGCATCTGGGTGCCTGGGCTGTCTGGCGCACTTCCCATCTACTTGGGACTGGCCCTCTAGCATGGGCTGTCTGGGACTTCGGCAGGTCCGGGATTCGTCCTGGCTGCTGGGTCTGGTGCATGGGCCAGCCTCCAGCAGGGCCTTCCGGAGGGGTGTGTGTGTGTGTGACTGTCTGGCTAGGTGTGCCTATGATGGGATGGCGGGTTCCGTGTGCTTGGCCTTGTGCCGCCTCCGGGTGCCAGCTGTCCCTCCCCCCTGTGCCACCGTGGGTAATGAGAATATCATTGGTTGTTCATATGCTCTACCACTGGACTCCATATCCTGGAGAACTTCAGGGGATTACCAGAAAGTCCATCTCTCAGTCTTGTGATCTTATGAGTTTCTTCTGGCAAGTGTCAAATTTGGGAGTTAAATCAGACTTCCACAGTTAAGGATACATTTCTTGGGAATAATTATACAATGAGTCAAAACAGTACGTATGTGACAATCCAGGTTTTGCAAAGTATTTTAGTGTCCTGAAAAAAGCAGTTTCAGGTTCAATTGAATTTTGGATGCTCTGAGCTCTATTGGGAAAATAACGTACTCTATTATATTGTATCTGTAATGTTTATTAGGGCCCGAAAACGAGGGTGCGAAGACCCTACTGAAATTGTGCTGTTTATGATGAGACTGTATGCATTGTCCCAGAGACTGAGACTCCAGTTCTGAAATGATCCATATGGTCTTATTTGGGCTATGGGCTATATGGGCTATGACTTATTTTGATCTGTGTACTCATAGGGCCCGATTTACTAAGATCCTAAATAAAGAGTATTAAATTGCGTGTGCACTGAAAAAGTTTGCGTGTGCTGTTGTTGTGTGTTTTGCGGGTGATCAACTAAGATTGCGTGCGCAATTGATAACAGGTGCAAACAGCAGTATTTAAATGAGGTGTTGCGCGTCTTACAGTTTGCGGCGCAAACTTTGCGCCATGGAGAGTCTGGATGGAAAGCAGGATATAGTCGCAAGCGCAAAATGAAATTTGACGAGTTGGAGTTAGAGATATTAGTGGAAGAGGCAAATTGTTGTGCCGTATTCAGCACCCCTGCCGTGAAAAGCACCCCCTCGTATATTCAATGATAAGTAGACCAAGAAAAAAAACAACACACTAACACTTCAATATATTCTTATATACACACTCACACAAACACATACTTAGGAGTTTATATTATATATATTGACAAATATTATGGAAGACAACACAGTAAGCAGGCTATTAATTAATGACATCAATAACCATTTACCAGATTTTTGTTATCTGTGACTGTGATTGTGGGAAAGTATGACTATTGTGGAATCCATGAGCGCATTTAAACATGAATCATTAACACAAAACTGGACGCTAAACAGAACATGACACGGAATGAGAATATCATTTTTGTCAGACGAGGGGGTTCTTTTCACGGCAGGGGTGCTGAATACGGCACAACACCTGGGTATGACAACTGCAGAACATATAGGCGCACAATAAGAAACACTTTTTTCTCCATGAAAACACGTGATTTATTTATTATCACAAATAAAAAAAATGAATGTGCCTCCTGTTGCAACCTTTTGCTGAATAATACTCGCTTTAACATTCAAATAAAATATTTCTCCTTTTGCATGTGGAGATTAGCACCTTCCTTTCGAACGTATTAAATACAGACGCAATCACAATCCTCGCAAAAACTTTCAGGCTTGGTAAATCTCATTGCGCGTGGTAAATGGACCAATTTGCATCTTCCCTTCCCAGTATTTAGCGATTTCTGGCGGGTACGCCCCATATTGATTGTTCATCAGGGCAAAAGTACTAAATGAATTGCGTGTGCTATTTTGCGCATTTGAGAGGCGCAGTCCTCTTTGCACGCTGTTAGTAGATCAGCTGGCACTTTGGTTTGCGGGTGCTGTCAAGTTTGCACACGTTTTTACACACGCAAACCTTTAGTAAATCAGTCCCATAGTGGCAACAGGAAGTGGCTTGCTTGACAATTCGATGAGGCTGTTCGGACATGATAGTCAAAGAGGTGTCAAACCTGGTCAAATCCATGCTTAAGAAGTTGAAAAAGCTAATCATGAGAAAAAATGAAAATTTTGTTTCCATCAGAGCACCTTGCCATGGTGATGCGGCGAATTTGGATGCTTTGCCATGAATGGACAACTTGTTCCAACTTGCCCATGCGTTGTCCAGTCGGAACCAATATTTAATTTGATGAAACTTCCATTCTGAACAAGTAGATATGATAATCTTGGATGAACTCCATAGCGCCACCTTCTGATGAAAGGAAAATTGATTTTGTCACATTATGTCCTGTTATTACGCTGTGCTTCATCAGATCATCCCCTAGAATTGTACTGAATGCACTCAAAATGTTTAAAACCCAAAACATAAGGTTTTATGGATTTACAACTAACTGTTACAACTGTGCCAACTGTTCATTTGCCATGAAATAGGAAGTGGATGGTTTTGGGAGCGGAGATTCAAGGATCAGATCCCTTTCACATAGGCAACATTTTCATGTACTGCAACGTAGGGCCTAAGAAAAATTTCACCACTCTATATTTTTGAAAATATGAAATCATAACCAATGGTCATATCTCTGCCATACTTTGTCAAATCAACTTCAAACTCAGTCAACCCTGAGCTTCATTCAGATCAGTGAAACAGTGACATTTTAAAACGTTGTTTGATTTCTTTCAGAATTTTTCAGTGGTTGAATTTTGATGAACTCTGTGATGGAAAATCCTGCCTTGGCTACTTGATTAAACCAAAACTGCTAAGATCAGCAAAATAATAGCCTTGGCCCAGCCAAATGTACAGGCTGGGGGTCTGCTCAAAAAGATTAACATTGATCTTAAAGATGTATTGTCTACTCGAATTGTAAGAATGAATCATCCTTTGTGCCTTAAAATCAGTATGCTTCCTTTGTTTTATTGTCATTCTGCATCGAGACGCCTGATGTATTGTTTTGCATGCAATTGTTAAATTAAATCTACTGAAATCTGGATCATTTCTCAAGTCTTATTCTGGGTAACGTAGACACTCAGTTTCAGTCCAGTCATTCACCTAGTTGGAAAAAAACACATTAAAGAGCATTTGATGGGTTTTTCCACACCAAACTCTTTTTTACCCATTATACAAGTATTTGCTCTTTACAATCAGCAGAGAGAATCAGAGGGGGATATAACATTTTTAGGGCCCAAACTGTATCAATGGCCATAACTTGTGTTTTCAGACCAACTCTGAACACATCTGCACTGCAATATTCATGAAATCATTTAGTGCCACCTGTTGGCAAGAAGAAACATGCTTTGTATTACATTTCTCATTGTTCCGGAGGCCTCAGATTTTCTGTCTCTGATCAGACAGTGCCCTACCAAATTCATGATGACACCTGGGTAACCTTTTTTTGTCATAACTGATAATGCACCACTAAAGTTGCTTTCGTCAACGAAAATTTATAACCTGAGGAAAACGAGACGAGATGCAACAAAAATAATGGTCATGTGACGATAACGATAATTAAATATATCATGCAATATCCTAGACAAATAAAAATGAGACTAAAATGTAGATCCGGTGTACCCGGATGGGTCCAGCAGCTGGGGGACTCATTCCTAGGTTTCTAAGTTCTTTGTCCTGGGGGAACACTGTCTCAGATGCCTTAGTACTGCCTGTCCTCAGTTTTAATAACATCTTAGACATCTCTCTTAGAGGGCGCAGCGTGCGCATGCGTCCTCATCCAGGAGGTGGATGAGAGCGCATGCGCACGCTGTTCTGCTGTTACTATGAGAGAACGCTTCTGTTCCCCTGATTTGGAACTTTTATCTGTGTCACTGCGCGTGTTTTATCTGCCCCGTGAATTTCCGCAGATTTTTTATCACAGTTGAATACATTCACCCTGGAGCACACGCCCCCTCTGCTTGTAAAACTGTATATGACGTGGTTCAAAAGTCGATATCCCCGGAATCACCGTCCTTTATTCTGGGTGATTTCAACCAAGTCTCACTTAAAAAGATAATCCCTAACTTTTATCAACACGTCACCTGCCCCACCAGACGGGAAAAGACTCTTGACCAACGTTATGGATCCGTGAAGGAAACATACAAGTCAGTCCCACTGCCCCCTCTGGGCTGTGGGGACCACAAGCTTGTGTACCTCATACCTATGTACAGAACTGTTCTGAAGAGGGAACAAGTCCATACTAAGAACATTAAAGTCTGGAATGAAGAAACTGTCGAGTGTCTAAAGGCCTGTTTTGACTGTACAGAATGGGATGTGTTCACAGAGGTCTGTGGTGATGACCTAGATCAATTAGTTCAGGGGTGTCCAAAGTCGGTCCTCGAGGGCCGGTGTCCTGCAGGTTTTAGATGTTTCCCTGCTTCAGCAAACCGTGATAAAAGTAGCTGTGTCACCAACAGAGTTGTCCAGACCTTTATGGAAAGCTGGTGACGACCAGTAATTTGAATAAGGTGTGTTGATGCAAGGAGACATCTAAAACATGCAGGACACCGGCCCTCGAGGACCGACTTTGGACACACCTGAATTAGTTTATGTAACATGTTCTTATGTGGTGTTCTGTAGAGACATGATTATTCCATTCAAAGGTTAAAATCTACTCAAATAACAAGCCTTGGGTCACAAAATCAGTGAAAGCCTGCATACAGGCTAAGAGACATGCTTTTAAACGTGGGACTGCTTCTGAACTGTATACAGCCACCAAGGACTTGAAAGTTGAAATCCTCAGAGCCAAACAGGATTACAAAACAACTGTGGAAAATAAAATGGTTGCTAATAATTTGGGTTCAGATTGGTCAAGCATGAAAACGATTGCAGGTATTAGTAACCCCACGAATGTAAGAAATGTCATTTTAGAAAACTTAAATTCAGATTATGATCTTGGTAATGCTCCTAATACTTTCTGTGGCAGGGTGGAGGATTGGGTGTGGGCTGCCGGTCCTGATAACATTTGTGGTAAACTTCTTAAGTTATGCTCCAAAGAGTTGTGAACAATTATTTTTAATAACCCAGCACGTACCAAAATGTTGGAAAGATTCTGTTGTCGTTCCAGTTCTGAAGACAAGGTGCCCCACATTATGGAATGATTTTAGACCTATTACTCTGACCTCTTGTCATGAAAAACCTACTTCTCTACTGAACTAACTCTACTGAAGCAATAGAGGCCAGTGACCTGGGTTCTACCTCTGATGTTGATGTTGATTTTCTTGTTAGTAACACTGCTGATCTGTTGCACTCAGCTTTAGATGAAGTTGCTCCTTTGAAAAGGAGGGTTTCTAGCCACAGGAGCTTAACTCCCTGGTACAATTCAGATATTCGCATGTTGAAACAAAGCGTGCGTAAAATAGAAAGGAAGTGGCACTCTTGTAAGTCTGTAGACTCTTATCGTGAATGGAAAGATATTCTAATAGTATATAAAAAAGCCATTCGCAAAGCAAGAACAGCTTATTATTCAACGTTGATAGAGGATAACAAAAGTAACCCACGTTTTCTGTTCAGCACTGTAGCCAGGCTGACAAAGAGTCACAGCTCTGTGGAGCCGTGTATTCCTGCAGCTCTCAGTAGTGAGGACTTTATGAGCTTCTTCAACAGTAAAATCACGAGAATTAGAGAAGAAATCAACCAGCCGGTTGTGGGCGTTTCTTCAGCTTTAGCGACTTCCCTAGGCTCTGACTTGTCTCTAGACTGTTTTGATCCTAGAGACCTCCCTGAGCTGACTTCACTCGTTAATAGAGCTAAGTCAACCACATGTATGTTAGACCCCATCCCGACTCGACTATTCAAAAATGTTTTTTCTCTTATTGGTGTGACAATACTGGACCAAATCAACCTATCCCTAAGCTTAGGATATGTACCACAGGTTTTCAAAGTTGCAGTAATTAAACCTTTACTTAAAAAACCTTCCCTTGACCCAGACATCTTAGCTAATTATAGACCAATTTCCAATATTCCAATAATATCTAAAATTCTGGAAAAGGCAGTTTCAAGCCAGTTATGTGACTATTTGTATAGAAATGATCTGTTTGAAGTCTTTCAGTCAGGGTTCAGAATGCATCATAGCACAGAGACAGCACTGGTTCGAGTTACGAATGACCTTCTTATGGCCTCAGATAAGGGACTAGTGTCCATACTGGTTCTACTAGACCTCAGTGCTGCTTTTGACACTGTTGATCATGGCATTTTACTGCACAGGTTAGAGCATGTTGTTGGGATTAAAGGGACAGCTCTACGTTGGTTTAAATCATATCTATCTGACAGGTTCCAGTTTGTTCATGTACATGAGGTTTCTTCAGAACAGTCGAGGGTCTGTTATGGTGTTCCGCAGGGTTCAGTGCTAGGGCCAATCTTGTTTAGTTTATACATGCAGCCCTTGGGAAGTATAATCCAGAATCACGGCATACACTTTCATTGTTATGCTGATGATACGCAGCTCTACTTGTCTATGAAGCCGGATGAAACAGAACCGTTAGTTAAACTTCAGGCATGTCTTAGGGACATCAAGGACTGGATGTCCAGAAATTTCTTGCTTCTAAATTCAGATAAAACAGAGGTTATCATTCTTGGTCCAGAGCATTTTAGGAAGGGATTAGATGGTGTTGCGATGGCTTCCAGTGCAACTGTGAGAAACCTTGGTGTTGTTTTCGATCAGGATTTGTCGTTTAAACCATATGTTAATCAGGTTTGTAAAATAGCGTTTTTCCATCTCCGTAATATTGCAAAAATTAGGAAAATCCTCTCGCAGAGGGATGCAGAAAAACTAGTTCATGCGTTTGTATCTTCTAGACTGGATTACTGTAATGTGTTGTTAGCAGGATGTCCAAGTAATTTGCTGAATAGGCTCCAGCTGATCCAGAATGCAGCAGCACGAGTACTGACAGGAATTAGCAGGAGAGACCACGTCTCTCCAGTGTTAGCGTCGCTCCATTGGCTACCTGTAAAATTCAGAATTCAATTTAAAATTTTATTACTTGCATATAAAGCCCAAAACGGCTTAGCTCCGCAGTATTTACAAGATTTGATAGTGCCTTATGTTCCTGGCCGAGCTCTCCGCTCCCAGGGTGCAGGTTTACTCGTAGTTCCTAGAGTATCTAAATGTAGATTTGGAGGGCGGGCGTTCTGCTATCAGGCACCATTACTTTGGAACCAACTTCCAATCTGGGTTAAGGAGGCTGACACCACCTCCACCTTTAAAACTAAACTTAAAACCTTTCTGTTTAGTAAAGCTTATAGTTAGTGTTTAGTAAACCTCTAGCTGGTGTTGGTAAATCTCTAGGTAGTGTAAACTTTAGTGTGTTAGAGTCAGTAGTCATAGTCGCAGCTATAGAACAAAACTATAATAGTTAGTCTCAAATATAGCTTCGCGGTAGATATGCTGCTATAGGCTTATGCTGCAGGGGGGCACCGACATGATCCGCTGGGCGGTGCCTCTCACCCTTCTTCTCCTCTCCTTTTCCCTGCCTCTCTTCTCCATTACCATTTTTATTTATTATAAATATCTCATAGCTATCATTTTTGTCCATCGTTCCTGTAGTTTCTTGTGCCGGCCCCCCTTTTTTCTCTTTTGTGTATGTTTGCAGGCCGGAGCCTCAGGAGCTGCGTTCTGGCCTGTGTTCCCGGCCCTCCCCCCCCCCTCTGGTCATCCCATTGCTTCTTCCACCTGCCTACGTGGATGTCTGCTGTTGCTGCTTCCGCCTGCCTGCACCCCCCCCCCCCCCCTCTGGTCATCCCGCTACTCCTTCCACATGACTGTTGTGTGCTGCTGACGCCCCCCCCCCCCTCTGGTCATCCCGCTGCTGCTTCCACATGACTGTTGTGTGCTGCTGACGCCCCCCCCCCCCCCACCTCTGGTCATCCCGCTGCTGCTTCCACCTGCCTGCTGTGTGCTGTCGACGTCCCTGACTCCCCCAGTCTGGCCTTCGGCAGGAGGGTCCCCCCTTAAGCCCGGGATATACTCTACGCACGTAACCTGCGTAGCCTGCGTAGCCTGCTTTGTGTCTGTTCATGCTCCACTGCGTACGTCGCGTACCACCCGAGTAGAGCCTGTCATACCGATGGTGACCGATAGGGGGCAGTAAGCAGAGCAACAGTTGGAAAAGCTACTTATATTAAGTAGCAGAAGTAGTAGCAGCAGCAGCGGTAGCAGATTAGAAAAACGAACACTTTTACAGGACAATATTGGATGATGTAGGAGATTATAACATCGTGTGAATGTGTATGAGTGTGTATGAATGTTTGTGGTGGTCGGAGGGGCCGTTTGGCGCGATATGGCAGCCACGCTCCCGTCAGTCTGTCGGGCAGCTGCGGCTACAGACGGAGCTACCACCGGGGAGAATGTGTGTGAATGAATAATGATCTCTGTAAAGCTCTGGGTGCCTAGAAGGAAGCTAAAGAAAACCATAACATTATTATTATTATTATTACTCTTTTTTTAATGTGTATTACTTATTTATATTACTGTTTTACCCCCTTCCCTGTGTGTGTGTGTGTGTACTTCTGCTACGTGAGTTTCCCCGTTGAGGGAGTAATAAAGGACTTATCTTATTATTATTGCTTATTATCAAAAGTGGATAGTCTTTCCAGACTAATTTATCCAGCATTCTCCTCACCCATCTCAACAAGAATGACGAAACAATAAATCCAGTTAATTTTAGGTTCATATGGAGAAGTAGATGTCAATATAAGAAAGATTAACATGGTAAAAAAATGTATTGTTCCTAATATGATTCCAAGTCATTCATTTGCAAGTCATTCAATAGTATTTTTATTGAAAAACAGAGTATTTAAAATAAAATAAGTCCCGTCAATTGACTCCCGGCTCCCGGCTCCGCTTCCTCCCGGCTCCGGGAGGCACCGAGGCTCGGCGCGTACCTCCGCCGGGGCTCGGCCGCCGGGGCTCCGCGGCCGGGGCTAGGCGGCCGGGGCTCGGCCACCGGGGCTCGGCCACCGGGGCTCGGCGGCCGGGGCTCGGCCGCCGGGGGTTGTCCGGGGCTCGGCGGCCGGGGCTCGCCATCCGCGGTACTCCCGGGGACTCTAGTCCCGCAGCACCAGTGAGTATTTTGACCGGAGAGATTATAAAATACCGGACTTCGGCATATTTTACCGGACAACGGAAACCCTGGGGGGAAGTTAAATATTGCATAAATATATGCACGGGGACTTTCTCCAGGGGAGAGCAGCATAGTCGTGCCAGCTGGGATCAGACCGGGAACAGCGATACTAGCGGCCAGAGCGAGAACTGCAGGTCGCGTACGCGTTCAGTGTCTTTTTGAGAACGTGCACGTCGACGCGTCAAATGTACGCAGGATACGCAGGATACGCGAGACGTGACGTCACGCGTATCCTGCGTCTCGCGTACGCGTTCTGAACTGCAAGTATAAACGCGGCTTAATGAGCCTGGTCCTGCTCAAGGTTTCTTCCCTCCTAAAGGGGAGTTTTTCCTTGCCACTGTTTGGCTTAAGGCTTTTCTCCCACTAAGGGAGTTTTTACCTGCCATTGTTTATATAACAATTGCTCGGGGGTTTATGTTTATGTTTATGTTTATGTTTATGTTTATGTTCATGTTCTGGATCTCTGGAAAGCGTCTAGAGACAACATCTGTTGTATTAGACGCTATATAAATAAAATTGAATTGAATTGAATTGAACTAAACTTAAAACCTTTCTGTTTAGTAAAGCCTATAGTTAGTGTTTAGTAAACCTCTAGCTGGTGTTGGTAAATCTCTAGGTAGTGTAAACTCTAGTGTGTTAGAGTCAGTAGTCATAGTTGCAGCTATAGAACAAGACTATAATAAGTTAGTCTCAAATATAGCTTCGCGGTAGATATGCTGCTATAGGCTTATGCTGCAGGGGGGCACCGACATGATCCGCTGCCTCTCACCCTTCTTCTCCTCTCCTTTTCCCTGCCTCTCTTCTCCATTACCATTTTTATCTATTATAAATATCTCATAGCTATCATTTTTGTCCTGTAGTTTCTTGTGCCGACCCCCCCTTTTTTCTCTTTTGTGCATGTTTGCAGGCTGGAGCCTCGGGAGCTGCGTTCTGGCCTGTGTTCCCGGTCCCCCTCCCCCCATCCCCGGTCATCCCGTTGCTGCTTCCACCTGCCCACGTGGATGTCTGCTGTTGCTGCTTCTGCCTGCCTGCACCCCCCCCCCCCCCCCCCCCCCTCTGGTCATCCCGCTGCTGCTTCCACTTGACTGCTGTGTGCTGCTGATGTCCCCGACTCCCCCAGTCTGGCCTTCGGCAGGAGGGCCCCCCCTTATGAGCCTGGTCCTGCTCAAGGTTTCTTCCCTCCTAAAGGGGAGTTTTTCCTTGCCACTGTTTGGCTTAAGGCTTTTCTCCCACTATGGGAGTTTTTACCTGCCATTGTTTATATAATATTTGCTCGGGGGTTTATGTTTATGTTTATGTTTATGTTCATGTTCTGGATCTCTGGAAAGCGTCTAGAGACAACATCTGTTGTATTAGACGCTATATAAATAAAATTGAATTGAATTGAATTGAATTGAAAAACCTTTGAAAAATTTGTAAGAAATGTAATTTTAAAAGAGACTCAGTCTGATATGGACCAATTCCAGTTTGCCTATAGGCCACGGCGAGGTGTTGAAGACGCAACTGTATCTTTGACAAAAAACATGCTTTTTAAACACCTGGAAGGTAAAGGAACAAATGCCCAACTTTTATTGACTTCTCTTCTGCTTTTAATACGATCCAAACCCATATTTTAATAGACTTTTAGACTGATTTACTCACTCACTCACTCATCTTCTCCCGCTTTATCCGTTACCGGGTCGCGGGGGTAGACTGATTTAATCTGGACAAAAACCTTGGGTGCTTGGTGGTAAACTTTTTAACTGATAGGACACAAAGAGTGCGGGTCAACAGGGTGATGTCTGACCAGATTTGTACCTCCACTGGATACCCTCAAGGCTGTGTTATTTCCCCTCTTTTGTTAATTCTCTATACTATGTGCCAGAGTTGCAGGGAGGACAGATTAATCTTTAAGTATGCAGATGACTCTGTTATTGTCGGCCTGCTGAGGGACCAAGAGACAGGCCATGGTCCAATTGTCCAGGACTTTGTGGATTGGTGCAAGCAGTCCTTCCTCCAACTAAATATCTTAAAAACAAAAATTATGCAAGTGGACTTCAGGAGACTGACCAATGACAAGGAACAAATCAGCATAAAAGGTCAAGCAGTGGAATGTGTGGACAAGTATAAATACCTTGGGACCATTATAGACAGCAAACTGTCTTTTGTGGAAAATTGTGAGGCCGTCTATAAAAAGGCAAAAAGGCTACACTGCTTAAAGGGGACTTACTATGAAAAACAAGTTTTTTCTTGTTTTAACATATATAAAGTGGTCTCCCCTCACCCTGCCAACACAGAGAAGATGAAAAGCAACCAAATGGGGTCTGTACACCCCGCCCGGCTGAATCTTCCAGTGTCATGTGACTTCTACGAGCCGTTCAGAATCTGCTCCTGTCGTGAGTCACGACGGGAGCAGAAGTTATTTTTTTTACGTTATTTATATTTGTTTACAAATATGATCTTTGCATGGGCTAAGTATTTAGCTTAGCTCCGGAGCACTGGAGCTGCTCACGGAGCTGCCAGAGCTGCTCACCGTGGCCCCGGTGGCCCCGGTGGCCCCGGTGGCCCCGGTGGCCCCGGTGTCTCCAGTGTTACCTAACGTAGCCACTCACTCGTTAGGTAACACCGGAGCTCTATTAATAATACATTTTTCTTCTGTTTATGGTTTCAGATCTTCCAAGCAATGCACCTGAAGCTGTTCAACGACACCTTCAGAAGAAATGCACGGTCCTTCCTTGAGCCAGCAATAGTGCATACATGTTATTTATATACAACTTTTGTTCTTTTGTTTTTTTAACAATAAAGTTGCCATTTGTGAACATTCAGTGTTGTGATTTTGAGTAAAGAACTGTGATGTACCTGTTTAGAATTCAATGAAATCTTCCTGTGTGAAGACGAGGTGACCCGGTCAAGTAACTAAAGGCTGATTTAGGGTTCCGCATTACACCAACGCAGAGCCTACGGTGTAGGGTACGCGTCGATTTAACGCAGAACCGTAAATCAGGCTTTAAGATCCGTTTACTTCGTGTAACTGAATGCGAGCGTCCGACTATCGCATCGAGCTGCGCGACATTGGACGCTCTCTGTCCACACTGAAACCGTTAAACTCGCGGCCAGTTAGGACAGTCCAATACAAAAAAAATAAAGCAATGGAATTTATTTTGTCGCAGAAGCTCGCATGGGACACGCTTTGTTTACGCAGCCGGCTCTTCTGGCCGGAGCGAGGCTTTGTGCCCTCCCCTCCTACACGTCATTCAAGCAGCCAATCAGCACAGAGCCTCATTATCCAACCTGATCTCACAAAAATCCGTGAAATGCCCACGACCTCTCACCACTATTTTCTGTGGTACCAACACGGAAAGTGGTATAATTCCGTGTGAGCACCACGGATATTGTACCATGGGATCCGTTGTCGTGATATATACACGGAATATGACATTACTATTATTTATATATTATTCTTTGTTATAGTGGCTAAATTATGAGTTTTTGTCGCGCAAGGTACTGTTTATTACTGTCAGTTTGTAAAAGCATGTTTTTTTTAAAAATATTTTTATCACGTTTTTTCATTAAGTCATGGAGGAACTAACACGCACTTCAGCACCCACAGCGGGAATCGAACCCAGGACCACCTTGCTGTGAGACGGCTGCACTACCAGCTACGCCACCGTGGCCCCCTGTTTTTTTTATCACAGACATGGAGGTTGTTAATACTAAAATAAGAGTGTACATAGTAGTTTAAGGGAATGATACACACATTTGTGTAAATATATTTTAAATATATAATTGTTAAATGTGTGAAAATTAATTTTAACCCTGTTTTACCCTTATATTATAGCGCAACCTAGTGATGACTACTCTGGCATGATACATTAGATCAAGAGGTTTCCATAACAGTTGGTTTCATGTCTATAGTCCATTTTATCGCAAAATTATAACCCTTTAAAAATGCATCAAGGTCAAGGTTCAATGGTCATTATTTCAAAGCAGGAGGCATGTAGGAGCTTCATTCTGACTTATGTTAATCTACAGGTCAAGGCCTTTCCAAAAATGTATTTGGTTTTGTCATAGGATTAAGTTTCATTTTTACCCCTGTTGGGTCGTATGATCTGTGAGGTGTAAAAAAGAATAAACAAATAAATAATTAAATAAATTAAATGAATAATGAAAAATTGGAGTTGCCCAGAGTGGGAGAAGCACAGGAGGTTGATCCACAACGGGCCGGCAGCCTTCTCTGGGTCGGGTTGCGGTCCAAGATGCGATCCCTCCTGACTCTAAATCACATCAGACAGAACTAACAAAATTAATCAGGAGGGGTAGTGGGGGAAGGGGAATAGGGAAAAAAAAAAAAAAAAAAAAAAAATATATATATATATATATATATATATATATATATAGAAAGAATAGAAAGCAACTGGAGTCTGGTGGGGGCCTCCTGCGCACTTCCCTGACGCCCCAGTCTGACCTCACCCCTCATTGCAAAACATAAATTACCAATTCTAACTCTAATAATTATATCTGGCATTATCATGATATATTGTTTCATATTATTATATTAAGAAATCTCATGGGATGTTAAACTATAGTATTATATTGTTATATATAATAGTATGGTGATATAATTTGGTTATATGTTATAATATTCTATACAAATTATGTTATATTAGGATATTTACACACCTGTATCATGTCGCAACTTAAAGAAAAGTCTTTTGGCGCCATGGCCGAAACCGAACAGGAAGTCGGCCATTTTGAACATTCTGAATTAATCGCGTAATTTTGGAGCAATTTATGCCATTCCTTCGGCAGTTAATACGGCCCAAACCGTAACGTGCCCCCAAGTGTGTTATACATCAAAATGTGCGTCTCCATCCTCCGACACCACGCATTACTTTTCTCTTTCAAAAGCGTTACCGTGGCGATGCTAGACGCCAAAAAGCGCGCCCACCCTTCATCTGATTGGTTCAGACAGAAAAAACTTTGTGCCTCAAGCCCCATAATACGGTTTGACGTACATGAACGAAAATCGGTACACACCTGTATCATGTCGCATCTTAAAGAAAAGTCTCTTGGCGCCATGGCCGAAACCGAACAGGAAGTCGGCCATTTTGAACATTCTGAATTAATCGCGTAATTTTGGAGCAATTTATGCCATTCCTTCGGCAGTTAATACGGCCCAAACCGTAACGTGCCCCCAAGTGTGTTATACATCAAAATGTGCGTCTCCATCCTGCGACTACGCGCATTAATTTTCTCTTTCAAAAGTGTTACCGTGGCGATGCTAGACGCCAAAAAGCGCGCCCCCCTTCATTTGATTGGTCCATATTTGATAGTTCCCCAAAAGGCACCAAATTTGGCATGCAAGCCAGGCCTGGCGATAAATTTGATATTTCATGGTTTGCATTAATGGGTGTGGCCTAACGGCTCAACAGCGCCCCCCGGAAAACGTTGTGCCTCAAGCCCCACAATACGGTTTGACGTACATGCACGAAAATCGGTACACACCTGTATCATGGCACAACTTAAAGAAAAGTCTCTTGGCGCCATGCCCGAAACCGAACAGGATGTCGGTCATTTTGAATTAGTCGTGTCATTTTGACAAAATTTATGCCATTCCTTCGGCAGTTAATACGGCCCGAACCGTAATGTGCCCCCAAGTGTGTTATACATCAAAATGTGCATGAAGGATTTTCTCTGTAAATACACACCATTTCTCTTACTATTACACGTAAAGCTAGCTGAGTGTCTTCTCCTCATTTGGTCGGGAGTTGCTATGCAGTCCCGCGGCCCCCGCGGCCCACACGTACAAAACTGAATTATTTTTGCGGCCCACTAGATGGCGCTCGCGGCCCAAGTATGGGCCGCGGCCCTATGGTTAAGAATCACTGGTCTAGAAGATACAAACGCATGAACTAGGTAGCCAATGGAGCGACGCTAACACTGGAGAGACGTGGTCTCTCCTGCTGATTCCTGTCAGTACTCATGCTCCTGCATTTTGGATCAGCTGGAGCCTATTCAGCAAATTACTTGGACATCCTGCTAATAACACATTACAGTAATCTAGTCTAGAAGATACAAACGCATGAACTAATTTTTCTGCATCACTCTGCGAGAGGATTTTCCTTATCTCTGCAATATTACGGCGATGGAAAAATGCTATTTTACAAGCCTGATTAATATATGCTTTAAATTACAAAACCTGGTCGATAACAACACCAAAGTTTCTCACAGTTGCACTGGAAGCCATCGCAACACCATCTAATCCCTTCCTAAAAGTCTTTGGACCAAAAATGATAACCTCTGTTTTATCTTAATTTAGAAGCAAAAACTTTCTGGACATCCAGTCCTTGATGTCCTTAAGACCTGCCTGAAGTTTAACTAATGGTTCTGTTTCATCCGGCTTCATAGACAAATAGAGCTGCGTATCATCAGCAATGGAAATGTATGCCGTGATTCTGGATTATACTTCCCAATGGCTGCATGTATAAACTGAACAAGACTGGCCCTAGCACTGAACCCTGCGGAACACCATAACAGACTCTTGACTGTTCTGAAGAAATCTTATGTACATGAACAAACTGGAATTTGTCAGATAGATATGATTTAAACCAACGTAGAGCTGTTCCTTTAATCCCGACAACATGCTCTAACCTGTGCAGTAAAATGCCATGATCTACAGTGTCAAAAGCAGCACTGAGGTCCAGTAGAACCAGAATGGACACTAATCCCTTATCTGAGGTCCAGTAGAACCAGTATGGATACTAATCCCTTATCTGAGGTCCAGTAGAACCAGTATGGACACTAATCCCTTATCTGAGGTCCAGTAGAACCAGTATGGACACTAATCCCTTATCTGAGGCCATAAGAAGGTCATTCGTGACTCGAACCAGTGCTGTCTCTGTGCTATGATGCATTCTGAACCCTGACTGTAAAACTTCAATCAGATGATTTCTATACAAATGGTAACATAACTGACTTGCCACTACTTTTTCCAGAATTTTAGATATTATTGGAATATTGGAAATTGGTCTATAATTAGCTAAGATGTCTGGGTCAAGAGAACATTTTTTAAGTAAAGGTTTAATTACTGCAACTTTGAAAACCTGTGGTACATATCCTAAGCTTAGGGATAGGTTGATTTGGTCTAGTATTGTAATACCAATAAGAGAAAAAACATTTTTGAATAGTCGAGTCGGGATGGGGTCTAACATACATGTGGTTGACTTAGCTCTATTGATGAGTGAGGTCAGTATGACAGAACCATAATCCAGCCTTTAGTCTGCATCTAATTTTTCGGTCTCTAATTGGTACCAAATGTGCATTGGTTTTAATTTTTACAAGGTTATTTTGATTAACGCCGCACCTGGTGAACTTTTTTAGGCACCTTGATAGAGTCGCCAATTACATAAAGCATTCCTACAGTTTTATTGGCAGGCATTGGTCCTCAGGAAGCAGCATAGAAGCGTGTAAGACTGCAGCTCTGCATCCTGGCCTGGACCTTGGATTGTAAGGGGCAGTGTCTAATAATATTAGCCAGATTTCTAGAAATAAGAGCTGCACCATCCCGGGTCGGATGAATGCCGTCTCTTCTAATCAGACCGGGCTTTCCCCAAAACGTATTCCAATTGTCAAAAAAGGCCACGTTGTTTTCTGAACACCACTGAGACAACCAGTGGCGGAGCGAGAGCATGCGGCTAAACATGTCATCGCTGGTCAGATTGGGGAGGGGACCAGAGAAACCTGCAGAGTTCGACATGGTTTTGGCGTAGTTATACACCAACACAATATTAACTTTAGTGACTTTCGACTGGCGTAGACGGGTGTCATTAGCGCCAACATGTATGATAACTTTACTAAATGTACGATTACTCTTTGCCAGCAGCAATTTGCTTCGATATCGCCCGCTCTGGCCCCTGGGATGCACCTAACTATGGTCGCTGGAGTCGGCCTCACATGCCTGACTATGGAGTCTCCAATCACCAGGGTCGGTTTCTCAGCGGGTGTGTCGCTCAGTGGGGAAAAACGGTTAGACACATGAAGTGAGTGGTGGTGTTCCGTGTGCCTTTTAGGACTACGCTTCCTCTGAAACGTCACTCAGCCGCCCTGACTGGCCCGCTGCTCGGGAGCTGCAGGGGAGCGGCTAACAGCAGCTACTTTAGGTCGGTCCGCCGCTACTTTAGCCTGGCTAGCTGACGAGTGTACCGGACTAAGGTCTAGTTGGCAGAACCGGACCTCTAACTCACTGAAACTCGCCTCCAATCCTATGAATAAACTACACTTCCGACACTTACCGTCTTCGCTTAAGGAGGCAGAGGAATAGCTAAACATTTCACACACTGAGGCAAGGGGGAGAAACGGTGGGAGAAGAGGAGGCCACGCTAAGAGGCTAACAGAGGCTAACAGACAGAAAATTGGTGACAATGAAAGTTACGGAAGAGAAAAATGTGCAAGTGTTGAATGAAAGACAGAAGTTTACCATATATAGTATTATTTTACCAGAAAACAATCTAAGTTTAGACAAAAAAAGTCTGGAGGAATCACAGCCTGCAACACCGGGCAACGGCAACAGACTGCAAACAACAGGAAGTGACGCAATACGTGATGCAATACGTTACCCGATGATTTGGGTAATGTTTGGGAGTTTTTATAACCAAAAATCTTATATCCAGGCAACATTCAAACTTCTCAAACAGAATAAATAAAACTAAATCCATCTTTAATACCTGGCTTCAAAGAGATCTGTCTGATCTCTGTAGAGTCCTTCTCTCTAAAGTGGAAGGCCTATCCCGTTTTGTCTATCCATCATTATCCCTTTTTGTGAATGATTCAACAGCCACATAAATTAATAAAGTTTTTTTGAATTTCATTTGTAAGAACAAACCACACAAACTTAAAAAATGTGTACTTTCTAACTGCAAAGCAGAAGGTGGTCTGGAAGTCTGGAAGACTTCATACTATTAACACCTTCAAAGTTAACTGGCTAAAAAAATGTCTCATACACCCCGACTCAATGTGGTTCTTCATCCCAAACCACATCTTTAATAGATTAGGAGGCTTGGCTTTTCTCTTGAAATGTGACTTCTTACCCAGTAGATTACCAATCAAACTTTCAAAATTCCATTAGCAAGCCCTTCTAGCTTGGAAGTTATCTTTTGTCCAATTTCTCACCCCACAAAGCTCTTCTCTGGAATAACAGCAATGTCCTTATCAGAAACAAATCCTTGTTTCTACATAAATGATTTGAAAAGAACATTAACCATATTCTCCAACTCTTTGATGAATCTGGCAATATACTATCTTATGAACTCTTATGTCTGTACATAGTTTCCCTGTTCCCTTTAAAGAATGTAATACTGTAACCCGTGCTATTTCGAAAGATTTAATTAAACTTGTGAAAAAACACCTGAGTTATAGTAATTTTACGAAAGCGCTACCTGCATTAATGTTAAGCGGAATAGAACTAACAGATAAAAAGTGTAATAACAAGCATATACGCCAGTGTTTTCAAAAAAAGAACCAAGTTATTCCTAGAGGTAGTCCACTTCAAAATTCTACACAACATATACCCTGTCAACTGTATCATTGCTAAATTTACAGATATTAATGACTCCTGTACTTTTTGTAACAACGAAACAGAAACATCATTTATTTTTTCACTGTGACATATCCAAAACATTTTGGAGTGATCTTGAGTTTCATTTTTTCAATGCTGCTAAATCTGTTTATTTACTTAACATTAAAGATATTATTTGTTACTTTGATTATCCTAAAGATCGTGCTCTTGAACACCTATTGAATTTTATCATTATTTACGCTAAATTCTTTATTCACAAACAAAAATTTGCTGGTGCTACTCCTAATTTTGCCCCTTTTCTACTAGAATTGAAATCTCTCATTAAATTTCTTTATTTGATAAACAACAAAAAAAGCAATATATTTTTAATCAACTATGAAAAGTTTTTCCCTGTATCCTCTGACTAACATCTATGCATCTGATTCTATTCCTCATACCTGTTTTATTGTCCTGTTTTATTTATTTATTTATGTATTTATTGTATTCTCTATTTATTTAATAATTTTCTCCATCATTGTATGTGCTGTTCCACACTATTGTATACAGATGGTTCCAGTTCCATGCGATGCCACTCACGCATGATTCTCACGAGATCTCATGTGAGAATCACGTCTCTTGTTCGAGGGGGGAGGAGGGGGGGGGGGTCACCAGAGGCTGCAGTGTAGCCAAACACCCACCAGGGGCATCTGTGAGCAGGAAGACACCGCTCAGCCCACAGCAGCAGGGAGCCAGAATTATTATTATAATTGCGTGAATCTTGTATCCCGTGAGTGAAACAGCCATGTTAATTTAGCACCATCTGTACCTTGTCGGTGTTTGTATAGCAAGATTTGCTAATAAAGTTTAAAAAAAAAATATTTGGGTAATGATTTACTCAGATGTTTAATGTGATTATCAAAAGGGTTCAGCCTCACACCATGGCTGATAACTGTGAATGAAAGCGTAATGTCTAAGGTATTTATGTTGGATGAGTGGACCTAATGTGTGGTAAAGGGTTACGTTCCAAAAAGAACCCGTGATAAGTGGAATCAGCAAAGTAGCAACTTTTCTTTTTTTCTTTTTTACAATTATTATTCAAGGCTTCAAACTGCGGAGATCAGCCCCGCCCCACCGCCACCCGAGTAATTGGATTTTAACGGGAGAAAATGAAAAATGATTATGAAAAAAAATAATAAAATAAGTACAGTAGGACAAATTGTGACTCGTGCGTATTTCACTGCTCTTCTGAGCCGCTGCATCCTGACTCGCTCTGTAGCGTCTTTTTCTTCTAAAGCCTGCGGTGCAGGTGTGTTTTTCGAGAGAAGAACATAGTTATGGGTAGTTGTTGTTGCTCTTTTTTCTTCTGGGCAAAAAGATTCTTATAAACCGACATGCCACCATGGATTATATCTGAGAACTGTAATGAACGATTCATCAAAGGGTCCTGTTCTTGCGCTGCTGCTGAAGTTCATTGGTCAGTCTCTGCATTGTTGCTAAGCGACCAACGTTATTGACACAGGAAGTGAAGAAGCAGGGAGACTGTTTAGCCAATCAGAATGCAGAACACGATGCACAATGCAAATCCGTGTATGGCATCAGTTTTTGAGCTGTTCATTTAAAGGAGTTTTTGCACATCCATGATTTTATCTCCTCCAGACATGTGATCAGGGTCAACAATGGTGATGAATGTGATTGAGTAGCATAACAATTTGTGTCAGTGTTGATGTAAAGCTGAGTGTCATAGCTATGGAAAGAGATTCCATGCTGACTGATTACACAACCAAGGTGGCAGTAAATACAAAATGAAAAGGATTGGACTGAGGACATGCCCTTGAATCATCCCACAGCTAACAGGAAGGTACTGGGGCTAATAGTACTGTAGCAAGTCTGCAAAAAAGGCCTTAGTTTTCAAGATACCCCTACCCGAGTTAGAACAAAACACAACCATGTTTTTTCATATCTTTATGGTCTCCCATTAATGAAATGGATGGTTGTGAACTTTCATTTTTGGGAGAAATTATTATTTTTGGCTATTATTTAGACCTACCCCAATCTCTGAAAAAGGTCAATCCGCATAGGGCAAAGGTGAAAAAAAAGCTTATAACTTGAGAATGCTCACCCCTTTCTTCATCACATTTATTAACATATGAACCAGGTGTCTACCCTACATCACCAAAGAGTCAGAATGTAATTAACCTAAAGAAATACTGAAATGTGGCCCTGTAAATACACATTTACATTAGGCGGAGATTGTACTTTTGTAGTAAGGACTCCTCTACTTCCTTTCAATTAGAACAGAAACATATATTCATGTCAAATAAGCTGTTTCTACATAGCTTAAGATGCTATTAAACAATAACCAGTGGTTGTATGGACAGATTTTCTACTGTTGTATTGCAAATGAGACATCTTCAGACATGCCCCTTTGAAACTGTCAAATTTAACTGTAACAAGAAACTGTCTCTGAATAGAACATCTGGCACTGTAAGCCTGCAAGTTATGATGGTCTTTATATTTTGGTAAAGTCCAGGTGGATGTACACTGCGAGTAACCTAATAAAGTGTCCTAAAGTGTATCTACAGTACATTAACAAGGATACAAGGCATGC
Source organism: Cololabis saira (assembly GCF_033807715.1). Lineage (NCBI taxonomy): Eukaryota > Metazoa > Chordata > Actinopteri > Beloniformes > Belonidae > Cololabis > Cololabis saira. The sequence continues at coordinate 43,439,150 of NC_084603.1, read as the reverse complement.
TGTAGAATTGGAAGTTTTATTGCACGTGAAAATCAGTGTCTCTAACCAGTTTGCAGTTGTCTTGACATGACAAATAATAATGAAAATATGATTAATAATAACAATAACATCAATAATAATAATAATATCAACATTTATCACACAAATCTCAACGTGCCTTATCATTTTAGAAAACAAAAACAGGTGAATGAAATGGGAAAACAAACAACATTTCTGTGTGTGTGTGTGTGTGTGTGTGTGTGTGTGTGTGTGTGTGTGTGTGTGTGTGTGTGTGTGTGTGTGTGTGTGTGTGTGTGTGTGTGTGTGTGTGCGTGCGTGTGTTAGAGTGTCAAATATCAGGCTCTTCAAACACATCTGGTGACACATTTTGACAGGAGTCAGGAGTCTCCTGAAGAGCACATCTGAATCCATGTTAAGTTTCTTGGTTTTAGTGCCTGTAATGCCTGCTTTCATTTCTGAAAAGGTTGCCAATTTCTGTCTTTTCTCAGAGTCCCAGAAACTTTTTGTTGTTTCACTTTTCAGGCGCTCCTCAATGAAACCTTCATTTCGGGTTTCCCCATCTTCCAGAAAGCTTGAGAGATCTTTTGCCACATTTTGTGAAGCTACCTGTCCACTTGCAATGTTTATAAGCGCTTCAGGAACTGTATCCAAATCAAATGGGTTCTGCCTGTCTTTTACATACTCCATAATCTGTTCAATATCCTTCTCATCCCGGTCAGTGCGGGCTGCTCCATGCTCTTTGTGTAATTTTGGTGCCTGTGCCATCCCATTGCACAATCCATCCATGGCATCAACGTATTCACTGGTGACATGCCTTGTAATGAGCCATCTGGTCAGAGCTCCCTTTCGTAGAGTGAAACCAACAATGCCCCCTTGACTCTTTCCTTCCTTATTGATCGTTTGTTCGAGTGCTTGATCAGTGGCCACACAGTTAAACTTTCTCTCCTGTGTATGTCGCACAACAAAGCCTCCTTCTTTCATGAATTTGTAGGACTCTGGTTGGCTTTTTTCAAGGGCTTTCATTTCAGCTATGTAAACTGGTATGTACTTGGAGTAGTTTGTCCTGCCAGCAGCACAGAACCATGGTATTGCTTCAGACATGCAGTTGAGATGAAGTTCAAAGTTCGCTTTACGTTCTGAACGTAGCATTCTAAGTCAGCTCCTTCGATGAAATGTAGCCAGTACTTGAAAGTTGCTGATTGTTGAACTCCACTCTCTGAAACTGCTTTATTTTCCTCCTCAGATCAGGAAGGTAAATCTCCAATTATTTTAATAACCGCATGGCAGAGGCCTGATCATTGCCATGAAAGGCATTCTGTACATCTCTCAGAAGTTTTTCTTGTGCATCAGTTATTAGACTTTGGCCTTGCTTGTCAAGCCAGGATGCCATTTCTATCCAAAAGAGCCTAAACAGAGCCTCAGATACGACCTTAATGCACCGAACACCTCTTGCAAGTTGTTTCCCCTGAAGCATTTGTCGAGCTGTTGCTTCAGCATATACACCAGATTTGGTTATAATGTCAAAGAGACCTCCGTCAGCAAAGACCTTTCCAATGCTTGCCAGAAATGCCATGGTGATGTGCATGCCTCCCATTCTCATTGTAACCTTCCCATCTAAAGCCTCAGGTTTACTCCATATAATCTGTTGTGCTTTGCTATAGATAGCAAGATCAGCAGTTACAAGAATGTGTCTCTGCCCCAGTTCTTCAGCAAGCTTTGTGAGCTTCAAGAGGGAAGTGTAGATGGTGGATAGGTCTGATGGTGAAGCTCTTATGAAGGGCATATATTGCACTGTGGCTGATGGGATTTCTGACATGGATGTAGTTGCTTGAACTTACATAACTGGCCCTACACGACTTGTGATAAGATACTTTGGACTTGAAGGACAGTATGTCGTCCGAGTGGGGGGATAGTCTCTTATGGACTTCCCTCTAATTTTGGGTTCTTGATATGTGGATTTTTTTTCTCTTGTAGAGGTTTTCCACATATTAAGCACAACCTTCCATCCAGTGTCGGTGAAACTGGATTGCTTGCTGCCTCTGTTGGCTCCATTCTTACAGTAGAACTCTGGTAAATATGGAACAATTTGTTTTTTAGTTGGAATTTTTTACATTAGGCCTACATTTGATACTATTCTTGGTAACATGAAATAGGCCTCAAATTTAAGCTCTCCAACAATATCTGTTACTGATATGCATGTAATGCTGACTTCTTTCATTGCTTCAGATTAAAAATAATAATAATACAACAGTATTTTCTAAAATCTAAATATTTATCAAATAGGAATACCATTGTGTTACATTTGTGTTACCTGTTATCTGTGGTTTCTTTAGTTTGTGGCAGAGAGCACATCTCCACCTGGACAGCCATGTGTGAGGATTTGGATAGAATGATGCAGTTCCTCCCCCAGCTCTCATTGGTTGAACTTAATTGACTTCAATTTACCGCTTAAAGTGATAGTACCTACAGGAATCCATTGGTGTAATGCTGCTCTGTATTTAGAGGCCTGCAATTCTCAATGACATATGTATAAAGATGTCTAATTTGCAATAAACCTGTACAAAATCTGTCCATACAACCACTGGTTATTGTTAATAGCATCTTAAGCTATGTAGAAACAGCTTATTTGACGTGAATATATGTTTCTGTACTAATTGAAAGGAAGTAGAGGAGTCCTCACTACAAAAGTACAATCTCCGCCTAATGTAAATGTGTATTTACAGGGCCACATTTCAGTATTTCTTTAGGTTAATTACATTCTGACTCTTTGGTGATGTAGGGTAGACACCTGGTTCATATGTCAATAAATGTGATGAAGAAAGGGGTGAGCATTCTCAAGTTATAAGCTTTTTTTTCACCTTTGCCCTATGCGGATTGAACTTTTTCAGAGATTGGGGTAGGTCTAAATAATAGCCAAAAATAATAATTTCTCCCAAAAATGAAAGTTCACAACCATCCATTTCATTAATGGTTGACCCTAAAGATCACAAAAAACATGGTTGTGCTTTGTTCTAACTCGGGTAGGGGTATCTCAAAATTTGATGGCCTCTGCTACAGTACTATAAGCCCTATGCTGACGTATTCCTATCCTACAAGAGAGATCGAATGCAAATCAGTCCAAGGTAGTACCAGATTGTCCACCAACGTAATAGTAAAGCTAGTTGAAGAGAATGTGTTGGTTCACTGTGTCAAAAGCTGCAGAAAAATGTTGACTTCACTCAGTATGGTTACATGCACATCTAAATCAAGCTATTGGGAATAATTAAGCAACAGGAGTTTCCGAGAAATCCGAGAATACTTGCACAGGAAAATAATCAAATTGTGTTCGACTCTTCAACACTAGGTGGCACTAAACAATCTTTCATGTTGGCATTCTAATTAGAACAATTAGTTAACAAAAGTGGGAGATTTGAAGCTGATGTAGAAGGAGGAGAACAACACGTGAAGATATGGATTCTAACTATGCAGCAGCTCTGTACATTTTGTACATACTAAGCCTGATTGTTCTTTGTTGTTCCTTGTCCTTTTCTTCTTCTGCTATTGTGTTGTTGTCATGCCATAACTGTTGCTATTCCCACGGTCTAGTCACTTCTGCAAGGCCCAGTCCAGTCGCTAGCTCGGCTAACCGTGGTTTGCGTATACATGCTGGAATAGCTCAAATTAGAACAGCATTATCTGGCTCTAATAGCTTGATTTCATGAACTGCAGTTCAGTACGACTACAGCCCACCTCATACATTGCTTTTAAAACGTTGACATCAGTCAGAATAAGGCAATAATTTGACTTTATCTCAGTGCATGTAAACTTACTGGCATTTACACCTTTACTGACCTGTCTTGATATAAAATAAAACATGGGCCATAAATGCCTGCATCAGAGGCCTGATGAAATGTTGTTACATAAATGAGAGTGGATAGATAGAATGAATGTAAGGTAACATTTTTTAGCATAAAAGATTTGGGAAGAATGGTATCCCATTATATTTATAGAGTCTACAGAAGGAACCATAGATTTGTAACAAAAGTAATAGTAATTTGAAACAGTTACAATTTAAGCTCAGGCAAACAAGATCAAAAGTTGTCAACAAAAATATAATGTTCACTTTAATGATAATGTCTACAGTATAATTAGATTAGATTCAACATTATTGTCATTGCACATATCAAAAAGTACAGGACAACGGAACACAGTTAGCATCTAACCAGAAGGGCTTATGCAGTGAAATAAACACATACACGCACACATATATATACATATATATATATATATATATGTATATATATATATATATATATATATATATATATATATATATATATATATATATATATATATATATATAAATATGTATGTACATAGTGCAGATTACTAAATAACTGTTGTTATAAGGTGCAGGGCAGACATGAATTAATGATAATATATATTATGAACAGATGGGATGTGAACATACGATTTACACAGATTTGAGTTGCAGTATATAGATGGGTGATTGAAGATAATACAATATTTACATGAGTGTGGAGGTATCTACAGTAGTGCGAGGAGGTAGTTAAAAGGTAAAAAGGTAAAAAGTCCAGTGCAAATATATTATAAACAGTTGTGCAGAATGGTGCAAAGAGTAATATAATAAATAATAATAACTTACTTATCAGTGACAGGGTTAAATTTGGGAGTTTTACAGAGATTGTGCTGCCATCAGGCCTGTAAAACTGCCAAGGTTGTGAAACGGTCAAATGACTACCAAAAGTTGATTGACCATATGACATTTTGTTAGACACTTGACCATTTAAAATACGTATCAGCAATTTTCGTGAATTAACATCGTACCAATGGCATCATAGCAGCTCTTTGATCAGCTGAGTGCAACTGCATGTGATTAATATATGCAGATCATAAGCTTTTTTCTTCATAATATATGTATATATATATATATATATATATATATATATATATATATATATATATATATATATATATATATATATATATATATATTTATATAGTTTATATATATATATATATATATATATTATAAATAAAAGATCTGTCCCTTTGTTCAAGCTGTGCATTCTAAAGACTACGTTCCAAACACTGGGCTGTCGGACAAAACCAATTATGGTTGGCTTTCCAGTTGAACTGTCATAAGTAAAAGGAAATGAAAAGTTTGGGAGGAGGGATACAGGGAGCAAGGAAATGCTTTTTGAGAGCTGATGTGGGGGTGTTTAAATGTGGGCTGTGGGGAGCAGGAATGGGGGTGGAGGGTGGTCCCTTTTGATCTTTTTAGGACAGCAAAGAAGGAGGGGGATCTCTACCCGAACTGGCAAACACATTTAGCTGGTAATTGTTCAGATCAGACTGACAGTCAGTCTTGGAAATGCATGGACAAACAAAGGTTTACAGCTCCAATTGGAAAAGTCAACAGGTCTCGCATAAGGCCCGGTACATAAACAATGAAACTGTCGAGTGGGAGCTTCACTTTGATCATTTGTTTGCATTTCAATAATCCAGCCTGGTCCGACTGCTGCCTTTTGTTAACACTCCTTAACAGTTCATTGGCTTTCATAGGCTACCTGTCATTTTTGATCAGGAATAAATCTCTCTTCTTTACTCTGTACCACTGATCATCCACAGAGCTCCACAAGAGCTGTGATGTAAAGTACAATATTAAAGAAAACAGGCGTACAATACTTTTGTGTCTACTATTTTATAACATTTCTTCCCTCAAACAGTGTGAGCTTTTCTTTTATAACAAGTAAAGTATTTATGAAAATACAGATATGGACCCAGAAATTGTTATAACTTTTAGCTTTATAGCATATTATTGTAGCAATATAGAGTTATTTAATTTACTTTTAATTGTGAAGTGGTGAAATTGTGAAGAATCCTTCAAGAACTATTACTATGCTTTAATACCAAAAGTTGCATTGCATACAAAGGTTTTGGATACTTGTTTGATTGTTTCATGTAGTCAAACAATTGTTTCTGTCCATGTGTGTTTCCAACATGGTTTGAAGCAATAGGTTTATGAGGAAAATCAGTACCAGTACTGACAGGTTGGACAAAGTTGTCAAAAATCATCAGTCTTTCCTGAAACCAAAGCAAAGCAATGGTGATTGAAATTAAATTCTGAAATAAAGATATGGACTCAAATGTACAGCAGTCACACATACCAAAATGTTTACATGAAAAAATAAAACCCTAGACATCAGCACTATCAAACAAGCACTGAGTGGCTTGAACTGATTTACTTTGCTGTCCTGTGAAGTTCTAACTGTCTGATATATGATTCAAATAAATAAGCTCCTGGTGAGAGACATGCGATGAAACAGAAAGGTTTTCAATGTAATAGATTTCTCTGTTACACATTTTCAGATATGTTAGTCGTAGAATATTCTACGTAGTCGTAGAATATTTTGTTGTATTTAAGTGGACAAAAGTGAAACAATTGTTTTTGCCCAAAATGTAGAGATTTACCTCAACATGAAACTAAATAGATTTTTGTTCAGAAAGAAACGGTTGAAGTATGAGAGACTGTTGTTGATCTCTCGTCACAATTTTCCATATCTATGAATGTCTTATTCAGATTTTACATTTAAATATACATTCGTTGTTAAATAGATCACCCTATTCCTCAACAAACATAGATGTCAGCCCAGTGGTTTAACAAGGACTGCACGATCCCTGGGAAAATCTGCATATTACTAATTATTTTAGAATTAACAGAAGTGGCTTGCAGTAAATGCTTTTAGGTGGAGGCAGCTTCCGTGTCAGCTTGTGGTATTCAGGGCTGCTTAAGGAAAACAGGGTCACGTTCTCTGGCTGCTACCGCTATTCTACAGCCTCCACAGGGGAGGTTGAGGTGGGGGTTAAATTGCTCCCTACGCAAATGAAGAAAGTAGCTCTGTTTGTTTTAGTGGGGTTAAGAACGATGGTGGAGGCTCAATAAAATGGATGAAGGCTATTTTGCTCCCGGTTTTCTGCACTGGAATTGCTCCACATTTGCATGGCAGTTACACAGTAGGTGTGATTTTTCCCACAACTTAGTCTTTCTGAGTTTGATGCTGACTCCATACACTACAGACCCAATGGTTTGGTATCCCAAGTTGTTATGGCAAGAAGTATTACTGTAATTATGTACACATACTATTCTTTAATTTGTAATGATGTGGACATTTTTTATTTCTTATACACCATGAATTCACCTGTGGTAACAGATTATCTTTGGAACACTTTTTATTTTGTTTTCAATTATTCTTTGGATTGCTATCTGGTTTAATTTTTGGTGCCAAGTAACTCATTTTATTTGATTGTCTTTATGTTAAGTCTTCAGGAACAAGTCTAATGTTAATTGAAAATTGAAGGATTAAAGAAGATTAATGTTAAGCATTGGCACAACCATGTAATTCTGTCTTTTGGGTTAAGAGAATCTTTTGAATCAGTTTCTTTCCAAGAAAATACAATTATTCATGCTCATGAAAGTTTACAGAATATTTCAAAAATTACATTTACAGAAGTTACAATTTGTTAAAGTGCTACACGTTCATTTCGGATTTTGGACCATTTTGACTTTTTGATATTTTGAAAAATATCTGCTGTGCTGGGTTTTCAGAGCTCAGAATGTTAATAACTTTTATATTTTATCATGTATACAAATGCAGTAAACCCTTAGAAATAACTATATGTGTATAGGTTTTTCCAGCTTTATTGATCACTTAAAGCAATTTTTTAAATCTTTGTAGAATTCTGCTGTTGACATAATGGCCTAGTCCCTTACACTAACAATCACCAGTGAACGACTCATTGTAACCTTTGGCCTCATCCTAATCAGAGCATATGGTTGACCATAAAACCACATTTTTACCCTTTAAACATATAGGGTCCACTTATATATGTGTGGACTTCTTGTTTTCAGAAAGAGTGACCACACACAGACAAAATGTTCTTTCAGTTTGATTCTATTCCTATATCTCGTGGTATGCTAAAGCATATCTGTTACAAATCACACAACAGTCAGGACAGTTACATGACCATCTTAATCAAGCTATTGGCAATGATGGAGCTAAGGATTTAAGTGTTTCAGAGTTTCAGAGACATCTGAGTATACATGCATGGGAAGAGAATTAAATTATTGAGTGAGGTGTGTTGGACTCCCCAACGCTAGGTTGGTTGGGCGTTGGAATTCTTTCGGTTAGTTAGAACAATCTGTAAACAAACGTAGCAGATTTGAAGCAGACGTAGAAGGAGGAGAACGACACGTGAAGATGTGGATGCCAATGATGCAGCAGCCAGGTGGAAGCAGCAATGGGATAGGTTGATTTGGTCTAGTATTGTCGCACCAATAAGAGAAAAAACATTTTTGAATAGTCGAGTCGGGATGGGGTCTAACATACATGTGGTTGACTTAGCTCTATTGACAAGTGAGGTCAGCTCAGGGAGGTCTATAGGATCAAAACAGTCTAGAGTCAAGTCAGAGCCTAGGGAAGTAGTGATGGTGAGGTGTGAATATGCGGGCAGCTAGGGGGAGGTGTGGGGGGTGATAGTGGTGCGGCTAGGGGGGTGCGGGGTGATGGTGGTGTACTCATGGCTTGATTGTCGAACCTGCAGTAGAAACTGTTGAGCTGGTTCGCGAGCCTGAGGTTACCTCCAGGGCGTGGAGCTGTTCTTCTGAACCCGGTGATGTCCTGCAGACCTCTCCACACAGAAGAAGGGTCAGGGTTGGCAGAGAGGCGACTCTCCAGTCTCTACGTAGCTCCTCTTTGCTTTTCTGATATCCCTCGTCAGCGTGTTCCTAGCCTGGTTGAACAGGGCTCGATCACCGCTTCTGTAGACCTCCTCCTTGGCTCGGGGCAGATTCCTGATTTTCGGTGTGAACCAGGGCTTGTTGTTATTGTATGTGCAGAAGGTCTTAAACCTGGATTATGGTTCTGCGTTACACCAACGCAGGTCACACGCCGCTACTGTGATGCCGTCGTGAACCCTTTGGACTTCTCTGTCACTCCATTTCGCCGCGGTGCAATACGATGATGCAATACAATGCAAGTGCTCGGTCTGCGTTGGGTCTGCGGCTTCTTGACGCGTAGTTACAATTTTTGGGAGGTGCGTGTCAGGGGGGGCTCATTGCGGCGCAACCTGCGGCGCACGCTTGGCGTCGATTTAACACAGAACCATAATCCAGCCTTTAGTCTGCACACACATGTCCTCACAAAACTGATGTAGGATGTCACAGTGTCTGTGAGTTCATGCAGGTCTGTGGTTGCAGCTTCAAAAACACTCCAGTCTGTGCAGTCAAAGCAGGCCTGAAGCTTCAGCTTTGACTCCTCTGTCCACTTCTTCACAGTCCTCACTACAGGCTTAGAGGTTTTTAGTTTCTGCCTGTAGGTCGAGATCAGATGAACCAGACAGTGGTCAGATTGTCCTAAAGCTGCGCGGGGAACAGAGCGGTATGCGTCCTTAATTACTGTGTAACAGTGGTCCAGAGTCTGTGTGTCCCTGGTGGGGCACGTAACGTGTCGCCTGTATTTAGTACGTTCGTGGGTGAGGTTTGCTCTTTTGAAATCCCCCAAACAATGGACAGTGAGTTCGGGAGTTTTTTCTCCAAGTCCGTTATCCGGTCGGTCTGCAGTTCACAAAAAGTGTCTCTACGTGAGGAATGCAAGAATCTTTTAACACTGTGACATCCATACACCAACCTTAGTTTATGTAGAAGCATATTCCACCAAGTAAATTCACTTACGCATGTACTTCCTTGTTGTGGCTTTATCACCACCCCCTGACGCGGCACATTGTTGTTTTCAGAATTTCATTGGCTATACAATGTGCCAGTCATCAGCACGATTGGTTCCAATTGGCTCATTTTTTTCATGACAAAAGGGGGGCATGGGCTTCATTTCCATACAGGCGCTCATTGGCTATTGTAGGCTGTTGAGGGGACAGGGAAGCTCCTACTGTGTATGGTCGAATGAGGTGTCAATCAAAAGGACCAACTCCATTTTGAGACCAAGATATCTGTTGTGAATGATGCAGCGGCTGTTTGTGGATATTTACTGGTATAATAATGTATTTTGGACTAAATACTTTACTGGATTGGATCGAATTTTTTGGGGAATATTTTTGATCGGACGAGTAATATGAGGCTTCATTGGTGAGTTCCGTCAATTGCGTAAATGTTTGTTTGTGGTGTTGATTTGTACCAGCTGCTATGATTATATCCTGAAATGGTTTGCATCGGTGGAATCACAAGAATCTTAGCTTTCCAAAGATATGTACCTCACGTAACATATGAGCTATGTAAATGACCTAGTTTTGTAAATTATGGACTGACGGGGCGCCAGAGTGGCAACGGGTTAGGAGCAAACATAAATATTACGGTCAGTCTCAGACTTTACGACATTAATGCGTTATACTGATGACCGAAAGACTAAAAAGCTTCTTTCTGCAAAATGATCAAAGAAATGGAGGGAAAATCTTCTTTGCAACTCATTAATACTTAGTCGGAACACAAAGCAGAGTCCTCTTGTCCTTAAAAAGAGTGTATCATTTATTGGGTATCCATGAAAAAATACCATTGTTCAAGAATACAAGTTTATTTATTCATTTTTGTTAAGAAGAGTGTTTTTTTTCAGATAGGAGGTTTTGGGTTTTGGCCATTGATATGGAATTGCTATTTTCACAATATGCAGATGCTTTTAAAACAGTTTTTTTTTTAACTGAGAATAAGATTGAAATACAAAGCTTTTCGCTTAAAACTGCAATGACAGTCAGGAATCTCCCTAATGGGGCCCCCTTACTAGCCAGCATCAACGTGCGGCAATAGTGATTCACAATTTGAAAAAATGAAGCAAACATATTCCTCTGGGCACACAAAAAGAAAAAAAACAAGTGGGAAGTGGGAATGTGTACGTTATGCATGTTACATTATAAAAAAGTAGGGCTGTTAGCCTGCCTGCCACTTTATCCCAAACTCCCAGGCATCTATCAAGCAGGTGTACTGCACATTAAAGTCAGTGTAATGTGAATTCAACCATTGTCTTCTAAACACATTCATATAATAAGTTACCGTGTATGTAAAGTTTGCATTAAGATAGTTATATTATTTATTATTTATTTTATATTTTTATTGTTTAATAAAATATTTCGTTAGTGATCTGTGGTCCTGGACTTCATTCATCATGATTCTGGGGGGTCCCATGGTTTCTCCTGCCTAGGGCCCCCAGGGGGTTTAGAAACACCCCTGGCTACAGAAGAGGCTAAAGAGAGGTGAGGTGAACTTTATTGGATATTTGTTGTTGACTTATTACAGTACACAAAGGGGTAAATCCACAAAGAACAGATTGCGCCCGCAAATAGCGCTGTGAATTGCGCCGCATTTGCGCCCGCAATTTGCCCCGCCTTAAGGTCCTATTCACAAAAGATTTTGCTCTAATGATATACCGGCGCAAACACGCCCATGAAGTTTTGGAGCTGAGTGCAATTTGCCCTTGTCTGAGTAAGTGAGCGGAGCTGTTTCCAGTGTTCTCCATATTTCAGCACACAGATTGGTCCATAATGAAAACTGCAGAAATAAAAAATAAAGCGAGTGATAATAAAACGCAGTGAGGTGCAAGGGCGCAATTTCCACTGGTAACAGGGGGGACATGCCCCCCCACTTTTCAAACTCATGCTTTTGTCCGGGCATTTAGCTTGTTACTCTCCCTCTATCTTTTTTTCGCCTCCTCCGATAAAACTTTTATTTTCTTCAGATTTTTTGCTGCTTCGGCCATGATACCAACTCCGCATTTAGCTTTAACACCAGCTTCTCCTGAGCTCTGCGCTCCACGCCCTCCCAGATTTCGTCTCGACTACGAATCGGGAAGGAGGGGGAAGTGACGTATGCCGTAAAGCAGTCAAAGCCGTAAAAATGTGTAGTTTTTTAGTGTGGCAGGGTTCCTACCATGCTCCTCAAAGTTACATAGTGCCAGTGAAGGCGATACAGACCCCTCAGAACATGACAGAGGTTCATTAAACCTGTTGGAAGTTGATGTACCATCCCAATGATGATGATGAAATATTAGATTAAGGTGGAAAAGTTACATAGTGCTGCTTTAACCTTGAGAAAAAAGGGTTAAGTCAAACCCATGTTACAAACTGTCTATTACCATGGTAACTTACTCTGTCAACCTAAACCTTGGAGTTATTTTCAATCAGGATATCTCATTGTCACAGAATATCAATCTGGTTTGTAAGATAGGGTTTCTCCATGTCCATAATATCGCAAAGATTAGGAGCATCTCCGCTCAGACTGATGCTGAAAAACTAGTTTGCGTGTTTGTAACTTTTAACCTAGATTCTTGTAATGTATTATTAACAGGATTTCCAAGTAATTATCTGAATATCTTCCAGCTGATCCAAAATGCAGCAGTGAAAGTACTGACAGGAATCAACAAGAGAGATCATGTCTCCCCTGTGTTAGCCTCCCTCCATTTGTGCCCTGTAAACTTTACAATCCAACACAAAATTCTGTTACTTGTGTATAAAGTCCTTAACAGCTTAGCTCCTCGTTATCTACAAGACCTGATGATGGTGCCTTACGTTCCTAACAGAGCTCTCCATTCTCAGACTGCAGGCTTACTTGTAGTTTGTTGAAGATCCAAATGTAGATTTGGAGGGTGGGTCAACTGCTAACAGGAACCATTACTACAGAACCAATTTCCAGTTTGGGTTAAGGAGGCTGTTTAAGGAGCTGTCTTAAACAGAGCTTCCTCCTAGATATGCTGTTATAGACCTATGCTGCAGGGGGGCACCAATATGATCTACTGAGCAGTGGTTTTCACCCTTTTTCTCTCCTCTTCTTCTCTTTCCTTTTTGGCAGCTTAATCCACAATTACTGATTAGAAGTATCTCATAAGCATAATTGCAGTCCAGCAGTCTTGTAGTTTGTTGTGCTGGTCGGCCCCCCTCTATATGTTTGCCAGAAATAAAATTGAATTGACTTAGCTGTCTATGTTGAATACCTATTGACACTTTGACCTGCAGTCCCACCCTCTTATTACCTCAGTGTCGTATCTATCTATCTATCTATCTATCTATCTATCTATCTATCTATCTATCTATCTATCTATCTATCTATCTATCTATCTATCTATCTATCTATCTATCTATCTATCTATCTATCTATCTATCTATCTATCCCTCCTTAAGTTACTGCCCCTGTGACCCATACCCAGTGGATGGATAGGATCTTTTTTTCCTTTCAGTTTTCCCAGCAACAGTTAACACGGCAAATCATCTGGTTCCATCTAACCCCATCCTCTGCATCCTCTTGTTTTACACCAAATAACTTCATGTCCTCTTTGGTCTTCTTCTAGGCCTCTTTCCTGGCAGTTCTAACCTCATCATCCTTCTATAGATATTTTCACTATCCCTCCTTTGTACATGTCTAAACCATCTCAGTCTGGCCTCTCTGACTTTCTCTCCAAAACATCTAACAGGCGCTGTCTCTCTAATGGCCCTTGCGCACTAGTCCCGCCTCAGCTCGGTTCTACCCGCCACGGCCCCGTCTTGCCCTTTTGCACTAGGGGCTGAGACGGGTAGAGCCGCTCCAAGCCGATACTTTTTCTGTAACCCTTATGGCGAGGTTCTATCCGGGCTGAGCCAGGACTATTTCTGACGTCACCACCCTCCGCGCCACCGATTGGTCAGGGGGCGGGGCCGTCACCACCCTCCACGCCTCTGATTGGTCGGGGGGCCGGCAGACGTTTGAATCAGGAAGCGGGAGTCAGCGTGAGGGCGACTGGCGGCTCGCAGCGATTTTATTATAAAGCGCAAACGTCTGTTTGGTGATCCAACTCTGAGGTGCAGATGTTCATAAACCTGGGGGCTGACGAGAAAATTAAAAAGGGATGTAGACGGGCTGTTTTTTTCTCAGCCGCTCGCGGCTCCAGCTGATTTCTCATCTGCGCCGACACGAACAAAGGTGTTGCGCAATCGAGTACGTCACAGCCGCTTCACCCAAACCCCCCCACTTCTCACCTGGCTGTGGAAAAACAAACCGGGTGGAGCCGCGACGAGCCGAGCCGGGCTAAGGCGGTAATAGTGCGAAAGGTCCATAATGTACTCATTGCTAATCCAGTCCATCCTTTTCAACATTTTAACCACTGCTACTTCCAACTCAGCCTCCTGTGTTTTCCTCATTGCCATGGTCTTTAAACCATACAGCATTGGAATTGCCATTCCTCATTGCGCATAGTTTTTATCACATATCACCCCTGATGGAAGCCAGCAGATCCGGGCAGGGTGTCAAAATGTTGAGCAGGGCTCAACCTTATGCAAATCAAGGCCTTCATGCTGATGGAGTTGTCCAGTGAAAGCTGACGTCTGTGTCATTGCATTCCAAAAGAATCAAGTCCGCTGGCAAGGAAAAAGCTCATAAGGGGGGGGGGGGGGGATCATTTCATTTCTTATGTTACAAGACAAATGAATCATGTTAACTGTAAAGAAATCACAATACTGAATGTTCACAAATGGCAACTTTATTGTTAAAAAAAAGAAAATAACATTTGTACACATCATATACACCACTTATATACAGTACACCATACACTGTTTATATACACCAAGTTGTATATAAATAACACTTATGCACTATTGCTGGCTTAAGGAAGGACCGTGCATTTCTTCTGAAGGTGTCGTTGAACAGCTTCAGGTGCTTTGAAGATCTGAAACCATCGACAGAAAAAAATGTATTACTAATAGAGGTGTTACCCGTATACAAATATAAATAACATAAAAAAATGAACGTTGTTACGTAACGACAGGAGCAGAATCTTATTGGCTCGTAGAAGTCACATGACACTGGAAGATTCAGCCGGGCGGCTGTACAGACACTGCAGACTTTGGTTGCTTTCCTCCTTCTCTCAGTTGGCAGGGTGAGGGGAGACCACTTTATATATGTTAAACCAAGAAAAAACGTGTTTTTCATAATAGGTCCGCTTTAAGGCACACCTAGCCACTGTCTTACAGCTCACATACATGTCCTGGACCACTTTAACATATTTCTCTACTACTCCAGACTTTCTCATACAATACCATAGATCATATCTCAGCACCCTGCTTTCTCAAGGTATACAAAAAAATAATGCAGCTCTCTGACCTTCTCTGAACTTCTCCATCAATATTGTACCATTGATTGAAGAATCATCATATGAAACTACTATGATGATTGGGCTGGAGCTTCAGGAGCTGCATGCTGGCCTGCGGTCCCCACCCCTGGTCATCCCGTTGCTGCTTCCACCTGCCTGCTGTGCTGTTGCCGTCCCTGACCCACCAGTCTGGCCCTCGGCAGGAGGGTCCCCCCTTATGAGCCTGGTCCTGCTCAAGGTTTCTTCCCTCCTAAAGGGGAGTTTTTCCTTGCCACTGTTTGGCTTAAGGTTTTTCTCCCACTAGGGGAGTTTTTACCTGCCATTGTTTATGTAATAACTGCTCGGGGGTCATGTTCTGGGTATGGGTCTCTGGAAAGCGTCTAGAGACAACTTTTGTTGTATTAGACGCTATATAAATAAAATTGAATTGAATTGAATTTAATTGAATTGAACTATGGGGAGCCCATTGCATGTGCCTATTATTTTGATTTCTTTTTCTCCACGAAACACTTCTAATCTTGACCTCTCAACAGAGTTGCACATTTTCAAGTCTAACAGAACCCACAACTGATAACTCCATTGTTCTAAAATGAGTTTCTCTGCAGAATAACACAAGGCCTTGCCATCTGTAATAGCTGTGGTGTGTTAACTGTGGGAGGGAAGCATTGTGTCATGGATAGTATATATAAAAAAAAAAACTTTCCTCTGGCAGTTTGCCTACTGTTTGGGCTCATGTATGCCTTACATTTGGACTATTCATAATGCATGACAAACTTTCAAATTAATCCAAATGGTCATTTCAAAAGCAGTCTGTTATGAAACTGAGCCACCACAGTATCCAATGTCATTTGCACTTTGTTGGTGTGAGAAAAAGTTTTAGTTTTTTTTTTAAATATAAATCAATTTTAATTATTATATTCTATACAAAATTTGCTACGGTGTTGAAAGGGAAAAGAAGAACATATGAAATGCTGACTGTTGTATTTTATCTAAGTATTTGCATGGTGGGAAGTATCAAATAATCTGACAAAAGTAATGTAGTAAAAATGCACGTGAATTGAAAAAGGGATCAGTTAAAATCGAGGAGAACTGAAAACAAGAGTGATAGATTACCAAGCAATTTGACAAATTTAAGTGGTTTGGTTAAAACATAATGAGAAAACCAAAGTCACGTCTTAGCTTTCCCAACATGCAGTAATCCTACATGTAGAGAAAGGCTTTTAGATGAAAGCAGCTAAAATTAATGAAAAATAGGAGTGACAATGTTTGCAGATTAAAAATGTTAGTAATGAAAACATATGTAGGTAGGAAAAATGGAGCTATAAATTAAATCCATCAAATCCACTGACAGTTTATCTAGTTTTTAATTCAGTTTAATTTGAAAGTTTTCATTTCTTTATTTTTATTTTCTTAAGATAATACATGGCGGACTTCCGGCCGGACGCCAACATGGCTGCAGCATAATAAGTGAGCTCCCTGACACTGAGATTAAAAAAGCCCTGTAAACCTATCATTTTGAGAAAGTGAGGATATATTTGAGAGCGGGTAAATAAGGGCGATGAGTAAGAACAGAGGAAAAAGTCGAAAGTTTGACAAAAACGCGGATTTTAACCTGGAGCAGGATACCGAGCCAGCTAAGCTAACCGGCGAGTTAGCCGAACTAGCGGGGGAGCTAACTGACGACCGGGCAGAGCCAACACGTGGCGGAGTGAAAGCCAAGTTAGCGGGGCGACCGAGCCAGGAGGGAGGAGAGACACGACCACCTGCTGAAAGTATGGCAGACCTGGAAACAATTTTACAAGAGATACGAGAGTTTCGCCGGGAGAACGACATCAGAAAGACGAACGACAGGATTGATGACGCCGAAAAGCGGATAGTGGAAACCGAGGAGCACACTCAGAGCCTGGAGGAAGCCACGCTGGAGCTGGCGGAGCTGCAGAGGCGGGTCGAGACCAGGATGACGGACCTGGAGGGCCGCGAGAGGAGGGAGAATGTCCGGATACATGGGGTGAAGGAAGGAGCAGAGGGAAACCCTCAATCAATGATCACCTTTATCGAGAACCTCCTTCGGGAGAAGCTGGACTTACCCCCATCACTTGAATTAAAGATTGAAAGAGCCCACCGGTCCCTGGTCTCCCAGCCTCCCAAAGACTCTCCACCAAGATCCATTGTGATTAAGTTGCAGAGCTTCCGAAGTAAGGAAGAACTTATCAAGATTGCGTGGCAGAAAAAAGGCTTTATGTATGAGGGGAGGAAGGTGTTTCTAGACCACGACTATGCGCCGGAGGTTTTGAGAAAACGCAAAGAATACACAGAGGCAAAAAAGGTGTTAAGAGACAAGAAAATACGTTTCCAGACGCCTTTCCCAGCAAAACTCCGGGTGTTCTACGAGGGGGAGACGCGCCTCTATGATACAGCGGAGCAGGCGACGAAGGACATGCGGACCCGAGGGCTTCAGGTGCAGGTCGTGAAACCGGCGGAGAACTGGACGGAGCGGATTAAGCGTCTGATGTGGACGTCAAGCAGCGTGAAGACTGGTCATGGGACATCGGAGACACGACAGGGATACAAACAGAAACTGCACGCTTTCAGGAGGGACCGGGATACCTGATGAAACATAGCACTATAAGGTGAAGATTGGACTGTTTCCAGGAAATAATATTAGTCTACTAGGAAGACTGAGGTGAGAAACATGTGTCTTTAATTTTTGATAAGACTGCAGCGTTTTTTGTTGTTTTTTTTAACGGATTTTTAGTTGTTAAGTTTATATCCTCACAAGCCGAGGACGTCGGGGCAGCACTGAAAGATGGACGATGCTGCTTCCAGCAGCGAGGGCCCCCTGTTCCTCGGAGCAGAGGCCATCCCTCAGAGCGGACTGAACATCAGAGCTCAGAGAAGGTCAATAAGCAGACCTCACATAAGGAAGTTCATTTCATTACGTGTTTGAAGGTATTTATGTTGAACCTTTGTTATATGTGGTTAAATGTTCATTATTGTTTCTGTAGCAATGGGGGGGGGGTTTGATGGGGAAGATGGGTGATGGACACAAGGCAGGTGGAACAGAGATCGATGACATCCAAAAACTGCATTAAAGTAGCCTCGTATAATGTGAATGGTGTACTCAGCCCAACCAAAAGGAGTAAGATATTAAGTAAGATGAAAAAAGAAGGGGTACGGGTAATACTACTACAGGAGACCCACCTAACTAAATCAGGACACCGGAGAGGGGTGGCTATTTTAATTTCGGGGAAGAATTCATTTGAAAAGATATCTGTGACAGGGGACAAAGAGGGTAGATATGTTTTGGTTAAGGGGAAGCTAGAGGGTGAGTTGGTAACTTTTCTTAACATTTATGCTCCACCGGGCTCGGAATGGAAGTTTTATACACAGGTGTTTGATTTGATGACATCAGAGGTGGAGGGTATTTTGGTTGTTGGAGGTGATCTGAACCAGAGACTGAACCCACAGCTAGATTCCTCAGGAGGTGGGATACAAAAAAGTGCAATTAGTAAAAAAATGAAGATGATGATGTCTGAACTGGGAATTGTGGATGTTTGGAGGGATCTGAATCCCACAAGTAAAGATTATACTTATTATTCACCACCACACAACACGTACGCCAGGATTGATTATTTCCTGATGTATAATAAAGATAGGCATAGGGTGGAAAAATGTGATATAGGACTAAGGGATCTATCAGACCACAGCCCTCTTTATTTAACATTAGGTCTGGCGAATGAGAGAAAAACAACAGTCTGGAGATTAAATTCAAACATGTTAAGAGGACACACAAAGGAAGAAATAGTTAAAGAACTTCAGGCATATATAGAGCATAATGATAATGGTGAGGTGTCTCCCTCTGTACTGTGGGATGCGTGTAAGGCCGTGATGAGAGGGAAATTGATAGCCAAATCAGCATATTTAAAAAAGATGAGACAATTAAAACTTGACACACTAAAATCAGATCTAAAAAGGCTAGAAAAAGAACATAAAGACAAATTGGAAGAGCGCATATATCGGGAAATTAGGAAAAAGAGAGCGGAGATAAATGAGATTTATACACAAGAGATCCAAAAAAAAACTATTATTTGTAAAACAAAGATATTATGAAGTGGGGGGTAAGTCAACGAAATTGCTGGCATATAAACTGAAGAAACAGCAGGCAAAAAATAATATTTACAAAATAAGGGACCCGCTTACAAGGTTAACGATGGACAAAACAGAGGAAATACAAAAGTGCTTTGAAGCGTATTATAAAAATCTATATGCCCAACCGAAAGCTAGTGATAAAACCCAGATTGATCAATTTTTAGAGAACTTAAATCTACCAAGTGTAACAGAAGAACAGAATGAGGCTTTAACTGCCGAAATTACAGGAAATAAATAAAGCAATCTCAAATCTTAAAGCCAACAAGTCCCCGGGTGCAGACGGATACACTGCAGAATGGTACAGATCATTTAGGGTAACATTAATCCCCCTTCATACAGGCCCTGTATAATAAACCGACGGCTAGGATCAGGATCAATGGGAGTCTCCCAAAATGTATTACACTAGAACGAGGTTGTCGTCAAGGCTGCTCAGCAAGTCCTCTTCTTTTCGCTATATTTCTGGAACCCCTGAGCAATTGGATAAAACACAATGAAAATATTAAAGGTATAGACATGGGGGGAGGGGTACAAAAAATAGCTCTATTTGCAGATGACATATTAATGTATTTATCTAGCCCGGATGTGTCCTTCCCTGCTCTTATGACAACCCTTACGGATTATGATCATCTATCAGGCTATAAAATAAATATACAAAAAACTCAGGTTATTACTCTCAACTATACACCAGGCCAAACAATTAGGGACAATTTCAAGCTCAACTGGGAATCAAAATCAATAAAATATTTGGGAGTTAATCTACCTCAAGATTTGGGACTATTAAAATCCATCAACTACAGCCTGTTACTTAATAAAATCAAATCTGATATTAGCAGGTGGAATCTGATACCTTACATGGGCATTACACAAAGAGTGGAGGTGATAAAAATTAACATACTGCCCAGGCTTCTGTACCTGTTCCAGAGTCTACCAGTGGAAGTAACGGAAGATGAATTTAGGGAATGGGATAAGATGATTTCTAGATATGTCTGGCAGGGGAAAAGACCTAGGGTCAGGTACAGAACACTGCAGTTACCTAAAAACAAAGGAGGGCTAGCACTTCCATGTCTGAAAAGTTACTATCAAGCTGCACAAATTAAAATATTGTTAAACATATACAACCCTTCCTACTCAGCGAGATGGAAGGAAATTGAGGCCGACACAACGGATGGGGTACCTATTCAGGCAATAATAGGGGACAATAACCTGAGAACACACGTTAGAGAAGGGGCAAACCCGTGGCTGGATATATCACTTAAGATTTGGTTTAAATTGATTGCAAAAAATGACTTAAGAACTCAAAGTAGATTGTTAAGGTGGATCGGGTACGATTCCGATTTCATACCAAACAGAATAGATAATAGTTTTAAAAATTGGGAAAGGGGACCAACGATATTCTGGGAGCTCTTAAGAAAGAAGGAGATTAAAAGTTTTCAGGAGATAAAAGACCAATATAACCTAACAAATGCAGATCTATACAGGTATTTGCAATTACGAAGCTATCTAGAGCAGACGATGAGGGGGGGTATAGAGGGGAGGGGGACAGAAATTATTGGAATGTTCACTTCAGCATATGAATCAAAACTGGGAAAAAAGCTAATTTCAAAATTATATAAGGGAGTGGAAGATTTAAAGGAAATGGACACGGTGTATATAAAAGAGAGGTGGGAGAGGGACGCAAATATTACCATATCAGTGGATGAATGGGAAGAGATAAATGAACAGCAATGGAGAACGACCTGTTCTTTAACTTGGAGAGAACATGGCTGGAAGAACATCGTACGATTTTTTAGAACGCCAGCACAGGCAAAGTATCGGGATACAAAGTGTTGGCGATTGTGTGGGGCGGATAAAGCTGATCATTTTCACGTGTTCTGGAGTTGTCCCTCCATTCGCAGCTACTGGCAGGAACTTAAGAACTGTATGGACAAAGTATTGAAGGTAAATCTTCCACCTACATTCAAGGTATTATACTTGGGGAAACTGGACATAGGTTTTATAAGGTTTGGGGACAAACATATTTTTAGGATAATGTTGATTGCAAGTAAGAAAGCAATTACCAGAAAGTGGATGAAGGATGAGGCACCTAAGGTGGAAGACTGGGTTGAGGTTATACACAATATATATGGGATGGAAAAGCTAACTTTCTCTGTGAGACTAGAGATGGACAGATTTAAAAGAATTTGGGAAAGCTGGTTAGAGTACATAAAACCAATTAGGTCAGATTTTATTTGAATTGTACAAATCTTGGGAACAAAGACCCCTAGTTCATAGCTACAGGTGTTGAAATGTTCTATTTCTTTTTATTTTATGTTATTTTATTTTATTTCATCATATTTGCCTGTTAAGTCCCCCTACTGGGGAACAACGAGAAAGAATGAATCATTGTGTACTGTACAAGTTATATGGTGAAAATGTTCAATAAAAATAAAATAAAATAAAAAAAAAGATAATACATGGCAGTTTTGTTTTTTCAATGATAAAATATTGCTTTGTTTTTATAAAATAAAAATGGCATTTCAGTCATACCATTTTAAGTTATCAAAATCACATGACAGTTTATTTCTCTTTTTTCAATTCATTCTATTTTAAATGCTCAATTTTCCAATTTTCCACTTCACATTCATAATCCGAATTTGTATAATTTAAGATTTGTTATTTTTACCCCTCCTACATTTCCACAGGTTATCATAAATACATAATACATTTTTGGGGGTTTGTTTTCATGTAATTTATCTGGATTTTGTTTAAAGCATTGAAACTGCTTTATGTGACATTTCTGAGATAAATGTAATAAAGGCACTATTTAAAGTGATCATATAAACTCTCTCTCCCGGGCTCTTCCGTGTCGGCCTCTGGTCTCGCGGGTGGCGGGGTTGCTCCCCCCCCTCCCCCACTATAGATACACTTCAGGTGGAGCTTTGTTTGGTTTATTACACACACACACACACACACACACACACACACACACACACACACACACACACACACACACACACACACACACACACACACACACACACACACACACACATATAGTCACTTAGTCACATGCATATACACACACACACACGCGTGATCATATACATACACACACACACACATAGACATACACACTGGCTTGTTCACCTGCATGCTGGCTCTCTAGTTTTTGGGTTTAGGTAGCGGTAGCGATAGCTTAGCTCAGACTGCGATCAGATCTCAAGATTTAGGTCGATTGCTGTTCTAGTTTTGGTTGGCTCCGTGCCGGTTTCGTGCTTTGTTTGTGGTTTCTTTTTGTTGCAGATTTCCAGTGCTTGACGTGTGTCTCCGTGTGTTCCTGCTTCCTGGATTGGCAGTGGATGTCGTCACCCTCCCCCCCCAAAAAAAAACAAAAACTGGGTTTGTATGTGTATATTTATGTATGTGTACGCATATGTGTGCGTATATATATGTATATATATTAAATATAGTAATAATGCACATATATACACTTTTGGTTTCTACCGTCATGGTATCAATCAATAATATGTGTGCAGACAAGGTAAAAAAAAATAAATAAATAAACTCTCTCTGCATATTTTATAAATTAAGAAATGTTGCAGCTGGTACAAAACTACTACAAATATAAATATTGTAGTTTTATATATGTTTTAGAGGTTTTAAAAGGCATCTTTTTAAACACAAAGGGCTATCCTAACACTGCACACTGCTTGTTGTCAACCTTTGTGTTCTGCATTAACCTGTGTAGGACCCTTCAAAAACATACATCACAACTTAGATTCGTAACCTGGTTTGCTCTTGTATAAACATCCAAAAACTGTCAATTCCAGTTATTACAGTAGGTGGAGCCTTCTCATGTCTTACAGGAGCAGGGTGTACGTTCTTTGGCTTCTCATCATTATTAACATCTCAAATCCTTGGGCCATTACATTTGTTGGAGTAAAACAACATCTGTGTAGAAACCTGGAGACTGGGTCTTAATCATTTTCAACTAAAATAGATAAAATCATAATCCACCAAACAGCTAAAGCAGCAAATGCACTGATGTAAACATAGCTTTCAGTAATCACTAACCACAATGTATCTACTCCCAGCGAAACAATTATTCATGAAAAAAACACTAATAAGGAAAACTTGTGTCTGGCTGTTCATGGTTTCATAAATAGAACCCATGCAAACATGTAACAAACAAGATTTTAATATCTGTAATCTATTGTACATTTTTATTACACCTTTTAAATAAATATTTCATCCTTAAAATAATTTTGCACATTCTCAAATAAAAATATATTTATATAAGTAAGAAAAAAATAGTAATTAATTAATTAATAAGGTAAACAAAAACAAAGGTTACAAGCAGAATGTCTTACACTTCAATATTTTTTTTTTTACATGAAAAACACTACAGTCCAATCAGAGAACCTCTGATTATAAAATATAGCTGCCACATTGTTCTGTCAGATGCTATTAAAGCTCTTTTTTTTCTTAAAGATGGTGAATATTGATCCTAAATTACCAGGATAGAGCATCTGGAAAAAAGCACTCCGCAATGTTTGTTGCCGCTTTACAGTGCAGTGTCTGACAGTGTGTGTCTCGGAACACGGCATTCTCTGGCAGGACGCTCAATCAGGGCCCTTCAAGTCTCCTTGAGCAGCAGGCGAGAGTCTAAAAAATGACTCCACTGGTCAAAATGACATGCAATAGACAACACAATGCATTCTAAAGAGAGGTTCATCATGAGTCAGACAATGAAACATGTGCATCTAAAAAGAAGTCTGTTATTTTCATACATTTTTTACACATCAGTACTAGACGTCTGGAGTACAAAAATATACTTCTTGTGTTTTCTTTTTCATGTACAACTTCAAGAAAAGTAGAAACAGAACCTCTTTTGGACAGAAAAAGAGTGCGTGTGTGTGTAAGCTGCAGGTAATTCAGTAAATTATTCAGCTTTTTTTTCCTAACCAGCACCTCTGTCTTTCAGAGCTTTTTCAGCGCTCTGACGAGTACCGTGTACGTTTAGTCCTTTGACTGAAAGGGTAGTGAATGAAGTCAAAAGGCCGGTGGCTGCTTGGGTGGGTGGGTTGCTGCCCCTTTGGCAACCTCTTCATGAAATGGACCTCACGCTGGTGCTGGCGTGTCCGTGAGCCTTTTCGCGGTCGCCCTCGGCGGGTGAAGGCCATGTACCAGCCATCATACCGAGCGTTCCTCAAGGCAGTGTAGTTGTTTTCCAGAACAATCTCAGTGAAAATACAGTCACGGCCCTGTCCATTTTTCTGCAAAGACACACAAATAACGGTCACTGGGAAATCCTTTCCTAAAATTTGTAGATGGGAAATATAAGGTATAAAAAATATTCCTGGCGCAGCTTTTCACCTGCATCTACACACACACACACACACACACACACACACACACACACACACACACACACACACACACACACACACACACACACACACACACACACACACACAGCACACACCCCTCACACATGGAGCATATGCTACAGTCATTACAGATCAGAGAGAGGGGAATGTCAGGGGGACTTCTCCCCCTTCAGCAGAGTTTCAGCTGCAGCCCTTGTGGGTCTCTGCTGCAGGAGACAGCAGAGACCCTA
This sequence comes from Cololabis saira, assembly GCF_033807715.1. Taxonomy (NCBI): domain Eukaryota; kingdom Metazoa; phylum Chordata; class Actinopteri; order Beloniformes; family Belonidae; genus Cololabis; species Cololabis saira. The sequence goes on along the minus strand of NC_084603.1, from coordinate 43,414,286 downwards.
ACCCTAAACCTAACCCTAACCCTAACCCTGCAGGACAGCTTCCAGCCTTCATCAGCACTGCCACCTTCATCCCAGATTAAATGTACCCTTGTGATTGGGCTCATATTAAATCAGTGAGGTTAAATATCAATGGATAGAGTCTTCATTGTGTCTCACTCGTGCTCTGTCCCATTTCATAAATATCCAATTAAACCATGATTTTCACTTTAGACAATACTGGAGCTCATGTAAAAAGCTGAGTGATGTATGACCGTGAATTAATGATGTGAAATTAAAGCTATTATACAATTTCAGTCAGTGGTAAACTGTACAGTAAGGTCATGTGAAATACCATTAAATGGACACACTACTGCACTACTGTTACAACCTTCCTGCTTTATGGACAAAAGAGTGTTAAAAATAATTATGACAAAGATATGTACACATGCATCCAAAGGACACTCTGCCTGTCCATTCTCTTCTTTTACACTCACTCTGTGTGTGTCTCTCTCTCTCTCTCTCTCTCTCTCTCTCTCTCTCTCTCTCTCTCTCTCTCTCTCTCTCTCTCTCTCTCTCTCTCTCCTCTCTCTCTCTCACACACACACTGAGGTGGGCGGCGCCTGGGTTGGTAGCTCGGGGCAGATGGTGTCCGAGGCAGGGTGCTAGGTGGGTGGAGGAGTGGAGAGAGTGGAGTGTGTGAGAGAGAGAGAGAGAGAGAGAGAGAGAGAGAGAGAGAGAGAGAGAGAGAGAGAGAGAGGGAGTTTGGGGGTGGGGGGTGGGGGGTGGAGTGTGGAGGGTGGGTTGTGGCTCTGCCTCAATTTAGCTTCATCCTTGCATGCACCACCATATTCACTGGGAAGCATGACACTTCACTCAGATATGGGACTTAATTCTTCAACTGCAGCTGCCACACACTGATTATTGATGAAAACACACCTTACACCATCCAGCTGGTTTAGATCAATCTGGGTATAGGACTGTGTATGTTGTCATTTCTAATCTTTCTCTATTTATTTTCATTAATTGGTTTTTATTATCCATTGTTTCTCACATTGTGATGAAATCTCTTGTAAGGTACTGTGAATTGTGTCCGTATTTGAAATATGCTTTATTAATAAGGGGCCTTGCCTGTACTCAAACATTGATGGTTATATCATTGCTGGTTTTGCTGACATTAGAAAAACATAGAATTTTTCCAACCTAATCACTTAAATATTTTCATAGATATATAAAAGTTAATTAATCTTGGTCTTAAGTATATTTCGTGTAAGCGACCATGAATCTCCTGTGCAATTATAGTTTCATAAGGTATCTTAAATTCCACCATGTTTCACTTGTTAATCAAGAAGTTAGCAGAGATTTTTCTTTGTTAATTTTTCTTGATTGGATAAATGACAGAATAGACTACAGGATTATTTCAAATGTTCTGAGAAGAAACTGTTAAGAAACAGTCCAGCTTTATTTCTGCCTGTATGCCCTAATATTTTCTGTTATCCTTTACAACCATATGAGACAAAGACTTAAACCTTTTCTAACTCCCCATGGTGTGCTTCTACAACCGGTGACTCTTTGACCTTGGCTACAATAAGGTAACCAGTCTTTTGTCTCTGCTTCAGCTGGTAGTCAGTTTTCATCCTCACCTTGCCAATGAGCTTCCCTCTCTTGTTCATGCAGATGTAGAAGCCCGTTTCAGCTCCTTTGATGCGCACTCGACTCCCAAATGTATCCGTCTCCACAATGAGTTTAGCTAAAGAAGTCAAACAAAAAGATTTGTGTCACAAACTACAGGATAAAGCATCTCTGCTTCTATCGAGAGAGGACTTTTCTGCAGTTGCCCTGACAATTCGATCAATATGAAAACCTGGAATAAAACCTTAATGATTGACTCATGAGCAGACAATCATGCACAGACAGTGTGCATGTACAAAAATGATGGAACATTTAAAAAAAAAGCATACACAAAGGGCTTCAAAGCCCTTTGCAGACATGCACAGCTACACTTACACACACACGCACACATGCACGCACACAGAGTCTGGGACAATTTCTGGAGATTTATGCAAGTTGAAACTCTCAAAAATGATAAAACCACGTGTCTTGTGATTATTTGAAAGCTGAAAAAGTGTTCCTGGCATTCCCATCAACGAATTCCATTTCAAATACTGCACACATCATAGACACACACACAAAGCTCCACATTCTTCTCGATTGCACAAAAACAGCTGAGTTTAAGAATGCAGAATATTCCAAAGATATAACTTTAGTACGTTTTGTGCATTTTTGTGAAAACAAATAAACAAAAAGGTTTGTTATTATTTGACACAGTTGGATAACATAACACCCTGTATATTTGGAAATCCTTTCCACAAATGATATATTTGTACTGTGTATATATTGTGTATATATTTTACATACTCACTAATCAAGAACACCAAAACAAATGGGTCTTCGGAAACTTGCATTGTAATAAATGCTCTATAAATAAATTGGATTAAACTGAAACAGCCTGAACAATGATTCCATTTTAATCCACATTTTCTCATGAAAAAAATGGCATCAGTCAAAGGGTTGCTGGGACGCTGAGGATTGTCGGGGCTCTTCCCGCCCTACACTACATGTCTGAGAGTTGGAGTTGTGGTCAGAACCAGGAGTCAAAGCTAAGTGGACTAAAGGACATATGTGTCAAAAAAACAAACAAACACACAGTCATGATTCCTCTCACATAGTTTCTCTCATTCTGGACAGAATGAGTTCAGGTGACTGAGGGAGTTTGCAGCAATTGCATTTACAAACAGTAAGTACACTGTATTAAATAGAGCTGAAGGTTGGGGTAGAGGGGTAATAGAAGCTCCAGGAAATGTTCAAGAGGCAGAAGCAGAAGTAGGATGACTTTTAATGGCTGTTCCAGATCTGAAGCATCTCTGGAGGATAACCTCAAGCGCTATTGACATCCAACCAGACAGTTTCTTTGACTTCTGAGCCTGCGAGTGTACAGATCAGGATCACAAATGCTGCAAAGACTTGGTTCTCCTCAGGTCCACTGAAATTCTGCTCTTTATTTATTTATTTATTTTTTTCAGTTTGATTAATTATTGCATATTATAATGCTGCAAATTTTGATTATTTACTGAATGTGACTTAATTTAAAAAATTCTGAATTACTGATTTATTTGAATGACAGCAAATACTGAACACTGTGTACTGTACGCTTTACAAAATAATTGAAATGATTTCAAATATGTTATCAGTTTGCTACTTGTCATATCTCAGATATACAGTGTACTGCAGCCTCTACTTCACTATTGTATTCATTTTATAAAATCAGCCTTACTTCACTGTAAACTACAACATTTCAGAGAATAACTCACCAAATCCCTTTCTTCTACCCATTAAAAAAATGGAAAAACATGTAGGCTACCCACAAAACTTAACTGCAGAGCCTGTCTGAATGGGTTTTAAAGAGTTGCATTGCAGACATTCTCAGTCCTTGTCAAGAGCAGATTATTTTGAATTGCATTGTTTAAATAATAATCATCGTAATAATAATCATCACATCATTATCATCATAAATTGATAAATTGCAACCTGCCGACTTGAAAGGTATGTTTAGGCTGAATTGACACAGATGTGAATTACAGTGTAACTAGAAAACGAACACAAAACATACTTAAATGCATCCATTTTCATTGAGCAAGACTACAGAAAATTGTGGGTAAATCTACTAAATTACTATAGATTAGATTAGATTATCCTTTATTTCTCCCTCAATGGGGAAACTCACTTTGTTCAGCAGCAGTACACTTAACACCTACTAAAGAGTAATGACGTTGCTAAAGATTAATCAAATCAACCATTTGTAGTTTTTTTTTTTAACTTTCTTGATTGTTTTTTTTGGCAGGAACGAGGCAGGGTGGGGTTTATTGAAGCAGTGGTGACATGTTCTCGGCTGAACAGTGAAACAAGCACCGGTTAGTGGTCAGGAAGCATCTGATGCGCCACAAAGAGCCGTCCCCGACCACAGGGCCGTCTCTCATCACAGCTCTGGCTGGTAAAGGCCTGGACACCCCGGTACAAACAAAGACAAACACAAAGAGCACTACTTTCTTGATTGTTGGTTTACTGACCGTGAGCGTCTCCGTCCTCGGCCATGGCGTTGATCTTGGTGTCGGGCAGGACCTGCACGTGTTTGCCGCTGGTTCGGCTGTACAGCTGGTAGATCCGGACCAGCCTGCGGCTCACCCGGTCCGTCGCTGCGCTCTGCTCGCTCACATGCTGCGTGAAATTAGGCGGGGACTGATTGGTTACCTGTCAGAAATTAGATGGCATCACAGTCGTGTTACTTTTTTTTATGTGATACCTATCTAGGCCTTTTTTGTAAACTATTTTTTCATTCATTTGTTTAGTTAATTCGTTTTTACTGTTAATTTCTGGGAATTATCCCAACGCAAAGCAGGGTGGAGCCAATTGTGTATCGGCAAATGATTGACATGTTTTACGCTTATGTGTAGAGGGAATATTGTGGAGGAATAACATGTTTTTTTGTTTTCCTAAGTGACAATTGTACAGAGAGGAGATGCTGCCAAACAAAAGTGACCGCTTCCAGAAAAGACGCACGGTGTGATTACATGTTGTGTACAGGAGAATGTGCGTTTTGGAGCAAAAAAAAAAAAAAAAGGAAAAAGGATAAATGTTAGGCTTTTTCGTGGTGTAAACCAACAGAAATCCAACTTTAATTGTGTTATACATATGAGTTTGTAAGCCTATTTGTCTTTCTTGGTCTTTTCTCCACACGGTTCCGTTGTGCTGGAAACGCCGAACCTCGGTTTTAACCGAGGTTCAGCGGTTTCCAGCAGCAGAACGGAAGCCTACTTTCAACCAAACATTTGCTCCTGCCTGGATGATCCTTCTGTCCCGGCGTCGTGTGCCAGGGTCTCCCCGCGGAGCCCCAGCATCCCGCAGGATCACCCCGCACCTTCCCACGGCTGTTACCGCCTCGCAGCTACATCATGCACTTTGTGCTTTTTAAAATCATTCTTTGTAGTAGCGACCGACATGAAAAAAATACATTTTTTAATAAAGAAAAATAAGTGACATACCTGAGCATAGTAGCAAAATGCAAATAAATGTAGAAACCTGCAAATAATAAGAAAGAGGGTGCACTGAGTTATATAATTCACGAACGCGATGAGGCGCATTAACAGCAGGCTGCTGAAGAAGAACATTACTCACAGATATCTCAGTCTGGATGGGATGGCTCTCATGCTGGATGGAGGTGAAAAGACGACCCAGTAAAAACTCCCAAGGCTCCCCTTAGGTCGCAGAAGTTCAGCTAATGTCAAAGATGTTCAAATAAAGAGCTCAAGTCCCCAGATTTGTCCGTAGCCTGTTCCTGAGGTCAGAGGCTCTGCCAGAACAGCTGACGCCCGCACGGCCGACACATGCTGAAATCAGTTCCAGGCGCAGACAAATTCCCACTCAAACGCTGTATTTGATCACTCAAAAGGCTGAGAGAGGTCTGAGTGCAGAGAAGCCAAGATGCGTGTTGGAGTTTTGGAGAGGCGCTGCAGGCTGTTGCTGTCTTGTCCGAGCTGTCAGACTATTCCTCCTGGGTTGTAATCCTGTCCTCTCCGGCCTTCAGGCGTGCGAGAGTCCGCTGCTGAGTCCGCTGCTGAGTCCGCTGTGAGGCGCTCAGGCTGCCCGGCTGTGCTGCTCCTGCGCTGTGGAAACCCTGCCAGCTGAACGCTCCTGCTGTCCCTCCTCTGCTCCCATCCCAGTCCTCAGCCAGGCTTCTCCCTCCGCGCTCACACACCCCGGTTAAAATGGGAGGCTGATCTGCTAAGAACAAGCCCCTTTTCCTGCAGAACAAAAGCGGGCACTCCGAGCTCCACTCCCCCCTCCCCTTGATTTCAAGCATCTCCTTACCTGGGGAGGTGTCCGAACTTTGGTAGGGGGAGCAGGGCGAGGAGGAGCCTGGGCTGCCCTGTACACCATCAATCTGCAGAGTGCACCCAAGTACAAAATGACCAACTCTCATTATCTCATACACACTTTAAGTCACGGAGTAGGTTCCCTCCATGTCCCCGCGGGCCCTCCTCTGCATCCTCTATCCTGTCACAGATTTGTGTTTGTCCTTTCGGGATGCGCGCAGTGGAGCAGGATCTGTTCAGCTTTGTGTATTGACAAGGCGAAGTGTGAGACATTAAAAGGATTACAGGTGATTAGCGTTTTCAAAACACCCCCATCCGTCATTTGATAAAGAGAGCGGCCTCATCTCGCGTTGAAGGCTGAATTCAACAGCAGATAAAAACGTAACCACGGGTTTGTTCGAAGTTACATCAAATTCTGTTAAACAACAAACCTGATGACTGAGAGTAACATCGATTCATTAACACAAATTAGACTACGGACCCGTGTGACTTTCACAGCTTCGAGAATTCGTCTCATTTTGTGATAACATAACAAGCCACATTAATTAATTTATAGACAGATTCATTAATATAATTGAGGCCATTAATATAATTAATTCATCTGTTGTAATAGACGCTATATAAATAAAATTGAATTGAATTGAATTAATCATGTTTTAGATGGGCTCTTTTCTTAAAAAGTAACAATTGTTTTCGGCCATTAATGAGTTAATAATGAGATACCTTATTGATTGATTTGGGAACCACAAAGCCACAGAAACTCAGACGGGTTGATTTACATCAACCTCATCAAGGTAATATATATTGTAATAATGTATATTATGTAGCATTAAAATATGTAAATGTTGATGTACTCAGGGACCAAAAAATAACAAAACAAAAATAAAACTTTCAATTAGGCTTACACAAGTTTTTTTTTTAATGTAACTAGGGATCATAACGAGTTATGTATTGACCCACCCACATAATGTTCTTCACTGTAACAATTTTGTTAAGAGAAAGTGGAGCCATATCCACAGACTGACAATCTCCCACCGATTTGAGCCACCAGGGGGCGCTCCACCTGAGACGATAAGGCCTTAGGGAGGAGCAAAGACCTGGAACAGCAACCACGCTAAATTGTACGATATTATAACAGTGTGGCGCTTTCAGTGGGACTGCACACTGGATTGACTCATCTGCTATAAAGCCTTGCACTCATAGACTTGTTATAAATTATGAGTGCAGTACTTTCCAAGGCCTTTGCATTGTGTATGGGTGTATATGTGTGAGACATGTCACACAAGTTAAACACGTAACATGCCTGTAAAACAGACATTGGGCCAGTGTGTGTTGGACTTAAAGATGTAATGAAGCTGGTTTGGCATATATATATTATGAGCGGTAGGTAGCTGCCGTTGTGAACGCTGGCTCAGTGCCTTGATGCCCTCCCCTTAACCCCAGGAGCCCTGCATCCATCAGTAATCCTGCAGGGGGCAAACACCCTTCCCCCTCTGCTCTCTCTGTCTTTCTTCCTCCACTCATGATCAGAGGTCCACCATTCTAATAGTCATATTTTTACACAGAACCCCCCCACCCCCCACCAACAACAAAAAAAACTTTGCAATGGTTTTATCACGTTTGAAAGACTCAAAAGTATTTTGGTGTTCATACAAGAATCATTCTTATTAAGAAGCATTTATAAATAAAAATGATAATGCATTTAAGCCATTAGGGAACAGCAACTGAGTGCATTTTAAGAGAAGCCAAGATCAGCCGTTTTGCTAGTAAATAAGTAACTAAGTGAGTTATTACTGCCACCTACAAGGCTGGAAAGAGAGATGTACATGGAAACAATGGTGGGTCATCTGAATGCGTATATAGCCTAAAATACACATTTTCTAACCACTACTCTTAATGGAAAATGTTGTAATCATACCACTCAAGGATTTACCTGACATTTGCTCAGATTAACAACTTTAAACTTTTAAATAAACAGTGGAAATTTATAATGTAATCTGCAAATCTGACAGCAGATTAATTCATGTAACTCTGGCTCTTTGACATCTCAGTGGGTAGCGTGGGCACTTTTTACAGAGGCCACTTCCCTTGTGTAGGCAGCAGGGGTTCGAATCCTTGCGTGTCTCCCTGCACTCTCTATACCACTCCTGTCCACTCCTGTTAATGTTTCTCTTTTTCATTACACATCTTATCAATATTTATACAGTACAAACATGACTAGACCAAAAAGGACGTGGCAACAGGTCCAGATTAAATATAAGAACATTTCGCCGACTGGTAAGTATCAGGAAAAAATGTTGACTACAATGTACAAATGACTTGTACTGACTTAGAAGGTGCTGCTCACATATTTCATCCCCGTATTTATTTTAGCTGTTAAAAGAAGGGCTCATGTGTCTGGCACAGCGGGGGGCCCATCATCCCCACAATCCACATCAGCAGAAGAGCTCCTCCTTGATATGAATAAAGGGAGGCCTGTTTTAGATCCAGGGGGACAGCCGCTTACTCTGAAACACTCTTCACGTCCTTCTCAATATAAGTGCCTCATCATCGACAACATCATTCAAAAATGGGCACGTCATTGTGAAGGACGACACATGTGTTTGGACTTACCCATATGATGTGTCTTGATTATAACACTTTTGCTTCTTTATCAGTCATTTCTCTAATCCCCTCAACACATGTATTAAAGATTTTTCTGACAACAGTGTCTTCCGAAACATCGAACAGTAACAATGCCCACATGGACAATTATAACATTTATAACGATAATTATCATAATATTTAAATAATGATGATAGGCCACTTGACTGAATGTTAAAATGAATCAGTGGGATATTATTGCAGGCTGATTTTTAAAAGAAGTTTGAAACAGACAGATTAGAAAACAGAATCATGGAAAAACATGGGTTTCTAACCGGCATGACCGCTGACTGAACAGATGACCCACCAGGCTGAACTGTAGCCTAGTTTGACGGTAACTTATGTACTGCTGCTTTTGAAACCGAATCCAGACTAAATTAAGTGAGGATATCCGGAAAATACAGGCTTATTCCGCTATATATAGATGTCTGTTGGATGCCTACTGACATCCTGACCTGCGGTCCCCCCCTCTGACCACCTCAGTGTCTGCATCCCTGTAGTACAACAACTAACTATTGTGTCTGTGTCTCCGTTCTCTCTGTTCTTCATTCTCTCTGTCTGTTTTCTCTTTTCCTGCCCAGCTGGCCTCCAGCAGGATGGTCCCCCCTTATGATCCAGGTGCTGGTCCAGGTTTCTTTCCTCTTATGGCCCTTTTGCACTAGTACCACCTCAGCTCAGTTCTACCCGTTTTGCGCTTTTGCATTAGGGCTGAGACGGGTAGAGCCGCTCCAAGCCGATACATTTTTCTGTAACCATTCGAGCAAGGTTCTTTGCGGGCTGAGCCGGGACTATTTCCGACATCACCACCCTCCTCGCCACCGATTGGTCGGGGGGCGGGGCCGTCACCACCCTCCACGCCTCTGATTGGTCGGGGGGCGGGGCCGTCAAACGTTTGAATCAGGAAGCGGGAGTCAGCGCGAGGCGACTCGTGGCTCGCGGCGATTTTATTATACAGCATAAACGTCTGTTTGGTGATCCAACTCTGAGGTGCAGATGTTCATAAACCTGGTGGCTGTCGAGAAAATTAAAAAAGGGATGTAGACGGGCTGTTTTTTTCTCAGCCGCTCGCGGCTCCAGCTGATTTCTCATCAGCGCCGACACAAACAAAGGTGCTGCGCAATCGAGTACGTCACAGCAGCTTCACACCAACCCCCCCACTTCTCCCCTGGCTGTGCAAAAACACACGGGTGGAGCCGCGTCGAGCCGCGCCGAGCCGGGCTGAAGCGAGACTAGTGGAAAAGTGCCATAAAAGGCTGAATTATGGTTCTGCGTTAAATCAACGCAGAGCCTAAGCCGTAGGGTGCGCTGCTACGCGGCAGGCTCTCCGTAGCCTACGCCGTAGCCTGGCCTGTACCTCCCAAGAAATGTAACTACGCGTCGAGGCGACGCAGACCCAACGCAGACCCAACGCAGACCCAACGCAGACCGAGAGGGCTGTGATTGGTTCGCTTGGTAGCAACGCATTTCCGGTTCCGGTTCGTAAAGCAGTAGTGAACTTTCAGCGCTCTTTCTTCGTGTGTGTGTGATTTTTTTTTTGGGTTGTTTTGGTTTTTTGCACAATAGTTGTCCTTATCTCTTTGATTCATATGGAGTGATATTTGTGCCAGAATCCTGAGCGAGCAAAGATATATTCTGTGCACACAAGGATAGATTTTGAGCACAGGAAAATATATTATTGCAAGCACATCAATTATATTTCAAAAATAAATTACACTTGAGCAAACAAAAACATATTCTGTTTCAAACAGGCCGCTGCGCTCGCTCGCTCCTCCCATCCTGCTCTCGCTCAACATCTCTCGCTCTGCGCGCTCGGGTTTGTTCTCTCCGCTCGCTCAGCTTGGCACACGCGTTACAAATGTTCCACAAAACCAACCAACCTGGCGGAAGTACGTCCTGATTGGCTGTTTGTTCTCCAATTGGATTGCTGGTTACTTTAACCCGGAAAAAACGAAGGAGATCCAGAGACGTTTTATCAGAGACATTTTATTTGAAACTCTGTATAGAGTATCTTTGGGAGATCGCATCAGATGGACTCGGACTGGATGAAGAGGACGTGTTTTAAAACAAATTTCGGTCAGTATTTATTATTATTATGATTATTGTCTGATGTTACAGAATTACATTGTTAGTTTTTGTACTATACTGTTGTAACGTTAGGGTTGCCTTGTCTTTGCTTACATTATATCCTCTTATTTTGAGACATTAGCTGTTGTGTGACTGACGAAGACTTATAGTACAAAAACTAACAATGTAGTTCTGTAACATCAGACAATAATCATAATAATAATAATATATACTGACCGAAATTTGTTTTAAAACACGTCCTCTTCATCCAGTTCGAGTCCATCTGATGCGATCTCCTTAGTTTTTTCCGGTTTAAAGTTTTTTTTAAAATTTTTTTTTATTGAAAATATCTTTATTTACAAACAACAAGGCATCAAACTTTATAAAAATGCTTCAAGGAACAGGTGCATTTGAGAGAAAACAGAAGGAAAAGAAAAGAAATAAATGAAAAGGAAAATAATTAAAGGGGCTAGGGCTTAACCAATAAATTATATTCAACAATGATGTTCAAAAGTTGTATTGCATTTCTTTTTGTCATGAGTTTAAGTGCTTTAGAAAAGTGAAGGAATTCGTTATGGAATACACAAAATCGAGGTTTCACTTTCATATACTTGGACTTGTGTATATGGAATTTACCCATAATTATATTATTAATCAGAAAGTCATCGTTGGTATTGTCCATTGAAAGTCCAAAAATAATAGCTGTTCGTGAGAAGTCCTTCAAATCAAAACCTTTGGGTGAAGCCAGTCATGTATTTCCTGCCAAAGGGTATTAGAATATATGCATTCAAAAAATAAATGATCAGTGGTTTCACATTCATCACAAAATACACAGTTATTAGTTTCAATACCAAACCGCTGATGTAACAAATCACTGGATGGCTTTACACCATTTAAGGTTTTAAAATGGAGTTCTTTTGATTTGAGAGAAATTGGACATTTTAAGTATTTTGTTCGTAACATGGTGATGATATGTTTGGGGTAAAACTGTAAGATTGAATTTCTGTAGGATAGCGAGGGGTATGAGATGAAAATAAACGTATTCTAATTGATTTGTTGGGAATTTTAACCTCATTAAAGTCACAGCCACCAACCAAAAGTTCTGGAAAATGAGGGTTGATCGGAGTAGGATTAGTTTAAACACCTTTTATCAAATTCAAAATAGATTTGGGGATGGCTTTGGTGATAGATTTAAATGTATTACGGTTGCAAGCAAGCTCATATTTAAGGCAAGAGTTCTCATATGATAACAAATCACCACCGCTATCAACTAAATGAAGGACAGACCGAATATCTTTTTCCATCCAGTTCTTGTTGTACAACGACTTGTTCTTGACTGTGATATATAGATTTTTTCCGGGTTAAAGTAACCAGCAATCCAATTGGAGAGCAAACAGGCAATCAGGACGTACTTCGACCAGGTCTCTGATTGGTTGGTTTTGTGGAACATTTGTAATGCGTGTGCCAAGCTGAGCGAGCAGAGAAAACAAACCCGAGCGCGCAGAGCGAGAGATGTTGAGCGAGAGCAGGATGGGAGGAGCAAGCGAGCGCAGCGGCCTGTTTGTGCTCACAGAATATGTTTTTGTTTGCTCAAGTGTAATTTATTTTTGAAATATAATTGATGTGCTTGCAAAATATATTTTCCTGTGCTCAAAATCTATCCTTGTATGCACAGAATATATATTTGCTCGTTCAGGATTCTGGCACAAATATCGCTCCATAGATTCACTGTGACCGGAAAAGCCGGAAGCTAAACAAAGTATCAACTAGCGCTCTGGGGGGGTACTGCACCGCGACGAAATGGAGTGACGGAGAAGTCCGAAGGGTTCACGACGGTGTCACGGCAACGGCGTAAGCTCTGCGTTTAACGCAGAACCTTAAATCAAGCTTAAAGGGGAGTTTTTCCTTCCCACTGTTTGGCTTAAGGTTTTTCTCCCACTAGGGGAGTTTTTACCTGCCATTGTTTATGTAATAATTGCTCGGGGGTTTATGTTCTGGGTCTCTGGAAAGATCCTAGAGACAACTTCTGTTGTAATAGACACTATATACATAAGATGTTGTGTACGGCGACCTTGATTGCCAAGAAAGACACCTTTAAAAATAAAATATATTATTATTATTATAAGATTTAACTGAAATCCTGTTTTTGTGAAAATGCCCTCAGCAGTGCTTGAACCCTATTGTTTTTGTTATGTTTTTTAATTCTTATTCTTATTTTTCTTCCACTCCTAGAATGCACTGGGCAGTCAAAATTATAAGAGTATGTATCACCTGTGGATAATATTTAAATAATTTCAGACAAACTTTCAAACTTTTATGAGAAGCCATAATAGCAAAACATTTTTTCATTTCGGTCAATCTTGGTCAAAACTCTAGGGGGCACCATGCCAGAAAAAGTACTTTTTGATATATATCTCGTAAACCATTTGTCCCACGGTAAAATGCTGTACATTCTCGTGTTCTTTGAATAATGCTGTGATCTGAGACAAAGACCATGCCTATTTCCACCCAGAATCGTATTTTGCTATGTACCTTTAAAAGTAAAACTTATTTTAATTAACTTGTCTCAGGGATTTGACTTGATCATTGTCAAATTTTGTTTTTTTAAACTAAGGTGTAAGCTTAAACAAAATTACTTTTGCACAGTTTTACATTTTTGCTTCATTACAAAGTTATGCACATTTTAACATTATGCAAAAAATAGTCAAATAAATAATGGTTCATATCTTGGCAATGACAAAAGAAAATAACATGAAATGCATTGACCTACTGCAGACCTCAATTCTAGACACCTGTGCCAATTTTGGAAAAAGTCCAACTATTGGGGGCACTATTAATGTGAGTAGCTTATATCACAAAAACTGCTACATGGATTTGCACCAAACTTGCATCTTTTCCTGTACATCTGAATTCTACAGTATGGAAATGTGTGGCCATATGTGGGACGTGGGAATGGTTTATGAGCAAATAAAAATGGCCCTTTCTCCAAATTAGGAATAATTCCTAAAAATCAGCCCTCTGTCCTAAAGAGCACATATTTCCCTGTTATAGAAACATTCCAAATATTTGATGCAATATCTTATACTCCATAGAGATGTCACACACTGTTTTTGCAGAAGTATGAAATTTACATCAGTAGGTCTACCACGCCGTCTAATTAACAATGTATTGTGTGGACTGAGCCTTGTTTGTAAATTTGAGTCCATTGGCAGCCTAAACTGTAAGACTATGGAGAAAGTTATGTGCAGGGCTAGATCCAGGGCCTGTTGTAGAACCTCACCTAAGCCCCTTTTACATTGGCCAATACCCCACAGTGTGTCATGTGCCCCTTTAACATTGACCAACGTGGGGTGGCGTGTCGAGTTGCCCCGTGAATAAATCTCCTCCGTGGCGTAGTATTTACCACAGGTCAGGTCTAATGTTAACAGAACTAATGCGGGATGGTGGGTGGTGGGAGAGGTTTGTTGATCACGTAACCTGGGTATAACCCACCAGGGAAGTTTTTATTTATTTGTTATTATTTCATAAAATAAGGAAAAGGCGGATGAGAGTAAAAGCAGCAGCAATACGTCACAGGTAGGATCTATATTTGAAAGATGAGTAGATGAGGAGATGAGAAACTACTCAGCCTTGGAGCCGAGAACGCCATAAACCGGCGTGTGTCCAGAACCACCAAGGATGGTCCATTGTTTGAACAACTGGACACAAAAAAAACAAAACACTCATCCCGATGTTCATCCATCCTAGGTTTGAAAATCACACCTGCCTGAGGGCAATAAATGTTGTTGATGCAGGGACAAAATGTCATTCTACACACCCACACAGCTTACTTTTTGTTTCACAGATAACACGTCCCGACTCCCCTTCCCTTTTGTTCAACTCGCTTTTAGGTCCGAGATGACAAATAACACGCCTTGCGTTTACATTGCTAATGTTCGTTAAACACGCGTTCATCATCCAGCGATATGACCGGGATCCAATCTAAAAATGCCTACAATCAAATCAAGTTCAGCTTCACGTCTTTTGACAACAACTCACATTACATTCATGACAGTATTCACAGACATATGATACATTCAATGAACGCATTCATGGCAAACACTATTCCAATACCCATAAAACATGCAAAATGCATTTTCCTAGGCAAGAGGCCCCCTTGTTTCACATCAAACTCACAAGGTATGCCACTCATATTGTCATATTTAGGAAGGCTGTGTTGTCCCTGGAGCTTAGAATGAGGAAGTTTTGTCTCCCATCTGTGAGGACAAGGGTCCAATTCCCCAGTATATTAACTTTTATTATTTCCTTTTGGGTACATCATTTTGATAACCTCTAACCTTTTCCAGGCAAACTGATAATTAACATTTATTCAAAAAAGGTTGAAGCCCAGGTGGAAGAGCAGGTCATCCAATAACCAGAAGATTTGTGGTTCATATACTATGTCATCACAATTCATCGTTGTTTCTTTGGGCAAGGCACTTCTATGTACTTGATTCCAGTGTGTCTGAATATTTTGTAGTGATCAGAGAGACTTTGGGGAAAGATTGACTACCATTTTACCATCAGTATCCTACTGGCCAGCTGTGTCTTACACATGTCTCCTACCTTCACCAAGGTGGGAAATGCACTTTGTTTGAGGGCCATCATTACAGCAGCAGAATATAGATCTAATAGTAAAAAAGGTCTGAATACCTATGAAGATGTATTAAAAAAAAAACTGAAATATAACATTTGCAAAAATGTCTACATTTCATTTTTTTCTGTCAAAATGGGGTGCTGAGTGTACATTAATTAGAAATAAAATGAACTTTTTTGATTTTAGCAAATGGCTGCAATGAAAGAAAGAGAGAATTTAAAGGGGTCTTAATGCTTCCCGTACCCACTGTATATGCTGTGTTCAGTTTATGCATCAGTGTGTTGGGGGTGGGAATCGGGATGTACCAGTTGATAGATTTAATGTGAGACGAGCTGGATCTCTGACAGGAGCTGTCACAGGCATAGCAGGGGATCCTTATCAATCAAGCCATCCCCCAGCTGCCAATCAAATGTCACAGCAACCACGGTTGTGTTATCTACACAGCTGTCCATCCTCTTTCTCCCTCATGTGGAGAATGATGCAAATGACTCAGGAGCGGGACAGTACAGCACTGCAGACTGCTCACAGATTTGCGTCAGATCAAGAGTTTTTGTCAGTTCAGGTTTTAGAATCGCTGAGTATCAAAGTGGATTTACTGTTCTTTGTTCTTTTTTCTTTCAACATCTCTCTATGCTCATTTTTAATCTATTAAATGCTGATATGATTTGGTATACAGGATTCCATTAAAGTGAGAATAGTGAAGTTTTTCTTCTTTTAATATGGATAACCTGGCTCTGTAAAATGTGTAAATCAGTTTCCAGTTAATTAGTTTTATTGGCTTTGCAAAGAACAAATCTTAGAGATACCAAAGGCCCTTCGACAAGTTAATTATTATTATTATCAAATTTCAGAAAGAGTTTTACAGTACATTAAACTCAGAAATCTTGGAAAAATAAATCATGAGGCATCAAAGGATGCAGAAATGGTTCTAAATACATGAACCTAACTATAAAATCCTGACAGAACAAATATTACCGTAAGTAAATAAATAAGACATGTAGCAGCATTTTTCATTTTTCTTTTTTTTAATGCAGTAATATACAATCACACATAGTACAACTGTCATGGGGTGGTTAGGGTAAAGGGTGGTGGGAGGTTGGAGAGGGCTTGTGGCCTTTGTTGAACAGCAGTAGAACGAATATGTAAAGGAGAGCTGCTAAGTAGGAAGCTAAGAGACCCCCAGCTGAGGCTGCTCTTGGCTGGCCTGCAGCCACACAGCACCACATTGGTCCTTTCAGGCAAAGACAACCGGCACTCAATCAAAGGTCTGCAAGGGAAATAGTTCTTAACAGATCAATCACCTTCAGGATGAAACCAACAGAAGAGCAATCTATCTACAATCTATCTACAGCAGAGGCTGTATGCTAATGAGAGGAGTCACCACATCACTCTTGAGACAGAGGCACACAGACGCACACACACACACACACACACACACACACACACACACACACACACACACACACACACACACACACACACACACACACACACACACACACACACACACACACACGCGCACAAACGCACACAGACATTAGAAAAATAGGGAAATGGATCTGTTAATAGAGGAACCTCATGGTTTTATCAAGGATTGTAGTTCCCAAGACGACCCCCTCCTCCCTGGAGGAGCTCTCCTTGTTCCTGCAGCACTTCTACTACTGGCTTCTTTGAGCTGGTGCTGGTGCTGGTGCTGGTGCTGGTGCATTCTGAGCCACTTGACTTGACTCAAAATCCTTGTTCTCTCCCGTTGATGTTCTGATCTGTTGCCCTTTAGGCCATTTTGGACAATTGTAAACATTTTGCTAAATTATATATATATATACAGTGTCACCAGCAAAGGACCCCCACACCATCACACCTCCTCCTCTTGCTTCATGGTGGGAACCAGGTATGTAAATGCCATCCGTTCACCTTTTCTGCGTCGCATAAAGACACAATGGTTGGAACCAAAGATCTCAAATTTGAACTTAGCCCAAACAAGTCTCTTCTGCTTGTTGCCTGTCCTTTGCAGTGGTTTCCTAGCAGCTATTCTACCATGAAGGCCTGATTCACAGTCTCCTCTGAACCCCCTCTGAACTCTGTTCTAGAGATGTGTCTGCTGCTAGAACTCTGTGTGGCATTGATCTGGGGCCTCATGTACAAAGAGTGTGACGTACAAAAAATGTGCGTCCGCCACTTTCTACGCTCACGGTCAGATGTTCAAAAAGTGATTTGAACGTGGAAAGTTGCAGTGTTTCGCGCACACATCATGCCTGGCATACGCACTTTTCTGAGGTTTTGTCCGTTTGCGACACTCACTGGTGATGCAGTGAAGTGCAGAATATGAGGAAACGTGACGTCAACAATAAGTTCACGACCACATGAAGGACACGACAGTCCCCACATCACCAGATAAGTTACACATGAGTGGAACTGCAACAATTTCACAATCAACCACATGGTCTGAACAAACAACTAAAGGTATGAGCTCATCAATGTAACCCGCAAATCCCAATCGCAGCCTTGGCTACGTTAGAAGACACTACTGATGATCAGGAGGGAGGGAGTCTTCACGAACCACACTGATCTGCTGGTCCAGCACTAAGACTGGACCATCAGCTGGTTTAGTCTGGATCTGCTGGTCCAGGACTAAGACTGGACCATCAGCTGGTTTAGTCTGGACCTGCTGGTCCAGGACTAAGACTGGACCATCAGCTGGTTTAGTCTGGATCTGCTGGTCCAGGATTAAGACTGGACCATCAGCTGGTTTAGTCTGGATCTGCTGGTCCGGGACTAAGACTGGACCATCAGCTGGTTTAGTCTGGATCTGCTGGTCCAGGACTAAGACTGGACCATCAGCTGGTTTAGTCTGGACCTGCTGGTCCAGGACTAAGACTGGACCATCAGCTGGTTTAGTCTGGATCTGCTGGTCCAGGACTAAGACTGGACCATCAGCTGGTTTAGTCTGGATCTGCTGGTCCAGGACTAAGACTGGACCATCAGCTGGTTTAGTCTGGACCTGCTGGTCCAGGACTAAGACTGGATCATCAGCTGGTTTAGTCTGGATCTGCTGGTCCAGGACTGAGACTGGACCATTTGCTGGTTTAGTCTGGATCTGCTGGTCCAGGACTAAGACTGGACCATCAGCTGGTTTAGGTACCAAGAGGATCCGTCTGGATCTCTGCCCTGAACTGGACCAGCTGCTCCGGTTCAGACCAACATGATGTTTTCAGCTGGAGCTGCTACAGGTCGGACATCTCTCAGTCGCCATGACAACCGTATGGGATGACTACCCCAGATAAAAGCTAGATCCTTAAAATATCCCATAACTGTGTCTGGACATAAAATTATTAAAACACAATTTGCAGCAAAGAACCGGTTCTCTAAAGTTGTCTTTTAAAATAAAACTAACATGTCACTGAAAGGTTGGTTCGTACAAACTGATGTGACTCAGCAATGTATGAATGTTTTTTATTGAATGTTTAGGCAACTTTCAGAGTCTGGTGCTGCAGTATCTTAAATAAAGACACGGCAGAAAATTTAACAAACGAAATAGAGGAATATTTAAAATTTAATGATAACAGAGAGGTGTCACCGACTGTGCTTTGGAACGCATGCAAGGTAGTAATGAGAGGCAAATTAATCGCTATGATATCCTTGCTTAAGAAACGCAGGAAGGAAAAACTGGATAAACTCTATAACGAACTAGAAATACTAGAACAACAGCATAAAAATGTATTAAACTCAAATATAAAAATAGAGATGAAAATGAAAAAAAATTAAATCAATGAAATATATGCACAGGAAATAAAAAAAATTTTTTTTACACCAAATAAAAATACTATGAAGGAGGCAGTAAGCATGCTCGACTCCTTGCCTTTAAACTGTGAAAAACAAAAAAGCAGATGATACAGTATATTTCATAAAGGCTCCAGTGACTAAACAAACATACCATGGGTCCGTTTCACAAAGCAGGTTCAACAAACTCTGAGTCTAATCCTGAACTCTTAGTTGATCTTCTCTGAGATCGGAAACTCTGAGTTTTCGGTTCCAGAACAGCAGATTAGAGTTACTTTACTCAACTCTAAGTAGTTTCACCTGGAGTTAAGCGCGTACACCACAACTATAAAAAGCCAGCATCAACGGAGCCCTGATACAACGATTCACCATGGCAACCGGCGACAACAAAAGATCCACATACTTTTTCTTTTTTTTTTAAACTTTATTTAACATTTCAATTTACAAAATCCCTTTGAGGAAACATTAGTTTGCATCTGCAGATCCATATACATCATGCCACTGGAGTTAGAAGTGTTAATACGTGCGTATGGCGAGTATGAGAGCAGATTTCAGAAAAAAAAACCAGCTGCAGCAGCAAAGGAGAGACAATTGGCGTGGGAGAAAGTTGCTGCAGTCAATGTGTACTGTAAGTTTGAATGCAGCATTCATTTAACATTTAAGCACACTGTCTTATAATATTACAGATGAAAACAGTGGTGGAATGGTATTGAATGAAATTTTATTGTCATTTAGATCAGGGGCAGCCGCCACACCTCGGCTTCAGGGGAAAATAGAAATGTTTTTTTTTTTTATATATATATTTATGGAATGACTCTGTGTCTATTTATATTGATTTATTCTATTACTTAATACATATAATATAACTACAAATGCATATCAGAACAACATTATCGATTTCACTTGGTATTATCTTTCCGAACACTTGTGGTCGCTATCAATCTCGTCTTTAGCGCGCTCTGCAGTGTTACTAACTTACAAAAATGAAAAGGAAGCAGACAACCACGCAATTAAAAAAAAAAAGAAAGAAGGCAAGTGATGGTCCATTGTTGCCCCAGCAGCAGAAGATATTAACGAGGCTGTTAGCCACTGATGGATTAATTATGCAAGTTCGTCTCAAGGTAAGATATCAAATCACCCTACCCTCTTATAAATCTGTTTAAGGGAAATATTTGACTTTTTTTTACTCTCTCTCTTTCTCTCTTCTGCCCTCTCCCTCTCCTTTTTGCATTTGGACTTTAACTGTTTGAAGTTAAACTGGGATGTCCCTGTGATATTGTTGCACTGACATAGTGAATAAAGTGAACCGAATGAGTTAAATTGCGTTGGTCAGATACGCTTTTTCTGTTCTCTAACTCTGCCGCTTGCTGTCCGTGGTGCAGAAAACGGATGTGTATTGCGTAAAGGCCCATTGGCTGAATTGACGCCACTGAGGGAGGAGACAGAGAGAAACTCAGGGTATTGAAGAAAACCTGAGGGGTGTCCCAGAATGCGGGTTTTGTGAAAACTCTGAGTTTGTTAAGCCTGAGATGAGCGAAATCCAGAGTTTTCAGAGCGATTTAACTCAAACTCTGAGTCAGTTACTATGGCAACTGACCCTGTGAACCTAACCTGCTCGCTAGCAGGTTTACTTCAATAAACCCTGAGTTTCTCTCCGTCTCCTCCCTCAGTGGCGTCAATTCAGCCAATGGGCCTTTACGCGATACGCATCTGTTTTCTGCACCACGGACAGCAAGAGCAGAGTTAGAGAGCAGAAAAAGCGTATCTGACAAACGCAACGTATTTTATTCACTATGTCAGTGCAACAATATCACAGGGACATCCCAGTTTAACTTCAAACAGTTAAAGTCCAAATGCAAAAAGGAGAGGGAGGGAGCAGAAGACAGAAAGAGAGAGAGAGTAAAAAAAAGGCAAATATTTCCCTTAAACAGATTTATAAGAGGGTAGGGTGATTTGATATCTTACCTTAAGATGAACTTGTATAATTAATCCATCAGTGGCTAACAGCCTCGTTAATATCTTCTGCTGCTGGGGCAACAATGGACCATCACTTGCCTTCTTTCTTTTTTTTTTAAATTGCGTGGTTGTCTGCTTCCTTTTCATTTTTGTAAGTTAGTAATACTGCAGAGCTAAAAACAGATTGATAGCGGCCGACCACTGTCTTCAGGGACGCTGGGACATCACATTTCAAGATATGAGGGGGTACAAATGTTGGGAAAGATAATACGTAGTGAAATCCATCATGTTGTTCTGATATGCATTTGTAGTTATATTATATGTATTAAGTAATAGAATAAATCAATATAAATAGACACAGAGTAATTCCATAAATATATATATAAAAAAAAAAAACATTTCTATTTTCCCCTGAAGCCGAGGTGTGGCAGCTGCCCCTGATCTAAATGACAATAACATTTAATTCAATACCATTCCACCACTGTTTTCAACTGTAATATTATAAGACAGTGTGCTTAAATGTTAAATGAATACTGCATTCAAACTTACACATTGACTCGGACAGCAACTTTCACCCACGCCAATTGTCTCTCCTTTGCTGCTGCAGCTGTGGTTTTTTTTTCTGAAATATTCTATTGGCGCTTTCGCATTAGTATCAGTTCAGCTCGGCTCTACCCGTTTTGCGCTTTCGCACTAGGGCTGAGACGAGTAGAGCCGCTCCAAATCGATACTTTTTTCTGTAACCATTTCAGTGAGGTTCTGAAAGCGGGCTGAGAAGGGACTATTTCTGACGTCACCACCTCCTTGCCACCGATTGGTCGGGGGGCGGGGACGTCACAACCCTCCGCGCCTCTGATTGGTCGGGGGGCGGGGCCGTCAGACGTTTGAATCAGGAAGCGGGAGTCATAATACATCCATGGAGTCAGCGCGAGGCGACTCGCGGCTCGCGGCGATTTTATTATAAAGCGCAAAACGTCTGTTTGGTGATCCAACTCTGAGGTGCAAATGTTCATAAACCTGGTGGCTGTCGAGAAAAAAATAAAAAAGCGATGTAAACGGGCTGTTTTACTCTCAGCCGCTCCCGGCTCCAGCTGATTTCTGATCAGCGCCGACACGGACAAAGCGGTTGCGCAATCGAGTACGTCACAGCAGCTTCACCCAAACCTGCCCGCTTCTCCCCTGGCAGTGCGAAAACACATGTGTGGGGCCGTGTAAAGCCGCGCCGTGCCGTGCCGGGCCGAGCCGATACTAGTGGAAAAGTGCCATATGTGGAGTATGTGGATCTTCAGATGCAAACTAATGTTTCCTCAAAGGGATTTTGTAAATTGAAATGTTAAATAAAGTTTAAAAAAAAAAAGAAAAAGTATGTGGATCTTTTGTTGTCGCCGGTTGCCATGATGAATCGTTGTTTCAGGGCTCTATTGATGATGGCTTTTTATTTTCTTCACGCACGCGCTTAACTCGAGGTTAACAAACTCAGAGTTGATTGAACTAACTCATATCCGCTGTTCTGGAACCGAAAACTCTGAGTTTCCTATCTCAGGGTAAGTCAACTCAGAGTTCAGGTTTAAACTCAGAGTTTGTTGAACCTGCTTCCTGGAATACCCCTCTGGTCCCGACCAGGTTAGGTTCAGAGAGTCTGTTACTACGGTAACTGACCGAGAGCTTAAGTTACCTCTCTTTGTGAAACAGGCTAGAGTTACCTCTCTTTCTCTGGTTTGAGTTACCTCCCTTTGTGAAACGGAAAACTCAGAGTTTCCCTCATTTCAGGGTTAACAGACTCAGAGTTTTCACTAAACCTGCTTTGTGAAACGGACCCCATCGATAATATTAAAAGTTGTTTTAAATTTTTTTATGAAAAACTATACTCCCAACCACAGGTAGATAATGAAATCAGTGAATTTGCCAGTCCTTTCTGAAACTCAAAATAATACATTAAAGTCAGCAATAACAACAGAAGTCAAAAACACCATAACAAGACTGAAAACAAATAAATCCCCAGGTCCTGATGGATACACAGCACAATGGTACAAAACTCTAAGAGATGTATTGACACCTATTTTAGTGAAAACATTTAATTGGGTTTTGCAGACAAAAAGAGATTCCAATTTCCTGGAAGGAAGCAACAATATCGGTTATTCCAAAACCAGGAAAGGATCAATCAGAATGCACTAATTACAGGCCAATTAGTGTACTAAACCTAGACAACAAGTTGTTCACTTCTATCCTTGCTAAAAGATTTGACAAGATTCTGCCACCGATCATACATTTGGATCAAACAGGGTTTATTCCTCTCACATTTAAGATCAAATCAGACCTGTTAAAGTGGTCCTCCTTGCCACTGTCACTTTTCGGGAGAATAAACGTAATCAAAATGAATGTTCTTCCACAATTTCATTTTCTTGTCCAGATGCTTATCTGAAATTGAATAAACTTTGTTATCTTCAGACACAATAAAAGAAAAGATTGGTGAAGTCTACAACATCCTATCAGGAGAAGGTCGATCTTCTTTTTAGTTGTTAAAAAAGATTTGGGAGAAGGAATTAGGCAGAACCATAGAAAGAAATGCCTGGTTAAATATCTGTGAAAGAGTACATTTTCCATTTACAAGTAATAAAATTAAG
Organism: Cololabis saira; assembly: GCF_033807715.1. Taxonomy (NCBI): domain Eukaryota; kingdom Metazoa; phylum Chordata; class Actinopteri; order Beloniformes; family Belonidae; genus Cololabis; species Cololabis saira. The sequence goes on along the minus strand of NC_084603.1, from coordinate 43,390,677 downwards.
GAAGCTAATTTAAAATTCATCCACAAATTCTATTTAAATTTAAATTTAAATTATTTAAAAATGCATAAATGGTTCACGTCCTACCTCACTGATCGAAGTTTCTTTGTAAGTATGGATACATGTTCCTCAGGAACCTATAAGATAAGGTGTGGGGTTCCCCAAGGGTCAATTTTAGGTCCAACTCTTTTTAATCTGTACATGCTGCCCCTTGGGGACGTCATCAGGAGACACGGCATCAGCTTCCATATATCGTATCCGCTGACGATACGCAACTGTACATCGCCGTGTCTCCTGATGACACTGGGCCAATTGATGCCCTTTTTAACTGTATTTTAGACATCAAATCATGGATGGCAGCAAACGTCCTACAGCTCAACCAGTGCAAAACAGAGGTTTTACTCATCGGTCCTGCAGGCCAGAGAGAGAAACTTTGACCAAAGTTACATGATTTTAAACCCTCAAAATCAGTAAAAAATCTGGGCGTGATTTTTGACTCTGAGCTCACTTTTATTCCACATATTAAAAACATAACAACGATAGGTTTTTACCATCTTAAGAACATAGCCAGAGTCCGCCCGTTTCTCTCTCAGGCTAGTACGGAGGTGCTAATGCTAATGCTTTTATCCCATGTCGTTTAGATTACTGTAACGCCCTGCTCTCTGGTCTTCCCAAAAAGAACATGTATAACTTACAATTATTACAGAATTCAGCCGCACGCGTGCTGACGAGGACCAGAGGGCGGGAGCACATTACACCTCTTTTAAAATCGCTACATTGGCTCCCCATAAGCTTCAGGATCAATTTTAAGGTTCTTTTACTAGTTTTTAAGTGTCTTAATTGTAGTTTTTAAGTGTCTCAATGGTCTTGAGCCTTCTTATTTGTCTGCACTACTTTTACCCTATCGACCCTCGCGGACCCTGAGGTGCTGGCCTTTTAACGATACCAAGAGTTAGAACCAGGACACACGGGGAGGCGGCATTCAGTTATTATGGTCCCCGATTGTGGAACAGCCTCCCGGAGAACCAGAGACTGTTGATGTTTTTAAAAAGAGGCTCAAGACCCAGCTCTTTAATCAGGCTTTTAACTGACTCATTTAACTCTTTTACATTTTTTATGCTCACCCTTATTTTTATTGGATCTTACTGCTCTGTTTTATATTAATCTTTAGTTTACCCTGTTTTATCATATTTTATTTTCATTGTCTTATCTCAATGTTTTATCTAAATGTTTTAGTCGTTATTTATGGTCTATTTTATACATTCTACTGTCTTATTCTTTCAGTTTTTAATGTCTTGCTTTCTAGACATACTTTTAGGATTTTATGTTATGTTATACTTATTAAACTCTATTAGTGTATTTTATCCTGCTTTCTTGTAGCTTTTAGCTCCAGTGTTTCCTCATGGGGAGCCTCCATGCTGGGAGTGACTCTGGCCTGCAGGGGTGTCGTCCTGGGGGTGGTTCTGGCCTGGATGGTTGTGGAGCTCTGCACCACGGCTTTACCGCTGTGGTGTGGACTCCTCTATCCGTCCGGGCCAGGATGGTATCTGTGGAGCCCCCCCTTGTAGCTGCGGGCTATGAGACCTCCTGGTGTGGACGGCTCCTCGTTACCGTTTCCTCACCTGGAAAACCAACACAGTCTCACTCCGGAGGCGTCGGATTCCGACGAACGGTCAAGAGCCATTGGCGCCATCTACTGACGCAAAAGGTACCCTTCTGCGTCTCTTTCAGACGCAAGTAGGCTCCAATTGACTCCAATGTAATCCCGTCTGCGGCTATATCTGACGCTCAGAGCAGCTGATCACCGCGTCCTCATTCCTCTTTTAAAATGCAAATACTTCAATTTAAAAAATGTTATCCCACAATCTCTGTTCAGTGAGTATCATGCATGGTTTATCAGTTATTAAGAAGCATTTTTCCACTTTGACCAGAGTGAAATGCGGATGGAATTGGGCACCAACAAACGACAGCAGCCTTTTTGAAAAATATATTTTTAGTTTAATGCATTGGATGCATGCGTTTATAATTCCCATATATTCTGTGGCTGTAGCCTACTAGTTGTCTGACATTTTTGGGAAATGTATATATATTTTAAAAACTTAAATAGGGGACTAGTAGCCGTCGTCTCGCTTTATATCCTCCCCCCACCTTTCCGCTACCCCCGATGCGTCCAACAAGGACGCTTACGCTGCGGCAATACTTGACGCCCAGGGCAAGTAATCACCAAATCACCATGACAACCAAACACTACACTCCCGACTCCTCTCACATAAAAACGTACCCTGCCTACTTGTTCCAAAGTACAAAAACGTAGAGGGATTACAATAATAGCCCTTGAATTGTATAAATACATTTTTCTGACTATTCCTCTTGCGACCAAGTCACGGACTTTCAAGATTCGGGAACCCCCTCTGGGAATTCCCTCAACGTCATAGAGACGAGGGGGATCCTGGACACGTGACAGATGCGCCGTTCGTGGGCCGTTGACTGGTATCAGGCCATGGAATGAGGCGTTATTTAGTCCCATAAGTAGGCTAGTGGGGGGCTATTAACCTGCTAGTAGTTACCGGCCATTTGTTTCAGTTATGGATAACTGAAACAAATTGTTTGAGTAACCCAGTAATGATTTGTATGCTTGGTAAGTCTCAGCCAATCACGGGGCTGGTTGTTAGTAGGTAGGGACCCGGATCATGCCAGCCAATCAGAATCCTGGAAAAACATCAACAAATGACACGTGTAACTGCCAGTTAAGGCTGATTTATGGTTCCACGTTACACCAACGCAGAGCCTACGGCGTAGGGTACGCGGAGACGCACACCGTACGGCGCGCATCGCCGCGTACCCTACGCTGTAGGCTCTGCGTCGATTTAAAGCGGGACCATAATTCAGGCTTTACTTCCAAGACGGAACAAGTCTTTCGTTGGAGTGACAGAGAAGTGGAGTTACTTTTAAGTGTGACTTTAGAATACAAAACAGGTAAAATACAAGAAAATATTGACGGTGGCCAAACTAATTGTAAACACAGGTCGCACACATGACGCTGGTGAAAAAAAGAGTTGTTTTTATCAGTGATGGATAATTGTAGGCAATACACTACCCATAATCCTCAGCTACCGTTGCTATAGAGACGACGCCAGTCCGCTTTGCTTGACAAAATCGTTTTAACTATTTATTATTATTATTATTATTATTATTATTATTATTATTATTATTATTATTATTATTATTATTTATATTTATATTTATATATAACTATTTTAACATTTCTAAACACAAAAACACGAAAGTGTCCTTGATAATTCAATAATACAATAGGTTCATGTTAAGGACATCCGTTTAATTAGTTCTCCTTCGATTATGACATGTTATTAATGCTCAGTAGGCAAAGGAGGTTTGTTATGTATTGTTATGAGGCCTATTTCAATTAAATTCAATTCAATTTTATTTGTATAGCGTCTAATACAACAGATGTTGTCTCTAGACGCTTTCCAGAGATCCAGAACATGAACATAAACATAAACATAAACATAAACATAAACATAAACATAAACATAAACCCCCGAGCAATTATTACATAAACAGTGGCAGGTAGAAACTCCCCTAGTGGGAGAAAAGCCTTAAGCCAAACAGTGGCAAGAACAACTCCCCTTTAGGAGGGAAGAAACCTTGAGCAGGACCAGGCTCATAAGGGTAAATGGCTTACACTTATATAGCGCTTTCCAGCTGTATTCCTACAGCCCCAAAGCGCTTTACACTGCAAACATTCACCGACACACCCACACATTCACACACCGGTCGTCGGCGCAGCATTGGGATGACCAGAGGGGGGGGGGGGGGGCATGTGGAAGCAGCAGTGGGATGACCAGAGGGGGGGGGGCAGGCAGGTGGAAGCAGCAGTGGGATGACCAGAGGGGGGGGACCGCAGGCATGTGGAAGCAGCAGCGGGATGACCAGAGGGTGGGGACCGCAGGCAGGTGGAAGCAGCAGCGGGATGACCAGAGGGCGGGGACCGCAGGCCAGCCCGCAGCTCCCGAAGCTCCGGCCTGCAGTTATTGGAATTCAATTCATTCCCTTACACAATTAGTCCTGGACAAAAAATTGATTTAAGCAGTAGTTTATATTTATTAAATGACACATATAATTTATAACTAACAAAAAATGCAGGGTATTAATTTTGATCACTTACTTTGCAAAGCAATGTATACTTTTATTTTGGAAGAACGATTCCCTTCCATCTTATAAGACTTTCGTAGATCAACTCACAGCATTTCTACCCTTAGAAAAACTAACTTTGGAAAAATATAATCGTGGCCATCTTTTTCAAGAATTTTGGTTCCCACTATTCTCTGGTTTAGAGAACTTCATTGTACGCTGAATGCTGTTTTATTGCTGTCATTTACCTTATGTATCTTCTGTATCTGTAGGTGTTTGAGTGTTGATGCCCCTATTTTTATTTACTGATGTTATTTTCCATATTTCTATTCACTTACTTATTTTTTTTTCTTTCCAGTTCATTTATTTATTTTATTTATTTATTTTTGTGTATTTTTTGTGCTTTGTATCTGATTGTTTTTCTTTTGTGAAATAAAAAGAAAGAAAAACAGGGTTTATTTAAAGTCGACAAACCCAAGACAATATAAGACTTACACTACAAATTATTAGACATAACACCCAAAACAATCTCCAGGCAATGATAGTGAGCTTGGATGCAGAAAAAACCTTTGATTCTGTAAGATGGACCTTCCTATTTAAAGTAATGGACAAATTTGGCTTCAATGAGACGATAATACAAACAATAGAAACATTATACAAAAACAATTTATACTTGAATGATCAACGAGACAAGGATGCCCATTGAGCCCTCTTCTCTTTGTTATTTTTATCGAGCCTTTAGCTCAAGCAATAAGGCAAAATTAAAGCTGCAAGCAGCGATGAACGGGCCCTCGCACTCAAGGCCTAGGTCAATAATACTATAAAAAGTGCCTTTGCTGTTCACATAAAACTCAACTTATCATCATAAGCGTATCAGAAATGAGACCATCCATGACTCTCTATGTCAAACCATTCAAAAGTTCCATCCATCCATCCATTATCTATACCCGCTTGATCCTTTGCATGGTCACGGGGGTCTGCTGGAGCCTATCCCAGCTCATTTCAGGTTAGAGGCAGGGGTTACATTCAAAAGTTATGGCAGAAAATAGGAACTATGAAATAGCGACCAATCAGAACTTTTGGCGCATATTAAATTGTTAATAATCACTGCACTGTTCGTCTCAATAACTCACAGCACACACTGGTGATCGTTTCTTTTCTTTTTATGATTAGAATTATTAAGGGGCAGCACGGTGGCTTAGTGGTTAGCACTGTTGCCTCACAGCAAGAAGGTCCCCGGTTCGACTCCCAGGCCCGGCAGGGGCCTTTCTGTGTGGAGTTTGCATGTTCTCCCCGTGCTTGCGTGGGTTCTCTCCGGGTACTCCGGCTTCCTCCCACAGTCCAAAAACATGCATATTTAGGTTAATCGGTGATTCTAAATTGCCCGTAGGTGTGAGCGTGAGTGTGATTGTGAGCATGGTTTGTGTGTCTATATGTGGCCCTGCGATGGACTGGTGACCTGTCCAGGGTGTAACCCCTGCCTCTCACCTAAAATAAGCTGGGATAGGCTCCAGCAGACCCCCGTGACCCCGCAAGGGATAAAGCGGGTAAGATAATGAATGAATGAATGAATAATGAAGGATTAGAATTATGTCCCACCTCACCCCCTTTTCCCAATCCTATCTTAAATTTTCCTTTTTTTCTTTTTCCCTATGTCCCATCCTACTGCACTTTCTGTTTGTGGTTGTGGTGAAGGATGTTGCTCTGTCTGATCACTACTGTGTTTTGTTTAAAATGGCCACTTTTGCCAATCCTATGAAAGGTGAAGCAGAGGTAATCAGAAAGCGTTATATAAATGATAACACCTGTGCATTATTCAACCAGGGTTTTACACCATCACAAACCCATTCCTCAGTTCTAGTTGATAACCTCGTTAACAGTTTCAGTTCCAATGTTATAACTGTTATTTATTCAATTGCTCCAATTAAGACCAAAGTTCTTTCCGGGAGGAAAAAGACACCCTGGAGAAACGCCACACTGGTTAAAGCACAGAGAAGAAAATCTAGACAAACAGAACGCAAGTGGCGCAAAAACAAACTTCAGGTATATTACAACATTTATAAAGAGAGTCTTCGCAACTATAACCAGAAACTGAAGAATGCAAGGCAATCGTATTTTTCAGAGATTATCAATAGAAACTAATAATGCTCGCGCACTGTTTTCTGTGGTAGACAGACTGACAAACCCCGCAGCCTCAATCCCACCTGAACTGATGTCAAAAAAGACCTGTAATGACTTTGCTGACTTTTTCACAAACAAAATATTACAGATTCACTAGGAAGGACCACACTATCAACGAGATACGTTTAATTGATTTATTGATACGAAGATGATGACGATGACGATGACAATGGCGATGACGATGGCAATGGCGATGGCGATGGCGATGATGATGGCGATGACGATGACGATGACGATGACAATGACAATGACGATGACGATGACGATGATGATCTATGGTTCGGTCGATGCGTTGTGGGGAAGCTGGTAGGGAATCCGCCGCAGCGCCCGGGCAACGACGGACCCCCTAGGAATCTATGAAGTAGAGAAAGAGAGGGAAGAAGGAAAAGAGAAAAAGGGTGGGGGGAGGGGTGCAGAGAAGGAGAGCAAAGAGGAACTGAGGGTTAGGTTAGTATTTGAAAGTATGCCGGAAGAGGCGTGGTTGAGGTGTGGTCCTGCTCCTGAAACTTGCTTGTTAAGCTTCAATTCACTAGCAAGGACTACACCATCAACGAGATACGTTTAATTGATTTATTGATACGAAGATGATGACGATGGCGATGACAATGGCGATGATGATGGCGATGACGATGACAATGACGATGATGATCTATGGTTCGGTTGATGCGTTGTGGGGAAGCTGGTAGGGAATCCGCTGCAGCGCCCGGGCAACGACGGACCCCCAAAACCGTGGATTATTTAAGGAGATGAGACTGAGCGGATCTGAGGTCGCTAAGATCTGACCGAATGTACCGATGATAAGTTGGGGAGGAACAACGGCCCATGAGCTGTATGAGGTGCTCTGGGATACCGTTGCGGGAGGCTGAAGTGGCGGCTCCGATCCTAAAGGAGTGACCGGAGTAGTGCGTGGGATGTGAGATGCCGGATAAGGAGAGTATATGACGGAAGTGATGGTGAAACCAGAATCTGGTGACGACTTGTCCTGACTCGGACACAAAAAGAGGATCTGTCGAAGATGTGCTCTGTGTTTTTACGGAATGACAAGTAGTTGGCCAGGGTCTCGAAAGTATTCAGTGGTGATTGGTCTTCTGGGATGAGAAATGAGAAAGAGAGTCAGCGATGGTGTTGGAGTGACCAGGGACGTGTGCTGCACGGAGGATATATTGATGTATGACTGAGTGCCAGACTAGGCGGCGCATGAACGGCATGATGGATATGGAGTTGGAGCGTCCTTTATTGATTATGTCGATATTTATTGATATGAAGATGATGACGATGACGATGGCGATGACGATGGCGATGATGATGGCGATGACGATGATGATGGCGATGATGATGGCGATGATGATGACGATGACGATGGCGATGACGATGGCGATGATGATGGCGATGACAATGACGATGGCGATGGCGATGATGATGGAGATGACGATGGGGATGATGATGACGATGGCGATGATGATGACGATGACGATGACGAAGGCGATGGTGATGACGATGACGATGGCGATGATGATGGCGATGGTGATGGCGATGACGATGATGATCTACCTGTATGGTTCGGTCGATGCGTTGTGGTATTCGTTTGCACGCTCTGAGGGCCATCCTGCTGCGAACCATCTGCCATCGTAGAAACCCCCAAAACCGATTGAAGGAGCAGCATCGGTGTATAGATTGATGTCACTGATTCGATTGAACTTTTCGGTCGGAAGAGAAGCCTGGAACAGATCTGTATTGAGAGTGATACCGAGGAATTCGAGGGAAGTGGAGGGGCCCTCCGTTTTCTCAGCGGAAGATGGAACCCCGAGTTCGGAGAAAACGGTAGTCAGGGTGACCAGGCCAGAAGCGGGTGGCGACGAGTGAGGGGTAACGATGAGGAAATCATCCAAGAGATGGACGAGGAAAGGAATGCCGTGGTTGTTGGAGAGGATCCAGCAGAGGGCCTCTGATAGGGTGTCGAAAAGTTTGGGGCTGCTCTTGCAGCCGAAAGTGAGCCTGACTGCAAGTAGTATGCACCTCGCCAGCGGACGCCAAAGTATGCCAGAAGTCTGGGTGAATGGGGAGAACCCTGAAAGCGCTGGTGATATTTGAGAGCCACGACCTTTTCCCAGCGAGTTTAATGAGGGCGATGGCGTGATTGATGGTGGCGTAGTGAAGGGAGGAGTCTTCGCTTGGAATCAGCCTATTGATGCTTGGAATGGAACTGCCACGAGGCGCTGAAGATCGATGATGATACGTTTCTTTCCTGAGTATTTCCTGGTTGCAATGCCGAGAGGGCTGATTCGAAAGTTCGGAAAGGGGGGATGAGTGAACGGGCCGATCATGGAGCCTTCTTTAACTTCCTTGGCGAGCAAGCGATCGACTGACTCCGGTTCGTTTACGGCGGACAGTAGATTTTTGTATTCAAAAGATGAGGACGGAAGTGAGATAATGCCGGAGTGGAAACCTTCACTGAACCCTTTGATGAGGAACTGAACAAAGCATGGATTAGGGTGATTTGCTAGGTGCCACCTCTAAAGCGGGAATGTTGATAGGTGTAGAGAGATGCTCGCCTAATTTCCGCGAAGTTGGGTTGTGCGGGCAGGCGGAGCGGGCGTGCCTGCCACCGCAGTAGGAGCAGACGTGGAGGAAGCGGCACTGGGACATGTTGCAGCCAGTGTCATTGAAGTTATTACAAATGGAGCGGCCTCCTTGATTATTGGAATGCTAACGGATGGGGTGGATGATGCGTGCATTGGAAGTAAGGGTGCTGGCGGTGCTGCCGACGACAACCGGGAGAAAGCTGAAAATCTCGCTCGGGTGGAATGAGGCCCAGCGTGGGCAGGAATGGAGCAGGATGAAGCTGGGTGCGACGGGGCACCGCACAAGAGCATGTTAGTGCTGTGCGGGCGGCGAAGATGCGGTAATACAATTCGGTGTCCAGTGTGCCCCAGTATGTGGCTTTGTTGAATTGATGAAGGCAAGCTGCAGCTTCGGAAGCGAAGTGGATGTGGTATTGATAAAAGCCGTTGCCTCCGAAGTGGAGGGCCAGATTGAGGATGCTGGATAAGTAGTCGTCCAGTTCCTGGCGACGTGGAGGAAAGATGGAACACATAACGTCTCTGTAAAGAGAGAAAGCATATGCAAACTCGGTCGGTGTGAGCTCTTTTGAACGGGTGGATGACTTTCCTTTCGAGTGGAGGCACCCTTCATGGTCTTCAAGACGTCTGTCTGCGGGTGGTTGGTGGAGGGAAGTCATGAGGAGGAGTGCGAGATCAATGTAGTTACCCTCTATGATTTGTTTGCGCAGGTTGGCCGGAACTGGAGAAGGGCGGGAAGCGAAAGCGTTGGGATGACGGACGGCGGGATTAGCGTTGGACAGGGTGAAATGAGTGGTTGCCTGCGGGGCCAGAACGGGTTGAGGAAAGAAACTGGGTTGAAATGCGGTGGGAGGGATGCCGGGTACCAACATCCCAATGCCGGTGGCTCCAACCGAGGTAACCTGCTGGGATTGATGGAGCTGGGAAGCAGAGGATCCTGGCAATCCGGTGCCAGAAGCCCCTTCTACCGCTACAGCATAGCGGGGGGTGCTAGCATCCCGGTGCTAGTAACCCCGGCTGAAGTTAGCCGTTGTAGGTGCTGGGGGTGGCCCGAGGGGGGGGCTAGAATCCCGGTGCTAGTAACCCCGGCCGAAATTAGCTGTTGTAGGTTCTGGAGGTGGGCTGAGGGGGGTGCTAGCATCCCGGTGCTAATAACCCCGGCCAAAGTTAGCTGTTGTAGGTTCTGGAGGTGGGCTGAGGGGGGTGCTAGCATCCCGGTGCTAGTAACCCTGGCCGAAGCTAGCTGTTGTAGGTTCTGGAGGTGGGCTGGGGGGGGTGCTAGCATCCCGGTGCTAGTAATCCCGGCTAAAGTTAGCTGTTGTAGGTGCTGGGGGTGGGCTGAGGGGGGCGCTGGCATCCCGGTGCCAGAAACCCCGGCCAGATCTAGCTGCTGTAATTGCTGGAGGTGGGCAGCGGGGGGCGCTGGCATCCCGGTGCCATAAACCCCCGCCAGATTTTGCTACTGTAGTTGCTGGTGGTGGGCAGCGGGGGGCGCTGGCATTCCGTGGCCAGGGACCCCGGCTGAAGCTGGCCACTGTAGGTGTATTGTTCCTCTATAATTCTTATTCAAGGACGCAACAATCAGGATGCTGCAAGACAAACTTTTATTCTTCTTCATGCTCCTTTTTACAGATAGTGACCTCCTATTAGTGCGACCCCTACAGGCTATAACCCACCATTACATATCCCCCTTTTAGATAAAAGATTATCTGTTTAACAGAACTTTCTATGATAATCAAGTGCTTTAAACAGTATAGCTACTTATGAACTTCATTCCTTATCCATAACATCACTTAATGTATTTCCTAGAATCCTTTTTAAAGGAAGTATAATTACGGGAACTAACAAAATACATTTTACAGCTAAGATAGCTTTTAATCTCAGATGACAAAGTAAGAATGTAACTCATCACTAGAACCTTTTACTTTTAACCATCAATCATCATTTTCAGTTGTCCTGCTTTACTTAACTCTAATTTAACATTTCACTTAGTCTGAACTGTATGTGTCAAACATTCATAAGTTCAGTCTATCAGGAGGCTTGGGACAGTCTCCCTGACCTAGTTATTGTTCCATCATGAGTCAAAGTGTTCTGTGGTGCTGGGGGCACTGGTACTTCCCTGAGGTGGGACCGGTTACGTCGCAGCCGTCCTCCATCTTGAGTCTGCAACTCGTAGGAGCGTGGTGTTGCTGCCGGACCCACAACTGTCCCTGTAGTGCGTGCGGGTCTGATCCACACCTCTTGACCAGGCTGAAGAGGTGGCAGGATTTGAGTGCGGTGTCTCTGGTTGTATGTCTGTCGTTGTTGTAGTTTTAATGCTGTGTCTTTTTCTTTGAATCTCTCCAGATCCGGCCACAGTGGTCGAAGTTGCTCCGGGGACACTGGAACTGGTGTTCTAATTCTCATCCCCATCAGAAGTTGAGCTGGGGAGCTCCCATGTGCCAGTGGAGTGGCCCTATAGGCTAACAGGGCTTTGTGGAAGTCTCCTTCTTTTATTAAGAGCGACTTGACTGTTCTGACGGCCCGTTCTGCCTCCCCATTGCTGCGTGGATAACGGGGGCTGCTTGTCACGTGTGTGAAGTCGTACTCTTGGGAAAACTGTGCCAAATTCCTGACAGGAGAATTGAGGGCCGTTATCTGTGACCAGCACCTCTGGGCAACCAAACCTAGCAAATACAGCTTTAAACCTTGTGATAGTCTGTTTTGCTGAGGTGTTTCCCTGCAGGCTGCACACTTCTATGTAGCGGGAGTAATAGTCTATTATGACTAAGTAGTGTCCATTCTGCCACTGGAAAAGGTCTGCTGCGACCCTCTGCCACGGCCTGCTGGGAAGTTCTGTTGTGAGCAGAGGTTCCACCGGTGTCTGGGTTTCACGCACACAGACTCCACATCTTTCGACCATTTGCTTCACTGCAGATGTGATGCCCGGCCACCAGACTGACTCACTTGCTCTGGCAAAACATTTATTAACACCCTGATGTCCTTGGTGTAGTTTTTGCAGGATGTCAGGTCTCATGTTTTCAGGGATTATGAGCCTCTCGCCTTTCATAAGCAGTCCTCCTCCATCATGCAGGACTGACCGTTCAGGCCAGTAAGGTAGCAGCAGCTCATGCACATGTCGTCTGTGTTTAGGCCAGCCTTTTACAATGTAACGACTGAGACGTTTACATGCATTGTCTGAGGTTTGTGCTCTCTTCATTTGTTCAAGCCTTGTTGGTGTGGCTGGCAAGTTTTCCACAATGCTGTCCAGGTAGGCTTTGCACTCTTTTTCCAGGTCTTGTTCTGCCTTTGTGGCTGTAGCTGGAAGCGGCGCCCTGGACAGAGTGTCAGCTGTTATCAGGTTTTTACCTGGGACATGGATGATATTGAAGCTGAACCTGAGCAGCCGAAGTCTGAATCTGATGATCCTCGGCGGGAGGTCATCCAGTGGTCTGGACTTCAGGAGTGTTATGAGCGGCTTGTGATCAGGTCTTATGATAAAGTCCAGGCCACTTAGGTATCCTCTCAGGTGCTCGCAGGCCCAGGTTACAACCAAAGCCTCCTTCTCGATTTGTGCATATCTGGATTCGGCTTTAGTTAGACTTCTGGAAATGAAAACAACAGGTTTCCACTCACCATCTTGTTGTTTTTGGGTTAACACACCTCCCAGCCCATATGAAGAGGCATCAGCGGCATAGTTTCATGTTCTGGACTGTACTGGGCTAACACTGTCTCTGACCCCAGTTCTTTTTTTGTCTCCAGAAACGCTTTCTGTTGAGGGGCTCCCCATATCCAACTGTTCTCTGTCTTCAACAGGTCACGGATGGGCTTCGTTAAGTCGGGCAGTCGTGGTGAGAATTTCCCCACAAAGTTCACCATGCCCATGAAGCGTCGAACATCGGCCACATCCTGCGGCTCAGGCATGTCAAGGATCGCTTTTATTTTATCTGGATCCGCTCTAATGCCTTGACTGTTTATGACATGGCCCAGAAAACGGATCTCTGTCAGAGCAAACTGACATTTTTCATTCAGGGTGAGCCCCGCCTCGCTGAATTTTTGCAGGACTCTGTGCAGCTTGCCGTCGTGCTCTGCTCGGTCCCTCCCTGTGACCAGGACATCATCAGCATGACACCAGACCCCATCAATGTCGTCAACCAGCTGAGAAATCCTCTTTTGGAAGTGTTCGGGGGCTGATGATATACCAAAGGGCAGGCGTTTGAAGTAATATCTGCCCTCTGGTGTGATGAACGTGGTCAACAACCTAGAGTCTTTATGGAGTGGTACCTGCCAGAAGCCTGATGTAGCATCTAGCTTTGTGAAAACTCTGGCACCTTCCAACTTGGCTAATGTTTCATCCACCGCCGGTAAGATGTGTCTCTCTCTGATGACGCTCTCGTTCAGATGGGTCAAGTCCACACTGATCCGTATTTTCCCTGATGGTTTCACAATAGGGACCATACCGGCGCACCATTCTGTTGGTTCCTGGACACGGGCTATGACACCCCTCTTCTCCATGCGGTCTAATTCCTCTTTGTTGCTGGGGGAGGGCAGTGGGGGGCGCTGGCATCCCGGTGCCAGGGACTGAAAACCTGAAACCATGGTGTTACTTATTCTGATGGCTGTTTTTTGACCTTGCTTCTGTTTATGAGTTTTTTGCTGTTGAACTGGAGGGTTTGGTTGGACTGGCCCTTTAATGGGGGCGTTGACGTCACGGCGCGCCGTCGAATTTTGCGTGATGACGTCATCCGGAAGAGAACTGGTGTTGGCGGAGCTGTGGCCATGGCGTGCTGACATGAGATGATTGAAAAGTTTTGCTTTATTGTCCGTGCGGTGAAAAGGGATTCTTTCATCACGTAGTGTTTTCTGGAGGGTGGCGACAGTCCAGTCCGAAATATTTGCGGAGGGCCGGCCGTCGAGGTTTCTCGCCGCAGCGTGGTGACGCTGGGACCGCCGGCGGATTGTGCAGCCTGTGTTGTCGGGTCGATGGCGAGGGGCTCGGGTTAGCCTCGTAGGAGAAGGAGTCGGGGACCTGCGACGACGGCGATGGGCTTCTCCGGATTCTACTCTTCTCCTCTTCTCGCCGATGACGGAGGTGGGCTAGGAGACGGGGAGGATATCCTGGGTGAGCTGCGGTAATCCTGGATGTTCAGGTGAGATGAACCGGGCGGGATGTGGACCACTGAGGAGATGGAGCTTGACTGGCTTGCCGGCTTCCTGGGCGGCTGTCGGGCCCGGGAGAGCGGTGTTTCAAGGAACGGCGACGGCTGAAAAGTTTTCCTCCTCCGAATCTTGATCCGCTGGTGTTTGCTGGTGATCCCCTGCAAACAGATCGTCGTCCGATGGCGATAGCGACACGAGATCCATGCCTGAAAGGGTGAGTAACTATCTCAGAGATACGAGGGCGTGTAGCAGCATTGACGTGCTTGTGGTTCTGGTGCAGAGAACGAGAGCGAAGAGGAACTGAGGGTTAGGTTAGTATTTGAAGGTATGCCGGAAGAGGCGTGGTTGAGGTGTGGTCCTGCTCCTGAAACTCGCTGGTTAAGCTTCAATAAGACAAGCAATGTGCTCCACCTCAGGAATAATAACACTCTGGCCTTCCCATCCCCTAGTAAAGCTGTCTTGATATTCTGCCTTCAAACAGTTTTTAACTGCAAAGCTCTGGATGTATTGCAGATAATAAATACTTCTCTTCAAACAGGCCAGTTTCCCCAGGCGTTGAAAACTGCAGTAATAAAACCTCTTCTAAAAAAATCAGATCTGGATGCTACAACACTTAGTAACTATAGGCCAATATCAAATTTGCCATTTTTGGGGAAAATCATTGAAAAGGTAGTTTTCCAGCAAATCCATGCTTTTATGATGCAAAACAACCTCTTTAATGTATTTCAGTCTGGATTTCGGCCACACCACAGCACTGAGACTGTACTCATCAAAGTCTTAAATTATATTCATCTGAATAATGATGCAGGCAAATCCTCTGTTCTGGTATTATTGGATCTGAGTGCTGCATTTGACACAGTTGATCATAACATTTTTCTCAGCAGACTGGAAAAGTGGGTGGGACTTACCTGCACTGTGCTTCAATGGTTTAAATCTTACTTGTATGATAGGGCCTTTTTTGTGTCAATTGGAAACCATGAGTCTAAGAGAACCAAGATCACATGTGGGGTTCCTCAAGGGTCCATTCTCGGACCGCTTCTATTCATCTATATGCTACCCCTAGCTCAGATTATGGAACATCACAACATTTCCTACCATATTTATGCAGATGACACACAGCTTTATATTTCAGTGTCACCACATGACTACAGTCCCCTACTCTCATTGTGTAACTGTATTCATCGAATCAATGAGTGGATGTGCCAGAATTTTCTCCAGCTAAATGCAGAAAAGACAGAGGTGATCATTTTTGGTCCTAAAAATGAAAGGGAAAAGATCAGCGCTCACTTTGGCTCCATGTCATTGACAGCTACAAATCAAGCCAGAAATCTTGGTGTAATTATGACTCAGACCTGAACTTCAACAGCCATCTAAAGTTTATCACTAAATTTGCATATTACCACCTAAAAAACATTGCTAGAATTAAGGGGATTCTGTCTAAACAAGACGTGGAAAAACTTATTCATGCATTCGTTTTCAGTAGGTTGGATTATTGCAATGGCATCTTTACAGGCCTTAACAAGAAATCAATCAGGCAGCTGCAGCTGATCCAGAACGCTGCCGCCAGAGTCCTTACAAACACCAGGAAACTGGACCACATTACACCGGTCATGAAATCGCTACACTGGCTTCCAGTTAGTCAAAGGATAGAGTTTAAAATCTTACTGCTGGTCTACAAAGCACTGAATGGTCTTGGACCAAAATACATGGTTGATCTGTTAGTTCCTTATGAAGCTCCCAGACCCCTTAGGACTTCTGGATCTGGTTTGTTGTGTGTCCCAAGAACCAGAACCAAGCAAGGTGAGGCAGCGTTCAGTTATTCTGCTCCTCAGCGGTGGAAAAAAAATTCCTGTAGACTCGAGGTCTGCTCCAACTGTCAGCTCCTTTAAATCAGGGTTAAAAACATTACTGTTTACTCAAGCGTACTCCAAAATTAAATACTTACCTGCTGTAATCTACTGCCCTTATTTTTAACAGCTTGTGCTTTTTATTATTTTACTTCTTTCTTATTCTTACCTATTTGTTATTTACTGTCTAATTATGTCTTGCCGCTTTTAACGTCAATGTAAAGCACTTTAAATTACCTTGTGTTGAATTGTGCTATATAAATAAATTTGCCTTGCCTTGCCTTGCCTTGCCTTCGTAAATTGGTATGAATACACATGCCACACATATAAAATAACATGGCACGCACATATGCAACAATATATCATTAGTAATTTACACAAGCTCATACAACATAACCATCTACATATAATATTACCTCCAATGATTGGATCATGGACAGTTTAAAGTTCCTGACCTGGAATGTATGCCGAGCTGGTACCTGAGAGAAGAGACTAAAACTCTTTAATCAGATAAAAACTCTGCAGGCAGACATTGTCTTATTACAGAAGACTAATCTAGTTAAAGCTTCAATAGATACACTTTCCACGGCACAGTTTCCGCATGTGTTTTTTTACATTTACATTTAATAAATACATTTAACAAGGATACTTAGCGTTTTGGAGGGGGGGGTCATTGTCAGTATGATACTCTGACCTCCCCCCTCCCTGTTTTTTTTTTAAGGCATTAGCCACATGCACTCAACACCAGGGGCGGGAGAGGGGCCCACACCACCCGTGTTCCCTCGCCGGCCTGGGACGGGCGGGTCGTAGTTGCCTGGACCTGGCGGGGCTTGCCCCGCAGCCTGGGGTGCCTTCTGGCGGTGCTGGACCCCCCCGGGAGGGGGAAACGGTGCTGGACCCCCCCGGGGAGGGGGAAACGGTGCTGGGTTGCGGTCCGCCGCCGTGGGATATCTGGTTGCCTCTTCCGTTGGTCGCTGGCGGTGGGTTACCTCCCACCCTCTTCTCGCCCTCTGTTGGGTTGCTGGTGGGCTGGGTTCCGGGTTCTTCCTTGTCGGCCTCTGGTCTTTTGGTTGGCGGGGTTGCGATTCCAGCGAGTCGACCGTTCTCTCCTCCCGGTGATGGAGGCCAGGAACTAGACCGGTCTCTCCTCCCGGTGACGGAGGCCGGGACCTAGACCAGTTTCTCCTCCCGGGGATGGAGGCCGGGCCTAGACCGGTCTCTCCTCCTGGTGATGGACCAAGACCTAGACCGGTCTCTCCTCCAGGTGACTGAGGCCGGGACCTAGACCGGTCTCTCCTCCCGGTGATGGACCGGGACCTGGACCGGTCTCTCCTCCTGGACATAGACCGGTATTTCCTCCTGGTGATGGAGGCCGGGACCTAGACCGGTCTCTCCTCCCGGTGATGGACCGGGAACTAGGCCAGTCTCTCCTCCTGCTGCTGCAACACTCCGAGTTACAGCAACTTTGATCTTTATTCACCTTGGAATCCATGCACTCTTTGTACATGAGGCCCCTGGTCTCTAATCTGAGCTGCTGTTAACCTGCTATTTCTGAGGCTGGTGACTCGGATGAACTTACCATCCACAGCAGAGGTGACTCTTGGTCTTCCTTTCCTGGGGCGGTCCTCATGTGAACCAGTTTTTTTGTAGTGCTTGATGGTTCTTGCGACTGCACTTGGTTAGTTTTGATGCCAGTGTTAATCTACAATGTCAATAGTCATGAAAAGTAATGAAAAACGTACGGCAAATAAACAATGATGAAAGCCGAAAGTTTGATTTCCTGGTTGGTCGAGACTGGGGTTATCAATGGGCACCAGCAGTGCTGTCATCATACAGGGTGCTGGTGGAAATTGGGTTACATTGACATGATGTAGAGGAGGAAGGTGGACATAGGCTACTGTGTGTCCAGTAGTAGATGAGCAGGTTTGGTATCCAGGACTGTATTAATACCATTAATACAGTATGGCACACCACCCTTTCGTGGACTCTATTGTTCTACTGGGGGACTTCAACGCTCACTTGGGCAATGACAGTGATATCTGGAGAGACGTGATTGGGAGGAACAGCCTCCCCGATCTGAACCCGAGTGGTGCTCTGTTATTAGACTTCTGTGCTAGTCACAGTTTGTCCATAACGAACACCATGTTCAAGCATAAGGGTGTTCATCAGTGCATGTGGCACCAGGACACCCTAGGCCAGAGGTCATTGATCGATTTTGTTGTCGTTTTATCTGACCTTCTGCTGTATGTCTCGGGTAAAGAGAGGGGCTGAGCTGTCAACTGATCAACACCTGGTGGTGAGTTGGATACGCGGGCGGAGGAGGAAGTTGGACAGACCGGACAGACCCAAACGTAATGTGAGAGTCTGTTGGGAACGTCTGGCTGAGCCCTCTGTCAGGGAAGTATTCAACTCTCATCTCCGCGAGAAATGTGTTCTATGTCACTTGTTTATGTTTTACGTTGTCCTGTTTTGCTTTTATTTTTCTTTCACTTGTCCAGCACTTTGGTCAGCTGTTGTTGATTTTAAAGTGCTTTATACATGAACTTGAACTTCTCACAAATTCCGAGGGAGGCTGGGGACATTGAGTCCAAGTGGACCATGTTCTCTGCCTCCATTGTCGATGCGGCAGCTCAAAGTTGTGGATGCAAAGTCTCTGGTGTCTGTTGTGGCGGGCAACCCCAGAACCCGGTGGTGGACACCGGAAGTGAGGGATGCTGTCAGGCCATGTTAGCCTGTGAGTTCTCCGGTTCTCCACCACGAAAGGGTGGTGTGCCTTCTCCGGGTGGGTGGAGAAGCTCTGCCTCAAGTCGAGGAGTTCAAGTATCTCAGAGTCTTGTTCACGAGCAAGGGAAAGATGGAGTGTGAGATTGACAAATGGATTGGTGCAGCGTTCGCAGTTATGCAGTTGGTGTACCGGACCGTTGTGGTGAAGAAAGAGCTGAGTCGAAAGGCGAAGCTCTTAATTTACCGGTCAATCTATGCTCCCACCCTCACCTATGGTCATGAAATTTGGGTTATGACTGAAAGGACAAGATCGCGGATACAAGCGGCCGCGATAAGTTTCCACGGCAGGAGGGCTGGATGTCACTCGGAAGGAGCCACTGCTCCTTCACATTGAGAGGACTCAGCTGAGGTGGCTTGGGCATCCATATCAGATGCCTCCTGGATATGGACCTAGAACAGTCTCATAATTCACAAATGCACAGGACAAGTTTTACAAATGCACAGACCGATTTGCAAATGCACACACCGTTTCACACATGCACAGGACAAGTTTTACAAATGCACAGACCGATTTGCAAATGCATACACCGTTTCACACATGCACAGAACAATTCACGCGTGCGTAGGACAAGATATACAAATGTATTTTTGATGCACACACAAATATAACCTGATTTACAAACTTTTTTTTTTTGTCTGTGAGCTGCGCTGGATTTGCGTGTGACTTTTGAGACTCCCCTGACGTGACTCGATCCACAAATATGTTTTTTTTAACACGGAAGGATCTGCAACCAATCAGATGTCTTCCTTTGTTTCAGCCAATCATAAGAGCGCACCCCACGTGGGAGACGCAGAGTAGTGGATAAAACACGATTTACTCTAAACCGATCAGATTAAAGGGGCGGATACACCTGCTGTTTGAGCTGCGTTAGCGCCGTTCGCTTAGAAAAGTGATTAATATTTCGAGTTGGTGGAGTAAAGATAAATGAACAGCAACAGGAGATAAAAGATAAATAAACAGGATGGAGAGGAGATCACTGTTCTGCTTTTCTTGTGATCTCGGTAAAGAAAACAGCGCGATCGGAGATGGTTTGTCGGGCTGTTCAACCAGAGCCGTCGGGAGAGCTCTTAGTCCTGCCGATTCAGCAGCTGATGATGAGAAACAGTGGAAATATATATGTATTTGAACTACAGGGGGGTATTCCAAGAAGGAGGTTTAACAAACAGTTAAATTCTCATATTGAGGTTACTTGAACCCATGACGACCAAACCCGCTCAGTTGGTTCCAACACACCGGCTATGAATTAACTCAACTAACCCAGAGTTGGTTAACCCAGAGTTGTGCGCGTTCCCGGTGAATCTATAAAGACATAATCTATCGAGGGTCGAAAAATTTAAAATATGGCTAAACAAAGAGCATATTTCACATATTTCACAGAAATGGAGCAGCAAGTCCTCCTCGAGGCGTACGAGGAGGAGAGGGCAGTGATTACAAAAAAAAAGTAACACCAATACATCTGCCAAAGCACGTGATATGGCTTGGCAGAGAATAAAGCCTGAATTAGGGTTCCGCGTTAAATCGTCGCAGAGCCTACGGTGTAGGGTACGCAGCAACGCGCGCCGTACGGGCGCCTCGGCGCGTGCCCTACGCCGTAGGCTCTGCGTCGGTGTAACGCAGAACCATAAATCAGCCTTTACTGATCGCGTCAATGCGTAAGTTTAGGCCATTATGTGAATTTTATATTAAATTAAATAGTTCGGGGAAACTGGCTTCACATCCTGTTTTCTTATTAATATAATGCTTTCTAATACAGACTACTTGTCACTGAATGATTTATTTAGATGTAACCCCGGTGGGCAGAAAAGAACCTGGAAACAGGTCAAAATGAAATATAAAAACATTGTCCAAATTGGTAAGTATTTTTTTTGGATATCATGTCTCCCATATGAGCCTTTTATTGTCATGCTGCAACAACATGCATCTATTTCAAAGCTAATATGAAGACTGCAGAGGCTCTCTACAGAGGTAAAGCCTTTGCCATGATCAATTTCAAATTATTCAACCTACAGTTCAGTCTTCACTTAAGTTAAATGAATATGTACTTCAGGCTGACAGTTCAGTCTTCACTTAAGTTAAATTAATATGTACTTCAGGCTGATAACGAGGCAGATGCTGAGGAGCCTGCTACAAGCTCCAATCAATACAGCAATTTAAGAAATAATCTTAGTTTATACGTAAATGGGCCAAACTCCATCAAATGATGTCGGCAAAGGAACTCTACAGGGTCCATCTGCAGCGCCAGATGTATAGCCAAGGCTGATCTGAAGATGGAATATTTCAAACTTAAAATTGAGGTAAAGAAATGATGTGCAGAACAACCTGTCAGTGATTCCATTATTGTATCTTTAATACAACGTTTCTCTTTTCAGACAATGAAGCAAACAGTGGGCAAATGAATTGAAAAAATAAAAAATAAAAATAAAAAAAAGTGAGGACTCTGTCAACTCTATTTTATTAATTAATGATTGGGACAGATTTGATCACGCACTCTGTGACCATCTGCCATGTCAACCTACTGCTGAAAGGGAGGAGCAGGTACCGGCTCCTAATGACTGGAGTCAATTCATTGCGCAATGTGGCAATGTTGGCACATGCAACAATTCTATCCCAGCCATGTCTGGGCAGAAACCTCTCTGAAACCTCTCCTTGAGAATCCCAAAAGTCATCTCCATTTTGACCCGGGTTCTGCTTTGAGCCACGTTGAAGCGTGTTTGCGCTCCAGCATCCGGATCGGGGTACGGGGCAATGAGCGTGGGGAGGCGGATATATCCCCCAGGAGATAGCCATCAAATTCTTAACTGTAAGTGTAATTTTTATTTTATATGAACTTAAAACATTTAAAAATATCACTTAAATATTTTTGGGTAATCAGTTACAAAAAAAAATGTGAGTTCTGTGAACTTATTAGGGTTTACAGTGTATGGATGGAGAAGGTTACTCAAATAAATCAGGGATTCTGCTGAAAAACCGTAGCGCTCTCGCAAATACTCATCAGGGAAAGATAAAATGTCATACCGTGGTCTTATCACCCTCTCACGGTGAATTACACGGACAATTTGGGCTTCTGTGTAACAAGTTGCAGCAGCCCTCCTGAACTTGCGCTTAAATACCCTAACATAGCTGGGTTATCTGAACAAAACCTGAACAAAACCGGCATAAAACCTACCCCCTACCAGGTTATGTTCAGAGCCTATGTTACCATGCTGACTTACTTAACCTGACCATTTTGGAACGGAAATCCCAGGTTTACCATTTACCTTGGGTTAACATACCCAGTTTAGCCAGTAAATCTCCTTTTTGGAATACCCCCCAGGTGTCTTTCAGGAGAACAAGCCTGTTGACGCGTCAAATGACGGGGGCGACTATTGCTGCAGGTCGCGTTCTGGCTTTGGCCGCGAGTGGCGCTGGTCCCAGTCAGACACCAGCTGACCACAAGTGACTAGACGTGGAGGTCAGAAACAAGCAGCTGTTATCCTCACATTTATGATGTGACATTGCCACCACACAGAGACAAACATGTGTCAAAACAGTGGTGGAAGATCAACACATTCCTGGTGCAGAGTCATGCTCATGGGAAGATGCAGCCGTGATGATGCTGGTCGGGGTTTAGTCCACCGATCATCAAACATCTGAGCTGGATACAGAGGTTCTTCAGTTATCAGTCGACTGATACCGACTTTACTCCAAATATTTCGGTAAATTAATCTCCTGACATGCGCGTGCTGCTCCACCTGGCCACTGCTGCTCCTCCCCGTCAGGTATGTAGCCAGCTCTCTGCTGCGGTCCATCTGGTTCTGAGCTGAATCAGCGGGACAATCCCATGTAACACGTAGTCAAACCAAACGGAGCAAATACATAAATATCTCGGCTGTTTCTCATCATCAGTTGCTGCATCGGCAGAACTAAGAGCTCTCCAGTCTCCCCACGGCTCTGGTTGAACGGCCTGACAAACCATCTCAGATCGCACTGTTTGCTTTACCGAGATCACAAGAAAAGCAGAACAGTGATCTCCTCTCCATCCTGTTTATTTATCTTTTATCTCCTGTTGCTGTTTATTTATCTTTACTCCACCAACTCGAAATATTAATCACTTTTCTAAGCGAACGGCGCTAACGCAGCTCAAACAGCAGGTGTATCCGCCCCTTTAATCTGATTGGTTTAGAGTAAATCGTGTTTTATCCACTGCTCTGCGTCCCCCACGTGGGGTGCGCTCTTATGATTGGCTGAAACAAAGGAAGACATCTGATCAGATCTGGTCCGCAAACAGTGATGTTTGATGTGACGCCACTGCTGGTTGGGTAACGTACTGCGTCACGCGTCGCGTCACTTCCTGGTGTTGCGGTCTGTTGCTGCTGCACGGCGTGCAGGCTCAGATCTCTCACGACTTTTTATCTAAAATTTAGATTGTTTTCTGGTAAAATAGCACTATATCTGGTACATTACTGTCTTTATTTCAACACTCGCTCATTTTCTCTTCCGTAACTTTCACTGTCACCAATCACTGATACATTTTCTGTCCGTTAGCCTCCGTTAGCATCTTAGCATGGGCTCTCCGTCTCCCACCGTTTCACCTCTTTGCTGCTCAGTGTGTGAAATGTTTAGCTATTCCTCTGCCTCCTTTAGTGAAGACGGTAAGTGCTTAAAGTGTTGCTTATTTGCAGGGCTGGAGGCGAGGCTCAGTCAGTTAGAGGTCCGGTTCGGCCAACTAAACCATAGTCCGAGAGCCTCCTCAGCTAACCAGGCTAAGCTAGCGGCGGACCGGCCCGTAGCAGCTGAGCGTAGCCGCTCCCCTGCAGCTCCCGAGCAGCCGGCCAGTCAGGACCGCTGGGTGACGGTTCGGAGGAAGTGTAGTCTTAAAGGGCTCACGGAACACCACCACCCGCTTCATGTGTCCAACCGTTTTTCCCCACTCAGCGACACATCTGTTGAGAAACCGACCCTGGTGATTGGAGACTCCATAGTCAGACATGTGAAGCCGACTCCAGAGACCATAGTTAGATGCATCCCGGGGGCCAGAGCGGGCGACATAGAAGCAAATTTGAAGCTACTGGCAAAGGGTAATCGTAAATATGGTAAAGTTATCATCAATGTCGGAGCTAATGACTCCCGTCTTCGCCAGTCGGAAGTAACCAGAATGAATATTGTCTCCGTGTGTAACTACGCCAAAAGTATGTCGGACTCCGTAGGTTTTTCTGGTCCCCTCCCCAATCTGACCAGCGATGACATGTTTAGTCGCATGCTCTCGCTCCGCCGCTGGTTGTCTCAGTGGTGTTCAGAAAACGACGTGGACTTTATTGACAACTGGGAGACGTTCTGGGGAAAGCCCGGTCTGATTAGAAGGGACGGCATTCATCCCACCCGGGATGGTGCAGCTCTTATGTCTAGAAATCTGGCCAATGTTATTAGACACTCCCCCTGAAAATGCAGGGTCCAGGCCAGGATGCAGAGCTGTAGTTTAACACACTTCTCTGCTGTCTCTCGAGGACCAACGCCTGCCAACAAAACTGTAGGATTGCATTATGTAATTAGCGACTCTAAAACTGTAGGATTACATGATATTGGCGAATCTGGCCAGGTGCCTAGCAAAATAGAAGTGGTTGCAGTTCCCCGCCCTCCAAAAGTTCACCAGGTGCGGCGTTTTGGAGGCGTTAACCAAAATAACCTTGTAAAAATTAAAACCAATGTACATTTGGTACCAATTACAGACCGAAAAATTAGATGCGGACTACTAAATATACGATCATTAAGCTCTAAGTCTCTGTTAGTAAATGATATAATTACAGAGAGCAGGAGTGATATTTTCTGCTTAACAGAAACATGGTTACAGGAGGAAGAGTATGTTAGTTTGAATGAATCAACTCCGCCCGGCTACTTTAATCATCACATTCCTAGAAGCACGGGCCGAGGCGGAGGAGTCGCAGCAATTTATAACTCCGGTCTCCAAACAAAAATTGAACCTAAGTGCAATTATAATACATTTGAAAGCCTCACGCTTAGTCTGAAATTTCCGAGCTGGAAATCAGAGAAGCCAGTTGTTTTAGTGGTAGTGTACCGGCCCCCTGCTGGTGCGTATCTAGAGTTTTTGTCTGAATTTTCAGATTTCCTTTCTGGATTATTGATCAGCACAGATAAATTCATCATAGTGGGTGATTTTAACATTCATATGGATGTTGAAAGCGATAATCTTAGACCCCGTCCACACGTAGCCGGGTATCTGCGGATATCTGCTAAACCGGAGATATTTTCCTCCGTTTTGACCTGTCATCCACACGAAAACGCAAATAAACGAAGGTTTAAAAAAACTCCGGGCAAAGTGAAGATTTTTGAAAACTCCGTTTATGTAGATGCGTGTGGACACACATAACCGGAGATTTGCGTTTTCGAACGTCACATTATGCGCCAAAACAACAACAAATCTGCTCTGACGTGCGACTTTTGTTTACTATAGAAATACAGATGATCCAGCATCTGTTCTCCAAGCCATTTATTAAATAAATGGTCTCTGCTCTTGACCGGCCGCTTACTGCGTTACACCGACACAGAGGGCTCCGCGGAGCCGCGGAGGCTGAACCTCCGCGGAGCCCCGCCGAGCCCCGCCGAGCCCCGCCGAGCCCCCCGGAGCCCCGGAGCGGCGGAGCGGCGGAGCCCGCGGAGCTTCCCCGGGAGCCGCAGATTATCTACAGGTTAGAATGCTTATGAATGTGTTCGAAAACGCAGATCTTCGGTTACGTGTGGATGCAAATTTTTTTATAAACGGAGGGGGGAAATATTCGTTTTTAAAAATACCCGGCTACGTGTGGACGGGGTCTTAAATTAGCCTTCGATTCTCTTCTAGAATCAATGGGTATCTCACAAAAAGTGAATAAACCGACGCACTGTTTTAATCATACTCTCGATCTCGTTCTCACCTACAGTGTTGAAACTGATGGTCTGTTGGTGTCACCTGTAAACTCCCTTTTATCCGACCATTACTTAATAACGTTTGAATTTAATTTTGTTGATGTTGAAGTGCAAAATAGGAGGTATTATTTTAGCAGATGTTTGTCTGATGAAGTTATTGTTAAATTTAGGGAGGCCATTGCTCATCTTACAACAGTGCGAAATAGTGATGTAGTCGAGGCCAGTGACCTGGGTTCTACCTCTACAGATGTTGATTTCCTTGCTAGTAACACTGCTGATTTGTTGCATTCAGCTTTAGATGAAGTTGCTCCTTTGAAAAGGAGGGTTTCTAGCCACAGGAGCTTAACTCCCTGGTATAATTCAGATATCCGCATGTTGAAACAAAACGTGCGTAAAATGGAAAGGAAGTGGTACTCTTGTAGGTCTGTAGACTCTTATCGTGAATGGAAAGATATTCTAATAGTATATAAAAAAGCCATTTGCAAGGCCAGAACAGCTTATTATTCAACGTTGATAGAGGATAATAAAAGTAACCCACGTTTTCTGTTCAGCACTGTAGCCAGGCTGACAAAGAGTCACAACTCTGTTGAGCCGTGCATTCCTGCAGCTCTCAGTAGTGAGGACTTTATGAGCTTCTTCAACAGTAAAATCACGAGAATTAGAGAAGAAATCAACCAGCCGGTTGTAGGTGTTTCTTCAGCTTTAGCGACTTCCCTAGGCTCTGACTTGACTCTAGACTGTTTTGATCCTATAGCCCTCCCTGAGCTGACCTCACTCGTCAATAGAGCTAAGTCAACCACATGTATGTTAGACCCCATCCCGACTCGACTATTCAAAAATGTTTTTTCTCTTATTGGTACGACAATACTGGACCAAATTAACCTATCCCTAAGTTTAGGATATGTACCACAGGTTTTCAAAGTCGCAGTAATTAAACCTTTACTTAAAAAACCTTCTCTTGACCCAGACACCTTAGCTAATTATAGACCAATTTCCAACCTTCCATTTGTATCTAAAATTCTGGAAAATGCAGTTTCAAGCCAGTTATGTGACTATTTGTATAGAAATGATCTGTTTGAAGTCTTTCAGTCAGGGTTCAGAATGCATCATAGCACAGAGACAGCACTGGTTCGAGTCACGAATGACCTCTTTATGGCCTCAGATAAGGGATTAGTTTCCATACTGGTTCTACTGGACCTCAGTGCTGCTTTTGACACTATAGATCATGGCATTTTACTGCACAGGTTAGAGCATGTTGTTGGGATTAAAGGGACAGCTCTATGTTGGTTTAAATCATATCTATCTAACAGGTTCCAGTTTGTTCATGTACATGAGGTTTCTTCAGAACAGTCAAGGGTCTGTTATGCTGTTCCGCAGGGTTCAGTGCTAGGGCCAATCTTGTTCAGTTTATACATGCAGCCATTGGGAAGTATAATCCAGAATCACGGCATACACTTTCATTGTTATGCTGATGATACGCAGCTCTACTTGTCTATGAAGCCGGATGAAACAGCACCGTTAGTTAAACTTCAGGCATGTCTTAGGGACATCAAGGACTGGATGTCCAGAAACTTCTTGCTTCTAAATTCAGATAAAACAGAGGTTATCATTCTTGGTCCAGAGCATTTTAGGAAGGGATTAGATGGTGTTGCGATGGCTTCCAGTGCAACTGTGAGAAACCTTGGTGTTATTTTCGATCAGGATTTGTCGTTTAAACCATATGTTAATCAGGTTTGTAAAATAGCCTTTTTCCATCTCCGTAATATTGCAAAGATTAGGAAAATCCTCTCGCAGAGTGATACAGAAAAACTAGTTCATGCGTTTGTATCTTCTAGACTAGATTACTGTAATGTGTTGTTAGCAGGATGTCCAAGTAATTTGCTGAATAGGCTCCAGCTGATCCAGATTGCAGCAGCACGAGTCCTGACAGGAGTCAGCAGGAGAGACCACGTCTCTCCAGTGTTAGCGTCGCTCCATTGGTTACCCGTAAAATTCAGAATCCAATTTAAAATTTTATTACTTGCGTATAAAGCCCAAAACGGCTTAGCTCCGCATTATTTGCAAGACCTGATAGTGCCTTATGTTCCTGTCAGAGCTCTCCGTTCTCAGAGTGCAGGTTTACTCGTAGTTCCTAGAGTATCCAAATGTAGATTTGGAGGGCGGGCGTTCTGCTATCAGGCACCACTACTATGGAACCAACTTCCAATCTGGGTTAAGGAGGCTGACACCACCTCCACCTTTAAAACTAAACTTAAAACCTTTCTGTTTAGTAAAGCCTATAGTTAGTGTTTAGTAAACCTCTAGCTGGTGTTGGTAAATCTCTAGGTAGTGTTAACTTTAGTGTGTCAGAGTCGCTCCTGTAGTTTCTTGTGCTGGCCCCCCCTTCTCCTCCCTTTTCTCTCTTTTGTCCATGTTGCAGCATCCTTTGCCGGACACCGGAACCTGCAGCGTGGGAGTGAGGGGGGCAGGGTAACAGCCCGGGCAGGCGGGGGAGAAGGTTTGTCCGTCAAGACTCCTCTCCTTGGCCCTGCCCCTTTTCAACCCTTCCCCGACCCTGCACCCCAACCTGGGACTTGATGATTGGGCCGGAGCTTCGGGAGCTGCGTGCTGGCCTGCGGTCCCCACCCCTGGTCATCCCGTTGCTGCTTCCACCTGCCTGCCGTCCCTGACCCACCAGTCTGGCCCTCGGCAGGAGGGTCCCCCCTTACGAGCCTGGTCCTGCTCAAGGTTTCTTCCCTCCTAAAGGGGAGTTTTTCCTTGCCACTGTTTGGCTTAAGGTTTTTCTCCCACTAGGGGAGTTTTTACCTGCCATTGTTTATGTAATAACTGCTCGGGGGTCATGTTCTGGGTATGGGTCTCTGGAAAGCGTCTAGAGACAACTCTGTTGTATTAGACGCTATATGAATAAAATAGAATTGAAATTGAATTGAATTGAATTGAATTGATTGGTTGTAGATCCTTCCGTGATAAAAAAAAACGTATTTGTGGATCGAGTCACGACAGGGGAGTTTCAAAAGTCACACGCAAATCCAGCGCAGCTCACAGACAAAAAAACTTTTGTAAATCAGGTTTTATTTGTGTGTACGTCAAAAATACATTTGTATATCTTGTCCTACGCACGTGTGAATTGTTCTGTGCATGTGTGAAACGGTGTGTGCATTTGCAAATCGGTCTGTGCATTTGTAAAACTTGTCCTGTGCATGTGTGAAACGGTATGTGCGGAGTGTGAGTGTGATTCTGCGGACATTTGAGAGTTTTTGCCTAAAACAAAGATTCAAAAGGATTCTGCTGACTTTGAGAGCGTGTTTTGAACATTTTGTAATTTTTGAAAATTTTGCACAATGAATACTGATACATTGATGCAAAACACCCACTCCTGTTGTTCAAGAGAGGAACGTGACAACCAGTGTCACCAATCTTGGGACCTTCGCTGAACCTGTGCAACATGTGTTTTATCCTTACCCTTTAACAGGGCAGGTAACCATGCATGGTAACTTCAGACCTATGTACCATAATTATTACATAAAACAATATGAATTATGAAAGCTCCTTTAATATTGTCAAATAGTCCTCCAGAGTTGAAATTTTGTGAAGTTGGTGGGTTGAATTTCATATCAATCTTGTTAGTGTTTATTTTATTGGGGATTCTATTGGGGAGTTTCTGATTTTGGAGTGTTTTCAAAATATCCAAAATGGACATGCTAATGTCACTGTTTGTTTTTTGCGTCTATTACAACACAAGTTATCTCTATGGAGTTCCATTCCTCTCACTCCTCTTACAGGGCCCGAGATTCTGGGTGTGTTGGTGGTCTTTACAATGAACATCCAGAACATCCGTCAATGTGAAAAGGTCATTTGGTTTGGGTTGCAAATTGATCTTTGTCTATGTATGCAATTAATAATATATATGTATTTATCTATCATTCATATATCTATATCGTTTTGGAACATTGCCCCTCAAATTACGAACATTTTTGTTTGTTATTGCTACAGTCATTTCTAATATTAAAAGCTCGTGTTTGGTTCCACAGGCAGTATGGATCACAAGGACAATTTCTGGGACTGACCTCACCAGGGGCCTCATGTACAAAACGTGCGCCGCACAAAAAACGTGCGTACGCCACTTTCTACGCTCACGGTCGGATATACAAAGAATGACTTGAACGTAGAAAGTTGTGGTCTTTCACGCACACACCAAGGCTGGCGTACGCACTTTCCTGAGGTTTTGTCCGTTGGCGACACTCACTGGTGATGCAGTGAAGTGCAGAATATGAGGAAACGTGATGTCAATAGTAAATTCACGACCACATGAATGACACAACAGTCCCCACATTACCAAATAAGTTACACAAGAGTGGAGCTGCAACAATCTCACAATCAACCACATGATCTGAACAAACAACTAAAGGCAGAAGCTCAACGATGGAACCAGCAAATCCCGATGGCAGTTTTGGCTCCGTTGGAGGAACCTGCTGATGATCAGATCACTCCGACCTGCTGGTCCAGGACTAAGACTGGACCATCAGCTGGTTTAGTCTGGATCTGCTGGTCCAGGACTAAGACTGGACCATCAGCTGGTTTAGTCTGGATCTGCTGGTCCAGGACTAAGACTGGACCATCAGCTGGTTTAGTCTGGATCTGCTGGTCCAGGACTAAGACTGGACCATCAGCTGGTTTAGTCTGGATCTGCTGGTCCAGGACTAAGACTGAACCATCAGCTGGTTTAGTCTGGATCTGCTGGTCCAGGACTAAGACTGGACCATCAGCTGGTTTATTCTGGATCTGCTGGTCCAGGACTAAGACTGGACCATCAGCTGGTTTAGTCTGGATCTGCTGGTCCAGGACTAAGACTGGACCATCAGCTGGTTTAGTCTGGATCTGCTGGTCCAGGACTAAGACTGGACCATCAGCTGGTTTAGTCTGGATCTGCTGGTCCAGGACTAAGACTGGACCATCAGCTGGTTTAGTCTGGATCTGCTGGTCCAGGACTAAGACTGGACCATCAGCTGGTTTAGTCTGGACCTGCTGGTCCAGGACTAAGACTGGACCATCAGCTTGTTTAGGTACCAAGAGGATCTTCTGGATCTCTGTCCTGAACTGGACCAGCTGCTCTGGTTCAGACCAACATGATCTTTCAGCTGGAGCTGCTACAGGTCGGACATCTCTCTGTCGCCATGACGACCGTATGGGATGACTACTGGAGATTAAAGCCAGATCCTAAAACATCCCATAACTGTGTCTGGACAGAAAAACATTAAAATACATTTAGCAGAAAATAACGGTTCTGTAAAGTTGTTTTTTAAAATAAAACTGAGATGTCACGGAAAGGTTGGTACGAACTGATGTGATTCAGCAAAGATGATAAAGTTTTTATTGAATGTTTAGGCGACTTTCAGAGTCTGATATGGAGTCGGCTGCAGGTGCTGCAGGACTCCTGACAGTGTTTCTCTGGTGATGAACCGGGATCTAGACCGGTCTCTCCTCCATACAACACTCCGAGTTACAGCAACTTTGCTCTTTATTTCTCACGTTTTTACCTCGATAATCCCGTTGGCACAACTTTTCTTTATTTCTGCAGCAGAGGAATCAGATCGTGATGCCTCATGTTTTAAATATAAATGTATATTGTTCATATTGTTATACTTGAGAGTGGTCGTGGACAACCACAATGTGTAAAACTCAATAAACGTGTACATTGGTCTTAATCCGTCAGTATATAATACGCGTGACAATAAAGCGGAACAAGGAGCCGTTTTTCATCGTTGTCGGTTCTGGTGTCGGTTCTTAAAATACAAACAAGAAAAGGAGAGTGTAATGATGCACTGACGCTGCCCATAAACATTCACAAACCCTTACGATCATAATAAAACCACAACTCTTCACGGAACGCAACACAAAGCAAAGAACAACAATGCCCATAATGCACTGCAGCTGAAATCGGAAGAAATGCCCCAAATAAATTATTTTTTCCTGGCCTCAACTTTTGACTGGACTATCTCCAGCTCACAGCCGATGATTTTATAAATTTGTTTTACCCGTTTTTGCAAATTTCTTGTTAAGATGAGCGTTTTTTAATGGCTAATTATCTTAATTATCATATTCAAATATATGTATTTGAGGGAGGAGACAGGGCGGAGTGTTGTGCTCCTGCATGTGCGCTCAAATCCACGCTGATTGTGATGTTCAAAGAAACCTGCGTGGATTTGGGCGTACGCACAGTTTTGTATATCTGAATTTTTTTTTTGCCTACGCAAGAATTCCATGCACGGATTCACGTTGAAATCCACCTCTCTTTGTACATGAGGCCCCAGGACTGCTGCTTGTGGTGTCACACTCTGTAATGATTATGATCTTTAATAATTATTGCTTATTTGTACATTTAAGTCTTACTTGTTTGTTGACTCACTTTTTTTTAAATTTTCTTTTATAATTAGAGCATATAGGATAATATAAAATATACGATTCTGTGTTGTTGTGATTCATTGTTTTCATAGGATGATAGTGGGGGCTACGAATGTTTGCTTTTTGCATTCTCATGTTGTATTCTTCTGACTCTGGTTCTGACACAGAAACAGAAACCGAGCTGTGATGTGTTTTACTTCCTTATTTTCTCTGTTTAGTACTTAGTGGTTCAGGATTTTTCCATGGGGTTTGAACCCAGTTGTAAGTGTTGTTAGCAGCATGAACTCTTTTACTGACTCGGGGACTTTTGGGGCTTGATGTTTGGCTCCTAGGAGCCATGAAGGTAAACTCTCCTGTTTTTGTTTCCCCCTAATCTATATATGTCAATTAATGTTGCCTGCAGGAGTTTTTTGTTTATTTGGTCCAGCTGTCACAGTTTTCCTAGTTGTCACAGTTTTCCTAGTTGTCCTACTTGGCCTTGACTCAGTTCTTTTCTCTTTCCCACAATCCATCATCCTAACTCAAAAATGACCATAGACAAAAAACATTTCGGGAGCCATTTAATAAAGGATCCATCATTTTGGGAGCTAATTAAAATATATCTGCTAAAGAAGACAAACAAACCCTTTGCATTTTCAGACATAATCTGCAGATCTTTGGGAATTTACAAAGAGTTTAAATTCAGTATAATAAAATACATGATAACATATGTTTGAACTCCTGTACACAAAGCAAGTAACTTCATACAACATTTTAACACAGTAAACAGTGCAGAATGTACAATGTAACAAACAAATGTAAAATGGGTGCACATATTTCTTAGTGCTAATTCCAGTTTTGTGAGTGTGTGATTATGCTGTTTGAATGAGCATGACAGGCAGAAGAAAACAGTGTATAGCATGCATAGCTAAAATAGTTGATGTTGACTGGTTAGTGTGGTTTGAAGTGCAGGGTAGGTGTCAGTGTGAGCAGTGATGTGGTGTGTTTGTGTTCAGTTTCAGCCACTGACTGCTGTTTGTCTTCAGTGTGAGGAACTCACTCTGTGGATTTTCTTTTCTTTTTATAGGGTAAAGCTATGTTTTCTTCATCTATCTCTCTGCTTATCATTCCTGTAACTCACATATCCTCATCTGCAGTTCAGGGCCTCGTCCGAGGAGGCTGTAGCTCAGGAGTAAGGATGTTCAGTTCCTGGCCTCAGTCTACAAATTAAAATGTCCTTGGTCTAGGCACTGAACCCTAAATTACCTGTAATATATTCACTGGTATGTAATGCGTTGTATGAGCGATGTATGAACAGACTTATGAAGAAAACTGAATGTTGTATGAATGTGTCAATGTCACTTGAAGTGCAAATAGAAAAGCATCATTTAAACGATTGAATTATTATTGTCCTCCATTTCTAGTTCATCTTGATTAGTTGAAATATGTTAAACATCTGCATTTTTTTATGTTTTTCGTTCAAGTGAACTCCAGAATTGTACTTGAACACTGACTAATAGTACTTTAAAAATACAGGATATGTTTGAAGACAAACACTGGTGGTTACAGAGATGAGCTTTTGTCCGGAGGACCCAGGCTCAAGTCCCCAGATTGCAACTAAGGTCAAACACTTTGGGCCCCTGAACAAGGGGTACTGTAAAAATGGCTGCCCTCTGCTCCTAGTCTAACTAGTGGTGGGTTAAAAGCAGAGACTAATTTCCCCTTGTGGGGAAAAGTTAATAAAAAAAAAACGAGAACAAAAAAACAACTGTTTCATAACTGAAAACTGATCACAGAATATTTCAGTTTCATTCACAGGTATAAGCAAACAACAAAGTCACATAGTTTTTAGAAATAGAATAAGCCTTTATTATAATTTAATTATATGTATGTCATCAGCTTCGTTTGATGATGCGTGGTCAGCTGGTGCTCTGACCTGGACCAGCGCCACTCGCGGGCAAAGCGAACAGCAGGTCACGTACGCGTTCAGTGTTTTTTGGAGAACGTGCATGTCGACGCGTGAAACTAACGCAGGTCCAAGGTCCAGGTCCAAGATGCGCTTGTGTACACATTCTGATCAGCAAGTATATTTGCCCCTTAGGAAGTTTCTGGCCCTGCTGAAACAGCGGAATTTGCAGATTTCAGTCAAGGAAGGCAGAGGGCAGCCGATGATCTTTTGTGCGGTATCCTGTCAGTCTCCCTGGTAGATGGAGTGCCACACTGTCACGGCATAGGTCAATCGGCTCTCGATGGTGGAAGGGTAGAAGGTCACAAACAGCGGTGTGTTTAATTGCTCCTTCCTGAGCACCCTCAGGAAGTGTAGTAGCTGTTGGTCCTTCTTGACCAGCGCTGTCGTGTTGTCCGACCACAAGAGGTCTGCAGAGATATGGACGCTGAAGATTTTGAAAGATTCAACTCACTCTACGCATATTGCCGTTGATGTACAGAGGGGCAGGGGCAGTTCTGTTCCATCTGAAATCCAGGATGAGTTCCTTGGTCTTAGTGATGTTCAGTACCAAGTTGTTTAATGGAGGTTGGTGGGGGTTGTAGTGATGTGGCTGAGTGCTGTGTTTGAGACTTGAGGGGGGCAAACAAAAAAAAAAAAGAAATGATCATAACATGGAAAGAAAAAAAGTCACATCATAGTATCTTATTTTATTCTTAGAACAATTTTTTCATACTTTTTGTTCACAACCTCTCTTGCTCCCTTCCCAGCCAGCATGTCAGCACTCAGCAGTGATTATTGTGGCCTGCTCGTCAGTCCTGATGCTGTAATCATCATAACTGTGGTCACCTGCCCATTATACTGGGGATATGCTGTGATTTGGACAAATTGTGATTAGATGTTATCGCTTCTTTTCGGATAAAACACAACTGAGACACAAAGAGTTGGATCAAGAAAACCAATGTCATCTGGAGACTAAGGGGTTATGTTCTTTTTGTCAATGAATAGTTGAATGTTGTGTCCTTTTAAGATAGGTCAACTGCTGTCAAATTAATTAAATTCAGAGTTATGTTAAAACCACTCAGAAAAGTACTTGACATAGAAAGAAAGATGACAGATAAGTCCATGTATATGTTTCAGATTGCACCACAGATTGGTTTTAAAGCACACCAAGGCTCAGCTAACATTTATACAAAATATCTGCACTATGAGTAGGTCCCGCTGAGTTTTAACAGATGTAAAGCTGTAAAGTGTGTACACACTCTAGAATGTTGATTTCCTCAGTCATTTGCAAGAAAAATGTACCATTGATAGAATTTCTCGGTCTCTGCTCAGACCTTTTGCTGAATTGTTGACAAGAATTACAAGAGTTTCTGACTGTGACTTAAAAGACTTTAAAATACACATATTTTCAGCAGGAGCATTCTGACTTAACCAGTCTGGAGGGTGGTCCCACTGGAGACGTTTCAGGGTTAAATTCCAAATATATACTTTTAACCTACCTCGGTGTAGTTGGGTTTATATTGTAAATCAAAACATTGCAACTTTGTCATCATTAATCTAAAAAATCTTAAATGAAAATTAATTACATTAAAACATTCAATTGTGGCTTTTAAAAATGATATCAAAGTCTGCACGTTAAGCGTTAAGTCTAATATAATTGCAACTTGGAGACAGTTGCTTTTTATTCTAAAGGGCTGCACCAGGTGATTTTCGTCTCATGTCATGTTACACTTATGGCTTATACCATATAGGCTGTAAACTTAGATAGGATTTCATGACAAAGGAAGAGGTCTCTGACAGACATAATGCTTCAAAGATGACCTTGGTCAACCTCATAGCTTACAGGCTGATCTTCTGGGCCAAGTACAAAACGTGGCCGCCACTGAAATCATAGGTTATAGATGGTAACTGTGTGTTGACCTCTACTTGGACTGAGCTGCACCCACAAAGGCTGGACACACCTCTGTCCATAAATCCACAGAGTGATAGATAAACTGTTGTCATGTTGTCTGAGCTCCAGAATTATGAAGAACACTGAAAGCCCAAAGTATTCAAATTATTATTATTAGACTCGTTAAGTCAATATTTATTTATTTATATTTGGATTACCTTGGTTTTACATTGTGGTTGTGGTTTTTCAAGGTAGTAAATTAGTTTCGCATGATTCAAAATATGTGTTTGAAGTTGTAAATACCTGTAGTGATTGATTCAGCTGTCAGTGAAAAAAGTGTACCCCCCCAATCCCCGAAAGAAAAGAAATCTCTCCAGTAAGGCAGATTCCCAGTATCTCTTCATATATAGTGGCTGTCCTGCTAACTTGAAGTATGAGTTGCATCATTTCTTGATCCTCAAACAACAGGTCAAACAAAGGTTCTATCCGGGAGACTATATATATATATATATATATATATATATATATATATATATATATATATATATATATATATATGCCTCTGATTTTATCAAACACCTTGGGTCTCAAGCATCACCGTTAGCATACCTTCAGCTCCTTGACTCCGCTTATGGCACAGTGGAGGATGGAGACGAACTGTTTGCTAAATTTCTGAGCACACTGCAGAATGCTGGTGAGAATCCCTCGAACTACTTCAAGTCGTGCTAAGTACTGCTATGAGGAGGGGAGGAGTCTCCGCCGATGAGTTTGATAGGCATTTGTTAAAGCAATTTTGCAGAGGCTGTTGGGATGACGCTTTAATCTCAGACCTCGAAACTTGAGCAAAGGTTAAAGCGGCCACCTCGGTGCCTCTAAGCAACCACCAGGTGGTCCCAAACAACGCGTGTGGTCCCAAGTTCAAAGTGCATGTGCTTGTTCCGAGGTGACAGCTGAGGCGGAGCAATTGAAGAAGCAAATTGCTGAGCTACAGGCACAGGTTGCTCAATTAGCAATCATAAACAAGAGCAAAAGTAAATCACCTTTGAACACAAACAAAAAAGTGACTTCACAGCCAAAACCAGACCCCCAGCCATCTTTGCCTCCACTTGCTTCAGAAAATAGACCACTCAATAGGCCCCGCCCATGGTATTGTTTTCGCTGTGGGGAAGATGGGCACACAGCACCCAAATGTACTAATGAAGCTAACCCAACTTTGGTAGCAACAAAAAGGAAGAGATTGCAACAAAAGCAGCAGCAGTGGGAATCTGAGAATTATCCCACTGACCCTCATTTAAACTGATTGCGACTCCCGTTGTGGGACGAACAGGAGTTGAATTAAATAACATATGTCCCCTCACATCCACACCAGTCAGAGAAAGACACCTTACTAGCCAAAACCGCCATTTACCAAAAAGGTTAGTCGGGACAAAATGCACTGCCCAAGTGTCAGTAGCAGGTCAGGAAATAAATTGCCTTTTAGACACAGGGTCCCAAGTTACGACAGTCCCCATGTATTTCTATGAAAAAAACCTGAAAGAGCAACAGATTTGGCCTTTGGATGATTTATTGGAGGTGGAGGGTGCAAATGGGCAAGAGGTCCCATATTTTGGATATGTGCATCTGCATATTACCTTCCCCAAAGAGTTTGTTGGACAGAGAGCTGAGGTTTCGACATTGGCCCTGGTTGTCCCTGATATGAGAAAGGGGGCTAAGGAGCAACTTCTTATTGGCACAAATACCCTCAACGTGTTATACTCAGATCTAGCCCCTCACATTGATGATGCCAACATGCCATGTGGCTACAAGGCTGTGCTTAAAGTCCTCATCTATAAAGCTTGCTTGCGCAGAAAAAGCGCCTGAAAGTTGCGGAAGCCACCTTCTACGCAAATCCTCGGATCTAAAAAGAAAAAACTAACCGAAAAATCTGCTTATATTTACGGCAACCAGGACCCTCCCGTAAGAATTTACTTAAGACACACTGGCTACGCAAGGTTGTGAGGTGGTGAAATGAAGCCAGATTCATGTCATACTCTTAATAATGTCATCACATATCACAACATATATCAGACTTAAAATAATAAAATAATAAAATAAAATAGCGCTGATCGTGTCCCTCTGTGTGTGAAGCTGTCAGTCAGGACTCTGGTGCTGCTGGAGCTGCAGCCTCTTCTTCACCCGCTTTAGGACAGAATAAATGAGGGGCATTTAGGGAGCCCCACGGAGCCCCTAAAGGGACACAGATTTTTTTTTATTTATATGAGTTTTACGCGCGCGTGAAACCTTTAGGTGCAGGTGTATGGTGCCTAAATTAGGGTCCCGCGTTAAAACGACGCAGAGCCTACGGCGTAGGGTACGCGGCGACGCGCACCTACGCCGTAGGCTCTGCGTTAAAGGAACGCAGAACCATAAACCCGCCCTGAGCAGCTCTGAGGGGAGGGAGGAGGAGGGGGAGCGGGGGGGGGAAGCGGGGCTGCGGGGCCGTTTTCGTATCGCTTTCATACAGTGTCTTGATAATTTGCAATTTAAGGCTGAGCCTACCGTTAGTTTTTAAACTGTAAAAAGTAAGGGGAAAAAAAACATGATTTTGAAAAGACGGGGGGACGTGTGTCCCCCTGTTGCGCCGGGGAACTCACGGCGTTTAGCGCAGCAACGGCGTGCTGCCACTCACTCGCTTTATTTTATTGTATACTATTTATATAGTTATTGTAACTTTTACTGTGACCACCAAATAATGTGGTTTTCCTGTCCTCCACATCATCTACAACATCTCTGTCTCCGTGAAAGTCAGTGTCACGGTGGCTGCTACCTCTCATTCATTCAACAGGCTGCAGGAAGCCACTGCGCATGCTCAGTAGGCTCATCCATATGCATTTATGGGCGTGTAGAGGGCGGGATTAGAGGCGGATTCAGCTGCGCAGGTCTGTGATTCATAAAGGAACGTTGCGTGCAAATCTGTGTGCACATGGTTTTATTGATCCGGATTTTTTTTTGCGCCTGGCATTTTCGGCTTTTGAGCGTACGTGCACTTTTAGTATGACTCCTACGCGAGAGAGCTAGTGCTGAAAAGCCTGCATGATGACATGGGTCATCTCGGTGTTGAACGGACACTTGACCTTGCGAGGGATAGGTTTTATTGGCCGAAAATGTCTTCAACAGTTGAGGAAAAAATAAGGGCATGTGATCGTTGTGTCCGACGAAAGACTCCAGCGGAGAGAGCTGCCCCGATGGTCAACATACGGACCAGCAGACCTCTAGAGCTAGTTTGCATGGACTTTTTAAGTGTTGAACCAGATCGGAGTAATACCAAAGATATACTGGTAATAACGGATCATTTCACAAAATACGCCCTAGCTATACCGACTCCAAACCAGAAAGCAACCACTGTGGCCAAGTGTTTGTGGGACCATTTTAGTGCATTATGGTTTTCCTGAGAAGCTTCATAGTGATCAGGGTCCAGATTTTGAGTCGCGCACTATAAAGGAGTTGTGTGTCATGGCAGGGATAAAAAAGATAAGAACGACTCCATATCATCCGAAAGGAAACCCTGTTGAGCCCTTTAACAGAATGCTATTGCAAATGTTAGGCACTCTGGACAACAAAGACAAGTCCCGTTGGCGAGATTATGTTAAACCACTGGCACATGCATACAATTGTACTAAACATGAAGTCACAGGTTTTGCTCCCTATGAGCTTATGTTTGGGAGGAAGCCGAGGCTCCCTGTAGATCTAGCCTTTGAGCTTCCTGTCAATGATCAGTCTATGTCCCACTCACAGTATGTGCAAAACTTAAAGGACAGTTTGAAAGAAAGCTATGCACTTTGCAATAAAAATGCTCAAAAGTCTGCTGAGCGCAATAAACTCAGGTTTAACAAAAGAGTGACAGAGTCTAGTTTAGAACCAGGTGACCGAGTGCTAGTTAGAAGCGTGCGATTGAGAGGGAAGCATAAACTAGCTGACATGTGGGAAGCAGAGGTTTATGTAGTTGTCTCAAGAGCTGGTGATCTCCCAGTATACAGAGTGTGTCCAGAGAGGAAAAAGGGGCCCTTGCGCACCCTACACAGGGACCTGTTGTTACCCTGCGGGTTTTTGCCAGTAAGCGTTCCAGAGAGGTCAACCCCACCACCGGTGACGAAAAGGCCAAGGACTCGTCAAAACCCAGGCAGTGAAAATGAAAATGAGGAGTGTGAACAGTCAGATGATGATGAATCGTATCCCCTAAGGTATGTGCCGGTGGAATCACCTGTATGCAGCACAATCCCTAGAGTGGATCAGGCAGTGGATGATATTATAACTGAGGATGGCACTGCTGAACTCGCTGCTGCTCCTCCCGAACCATGTAGTACAGACTCTGAGATACTGGTTTCGCAGGAAGTGGCTGAGTAAGCCTTGATAACAAAGCCATCTGATCCTGGAACCTCAGACCCCAAAATGTTGGAGAGACACTCTTTCTTGGGAAAATAAATACCTCCTGTGTCGTCCAGGTGCCCTGATGGAGAAGTTGAGATGCTCACACCTGACAATACAGATCATACCCCTCACAATGATACCCAACTTGACATGACACATTCAGATGAGTCATCAGGAGACGTGCAGAGGGCGGTCAGGTGTTCAAACAGACTAAGGACAGGACCGAAAAGACTCCATTATGCAGAGCTTGTAAATCCTTTAATAGAAGTGGTACAATCACTTTTCCAGAGTCTCAGTGATGCATTAGTTAATTCATTAAATGGTGTCGATTCACGGGTTGATGATCAAATTAGTACAACTCCAGGTGTGCCAGTAATTACACAGCCACTAAGGAGGAGCACAGGGACGTGCCTCCCTTCACAGGGGGAGGGTGTAACCCAGGTCATATAAATATTTACTGTTGAGATAAAAATGTTCTTGAGCATGTGGAAAAAATTCATGTAATGTGAGTTTTATTAAAAAGGAAACATGCATCTTATTTTGAAATTCCTGGAAGTGGAAGAAAAAAACTCAGCCGCCATTTGGTGTCGGAGTTGGAAAAAGACGATTTGGAAAGAAAGACGAGAGAAACACGGAGGTGACAATTTTCTTTGTTCAGAAACTTGTCAGATAGACCTGGATAACCACCAGTGAAGCGAACCCTGTTCCGTGAAGATGTTTTTGTGTGTATTTTGACTCTTCTGGGTGAGTTTGACTGTTTGTAAATGAGAAATTCATGGCTGTAAAACTTTAATGGCAGCTGCTGTTGTGAGCAGTGCTCTTAATTAGATGTACGTGACACTGTTTAAGTGACACTGGTTATATGTATGTTGTAGAGTGTTTTTTATGTGCCTTCGTGCACCAAATGAAACTAAAATGCAAAATACAATGCACTGAAAATGTATTCCTTTGGTAAGAAAACCTTTTGCATCACTTTTGGTTTGTTTTATTATTTTATGTTTACACTGTTAAATCAAACAGTAAAAATGTGAGCTAACCACTGTGATGGAAAGTTAGATATATTTTGAAAATTGCTCTGACTGTTATGCAGGTCAGGTTTTTTTGGGGGGGGATGTATGATCCTGCGTGCTGATCCAGTCCAGAGGTGGCGAGCCAACTGTACCAGGACCCACGGATGTCTGCTGATTGGGAGAGTTTGATTTCCTCTGGACTGCCTGAACTTTGCTGATCCTGCTAGGTGGTAGGATAAAACTGCACTTACCGTTCTTCTGCATACTCTGGGAGGAGGACATCAGAACCCACATTTCTGTGGTGTGGATTTATACCACAGTGACTGACTCAAAATCCCCCGGGGGTGTATTTTGTTTTTTATTATTTATTTAGTGATCTGGGCCCAGCTTTCACTTTGTTTATTTTGATGATCATATTTGTGTTTTCTTGTCCACTGTTTTGTTTGGACTGTTTAATACAGGTACTTGAACTAAGTTTGTTGTGTGGCCTCATTAATTATCTCTTCTGCTCCAGTAGCCGAACCTAATCTTTAAATAAAAGAAAAATTAATTTCCCAGATTAATCACTTCTATATTGAAGTGTGTGTTACATGTACACTAACATAACAAAGTATCTTAGTTTTGATGCATGTAGCTACTAAATATAAGCAAATGTACAAATCACACAAAACAATGTCTTTCAATGTCAACAGATTTTTGAGTATAAACATATTAAAACAAGCTTAAATAAATGGTACAATGCTCAACACTAAATGCTGAACTTCTGACCTGTTTTTTTTTTTTTTTTTTTTTTTTTTTTTTTTTACAGAATTAAATTATATATACTGTATTTCACTACTCCCTTTTGTGTGCAATCTCTGGTTCACAATAAATGCCCAAAAAGTGGTTTTGAATTGTGGATTATAGTACAATAGTTAATTTTAAAGACGTGGGGAATGACTTTTCAATTTAGAGTGTAACTTTAAAAGAATATGAAATACAAGTCATTGGATAAACAAAGTACATGCAAAACAGTTGAACAATTAGATCAAACATGCTTTTTCTTGTAGCCCAACTCCTATTAATACCCAATCAAAATGGAATTCACCTCACAAAAACTCATGGAACTGATTGTGACTTAACATCCTGGCTCAGATTACAGCTCAGGCAACCTTTGCAGCATCTGAAGAAGTTGCCATTGTTGTGTTTTGTGTATTAGTGACCGTAAAAAGGCTTCAGAGATCCAATACAGCCACTGTGGGAGCCCAGGCATCAAACGCAAGAGTCACACCGGGGAAACAGTTGTATTGTCATTCATAGAGGCAGACACTCAAGTCTCTCTTTTGAGTTTTGATGGAGCATCCACCATTACAGGTAGTTGTGAACTACTGCTGCTTGTTCAGATAAGGGTCCGTCATACAATGAATTACTCAAGGGCACAATGACTTCAAATAAGTTTCAAAGTAAACGCCCTTTGCCGAAAGGAAGGTTCCAGGCACTTCAAGTCACAGACACTGAGGGCCACCTTGCGTATTGAGCTGTGTATTGGTGAAGTGTTGTTTTTTCAAATTTTTGAGAGTTGTAAACAGATGGACAAATGACATGTCTGTGTCATGTTTCCCAGTTAAAGAAATAAGAACATAGGAAGTCAAGGGGGATGTTTTGTGTCTCTCTACAGAGCAAATATGTTGCAAGAAAAAAAAAGAAACATATATAGAAGCCTGGCTGACAGTCCAAGTAGCTTGCCAACAATTATCTGAAACTGAACTCCTCAAAATCTTCGACGCAGATGAACTCTCTTTTATTAAAAAACACATTGGGTCCCTGAGCTCTTCAGTCCAGTTTAGCATCAGAAACCTGGGGGGTGTTGTTCGATTCCTCACTCTCCTTGGAGAGACATTCAAGAGAATTGTCCAAAAATTGCTTTATTAACTGAGGAACATTTCAGAATACTGTTTCACGCACTGATTTGGAGATGATTTTACATTCTTTTATCTTTTCTACAATTGATTATTCTAACTCTCTTTTGTTGTTTGTTTCAGCGGTCTAAACTGTCTGCAGATTGTGCAGAAGGCAGCAGCTGGGCTTTAAACTGGTGCTCATAGATGGCAACATATTACCCCAACGTTATACTCTCCACACTGGCTGCTGGTCAAGCAATGTATTGATTTTAAAATTAAAATGCTGACTTTTTGGGCTTTTCACAGCCAAGCCCCAAAATACATTTGTGATCTTTCAACCCCTTATCCCTCAGCCCATTCACATCAGTCTTCAAATTAGAACATTTTATCCTTTCCAAGAACATATTTTAAAAGTAGAGGAGATCACGCTTTCCAATCTATTGCCCCTCAACTATGGAACGCGCTACCTACTGTTCTGCATCTGGGCAATAGTATTGACTCTTTTAAAAAACAGCTGAATACATTTTTATTTAAACAAGCTTTTAGTTGTTTGAGCAACTTGTCTTTCATTTTAATTTGTGTATACACTTCTTTTATTATTGTCAATATTTTAACGTTCATCTTAGCCTTTGTGTAACTATTTTCATTTTAGTTGACTGTGTTTATTGTGGAGCACTTTGAGATTTTTTTCTGCAAGAAGGGCTATAGAAATAAATGTTGACTGATTGACTGATTGAGTGAACTAAAGACTAAAGAGAACTGATTAACAGCAGGAACCCTTCTACACATCACTGGTGACCTCTAGTGGGAGATCATGTTAAATGCTGTGAGGTAGGAAACTACTAGATGCTATGGTAGTTACATGAAAAATTTACATGATTCATTGAAATACATTACGCTATGTTGATGTATTTCTCTGATATTACAGTAAAGTACTGGCAGCATGGTTGACAGTACATTACTGTTTGTTTACCCCCCCAGCATTACTGTTATGGATCCCATTAATCAAAAGTATGTTACTGTATTCCAATGAAATTACTGTATATATTGAATTACATATTGTTCCATTTTCACATTGATAATGGAATTTCAACTTAATCCTGATACAATACTATATGATCCTTTTAAGCAGATGATAATACTGACAGTCAGTCATATGAATGACAGTGACAGTCATTCATATTTTACAGCAAATATGAAGTATGAACTGTTTTTATAGTCACCTTGATTATCAATTTTACTGTAATAGTAAACATACACTGAAATATTTGACTAAACCTAAAGAGCAACAAT
This sequence comes from Cololabis saira, assembly GCF_033807715.1. Classification (NCBI taxonomy): domain Eukaryota; kingdom Metazoa; phylum Chordata; class Actinopteri; order Beloniformes; family Belonidae; genus Cololabis; species Cololabis saira. The sequence continues at coordinate 43,346,287 of NC_084603.1, read as the reverse complement.
GGTATGGAAGAGGAAAAACTTTCAAAATGCAAAAAATAAAAATAAAAAATGCACTTTGAGAGATTTTACAGTGTGCACATCCATTTCAAAAAGGCACCACCAACTGAACATTACATTAATTTATAAAAAGCACTAATTTTCTTTTCTTATACTTGTGTCTTTAAAGTGTACATAGCAAACTATTTTCAACATAATACAATAATAATAATAATAATAATAATAATAATAATAGATTTTATTTGTATAGCACTTTTCTAGGCACTCAAAGACGCTTTACATTAGTAAAAATCCTAAAAGCAGTACACTCAACGACACTAAAGACACTTTACAGTAGTATAAAAATCATAAAAGCAGTACACATAGGACAATTACATGACACAGGACAGTACATGAGGACACTACATGATACGGGACATTGATCACACATTAAAAGCAGTTCTGTCAAGGTGAGTTTTGAGATGGGATTTGAATATTGGGAGGTCTGTACAGTCTGATGTGTTTGGGGAGGGAGTACCAGAGGGAGCAGCGATGGAGAAGGCTCTGTCACCCAAGGTCCGGTGCTTGGTTCTGACTGGAGGGGCAACCCAGTCTCACATAAAAACGTACCCTGCCTACGTCACATGACTTTTAAGATTCTGGTCGTGACAGCAACAAACATGGTGGACATTTTTCATTTTTGAGTGAAAGAAATCAATATTTTGAGTTAGTTTCTGCATAGAAATATATATATATTTTACTTTCATAATATTCACTCAGTGAATTTACATAACTTTTATTTTCAGATCTCGCCAGAATAATAATTTGAAATTGCAACATTTTGGTGCTGGGATACGTGGCCGTGATATATACACGACCACGTACAGTATGCCGGCGGGGATTCCCCCCCCAAACCAGATTTTGATAGCGGAGCGAGTCGAACCCACAGAAAGCAGTTTTATTTTGAAAACCAACCGGATTTTCTTGCATTCCAAAAGTCTGACTTCCGGCCCGCCAAAATAAAAGATACAGCCGGACCAATGAATGAAAAAATGAAAATAATCCCTCTGGGATCCCCCTATCCACCTTATTCCTGGAGGCTCTACTGTAGAAACGATTGTGGGTGCTACTTCCGGTTAGACGCCGGAAGTTGCGTAACGCCATTGACTAACCATGGCAGCTGAGCGTGAACAGCGGTTTATTTTAAAGCAATTTGCTTTCAATCTAGCAGAGAAGTTACGGTTTTGTTTTCTGACATTTAATGTTTAACATATTTATCAACCGTAGCATTTACTAAAATGCCCTTGCGGAGCTCGGGTACGTCGTTTTGTGGCGGAAAACCTGCATCATACTTTGTGGCTGAGATCCGACAACCCACCGGAGGAGAGACGCCGAATCCTCAGAAGGATTGACAGGAATGTCATGAAATATCAGGTATGATTTCAGGTTAATGTCATGAGAATATCAGGTATGATTTCAGGTTAATGTCATGAGAATATCAGGTATGATTTCAGGTTAATGTCCTGAGAATATCAGGTATGATTTCAGGTGTAATGTCATGAGAACATCAGGTGTGATTTCAGGTGTATGCAGGACACAGCATTGTAGTATTTGTCCGGTAATGACAACCTTTAGTATTATTTATTATTATTTTCTGTGCAGTTAAAATACAAAGTGTGTTTATGGCACGGACTGCAGGGCAGCATTAGAATAAAAATACAATAGTTTCACTACAGACATGTTGATAAGAAAAAAGTTTTTTGTTAATTACATTTTAAATCTTAGCTGTGATCAGTACTCGAGTTGTAAAAAAAAATCAGGGAGGATGGTGGATTTTATCATATAGGGACAGATAATTTGTGCTGATTACAAATAATATAATATATTACAAATAATAGCACTGACCAAAAATCCTCTAGAAATACTGCAGGAATGACATAGCAGCAGTTAAATGCAGCCTCCTGTAAGCTTTAAATATCCACTGGGCTTACATCAAATACATCAAAACACAACAATAAAAAACAGTTTTCTGAACTTATCAATATGCCTCTGTCCTTCACAGGATAAGTAAAATGGATCACTGCAAAAACTCAATGTTAACAAGAATATTTGTCTTATTTCTAGTTAAAATGTCTCATTTTAGTTAAAAAAAATCTCATTACACTTAAAACAAGACTCATCACCGGAAAAACAACAATTTTCACCTGTTTCAAGTAGATTTTCACTTAAAATAAGTAAAAAAATCTGCCAGTGCAACAAGATTTTTTTGCTTGTAATAAGAAGATAAATCTTGTCCCACTGGCAGATTTTCTTACTTATTTCAAGTGAAAATTTACCTGAAACAGGTGAAAATTGTCACATTTTTGTGGTGATGACTAACCAGAATGTTAAATGTAAATGTTGAAATAGCATTAAAACCACATTCATTGATGAAATGACATAAGGGATGGAAAGGGGGGATGGTAGTTCTACAGGGGGGAGGATTTGGACCGTTTTTATTTCTGGGGGGGATGCCACCCCCCCTCGTCCCCCCTCAACTCCAGTACTGGCTGTGATAATGTACCGGTTTTTTCCTAAACTTCTGGAGGGCTTAGGTGATGTGGTTGCAGGTCTTCCCCCAGGTACATTTGATGAGGGGGCTGGGGGTGTTATAATGGTAGGGAAAACCCTAATGTATCATATCTTATCTTAATAATTGTGTACTGTATTTGTCAAGTCAAACCAAAGTTAAATGAGTGCAAACACAAAGAACTACAAACAACCGCAAAAGAACTACAAACAACTGCAAAAGAACTACAACATACCGGAAGAGAAACTACGAAAACCGGAAGTGGAACTACGGAAACCGGAAGTGGGACTACGGAAACCGGAAGTGGAACTATTGCCCAGTTGCTGCCCGGACACTAAAATAAGTGACACACAGGTATGCAGGCAGAGCAACAGGTATGCAGGCAGCATACAGCGACAGGCTGAGACTGTTTATGGTGATATCTGAACTCTGTGGTGAGCCCATGCAGAGAAAGAGCATCTACAAACACCAGAGAGGCAGCCGGTAAGATGCTGAACAGAGACTTTGTACAGAGGTTCATTGAAGATTGCTTGTGTGTTTGTGTTAGCATTAGCTTAGCCACAGGGTTGGTTGTGGCTTGTGAAATGTTTGATGCATGTGTGTTGATTTCTGATTGTTTATCCTTAAGTTCAAATGATTTGTAGTGTAAATAGGTAGTTTGTACTTTTTGTATTGAGAAATCTAAAGTATTTCACTATTATTTTGAAAGTTGTTATGCTATTAGGGCATTTAATTTACTTAATTTATAGCATGATTTGAGTATTTTCATACTTTAATATTTAATTTCATTCTTAAAATGTAATTTCATTGTATTAATTAAATATTGACCATAAATGTAATTAAGGTTAAATAAAGTAATTAAGATTAAATAAAATAATTGATGTTAAAATTAATTCATACTTACCTGAAACATGCTAAAAATCAGACCAACAATAAATACTAAAAATAAGTTAAATTCATACTTAGCTGACAACATGCTAAAATAATGGACAAATGGGTAACTTTATTTGTAAATTTGCAATTTAATGTTAAGGTTTGGGTTTCACAGTATTTATTTATTTATTTAGGTGTTTATTTTATGGTATTTTCTGCACTTATCTCATATTTTTTATGCTTATTTCCTATTATAATAATTTGAATTATGTACAGAATTTAAGCATGTCCTTTTTGTGGGTTTTGATTGAAAGGTTTTTCACCTAATGGCAAAGGACGGATTATGCACCTTGGAAATAAAAAAGAAAAGGAAAAGCTGTCTGGTCATTGAGTGGATTCCAGTTAAAATACTCTGGGTAGATGACATCCCTTTCAAGTGGGGAAAATTGCATGGCAAAAAACCTAAGTAACTTGACAGTGAAAAACCGCTGAAGTGTCCACTTCAGTGAAGAGCAGCAGCAAGATAAACGGACTTTCAAGCATCTTTCATGACAACTCATCCAACTAACTTGAGAGCTGAAACCAACATGGCTAATCAGGAAGTGAAGTCAACTGAACAGTTGAAGGTGGAAAGAACCACAGCAAAAAGACTGTTTTCTCGTCTGGCCAATAGTGTTATGAGGAACTACAGAGACATGACTGAAGAGGAGCTCAGGGATGGTTTCAGCAAGCTCAAAATTAAGGCTGAGGAAGTTATGGAAGCAAATGATGATATGGAGGCTGGACTCATTGCGGAGCTGGAGGCGGAGCTGGACACAAGTGAAGAAGCTGAGTTGACTGAACAGCAAAAAGCTGACATAGCTAAGACTGCAAATGAGTGTGAGTCAAAGCTGAAGGAGGTCAACAGTCTAATCCAGAAGACTCTCTGGACTAACTTTGGAGGCATTGAAATATGCACAGCGATACAGGCAGTAGAGGCTGCGTGTGAACGCGCTACCAAATGCCAACCAGGAGGCCTATGACTTTACACTCACCCACCTGCAAGGACAAGGAAAGACTGCAAAGGAGGTGTATAGTCGATGGAAAAGATGGGTCCCTCCAGATGAGCAGCAAGACCTCCAGGGTCACCTAAAGGAACTGGAGCTCCAAATCATCCAGTTAGTTTCCAGAAAGGCTGACTTCATCCAAGAAAGGATTAAAGAGGAGGTTGAAAGACTAAAACAAAATGCAGGTAGCCATCCGGTGCCAACCATTAAACTGAAACCTACAGCCCTTCCCAAGTTTGCTGGCTGCAAGCGTGATTTCCATAGGTGGAGAAAGGATTGGGAAGCACTCCAGAAGCAAGGTGAGCCCACTGGATCAAAGGAGGTGAAAAAGTTTCAGTTACTGGACAGTCTTGACGACAAAATTATAAGAAACGCTTTGGCAACCAAACATCTATTGCAATTGAAATAGTGGAGGACCTGCAAAAGATCCCAGCTATCAGAGGTTATCAGCCACACAAAATAGTGGAGTTAATTCAAGCGGTGGAAAAGGCTCTTCAGGATTTGAGTGATCTTGGAGACACAGGTGCAATTAAAAATCCCCTGATGACAAAATCAATTGAAAGTAAACTTCCAGAAAACCTTAAGAAGGAATGGCTGGTCTATGCTGCTGACAGGAGGAATGCTGTGACCCCAGAAAGGCGGTTCGACAGTCTCCTGTTATTTCTCAAGGAGCAGGAGAGCATTTATGAGCAGCTGGAGCAGCTGAGGGAGGAGGATCCAAGTCAGAAAGAGGCCAGAACTGAACCAAGACAGGCCAGAACCAGATCTGCAAAGGCAGGAGATGGCAATCCAGGTTGTGTAGTCTGTGGTGATGGCAAGCACAAGAGCAAGCTCTACTTCTGCAAGCAGTTCCGGGCGCTGAAGCAAGCAGAGAGAAAGGCTGCAGTGAGGAAGCTGAGAGCGTGCATAAAATGTCTTGAAGTTCATGATGACAATTCATACTGCAAACCTGACTTTCTATGTAAAAACCAAGACTGCAAGGTTGAGCAGACCCCAGAGCATCATTATTATCTGTGTCCCAACACAGAAGCAAGGAAAAGCAGTGGTGGTCTGGAAAAGAGCAGGTTGGGTCCTGATGAGGACAGAGCAAAGAAGAGGTTTACGGAAGATCAACAGAGCTTCTTGAGCAAACTCTCACCAGAACTCGCAAGACAATGTCGAGAAGCTTTCTCAAACATTGCATCAAGGGCTTTCAACACTGTAAAAAATCAGCCAGGCCTTCTGATGGAAAATGGAATGCAGGAGCTTCCAGTGATCATGATGCTTCTCAACATAACTGCAAATGCTGGACAAAAAGTTGGAACATTAATTGACTTGGCCTCCAACACCAACTACATAACCCATGAGACTGCAAGCAAGCTAAACCTCCGAAGTGAATAAATCACTCTTGTTGTGTGTGGAGTTGGAGGGATGAAGATCCGCGTAGAAACAAGGCGATACCTTCTAAAGATCAGAATTAACACTCCAAGAAGCACACTCAAGTCGCACCAGCTAGTTTGTTATGGGCTGGACAGTATTGCAGATGTTCATAGACATGTGACTCCAAAGCAGCTGCAGCAGTTCTTCCCTGTGTGCTTGCTGGTGAACTTGTAAGGCCCAAAGAAATACATCTGCTCATAAGCCATAGAGAAAGGTCAGCTGGCACCCCAGAACATCAGAACTGTTGAAGATCTTGTACTGTGGGACGGTCCACTTGGAAAGACAGTTGGAGGCTCGCATCCTGAGCTTTTTGAGGAGCTTACTGTGTCAGCCCATATGTCCAAAACACACTTCGCAAGATCAATGAGAGCAGCTGCTGCAAAATATGAGGAGATCCCTAGCAAGGTCCAAAGATAGTTTCCACCAAATGAAAAGGTGGAGTCAAGTACATACATGCGGGAAACTACTAACCTCCCTGCTTTCACCCACCTCAAAGAGGAGCGCCGGGTACTCCAGAATGACAGCTACGTTGATGACATCCTTACGTCCCACAATGGCCTTGACCAACAGAAAACCATCACAGCAAATGTGGAACAAATCCTGAAAGCTGGGGGTTTTGAACTCAAGCCATGGGTCCTGTCTGGCCAAAGTGGGAGGAAGGAGCACAGTAACAAGCTGGGAGAAACAGAGGCAGGGATCATGGTTTTACCCAACCAAATGCGTGACAATGACAACAAGGCACTTGGTCTGGGGTACATCGTAGAGGAGGATAAGCTCCATGTCATGGTTGGAATCAACTTCTCAAAAAGAAGGAAGAAAATGCGGCTCGGTCAAGATCTTCTGGAGGGGCAAATCAGAACCCACACCCCTAATCCTCTGACAGGGAGAGAGCTTCTCAGCCAAGTATCTGGACTCTACGACCCCATTGGCCTGGTGACTCCAGCCAAGCAAAAGGGAGCCATACTGGTGCATAGAGCTTTCCAGGAGGCAAAGAGAGAAAGCTGTCAAGTCAAAGAAACATGGGACATAGCACTCTCAGATTGTCTCAGAGAGGATGCAATTCAACTCTTCGAGGAGTACACTCAACTTAGCAAAGTTAAATTCACCAGAGCACTGACGCCACCATGTCACACAAATAATCCCTGGGCGATCACCTTCTCAGATGGAAGTGAGCAAACATATGGAGCCGTGATGTATCTGAGGTGGGATTTTGATAAAGGCCCAATTGTCAGGCTGGTTGAAGCCAAAGCCAAACTAACTCCCTTGAACCACAGAGGTGACGCCGTTAAAGCAGAGATGTGTGGAGCAGTGTTTGCCTCTCGCTTGAAAAAGTACTTTGAGCTGCACAGCCAGATCCCAGTGGAACGGTGATACCATCTTTTGGATAGCCAAGCTGTACTTGGTGCAGTGCAGCGAGAAAGCTACGGCTATCAAACGTTCTTTGCTAACAGGATTGGGGAGATCCAAGGCAGCACTAGAGTCCAAGACTGGTGGTGGATTCCGGGACCACAAAACATTGCTGACATGATCACCAGAGGAGCTAACCCTCAAGACTTGGAGGATAACTCAGTGGCAAAATGGGCCAGAGTTCTTGAGCTTGCCAGTGAATGACACCAACGCAGAGCTTACGGCGTATGTTACGTATGAGGAGAGGAGAGGAAAGGAAAGGAGAGGAGCTGCTGTGCCCCGGGGCTGCGCAGAGCCTACGGCGTAGGTTACGCGGCGACGGGCGCCGTACGCCGTACCCTACGCCGTAGGCTCTGCGTCGATTTAACGTGGAACCATAAATCAGCTCCGGAGCCGGCAGGCAGGCAGAAATTCCGATCAAATTTCTTAACAGGCATTATTTGGATAAACTGAGCCCAGGTTGGGGATCTTAAAGGTTACTTTACCTGAAAAAATATTAAAACTTAATAAAGTGCCATATTAACAGCGCTACAGCTGAAATTAAAACAGCTTTTGGCTCTCAGCTTCCTGATCAGGGTGGGGATGAAAACGAGGGGGAGTGGTGACGTGATGACGTGGCTCTCTGGCCAGCTGCTGGGCAGCACCAGCTGTGTAAAATCAAACGGTTCTTACTTAGAACCAACCGCGAACCGGCTCTAGCACCAGCACTAGCACCAGCCCTGGAACCAGCTTGGTGTAAAAGGGGTATCAGTGAAAGAGCGGGAAGATGCCTTAAGAGACATTCTTCTTGCTGCACAAACGGGTGAGTCGTTTCCAAGCACCGCAACAGACCGGCTGGTGGTTTTTAAAGATCAAGATTCTGGGATGTTGATGTGTGGTGGCCGAATCCAGAGCTTTGAAGAGGACAGAGTTGGAGTTCCCATCTTGCCCTATGATGCTTGGGTATCAGTGCTGCTAGTTCGGGAAGCTCACTGTGAGAGTCATGATGGAGTGGCAGGAACCTTGCTCAAAACAAGACGTCAAGAAGGCATGGATTGTAAAGGGGCGGACATTTGCTCAAAAGGTTGTTTATCACTGCGTGAGCTGCAGGAAAGCAAGGGCCAAGAAATGTCAACAAATAATGAGTGATCTTCCTCCTGAGAGAACAGAACCTTCTGCACCCTTCCAGTTGACAACAGTCGACCTCTTCGGACCTTATCATGTTAAAGATGATGTCAAGAAAAGAGTGACGCTTAAAGTCTGGGGAGTTGTTTTTTGCTGTATGGCCAGCAGAGCCATCCATACAGAGCTCGTCAACACTTTATCCACTGAAAGTTTCCTGATGGCTTACCAAAGGTTTACAGCAATCCGGGGGCATCCAAGAAAAATCTGGTCAGATCCAGGCACCAATTTCATTGGAACAAAGCCAGTGCTAGAGGAGATGTACAGATTCCTGGACAGCCAGGACAAAGCAGCCCTGGAGGAAAATGCTGCAAAGAATGGAACGGCATGGATGTGGAAAATCCATCCAGCTGATTCTCCACACCGGAATGGTGCAGCAGAAGCTGCTGTGCGTGTTGTTAAGAGAGCACTGCAAAGTCTTGGAAGAGAACATTCACTCAGCTACAGTGAGTTCCAGACAACTCTCTATATGGCCGCCAACCTGGCAAATGAGCGACCAATTGATGCTAGAGTACAGAGCCGGGAGGATTGTATTGAATATGTGACACCTAACAGTCTTCTGCTTGGCCGGGCATCTCAAAGCGGCGACTGTAAAACTTTCAACTTTACAGTGTATCCCTATAAAAGGCTCAGAGCAATGCAGGCTGAGGTAAGCAAGTTCTGGAGGAGCTGGAGCCAACTCGCAGGTCCCAACGTATTTATCAGGAGTAAGTGGCACACAACGCAGAGAAATGTCACTGAAGGAGATATTGTCTGATGAAGCGACCAAAATGCCCTAAGGGGACAGTTCAGACTTGGCAGGGTCATCAGCAAAGATCCAGACAAAAACGGTATTGTGAGGGATGTCAATGTCCGGGTCTTCCCTAGCTACTGTGTTCCCTTGGCAAAAAATCTGAAAGGGATTCATCCAAAGAAAAAATGAAAAATCCAAGCCACTATCCTTCACAGGGATGTCAGGAGGCTAATCGTCCTACTACCTGCTGAAGAACAGATGGACACACAAAACCAGCTATAAATCCTTGTGACCACAAAGTTTGCCTTGGAAGCCAGCGATTCTCCAGTGTTCCATGGGAAGGTCGAGTGGGAGGTGTCAAGTCAAACCAAAGTTAAATGAGTGCAAACACAAAGAACTACAAACAACTGCAAAAGAACTACAAACAACTGCAAAAGAACTACAACAAACCGGAAGAGGAACTACGAAAACCGGAAGTGGAACTACGGACACCGGAAGTGGAACTATTGCCCAGTTGCTGCCCGGACACTAAAATAAGTGACACACAGGTATGCAGGCAGAGCAACAGGTATGCAGGCAGCATATGGCGACAGGCTGAGACTGTTTATGGTGATATCTGAACTCTGTGGTGAGCCCATGCAGAGAAAGAGCATCTACAAACACCAGAGAGGCAGCCGGTAAGATGCTGAACAGAGACTTTGTACAGAGGTTCATTGAAGATTGCTTGTGTTTGTGTTAGCATTAGCTTAGCCACAGGGTTGGTTGTGGCTTGTGAAATGTTTGATGCATGTGTGTTGATTTCTGATTGTTTATCCTTAAGTTCAAATGATTTGTAGTGTAAATAGGTAGTTTGTACTTTTTGTATTGAGAAATCTAAAGTATTTCACTATTATTTTGAAAGTTGTTATGCTATTAGGGCATTTAATTTACTTAATTTATAGCATGATTTGAGTATTTTCATACTTTAATATTTAATTTCATTCTTAAAATGTAATTTCATTGTATTAATTAAATATTGACCGTAAATGTAATTAAGGTTAAATAAAGTAATTAAGGTTAAATAAAATAATTGATGTTAATTCATACTTACCTGAAACATGCTAAAAATCAGACCAACAATAAATACTAAAAATAAGTGAAATTCATACTTACCTGACAACATGCTAAAATAATGGACAAATGGGTAACTTTATTTGTAAATTTGCAATTTAATGTTAAGGTTTGGGTTTCACAGTATTTATTTATTTAGGTGTTTATTTTATGGTATTTTCTGCACTTATCTCATATTTTTTTATGCTTATTTCCTATTATAATAATTTGAATTATGTACAGAATTTAAGCATTTTCTTTTTGTGGGTTTTGATTGAAAGGTTTTCCACCTAATGGCAAAGGACGGATTATGCACCTTGGAAATAAAAGAAAGAAAAGGAAAAGCTGTCTGGTCATTGAGTGGATTCCAGTTAAAATACTCTGCGTAGATGACATCCCTTTCAAGTGAGGAAAATTGCATGGCAAAAAACCTAAATAACTTGACAGCATTGCTCCCTCAGATGAGCCTGACCAGATGGATCAGAACGAGGAGCTGTGCTCAACACCAAAGCTTCCTGTGATGCCCAAACACAGTGGTCAGATCCAGGGATGGAGGACCACACCTATTCTATTATTTACGTGCTGGAGATGAGGTGATGCGTGACCATGGTTTCACAGTTAGAGACTTGCTGGAGGAGCGTAGGGTGAAACTAATCATTCCAGCATTCACAAAGGATGCCAGCTGACCAGTGAGGAGGTCACTCGCACACGCCGCATTGCTCATGCCCGCATTCATGTTGAAAATGGCACCTGAAGGTGTACAAGATTCTTTCTCAAACAGGACCAAATTAACTTTGTGCCCAAAATTGACAAAATGCTCAAGATTTGTGCTGGTTTAGTGAATTTACGAGCTGAGTTTATTTCAAGTGAAAAGTGAGAAGATATTTAATATTGCACTTAAACATACTAGAAAAATCTGCCTGTGACGGACGTGTACGTTAATGGCTAGTCGCCCCCTCACTGACTATGTGCTCCGGTTAGAGAACAGCTGCGACTTCGGGTGATAGTTAAACATTTATTGATTCCAGACATCAAAGTGATTGAAGGTATTTGTGTGCATTACAGAACGTGTGTGGTTTCTGTGAATAAACATACACAGAAAGGGTAATTAGAAACTATACAGCCAAATTCTACAATATAATAAAATATACAGAATATACAGTTTCGTTATAATTAGGAAATCAAATATACACATTATGTTACATTAACAATATACATAATAATATAATTACACCTAAGCAACATTAATGTGAAGGAAACCGAATTACTGCAAGTGGCAAGGGCTATCAGAATAATATAAGTAAAACGAAGCACTCATGGGCTTAATACAGAAAAATCAAGTGCAATGCACTTGGTGACCACGAGGAGGCGATCTAAGACCACAAATGGTAAAAGCGGCGTTTGCCTCCAGCATGTCTAGAACAGTGGTCCCCAACCCCCGGGCCGCGGCCCGGTTGTTATATTTCAAAAGATAACGTGACACGTAACTCAAGTCGGAGTTGACGTGACTCCATTTATTTCAAACCCAAAAACATGAATGAATGAAAAACCCACTGACTGCCGTAAACCGGAACGGGCAGTGTCGTAAAACCGAAACAGTTCTTAAAGCGACAGAACCTGTTTAGTGTGTGTCTGTGAACCACCAGACATAACATTTCCCCCCCCTTCACACAACCTAGGTGTGATACTCAGTCTCAAAGTCCCCCAGGTGTCTAGGCCTGGTGCGAGCCCGAGCTGGGCGCCCCTCGGGTGCAGCAGCAATGTCCGGTGGCCGCTCTTCGACTGCGGCCTGTGCTTGGACAGGTGGGGCGGCTGCCACATCAAGCCGTGTAGCCGGTGGGGCTGTAACGGCCGGTACACCCAGTCCGGACCCAAGTGGGACCTGCACCTTACGCAGGCGGTTAGCATGCCAGCGAGTGCCATCGGCTAACCTGAATGAAGCTGGGCCAAGCCGTTTGGTAACCTGGACGGGGTCTGACCAGAACGACTGGAGCTTGTCGCCACGATGAGGTCGTCGGATCCTGACCCAATCCGAGACAGCGATGGCAGGTGGTCTAACCCGTCGGGTCCTGTCGAAGCGGTCCTTCATCTGGCGTTGACGGGTAGTGACTGCGGCTTGAACCGGGTGAACTGGAACCTCAGCCAGTGTGGGGCGGAGCCTATCCAGTGGCAGCTGGAGCTCCCGTCCCAGCATGAGGGAGGCTGGGGAAACTCCTGTGGTGGCGTGTCGAGTGGCCCGATAGTGCAGCAGCGTCTGTAGGAGACTGGTGGTGAGTGTGCACCCTTGTGCCAAATGAGCCCTGATCCCGTTTTTCAACGTTTGATTTAAACGTTCCACCCCCCCGTTCGCCGCCGGGTTGTAGAACGCCGTGCGGATGTGGCGAATCCCTTTCCCCGCCAGGTATGAGGACAGTTCATGGGAGACCATTTGAGGTCCATTGTCAGTCGTGATCCTCCTGGGCAAACCCCAACGCGCGAACAGAGACTCCAGAATGTCGATGAGCACTTTGGCTGTGACGGAGCCCGCGGGTGCCACCTCCGGCCACTTGGAGTGGAGGTCGTAAACCACGACGAGGAACCTCTGGTGATGTGGCACCCCATGCAGCTCACCACAGATGTCAAGCTGCAGGTGCTCCCAGGGCTGTGATGGCCAGTCCAACGGCTGCATGGGCGGGGGCGGGGCCGGGGCCCTGGTCTTGCCGCTAAGAAGGCAAGCAGTGCAGTCCCTGACCAGGGCCTCTATTTCCCTGTCGATGCCTGGCCACCACACGACATCACGGCACCTCTGTTTGAGCCTGACTATGCCCAGGTGACCCTCGTGCGCCATTGCAAGGACACGCGCCCGGAGGTCACCAGGGACCACAGTGCAGAGCCCACGGGCGACACAGGTGTCGTTCCAGCATGACAACTCCTCCCTGACCCTGTGATAGGGAAGCAGCTCGTCGGGTACCCTCCCAGGCCAGCCTTCCCTGACGTAGGTCGAGAGTGTGGACAGGATGGGGTCGTCCGCGGAGGCGTCCCGAAGCTCCTGCAGCGACACTGTCTCGTGGGGGGATGAGTGGAGGAGCTGGATGAGGTCCTGTTCGGCCTGGTCCCGTTCGGGGGCCAAAGGTTGGGCTGTGGGCGGGCTAGGGATTGCACGTGACAGCAGGTCAGCCACCACGTTGTCGCGGCATGGTGTGAACTGCAGGCGAAAGTTGTACTGCTGCAGTCGGTCAGCCCAACGATGGAGGCGGAGCGGTTTGTGGCCAGTGCCTGACGTTGCCAGGAGGGTAGTGAGGGCCTGGTGGTCAGTCCTCAGCGTGAATGTACGCCCGTAAAGGTACATATGCCAGCGCTCACAAGCCCAGAGGCACGCTAAGGCCTCCCGCTCCCCCACCGAGTACCTCTGTTCTGTGGGACTGAGAGCCCGCGAGGCGAAGGCAATCGGTCTCTCGACGCCCCCCTGCAGCTGGGACATCACAGCGCCGATGGCGAGGGCGGAGGCGTCGCACGTGACGAAGGTGGGGCTGACCAGGTCGAAGTGGGCCAGGACCGGTGCAGAGGTGAGCTGGGACTTCAGTAGGCGCACGGCGTCGGAACATGCCGGTGTCCAGACCCAGGGCTCGTCCTGCTTCAGCAGTTTACGCAGTGGCGCAGTCGTGGCAGAGTACTGTGGCAGGAAACGGAGGTAATACGCCGTCATGCCCAGGAAAGAGGCTACCTGAGCGGCTGAGGTCGGCTCCGGGACACGGTGGATGGCCTCTGTGTTGGAGTGGAGCGGGTACGTGCCATCCGCTGAGAGGCGGAACCCGACAAAGTCAATGGCTGGGGCGGTGAAGACACACTTCTCGCCATTGAGTGTGAGGTGGTGTTTGGCCATTGCACTGAACACCCTGTGCAGGCGCTCATCGTGTTCCTCGACCGTGGCCCCGTGAACCACAATGTCATCCAGGTAGACGGCCACCCCCGGTATACCTGCGAAAACGGAGGCCATAATCTTCTGGAAGCAGCTGGGGGCGGAGCTTAGCCCAAACGCCATGCGTTTGTAGCGGAACACCCCACTGTGGGTGATGAAAGCGGTGAGGTTGCGGCTCTCAGGGTGTAATGGCACCTGGAGGTAACCCTGGCGGAGGTCCAGTTTAGAAAAAACGATGGACCCGTGGAACTGGGCGGTGAGCTCCTCTGTGGTTGGCAGGGGGTATTTGTCGGGGATGATGGCCTTGTTCACCGCTCGAAGGTCCACGCAGAGTCGCAGCCCCCCAGACTTCTTCCTGGCCACCACCAAGTTGGAGATCCAGGGTGACGCGTTCACCTGCTCGATGATGTCGTCATCCAGCATACCTTGAAGCTGAGCAGAGATGTCATCACGGAGGGCCAGGGGAGAACGACGGAGGGGCTGTATGACAGGCGTCACAGTCGGGTCCAACAGGGGCTGGTGGGCGAAACCCACGAGGCAACCCACCCCGCTGAACAGCGCAGGCCACTGTTGCTGCCAGGGGATGACAACAGCGTTAATCTCCGAGCCGGTGGTGTCCAGCAGGGTGAAACCGAGGCTGGTGAAGAGGTCGAGGCCCAGGAGGTTGGCCCCGTGGCGTGCAACATTAAACCTAAAGACTGGCAGTGTCTTATCCCCGTATTTTACGGGCAGCTGGAGGGAACCCACGATGTCAATTTGGGAGTTGGCGTAACCACGCAGGGTGGTGGTGGCCGGTCCAAGTGGCTCGCAGGGGAAAAACTGTGTGACAGTCGCCAGGTTCAGGAGGGACACTGTGGCCCCTGTGTCTAGGAGGAGGGGCAGAGTGACATCTCCAACCATTAACGAGCACGTTTTGAACGGTGCTCGTGCTGAGCTCACGTTGTGGATGACTGTGGTGTTAGTGGGTGGCTGAGAGGCTCGAGCTGGGGCAGACCTGCAGACTTTGTGGAAGTGGTTTAATTTCCCGCAGTTGGAGCAGGTTTTACCACGGGCAGGGCAGTTCTGGGCTCTTGAGTTGTGTGCAGAAGAGCCACAGTTACCACACTGCTGATGGTACTGATCGCGGGGCCGAGCGGCCAGCAGGATGTTCTCCTCCCCGCTGTCAGTGCTCACATAAAGGAGGGGCGTGTGTGAGGTGAGCGCGCCCGCTGCCTGTGTCTGTGAGGGCGGGGGAGTAGAGAAGCTGGCCGCGCACTCCAGCGCAGATTCAACCTGAACCGCGAGGTTTATTGCTGCTGATAAAGTCAGATCATCATTTTCCAGCAGCAGTCTTTCTCTGATTTTGTTGCAGCTTGTGTGCGAAATCAGTTGGTCTCTGACCATTTCGTCCCGCAGTCTTCCAAACTTGCAGGAATCAGCCAAACCCCGCAGGTCCGCCACGTACTGAGCCACTGTTTCTCCCGGCCTTTGATGTCGCCGCCGGAACAGGACCCGGCGCAGCAGAGCGCTCTGTGGAGCCGCGAAATGTCCCTTCAGTAACTCCACGGCCAGGGAGTATGACGGTGCGTCGCCGAGTGTTCCGAACACCCGCTGTCCCTCAGTTCCCAAACAGTGCAGCAGCAGTGCACGTTTCCTCCCGACGGACACGTCCGTCAAGCCGGCAGCCAGGATGTACGTCTCGAACGCGGAGATCCAGCGGTGCCATGGGACCGGTGGTTCGCCCGGGAGGGCCAGGAACGGAGCGGGTGGTGGTAGGGAACAAGCTTCAGCCATCTCTCGTCGCCAATGTTATATTTCAAAAGATAACGTGACACGTAACTCAAGTCGGAGTTGACGTGACTCCATTTATTTCAAACCCAAAAACATGAATGAATGAAAAACCCACTGACTGCCGTAAACCGGAACGGGCAGTGTCGTAAAACCGAAACAGTTCTTAAAGCGACAGAACCTGTTTAGTGTGTGTCTGTGAACCACCAGACATAACACCGGTACCGGGCCGTGGGTCATTTGGTACCGGGCCGCACAGAGAGAAATTTTTTTTTTTTTTTTTTTTTTTTTAATTAAAAAATAATTTCTGTAGAATCCCCGACTGATGATGGATGACTCTCAAACTGATGGTTCACAATGTTTTTATTCCTTGGATGTAAATACACTGCAAACACACCGTAAGAGCTATAAAGGAATAAAATAAAATAAAATAGTTAGTCTTTCTACATTCATATAAGTTTAACTTAAATACAGACCGACGCAGCTGTTCGCTCGGTTGGCAATAAAGCTACCACCAGTGTTGGGGGTAACGCGTTACAAAAGTAACGCAATTACAGTAATGTATTACTATTTGCTGTAACGCAGTAATATAACGCATTACTAATACATTTTCCGTAATATTTTACTCGTTACAATCTAAGTAACGCGCGTTACAACGCATTTTAACCCGTTTAGCTGTTGTTTTTTAAAGAATTCACCAACACCGCGTCCGCGAGACATCCCGACAACAGAAAAAAGCGTTGGGAACGCGGCGCGGCGGAACGTAGCGCCGCTGGACACTGTTTGTGTGGGGACTGTTTAGCCAGTGAGCAGAGCCGGCAGGGAAAAGTCAACAGTGCGGCGTGTCCGCGTGTAACTTAAATCTACCATGGTCTCAGCGTTAGAGCTCGGCCAAGTGAGGCTTTATTAATATATGGGCTTTATACATTTATTAAATATATATGAGCGCGGAGTCGGCGAGGAGCTGCGCCCGGCGAGGAGCAGGAGCCGGGCTCACAGTCAGTCGCGCTGTGAGAGCGGATTTATGGTTCCGCGTTAAATCGACGCAGAGCTTTCGCCGTAGGGTACGCAGTAGTTCGCGTAACCCACGGCGTATGGCCTGCGTTGGTGTAACGCGGAACCATAAATCAGCCTTAAACCACACCTGCAGCCCATCAGGAGGAGAGGTTAAAACAGCTGCGAGTTGTTGATTGCTGGTTCGTTTTGTTAACTCTGAGAGAAATATTGGTTTGTTTGTTAGCTTGCTGGTGTTTTTTTTCTCTCTGGGAGTTATTTATGAAGAAGTTCTGAGTTCCGTGTGAGCAGTATTCGAGTTGAGGGGGGATGAGGGGTGATGTGATGGCACCCCCCCTGAAATTAAAACGGTCCAAATCACCCCCCCCCCCCCCCCCCCCTGAAATAAAAACGGTCCAAATCATCCCCCCTGAAATAAAAACGGTCCAAATCATCCCCCCTGAAATAAAAACGGTCCAAATCATCCCCCCCCTGAAATAAAAACGGTCCAAATCATCCCCCCTGAAATAAAAACAGTCCAAATCATCCCCCCTGAAATAAAAACGGTCCAAATCATCCCCCCTGAAATAAAAACAGTCCAAATCATCCCCCCTGAAAAAGAAACGGTCCAAATCATCCCCCCTGAAATAAAAACAGTCCAAATCATCCCCCCTGAAATAAAAACGGTCCAAATCATCCCCCCTGAAATAAAAACGGTCAAAATCATCCCCCCCTGAAATAAAAACGGTCCAAATCATCCCCCCTGTAAAACTGCCATCCCTCCTTTCCATCCCTTATGTCATTTCATCAATGAATGTGGTTTTACTGCTATTTCAACATTTAGAGTCATCACCAGAAAAATAACACCAGAAAAATAACTTATTTGACAATTTTCACCT
Source organism: Cololabis saira (assembly GCF_033807715.1). Taxonomy (NCBI): domain Eukaryota; kingdom Metazoa; phylum Chordata; class Actinopteri; order Beloniformes; family Belonidae; genus Cololabis; species Cololabis saira. The sequence goes on along the minus strand of NC_084603.1, from coordinate 43,328,457 downwards.
GTTTCAAGTAAATTTTCACTTGAAATAAGTAGAAAAATCTGCCAGTGGGACAAGATTTATCTTTTTTTGCTATTTTGTTGAAAGTAACTCAAAAGTAATACACAAGTAGTGTAACGCATTACAATTCAGATATAGTAATATTGTAATGTAACTAATTACTTTCAAATGACAGTAACTAGTAATATATAATGTATTATATTTTGGATGTAACTTGCCCAACACTGGCTACCACAATACATGAGCGACCAAACTCAAGCTGGACATAAATACGGTATAAAATTTGCACAAATCCTCATCAGCAGGTGCTTTTTGTGTCAGTTAGGCTCCACTTTAGCATTCCCGACACTAGTTTAGTCTTTCAGACACACTTTCTACAGCCATTAAACTTTTACCCTTAAATTCCGAAGCGCCGGATGTTTACGAGGTCTCGGTGAGACGCCTTCAAAATAAAAGCACTAAATATCAGTCTACTTAATATATAACAATAAAATAAAATCCTGGCTTTAAATAACGTTAATGAGAAAACAAACATAAAAACACATTTATAGAAACACTGATATTATAGGTAATTTACAATTTCCATTATTTCATTTTATTTCTTAAAAAATGATGTTTTTTTATTATTATTAATATTAATATTATTATTATTATTATTATTATTATTATTACTATCATTATTATTAATATTATTATCATTACTACTACTATAGCGAAGATACCACAGTTTTTAATGCCGGTCATTTTATTTAGTTTTTATCAGCTACACCTTTAGATTGGGCCGTGAAAATATTGTCAGACATTAAACCGGTCCGCGGTTCAGAAAAGGTTGGGGACCACTGCTCTGTACTGTCGGTCGGCCCCAGTGGCAACGAGCTTGCTACAGGCTCTTACTCGGCAATGAAGTTCCACTCATATTCCATGAGGTTGTTGTTAAAAGGGTGGACAGACAGGGGTTGACTGTCACACACTTCCTCTGAGCCTGTCCTCGTAGACATGACCTCACCCTGACCAACCGTGGAGCCTCTCTCTGGATTGATCGCAGTGAATCATCTAAAAAACACAGTAGTATCAGACTAGAGTTTGAGATAAAAAACAGTGTTGCACACTCATTTTAATTTCTATTTTATTTAGAATACATTTTTTTCCTTAAGCTTTCTTCATGATCAGTAATAATATGACAAGCAAATTATGTATTAATTACTGTGAAACATGTCTGTTGAAAAAAAGAAGCCTTACTTTTGAATTAATTCAAGTGTACAGGCAGCCACTTCTTGGTACTGTAGCTGTAGTACACTGAAAACAAAGCAGCCATCCCCGTCACAAACGCAAGTTGGCTCCGCTTATATTTCATTCTCATTTGACCCTTAAGGCTGAACATCAAGCGTCCTACAGTCACACACTCTGTTCCACCTGAAATGTGAAATTTTATTTTCAGAAAGCATGTTGATACATGGGCTCTTTCTGGGAGATCTTGGATGCTTTGTTGATTTACAAATTACTTTAAGTTGTGTCTGCTATGAAATGTACAATCCGCAACTTAAATAAGTACATATTAAGCAGTATTAGGTGAGGAGTTGGGGTAATTTGATGGTCCTCTCAACATCGGCCACTGTGACAGAAGACTATGGCAAACAAGAAAAGGCTATATTTCCTTTGAAAATGCAGGGTTGTATGCTAAGATGCTAAATAAAATGCATGCTAGTAAAGAATTTGATAAAGACGGTAAAAGTGTGAAGAAAATGGTAAAATGGAGCTCGGACATTTGAAGAATAGAGCTGAGTAGAAGAAGAAAAAGGAAGGAATGTAGACAGAAAGACGTGAAGGAAGACATTGAAAGAAGTGCAAAGAGGGAGACATATAAGCAGACATTTATGAATTTATAAAGACACATATGGTGTTATGATTAGACAGTTTCCTATCTGTTTCATTTTATGTATTGTCACCTGAAACCATAATTAGGGCCCGAGCACCTTCAATGCGAAGGCCCTATTGTATCTGTAGGAATTTTTCTTTCTTCTGACGAAAGGAGGGCCTTTTTGCCCCCCTAAACGTGCCCAAAAAGTCACCAAATTTTGCATGCAAGTCAGGCCTGGCGAAAAATTTGATATTTAATGGTTTGCATTAATGGGCGTGGCAAAATGGCTCAACAGCGCCCCCTTGAAAACTTTGTGCCTCAAGCCCCAGAATGCGGTATGTCGTACACGCACGAAAATCGGTACACACCTGTATCATGGCGCAACTGAAAGAAAAGTCTCTTGGCGTCATGCCCGAAACCGAACAGGAAGTCGGCCATTTTGAATTAGTTGTGTCATTTTGGCGAAATTTATGCCATTCCTTCGAAAGTTAATTCAGCCCGAACCGTAACGTGCACCCAAGTGTGTTATACATCAAAATGTGCGACTCCATCCTGCGACTACACGCATTACTTTTCTCTTTCAAAAGCGCTACCGTGGCGACGCTAGACGCCAAAAAGCGCGGCCACCCTTCATCTGGTTGGTTCAGACAGAAAAAACTTTGCGCCTCAAGCCCCATAATACGGTTTGACGTACATGAACCAAAATTGGTACACTCCTGTATCATGTCGCAACTAAAAGAAAAGTCTCTTGGCGCCATGGCCGAAACCGAACAGGAAGTCGGCCATTTTGAACATTCTGAATTAATTGCGTAATTTTGGAGCAATATATGCCATTCCTTCGAGAGTTAATTCAGCCCGAACCGTATCGTGAACCCAGATGTGTTATACATCAAAATGTGCGTCTCCATCCTGCGACTACACGCATTACTTTTCTCTTTCAAAAGTGTTACCGTGGCGACGCTAGACGCCAACAAGCGGACCCCCCCTTCATCTGATTGGTCCATATTTGATAGTTCCCCAAAAGGCACCAAATTTGGCATGCAAGCCAGGCCTGGCGATAAATTTGATCTTTCATGGCTTGCATTAATGGGCGTGGCAAAATGGCTCAACAGCGCCTCCCGGAAAACTTTGTGCCTCAAGCCCCACAATACGGTTTGACGTACATGCACGAAAATCGCTACACACCTGTATCATGTCACAACTAAAAGAAAAGTCTCTTGGCGCCATGGCCGAAACCGAACAGGAAGTCGGCCATTTTGAATAAATTGTGTCATTTTGGCGAAATTTATGCCATTCCTTCGGCAGTTAATTCAGCCCGAACCGTAACGTGCACCCAGGTGTGTTATACATCAAAATGTGCGTCTACATCCTGCGACACCACGCATTACTTTTCTCTTTCAAAAGTGTTACCGTGGCGACGCTAGACGCCAAAAGGCGCGCCCCCCCTTCATGTGATTGGTCCATATTTGAAAGTCACCAAATTTTGCATGCAAGCCAGACTTTGCGATAAATTTGATATTTCATGGTTTGCATTAATGGGCGTGGCCTAACGGCTCAACAGCGCCCCCTAGAATACTTTTCTCTGCCATAACTTTTGAATGGTTTGACATAGGAAGTTGTGGGTGGTTTCATGGGACTCTGTAATGAGTCCTCAAGCTTCGTTGGCCTTAATTAGCCCCGCCCCTTCTTCTGATTGGTTGTCCCGATTTTCTGCTATAACTTTGGAATGGTTTGACATAGAGAGTCGTGGGTGGTGTCATCAGATTCTTCATGGAGCCCTTGACCTTCATTGGCCTGAATTAGCCCCGCCCCTTCTTCTGATTGGTTGTCCCTTTTTTCTGCTATAACTTTTGAATGGTTTGACATAGGAAGTCGTGGGTGGTGTCATAGGACTCTGTAATGAGTCCTTAAGCTTCGTTAGCCATAATTAGCACCGCCCCTTCTTCTGATTGGTTGACCCGATTTTCTGCTATAACTTTGGAATGGTTTGACATAGAGAGTCGTGGGTGGTGTCATCAGATTCTTTATGGAGCCCTTGACCTTCATTGGCCTGAATTAGCCCCGCCCCTTCTTCTGATTGGTTGTCCCTTTTTTCTGCTATAACTTTTGAATGGTTTGACATAGGAAGTCGTGGGTGGTGACATGGGACTCTGTAATGAGTTCTTAAGCTTCGTTGGCCTTAATTAGCCCCGCCACTTATTCTGATTAGTTGTCCCGATTTTCTGCTATAACTTTGGAATGGTTTGACATAGAGAGTCGTGGGTGGTGTCATCAGATTCTGTATGGAGTCCTTGACCTTCATTGGCCTGAATTAGCCCCGCCCCTTCTTCTGATTGGTCGTCCCTATTTCCTACTATAACTTTTGAATGGTTTGACATAGAGAGTAGTGGGTGGTGTCATCAGATTCTGTATGGAGTCCTTGACCTTCATTGGCCTGAATTAGCCCCACCCCTTCTTCTGATTGGTTGTCCCTATTTTCTGCTATAACTTTTTAAGGGTTTGACATAGAGAGTCGTGGGTGCTGTCATTTCTGATATGCTTATGAGGGGCGGTGGACGTGAGTGCGAGGGCCCGTTCATCGCTGCTTGCAGCTTTAATTTATGATTAGAATCAGTTGTGTCTGTGTGTGAGTGTGAGTCTTTCAGGGATTAACAGCTGTTTTATTTACAAGCAGTGATTGACAGAGACAGCGCACATGAGCGGAGAAGGGTGTCAAGTAATTATGATCTGTCTGTCCATCTATCCATCGTTTCTTCCATCCATCCATCCATAAATCCATCTGTAGTGGAAAGAATGTTCTGTTCAAGGGTTCTGGTTCTGTTCAGGGTTTTTCTGTTTCTGTCTGAGGTGGTTCTAGTTGAGTTTGAAGGGTTCTGGCTGTGTTAACTATAAACATAGTTTTGTGAGTAGGTTTAAGTTTATAATTTTATAACAAGGATGGTTATTATTATTATTATTATTATTATTATTATTATTATTGTTAGTATACTATATTATTATTATTATTATTATTATTATTATTATTATTATTATTATTATTATTATTATTACAGAAATCGGATAGATGAATGGATTAATGAATGGGTGTGTCTGGGTTTGGGGCCCTCCGTTGTCGGGCCTGCGCGGGTGTCGCCCTGTTAAGGGGTTCCCTCTCTCCGGGCCCGTCTCCGGTCCCCCCCGCTGCCTCTGCGGCGGGGCGCCCCTCTGGTCCTGGAGCGCCGCTTTCGTGGGGTCGGGTGCGCCTGCCCGCGTCGGCGGCCGGGGCGGCTCTGTCTCTCCGGGCGGGCTGGCCTCTCACCGGGTGGGGGTCGTTGGCCTGGAGGGTGAGGGCCTCCTGGCCACGTGTCCGGCCCGGGCCGGGTGGTCGGGGTTCAGCTGGGTCCCGGTCCACCGCCATGGGTTCCCTGGCAGCCTTTTCCCATGGTCATGGGGTCCCGCCCGCGGGTCCCCTCAGCCGCCGACAGCCTCTGGCCTCTGGTCTCGCGGGTGGCGGTGTTGCACACACATAGCCACACAGACATATACACACACATATAGACATACACACCGGCCCGTTCACCTGCATGCTTGCTCTGTAGTTTCGGGGATTAGTTAATCCCGGCAGTTTAGCTTAGTTGTGATTGGGTCTCGGGACCTGGGACGGTTGCTGCTCGTGTTTCGGCCGGTTCCGTGCCTGTTTCGTGTCTGTTTTTTTTTTTTTTCAGATTTCCAGTGCTCGACGTGCGCCTCCATGTGTGTTCTCGCATCCTGGATTAGCAGCAGATGTCACCACCACCACCCCCCCCCCGCAAAAAAAACACTGGGTTTGTATGTATATATATATATATATATATATATATATATATATATATATATATATATATATTGGTATCCGTATGCGTATGTATGCGTATATATATGTATATATATTAATAAGATATAAAAAAATATATATCACATGTATTTTATATATACCCGGGTTTTCTCTGGGTACTCCGGCTTCCTCCCACAGTCCAAAAACATGCATATTAGGTTAATTGGTGATTCTAAATTGCCCGTAGGTGTGAGTGTGGTTGTGAGCATGGTTTGTGTGTATCTATGTGGCCCTGCGATGGACTGGTGACCTGTCCAGGGTGTAACCCCTGCCTCTCACCTGAAATGAGCTTGGATAGGCTCCAGCAGACCCCCGTGACCCTGAAAAGGATAAAGCGGGTATAGATAATGGATGGATGGATGTATTTTATATTAACAATGCACAAATATATATGCCTTAGGTTCTTACCAGCATGGTATTAACCATTCATATGTGTGAAGACAAAAAAAAAAAAGTTTATAATTTGAAGAGTGTCATCTAATTTTGGGCTGTCCATCTGTCCCTCCATATATCCACTCATTATCCTTGAATATGCCATCCCTCCGTAATCCATCCATTTGACCTCTATCGTTCCTTTATTTGTACTGTTTGTGTCCATTTCTACATCATCCCTCCTTCTACAGTAACTTAACTCAGTAAATCCAAATTCTCACAAGTTGCACTGCGGGAGTCAACAGGACATATTAGCTCAGTTATGCATCTTTGTCAAACAAGTTTTGCACTTTGTGATGTCTGTAAGAATGGAATTTAAAAACTGCAAACTTTTTAAATTACTTGTTGCAATCAGGCATGAGACGCTTGAGAATTAAGTTTGTAACATTCGTATGAATTCTAATGTACTTTAGGTATTTGTAAACCTCATGTACATGAGGTTTCTTCAGAACAGTCAAGGGTCTGTTATGGTGTTCCGCAGGGTTCAGTGCTAGGGCCAATCTTGTTCAGTTTATACATGCAGCCGTTGGGAAGTATAATCCAGAATCCCGGCATACACTTTCATTGCTATGTTGATGATACGCAGCTCTATTTATCTATGAAGCCGGATGAAACAGAACCATTAGTTCAGGCCTGTCTTAGGGACATCAAGGACTGGATGTCCAGAAATTTCTTGCTTCTAAATTCAGATAAAACAGAGGTTATCATTCTTGGTCCAGAGCATCTTAGGAAGGAATTAGATGGTGTTGCGATGGCTTCCAGTGAAACTGTGAGAGACCTTGGTGTTGTTTTTCGACCAGGATTTGTCATTTAAACCATATGTTAATCAGGTTTGTAAAATAGCGTTTTTCCATCTCCGTAATATTGCAAAAATTAGGAAAATCCTCTCGCAGAGTGATGCAGAAAAACTAGTTCTTAGACTCTGACTTGACTCTAGACTGTTTCGATTCTATAGACCTCCCTGACCTTACCTCAGTAGTCTATAGCAGGGGTTCTTAACCTTTCTGACCTTGGGGCCCAATTTTTTCAGTACAGAGTGGCCCGGGGCCCATTAAATATTAACACTGTATAGCAGGGGTATTCAACTTTAAAAGGTCCATTTAGAGAAAATTTACTCAAGCGAAGGTCCAGAACATAATAATAAATATATATATATATATATACTTGAATTACACATATTTTTTTCTCTTAAAAATAAAATAGATTTTATTTTATTTTTCAAATGCTATCTTATTTTATTTCTCTACCAGCAGTTTGAATTTCCCCTTTTCTTTGTTAATTGTCTCAACACATTTTTATAATAAATGAATATAAACACATCTTAACAATTGAACAGTTTTGCAGTTTTTCTTTCTTCCCCTTAATCTTATGCCCCCACTTTCTGTCGTTCAGTGAGAGAACTGAGCTCTAATTTCTCCTGCCAGAACTTAAATCTGGGCTGGATGGTGTCAGGTTCTCATATGCATGTGGAGGTGCTCATGTCATTGATGAGCCTGGAACGATATTTAGTTTGAATTATGTTCACTGTGGAGAAAGCTGCTTCACAGCTGTATCTGGACCCAAATATGTTTTAAGATGGTCAGCTTATTTTTCTGTGACTTCAGTTCAGACTTGAGTGAATACATGTTTGATGAAAAACTTTGTGTTTTGTTTCAGTGGCGTTTCACTTTCGCACTTTGAACGCCACGGTCTCTGAACGTATGAGACACTGGTTTTGTCCCAGTGGGAAGACTGAACCAAAACATAGTTTGATTTTACTTTAAGTTATTTACATTAATAAGTTGTCAGGACTCAGTGTGTCGGGCTTCATCCGAGCCTGATCCGCTGCGACGCAGAACCAGCACCGCAGCTCTCTGGTCGCGCTGCAGCAGTTACTTTCCGATGCTTTTTCGGATGCCCGAACAGTCCAGTCCAGCAGACACGACAGCCCATGCATCTACATCTACCATCCTTCAGCAGTAACGACGGAGCCCACCGCCCGAGCGGCAGCCTCAGCCGACCTCCCCGGCCGCAGGGACGCGTCAGGATAAATGATCACGCCGCGCTCGCTCGCTCTGGGCGCAGACCCAAGTAATCGATCCCTGATCCTGGTGGATCTAAACCTACTCTGTGCAAAATGAAGGATTTACTCTGTAAATACACACCATTTCTCTTACTATTACACGTACAGCTAGCTGAGTGTCTTCTCATTTGGTCGGGAGTTGCTATGCAGTCCCGCGGCCCCCGCGGCCCACACGTACAAAACTGAAATTTTTTCGCGGCCCACTAGATGGCGCTCGCGGCCCAAGTGTGGGCCGCGGCCCTATGGTTAAGAATCACTGGTCTATAGAGCTAAATCCTCCATGTATTTTTCTCTTATTGGCACAAAAATAATTTAGAGTTTAGGAAAATTAGGAACATCCTCTCCCAGAGTGATGTGGAAAAATACATTTGTTTGTAAAAACAATTGTATCTTCTAGACTGGATTACTGTAATGTGTTGTTAGCAGGATGTCCAAGTAATTTGCTGAATAGGCTCCAGCTGATCCAGAATGCAGCAGCACGAGTACTGACAGGAATCAGCAGGAGAGACCACGTCTCTCCAGTGTTAGCGTCGCTCCATTGGCTACCTGTAAAATTCAGAATCCAATTTAAAATTTTATTACTTGCATATAAAGCCCAAATCGGCTTAGCTCCGCATTATTTACAAGATTTGATAGTGCCTTATGTTCCTGGCAGAGCTCTCCGCTCCCAGAGTGCAGGTTTACTCGTAGTTCCTGGAGTATCTAAATGTAGATTTGGACGGCGGGCGTTCTGCTATCAGGCACCATTACTTTGGAACCAACTTCCAATCTGGGTTAAGGAGGCTGACACCACCTCCACCTTTAAAACTAAACTTAAAACCTTTCTGTTTAGTAAAGCCTATAGTTAGTGTTTAGTAAACCTCTAGCTGGTGTTGGTAAATCTCTAGGTAGTGTAAACTCTAGTGTGTTAGAGTCAGTAGTCATAGTCGCAGCTATAGAACAAAACTATAATAGTTAGTCTCAAATATAGTTTTGCGGTAGATATGCTGCTATAGGCCTATGCTGCAGGGGGGCACCGACATGATCCGCTGGGCGGTGCCTCTCACCCTTCTTCTCCTCTCCTTTTCTCTTCCTCTCTTCTCCATTACCATTTTTATTTATTATAAATATCTCATAGCTATCATTTTTGTCCATCGTTCCTGTAGTTTCTTGTGCCGGCCCCCCTTTTTTCTCTTTTGTGCATGTTTGCAGGCCGGAGCCTCGGGAGCTGCGTTCTGGCCTGCGGTCCCGGCCCCCCCCCCCCCACCCCCTCATCCAATTGCTTCCACCTGCCTACGTGGATGTCTGCTGTGTGCTGCTGACGCCCCCCCCCCCCCCCCCCCCCCCCCCCTGATCATCCTGTTGCTGCTTCCGCCTGCCTGCGCACCCCCCCTGCCTGCCTAATTTCTAAATGTTCATTTAAATTGTCAGTGCTAATACTGTTAATTTACAAGCTATTAATGGCTGTTGTTTCTATGGCAATGAGTCTTCTATTATGAAATAATGTTGCAGCAGAAAGTAATTAAACTGATCTGATCTATCAGAACTGAAGTTTTACTGAGTGTTGATGAGTGTGTTCTCAGTCAACACAGAATGTGTACATCGATGTAAGCATGTGAGGGAGGTGAGGTGGTGGTGGAGGGGGGCTTTGGGGAGCTGTGAGTGTGGCAGCATTGTGTTGGAACCTGGAGATCAGGCTGACCCAGCTGTGAGGCAATTGCTCATACATACTTACAGCTTGTAGCAGAGAAGTGTTACATTCATCAACTATCTGTCAGAAAATTTACATGCCATTATTGGTTGCCCAGGGGGATGGAGCAGACCTTTCTAATGCAACAAAGATAGCTCACAGGGTCCCCAAAAGTATGATTTCATTTTACAGCACCACACTGAAAAAGATATGTTTTTTTGCCAATATTTCAAATCTTAGATATGTAAATATTAAATTATTTATCTTGTTTTAGATTTAATTTCCTTATTGAGTCCACAGTATATTTAAAAAAATGTGTTATAAATGTATTTCAAGCTTTAATTAGCCGGGAAATCTTAAATTTACTTAAAAGGAACCCTGGCTATTAAGACATGTAGGTCTTAAAAGATAAATGTTGGTATCAATTATAACAATGTGATATAAAAAACCTTTTTGATGTCTTCGTTTTTATAAAATTTGAAAATATAATTTAACATGTAGGTCGCCATTGTTGTTTACTCCGCAATGCATTCTGGGTAGTGACGTCAGACGGTGGCTCCTGCTAACCCCCGAACACTGTTTTGACACCCAGAAACAGATGAAAACACAGCTAAACAGGTGACGGTGCACCAGAAACACAGATCAAAACACAGCTAAACATTAAGGTGACGGCGCACCTACAAAAAAGTTAAAAAAAAAAAAAAAAAAGTGCCGCACCATACAGCATGAACTACAAAAACACCATAAAACTCAGATAGACTAACCGACCACACGTTTCAACTAGCAGATAGCCGATGCTACAATAAAAACCCCAGCCAGATCTGGCGTCGTTAAATTAAATAAAGATGTTCTTGCCTATTTGAAGCAAAGTCTGCGCCTCCCGTTTCGTCAAAGTCCCGGCACAGTCCCCTCAGCCTCTGGTCTGTCATCACCCAGCACCGAGGCCGGTTTTAGGGGGGGCAGGGGTGGGCTATGCCCACCCAAACGTGCATCCCAGCTGCACTACCAGCTATGCCACCGTGTCCCCATTCTTTTTACATATTAGAAAATGTAGTATGAATCACAAACTGTATGTTCATAATTTTTGTGTGTAAAATAAAACATAAACAGTGTATTTTTAATTATTTGAATATTGTTGTTACATCATAATTTAACTGCATAGTGCTATTTTCAAGTTTAACCCTGACCTGTGCAGATTCACATGGACTGCTGCTGTAAAGACAAAAAAGTGCTCAGGAATTAAAACTCTAAAACCACAGTATCACCAAAATACTTCATTTATGTTTCAACATAATAGAGTTCATAATAACATACTTGTACATAACTCCATAATTCATACAAAGTGGACTGAACCTTTTTTACAAATACATTTTGTGCAATTTGCTGCACCGCCCATATATATCACTCTACTCCAATAAGATAATAGGATGAACATGCTTGCAGATATGGTCTTCGTATTTTATTAGATCTGAAGAACATTAATCACTTATAATTGACAAATAGAGGATGATGTTATCAAAGCATGCATAGATATTGAGATTTTACATGAGAGATCAACTGCAATTTACAAAAGACTGAAGAATGCTGTTCCTTAAAAAAAGAAAATGAGAAAAAAAGACGTAATTGGACACAGAATTGGTTCTCAGCTATAGGTGAACTTTGTCGAGCTGACCCTAAAGTATATACCCAGAAATGTTCTACATAGTTTAGTATTTCTTGCATTGAAATAATGACTGGTGGGATTTCTAGTTAAACTTCTGTAAAACGCAGCTTTTATTCAGACAGATGTCGCTTTCAGCTGGCTAGGCACATACCTGTACAAAAACTCTGAAAACGAATGTAACAGTTTTCATTTGAACACCATAAAAACCATTTACACCACACTCAAACCAAGTCAAACCCACTGAAACATAAATCAAGTTTTTTGAATGTACAAAGAGCTGATGAAAATATGCAATTCACAACCCTAAAGCTCAGTGTAGATAGCAGAAAACTCTTTGTCATCACATTCTGGTGATATTTCTTTAGATTTTAGTGACTTGGGTATTATTCTGAAAATGGCCTATTAATTGAGTTGATAGAAGAAGCCAAAAGTACCTAAACAGCATACTATACTCCTTATCAAGCAATGCTTTGAACCTCAGTTTTATTGAAGTGGAAAGTTCAGCTTCGCCCAGTTTGATCCCACTGAGTGCAAGTGAGGTATTGTTTCCTGTACTTGTTGAAATATTCAATGGTTTGCTGTTCTCAGTAAGAAATGACAAAAATCTCAGTCAAGGAACAGAAGAGGAGCTGTCAAACTCCAGTGAAGTATGTTCCATACCACCATAGCCATTCATCTTCTTCAGCTTTAGTTGGTCAATGTGGGTAAGACCCTGGGTCTCCAGGACTGCCTCTTTCTTAGAGAACATCCAGCTGATCTCCATGAAAGTCTTATTCTTGGTCTCTGGGATTACAATATAAACGTAGATGGCAACAGTCACACAAATGGTTGCAAACACCAAGTAGCAGTAAGACCCAGCAGACCTCTGATTGTTGGATTTGGCAGATGGTTGGACAATGATTGGAAAGAGAGAGAAAAGGAGGAGAAACATGAATTTAAATTCAGGGTCTCGAATACGTCACAAATTGTCATCAAAACTCACTGTTCAGATACAAATTAGCTGCCTTTATTTGCAGAACATTCAAAAGAAAAACCCAAAACTTAAGGCAGCTGTATCCATTCATAGGTTTTCAAGTGTAAGTGAAAGCATTACAAACATAAAAAAACACAACCACCAGAAGGGGGCATTGCTTCCAAAAAGAGAAAGCTTTAAACATTGTCAAAAGACAAGGAGATGGGGTTGAAATTATAATAAATACACACTGAGATTAAAAGAACAGAGATGCAGAGAGCATAATTCACCTGTAAAAAGGGGAACACAAAGCCCACAGTGAAGTTGGACAGCCAGTTGAGTGACCCCCCAATGATATAGGCAGCTGGGCGATGAGACTGTTTAAACAATTCTGCTGTGATCAAGAAGGGAACCCCCGCTGGAACAGGAACAAAGCAAAACATATAAAAACACCATTGCTTATCAATCGTCTTTATTGACTGTTGTTATGTCATTGGAGTTTAACAATAAAATCACAATAGTGACTAACATGTGCGCTACAATTGGATGTGATCCTGAATCCAACATGCATGTATAAAGCTTATTATTCATCATTGATAGAGGATAATAAAAATAACCCACATTTTCTGTTCAGCACTGTAGCCTGCAGCTCTCAGTAGTGAAGACTTTCTAAACTATGAGTTTCTTTAACAGTAAAATCATCAGAATTAGAGAAGAAATCAACAAGGCCCAGCTGGTAAAACGCTGGGTGGGCATTTCTTCACCTTTAGCGAGTTCCTTAGACTCTGACTTGACTCTAGACTGTTTCGATTCTATAGACCTCCCTGACCTTACCTCAGTAGTCTATAGAGCTAAATCCTCCATGTATTTTTCTCTTATTGGCACAAAAATACATTAGAGTTTAGGAAGATTAGGAACATCCTCTCCCAGAGTGATGCGGAAAAATACATTTGTTTGTAAAAACAATTGTATCTTCTAGACTAGATTACTGTAAGGTGTTATTAGCGGGATGTCCAAGTAATTCGCCGAATAGGCTCCAGCTGATCTCAAAATGCAGCAGCGTGAATGCTGACAGGAATCAGCAAGAAAGAAGTCGTCTTTCCAGTGTGATGGAGGTCTGAGCATATGTGCTAAGACTGCTGCCCCCATCCATCCATCCATCCATCCATTTTCTTCCGCTTATCCGGAACCGGGTCGTGGGGGCAGCAGTCTCAGCAGAGATGCCCAGACTTCACCCCAGACACTTCCTCCAGCTCTTCCGGGGGGAGTCCGAAATGTTCCCAGGCCAGCCAAGAGACATATAGTCTCTCCAGCTTGTCCTGGGTCTTCCCCGGGGTCTCCTCCCGGAGGGACATGCCTGGAACACCTCCCTAGGGAGGAGGGACATGCCTGGAACACCTCCCTAGGGAGGCGTCCAGGAGGATCCGGTACAGATGCCCAAGCCACCTCAGCTGACTCCTCACAATGTGAAGGAGCAGCGGCTCGACTCCGAGCTCCTCCCGGGTGACCGAACTCCTCACCCTATCTCTGAGGGAGCGTCCAGCCACCCTGCGGAGGAAACTCATCTCGGCCGCTTGTATCTGCGATCTTATCCTTTTGGTCACTACACAAAGTTCATGACCATAGGTGAGGGTAGGTGCGTAGATTGACCGGTAAATTGAGAGCTTCGCCTTTCGACTCAGCTCTTTCTTCACCACGACGGTCCGGTACATCGACCACATAACTGCGGATGCTGCAGCGATCCGTCAGTCAATCTCCCGCTCCATCGTTCCCTTACTCGTGAACAAGACCCCGAGATACAGTCTCCAGAACGGAGCCAGGATTTTTTATCAGTTTGTTCATTCTCTTTAAATCACCTCCTTCCTTCCTTAGGAAGTAAAGTCCTTTCTCATAAAGGGCATCGGTGATTTAGCTCCAGTCCAGTCTGTTGTCAAGTCTACCTCCATCTCTTCTCCCATTATGGAAATAGTATTTGACTTGTCCTGCTCTGCTGTCTGCAGTCATCTCATTTGTCTTGTTCATGTTCAACATTAGAAGACTGTTCCCACACCATGGCACAAAACCTTTTTTTTAATAAGTGGATTATTAAACTACTTTACCTTTACAAATAAATTTGAGCTGACTTTGTTTTGCAACAGTGTGGACGATACTTTTAGCTCTGCAGTCATCTGTATTAGGGATGCTGTATCTGTTCAGCACAAAGATTTCCACTGTCACAGGTGTCTTAGTGCTGCTCAGTGGAAACTTTACTTCCATCATTTTGTGTTATTTTAAAGAAATGGTTGAACAACTTGCCTGGTCCAATACAGAAGCCAGCGATGATGCCAACCACACAGCAGACGCTGATGTAGCGCATGAATGACAAATGCGTCTGTGAGGAGAATAAACAGGATGATGTTGAAAACCCAGTTATTTCTCTCTACCTGTCTCTAACACCTTTTCATACCTAACCTCATTGCTAAGCCAGAGTTCGCTCCCATTGAACACCTGAAAAATGTATTCATTCATTCATTCATTCATTCATTCATTCATTCATTCATTCATTCATTCATTCATTCATTCATTCATTCATTTATTCATTCATTCATTCATTTATTCAATCATTCATTGATTTTCCTCCTCCTTTGTTTCCAGCTTTGCATCAATTTCTCTTATTTTAAAATGTGGTGAATAGAAAAAAACTGTAAGTTCTGAAAGTCGGTGTTTTTTTTCACAATTTTTACTCCAACAGCAAGAAATCTTTGAAGATTTTTTTATATTATCAGTAGATTTTATTATTGTAGAAATTATGACCATATTTTAAATCACCGGACAAAAAGGGAACGTGCATCTGTCGATTAGCCTGGATGTCTAATGAATACTGATACAAGCATCTTATTTGAATGAGAAGCAACTGTATGATTTTATCTACTACTTTATATTGAGCAATAATATTTTCTCAATTTTTTTGACAAAACATTCACCGCTATGAATAAGTGAGTTGCTGATATTCTCACTAACACACTTACTTGTAAAAGGAGTGCTAAAGTAATTCCAGAACAGCAGACGCCCATCACTGCAAACCCTCCAATCATGAGGGGCCTCCTGCCCAGTTTCTCAATGGTGAAACACTGTGAGAGATTTAAAGCTGGTATTAGGTACTCTTAAATGAACCCACACCACATACCACAAGAAAGAAAGAACAAAAACAACAGTGTACTACTACTGTCAGTTAACAGACGCTTTTATCCAAAGCCAAACAAAGTGTAGTTGTATGTGGGATAAAAAAAGATTTTCACCAACAATATCCCTTCTTGTTTTCTATTTCATGATTACCCCAATGAGTCCAGCGATGATCTCTATAATTCCTGTCCCTGCTGTGGTATACTGGATCTCTGGAACTGGGATACCTGCATTCTTAAAGATGTCATTGGTATAAAACCAGATCTGTGGTAAAAACAAGAACAAATAAATAAATAAATATATATATATATATATATATATATATATATATATATATATATATATATATATATATATATATATATATATATATATATACACACATATATATATATATATAAGCAAAGCAAACAATATTTTCCACAAAGGCAAACTACTTTTTAAAATATGTTTGTGCTTTTTACTACACCAAATGTGGGGCTGTGCCGCAAGTGGTCCTTGGACTAAAAAAGTCTAATATAAGCACATTGTTGTTGTACATTCCACTCTGAACTCCTCTAGCCAGAGAAATTTGTTCAGTGTTCAAGTTCGCACACCCAGGCTAGGCTGCCATGCTCTTTATGATACATATATTAGTTTAAAAATAAACAACCTGATCTCACAAAAATCCGTGAAACGCCCACGACCTCTCAACACTATTTTCCGTGGCACCAGCACGGAAAGTGGTACATTCCGTGTGAGCACCACAGATATTGTACCTATGCGAAGTCAATTGGGATCCGTTGTCGTGATATATACACAGATTATTACATTATTATTATGTATATATTATTCTTTATTATAGTGGCTAAGTTATGAGTTTTTGACGCGCAAGTTACTGTTTGTTACTGTCATTTTGTAAAAGCACGTTTTTAACACTGTTTAAACGTTAAAGTGTTTTAATGGTGTTTTGATGATTTTTTAACAGTATTTTGACGGGGAGTATTTAACCATGTTTTCTAGTATTTAACGTAAATTCGAGTATTTAACCGTGTTGTTTGCTGTCGCCATGACGACGGAGGTGGTGTAAGTGATGTGAAATTATTATTTTTAGCACAAACCACAACCTTTCCTACTTCTAACCAATCATAAGTGGTGCATTAACCTAACCAGACCTTAAACAGAGCGTCGTCCAGCCACAAAATATCATTTTTAATTGCTTTTGAACCAGGAAGTGGAGACAGGCAATATTTAAATTCATTGTTTTAACCATTCTCCCATTTCATCACTACAGGGAATTCCCTGGGCGTCTCCTCTACGCCAGAGTGACGAGAGGGGATCCTGATCACGTGACGAGTGCCCATGACGTTAAATTAAGTATCCTAAATAAACAAACATATTTACAATTCGTTAACAGACATCATCTCTATAAAATGTAGTTACTAATTCAGATGCACTACATAATAGATATATTCAATTGATATGTTTTTTAAAACGTTTTTATACGTTAGGGTTAACCCAAACTAATGTGACTACAAATATGGCGCTGATTAGCATAAAGCTGTATAGCATGACTCTAGGGAAATGTAGTTCTTAGCAATTTTTTTTTTCAAAGAAATGGAGGTTGTTAATACAAAAATAAGAGTGCATAGTAGTTTAAAGGCATGAAACACACATTTGTGTAAATATATAATTGTTAAATGTGTGACAATTAATTTTAACCATGTTTTACCCCTTAACCATGTAATACCTTATAATATTCTATAATCCTGACTATGTAGGATCATTCTGGAGGTTTTTTTTTTGGGGGGGGGGGGGGAGTAAATCACTTAAAATACAGCAATGTTACTGTATGTCATTCTGACCCAGGATGTATTTGTTATGTAAAATAAGGTATATTCTAGCCCAAATCACAATGTATGACTGTAATTAGGAAAAACATCAATACATTGAAAGATTAGTCCCACCAAAGAATTACAAAAAAAAACGTTTTTTTTTTTGTTTTTTGTTTTATCCAGGCTGGAGACATAAGGTTCAGAAATCTATACCTGACAGAGGATGCGACCCAACAGGGGTAACAATGAAACTTAATCCTATGACAAAACCAAATACATTTTTGGAAAGGCCTTGACCTGTAGATTAACATAAGTCAGAATGAAGCTCATACATGCCTCCTGCTTTGAAATAATGACCATTGAACCTTCACCTTGATGCATTTTTAAAGGCTTATGATTATGCGATAAAAGGGACTATAGACATGAAACCAACTGTTATGGAGTAGTCATCCCTAGGTGGCACTATAATATGAGGGTAAAACATGGTTAAAATTAATTTTCAAACATTTAACAATTATATATTTAAAATATATGTACACAAATGTGTGTATCATGCCCTTAAACTACTATGTGCACTCTTATTTTAGTATTATTATTTAGGGAAATGTAAGAACTACATTTCCCTTGAGTCATGCTATACAGCAGTATGCTAATCAGCACCAAATTTGTAGTCACATTAGTTTGGGTTAACCCTAACCTATAAAAACGTTTTAAAAAACCTATATCAATTGAATATATCTATTATGTAGTCCATCTGAATTAGTAACTACATTTTATAGAGATGAGGTATGTTAAGGAATTGTAAATATGTCTATTTATTTAGAATACTTAATTTAACATCATAAATTACATTGATGTATTCACAGTGATTCAATATAAGTTGTAAATGTACCTGTGTACGGTTTATTTTAATATTTACCGTTCAAAAGCACAACATATTTAACCATTTACTTCCACGTCCATAGCAACAGTAATCAATGACTGACATGGTACCAGAAGTAAACTCAACTAGACGACATGGATTTAAAACCACCGGAAAGTTTGAAACTGACGGGGAATGTCGACGAGAACTGGCGCACCTACCAACAGCAGTTTCACCTGTATGTTGCGGCTATGGGACTTGAGACAAAGCCGGACGCAAGAAAGATAGCGTTACTGCTGACGATAGCAGGGCCACAGGCCATAGAGGTATTTAACACGTTCGTGTTTGACACTCCTGAAGATAGTGAAAAGTTGGATGTAGTGCTTAGTAAATTCGACCCTCACTGTTCTCCGAAGAAGAACACGTACGAGAGGTACGTGTTTCGGTCTCGTACACTTGCGGCTGAAGGCGCAGTCCTGCAACTTCGCGACGTTGAAGGGCTCCATGATCCGGGACCAGATTGTCTTTGGCGTGTAGGATAAAAAGCTCAGAGAGAAGCTACTCCGGGAGATGGAGCTGATGCTGGCAGGAGCCATTAAGATCTGCCAGGCGAGTGAGGGAGTGAACGTCCTCCCAAAAGCATGTGAGGACGTTCAGCGAGATGTCTGCAGTCGCCTCGGTGCAGAGCGAGGGCACGGCAGCGTTTACAGCATTGTCGTATCAGCGGAAAGACGGCGCACACAGTTGGAGGATGTGATGATATATTGATATATAAGTGCTGCGGCTCGCAGCACAAGCCTAGACAGTGTCCAGCCTTTGGTAAGCAATGCTCTAGTTGCCAAGGCAAGAATCATTTAGCTAAACAATGCTTCTCCAAACGGAAAGAGGGGGAGAAAGGAAAAACTGTAAACTTAGTAGATGAGCCTGATCTCAGTGACACGTTCTTTGTTGGAATGGTGAATTGTGAAAGTGAACAAATAAATAAACCAGACAATGTAAATTATGTCAATAGAGAAGATAACTGGATAGCTCCTATAATGATAAATGGGACTGTAGTCAGCATGAGATT
Organism: Cololabis saira; assembly: GCF_033807715.1. Taxonomy (NCBI): domain Eukaryota; kingdom Metazoa; phylum Chordata; class Actinopteri; order Beloniformes; family Belonidae; genus Cololabis; species Cololabis saira. Next base: position 43,309,064 of record NC_084603.1, on the reverse strand, counting down.
GGACACTGGTGCGAAAGCAAATCTGATAAGCATATGTGATGTAAAGGCAATGGAAAATAAGCCACAAATAAAATGAAAAGAATCTGGACTGAAAGACTACAATGGGCGGCCAATCAAATGTTTGGGCACATGCAGGTAGAGTATCACAGTTAAAGGGAAAGTGCACAACCTATTCTTCTTCGTTTTGAATGCGGGATGCATTTCTGGGTGACAGAGCCTGTGAGGAACTGGGGCTTGTGAAAAGAGTATATTGCATCATCCCAACCATAAACCCAACAAATGACTCTATGGACACAATCGTTCAGAACTTTCTAGATGTTTTCAAGAGTTTTGGTGTTTTACCCTTCACATATAAAATACAGTTGAAAGAAGGTGCCCAACCAGTTGTGCATGCAGCACGTAGAGTTCCGGTCCCATTGAAACATGGCCTAAAGAAAGAACTCGACAGAATGATCATGCTGGGGGTGATCAAAAAGGTTAATAAGCCTACAGACTGGGTCAACTCAATGGTCATCACAAAGAAAAAGAATGGTGAGTTGAGAATATGTATGGACCCCAAAGATCTAAATGAGAGCATAAAGCGTGAACATTATCAAATACCTATACGTGAAGAGATCATCAGTGATATGTCAGGTGCAAGCTACTTCACACAGCTTGACGCCTCACAAGGCTTCTGGCTGCTGAAACTGAATGAAAGAAGCACAAGGTACTGCACCTTTAGGCCCTGTCCCAATACTCCCACTACCCCTCGTTTTCATTCCTACCCCTAAATTATGTGCGTTCCTGTGAGGGTAGTGGTGTCCCAATTCCTCTTTCCACCTAGTGGTAGTGAAGAAAAGTAGTGTAGTGGCTATGAATCTTTCCCTACGGATGTAGGGAGTTCCGATCCTCACTAGCTGATCTAGGGACAAAAAAAATTCCCAGAATGCTTTTCGTCGTCATTTGCGGACTGAATCCAAAAAAAAACAAACATGGCGGACATTTCTTATTTTTTAGTGAATAAAATCAATATTCTGAGTTAGTTTCTGCATAAAAATGCGTTTTGATTACATTTTTTTTTTCCTTTTTTTATCCCTGTTTTTTCACCCATTTTATCACCCAGTGCTCCTACCTAGACAGTCCTGGGCATTGCCATCCTCTACCAACCCCAGTGCCCTGCACTGAGCTCAGGTCTCCTCCTTAACCTGAGGAGGAGCAGGCCGCATCTTTTCACCAGGCAGGGTGGGGCTTCTCCGGCCGGACGTAGCGCATGGAAGGATCACGTTATTCCGGCCGGATCCTCCCCACCCCATCTGACGCCCCGGTTGGCCAGAGGGGGCATGTATAGCCCAGGACTGTGTGCATGTTTTTGTGAAGGTAGCTCACCTTGCTACCCAAGGGAACACGGGGAGAATATTGCAAACTCCACACAGAAAGGCCCTTTCGCCTTTTTGCACGCTTTATTTGTATTTGTTTTAACTTGTTGTTTAACTTGTCTCTCTTTTATATTTTTAGCCGGGGGACTGCCAATGGAAACTAGCTCTGTAGCTAAAATTGGGTGCATTTCCATTTTTAATTCTAAATGTATATGAATGTACACTGTCTCTTCCCAAATAAACTGAATTGAATTGAATTGAACCCCACCCAGGGTGTGGGCACTGAAGTCATGGGGGAACTAACACGCACTTCAGTGCCCACAGCGTCCCCGGTGGGAATTGAACCCAGGACCTTCTTGCTGTGAGACGGCTGCACTACCAGCTGCGGCACCGTGCCCCTATTGATTACATTTATAGCGAGAAATATATATTTTACTTTCATAATATTCACTCAGTGAATGTATATAATCAATCGCTTGCCCGTTGTTGCGAAGTCTTTTTCAAACCTCGCCAGAATAAAGGCTGATTTATGGGTCCGCGTTACACCAACGCAGAGCCTACAGCGTAGGTTACGTAACCTCGCTTGCCCGTAGGCTCTGCGTCGATTTAACGCAGACCCATAAATCAGCTCCGGAGCCGGCAGGCAGAAATCTCCAAATTTTCGGAGCAAATTTCTTATCAGGCGTAGCTACAACTGTTAGATTTCATCTATTAAACCAACATTTATCTTCCTAAATTATTTATTTCAGCCAGCGGTAATTCTCAACAGAGCTGCAGGTTTCTCCCCCGGGACAACGGCGCAGGTTGACCCGGCAATCACGTCTGTACTCCAGCTGCTGCGCTCCGGACCGGCGGCTCTTCTCATCTCCGAAAACATCGGGTCAAATTTCTTAACAGGCGTTATTTGCATAAACTGAGCCCAGGTTGGGGATCTTAACGGTTACTTTTACGCCTGAAAAAATATTAAAACTTAATAAAGTGGCATATTAACAGCGCTACACCTGAAATTAAAACAGCTTTTGGCTCTCAGCTTCCTGATTTTAGGGGTGGTGCTGAAAGTAGGGGTAGTATATTGGGACAGGGCCCTGGGAAGATTTCAAGTGCCCTAAAATCTGTCCCTTCTTTTTTAGGGGTAGTGAAAGAAAGTAGGGCTAGTGAAAGAAAGTAGGGCTAGTGAAAGAAAGTAGGGGGAGTATTGGGATTGGCCTTAATATGCCCTTCAGCAGACACGGCTTTCTCAGACTGCCTTTTGGAATAAAGTCAGCACCTGAAATATCACAGAGCGATGGAGCAGATCATCGAGGGCTTGTATGGAGTTCAAGTCTACATTGATGACATCATCATATAGGGATCCACAGCCCAAGAGCACAATGAGAGACTGAACAGCGTTATGGAACGCATACAAAAGTATGGACTAAAACTCAACAAGAGTAAATGTGAGTTTGGCGTTCAAGAGATCCTGTTCCTAGGAGACAAGCTGTCTGCACGTGGTGTACAACCAGATCAAGAAAAAATACATGCAATACAGAACAAGGCCCACGGACAAAACAGGTGTGCTACGCATCATGGGGATGGTCAATTTCATCGGTAAATTAATTCCCAATCTGACAGCAAAGACATCATGCATACGAGAGCTTCTGCACAGAGACTGTGAGTTCAAATGGACAGTGAAACATAAACATGAGTGGCAAAATCTCAAGAACACACTGACCACAACACCTGTGTTGTCATTTTATGACCGCACGAAGAGGATAAAAGTGTCAACAGATGTTTCCAAAGATGGTATTGGAGCTGTTCTACTCCAGGCTGAAGATGAGCACTGGAAACCGGTAGCCTATGCATCCCGAGCTATGACAAAATCTGAATGTCTGGCGTATGGTTTGGAGCGGTTTCATAGCTATGTGTACGGCCTGCCGTCTTTCACAGTCGAGACGGATCCTTGACCTCTGGTTGCCATAATCAAAAAGAATCTGAATTAAATGTCTCCACGGATTCAGCGGTTAATGATGAAGATGCAGAGGTATGATTTTGAACTGATATATACTCCAGGTAAACACCTGGTCCTTGCTGATGCCCTATCCAGAGCAACGTCAGGCGACAGTGTGAGTGCAACAGAAGTGGACATACAGTGCCATGTGAACATGGTGTCGGGAACACTGACTGTGTCTGACACAAAATCAAGACAAACAGCTGAGGCTACAGCGAAGGATGCTGAGCTACAGCATGTCATGAGGAACATGGATGGGGATGGCCAGCTAGTTCATGTCCACAATTTTACCATGTCAGAGGGGAGCTCAGTACTGCGGACGGTCTGCTGTTGAAAAAGGGCAGGATTGTTATTCCACAGACTTTGAGAATGGACTTGTTGCACAGGATACATGAAGGCCATCCCGAGAAGTGCAAAAGGAGGGCGAGAGAGTCTGTTTTCTGGCCCGGACTAAACAAAGACATTGAAACATTCATAAATAAATGTAAAACATGCCAGAAACACAGGAACAAGCAGAGCAAAGAGCCTATAGTGGTTGCGGAGGTGCCAACAGCAACATGGCACAAAGTAGGAATGGACTTGTTTCATCTCAGAGATTATTACAGTCTAAAGACTATTTAGTGGTAGTGGAGTTACTACTCAAACTTCCCTGAGATGGCGCTACTAATAAACTGTACGTCAACCTGTGTCATAACGCATGCAAAATCTATCTTCGCCAGGCATGGCATTCCACACCCTGTGGTTAGCGTCAACGGCCCTTGCTTCAGCAGCAAAGAATGGCAGAAGTTTGCAGTGCAATATGATTTCAATCATGTGACGTCAAGCCCACACTATCCACAGTCAAACGGGCAAGTGGAAAAAGGAGTTCACATTCTCAAGCAACTCCTAGAAAGTAGCTGACAGTGACTCGGATCCGTATTTGGCTTTATTAAGCTACAGAGCATCACCTCTTCAGGGCGGTCTATCACTAGCTGAACTGCTGATGAAGAGGAAGCTCCGAACGACTTTGCCAGGTCATGCAAACAACAAAATAAAGCAAAAGAATCCCTCAAAGATTGAACATAAGTTACGACAACAGAAAATGATGCAAAAGTCATTCTATGACAGAACAACCAAGCATCTTTCTCCACTGACTACCAACAACACAGTCAGGGTTGAGGATGCTGATGGATGGAGTACAAAAGCAACGGTCTTGCAAGAAGTTGCTCCACAATCATACACGGTGAGAACTGAGGAAGGACACATCCTCAGGCGCAATCGTCGCAGTCTGTTAAAGGGGACCTATTATGCAAAACACATTTTTCTTGTTTTAACATATATAGTCTCCCCTCACCCTGCCAACACAGAGAAGGAGTAAAGCAACCAAATTCTGCAGGGTCTGCACACCCCGCCCGGAGGATCCTTCCAGTGTCATGTGACTTCTACGAGCCGTTCAGATTCTGCGGCTATGGTGACGTCACCTGATTTATGGTTCCACATTTCATCAACGCAGAGCCTACGGCATAGGATACGCATCGATTTAACGCAGAACCGTAAATCAGGCTTTAAGATTCGTTTACGCCGTGTAACTGAATGCGAGCGTCCGAATATCAAGTCGAGCTGAGCGTGACATCGGACGCTCTCTGTCCATACTGAAACTGTTAAACTCGCGGCCAGTTAGGACAGTCCAATACAAAAAAAATAAAGCAATGGAATTGATTTTGTCGCAGAAGCTCGCTCGCATGGGACACGCTTTGTGTACGCAGCCGGCTCTTCTCCCCAGAGCGAGGCTTTGTTCCCTCCCCTGCTACACGTCATTGAGGCAGCCAATCAGCGCAGAGCCTCATTATCATATCCCCCCCTCAGAATCCCTCACAGATAATGAGGTTAGAAGCGGTAAAACTAGAGACATGGCCCACAGGCTGAATTTCTGTTTTATGTAGAAAAAAAAAGTTTTAGATTGTTTTTAAGACATTCAAGGCCTGTTTAAAATATAAGCCATAATAGGTCCCCTTTAAAGACTCATCAAGGGACTGTTGATGAGTTCAGTGTAACCTGCGGTGAATCTCAGGTAATTCTCACTCCGGATATGGACTGTGACATTGACTCTCACACACCTGCTCCAAGTGAACCTGAGTTAAGAAGGTCCACAAGAGAAATCAGAAAGCTTGATAGACTGAACTTATTAACAAAGAAAATGCAATATGCATGTTAAAGATGTTGAACAAAATGTATATTGATGGATGGTGGGAATGTGTTCTAAATGGCCTAGTATTGGCTTAGGTTTGAGTTAGCCTATCTGTTAGTTAGCAATCTGATAAACTGTTTATACTGCACATATGTGTCAGGGTTAGATTTCATGAGAAATTGTTTAAATAACTGACACAGCTAATGTGATAATTCATGTTACAGTTTTTCACAATTGTTTAAACACATTTATTGGAACATCAGACACAATGTGCACAACGTGAAACTCATTTTTCAGGTGGCTGAACCAATCCTGCTGAACTCCAAGCACATTTACTGCTCTAGACTCAAATTCCCATTCCATACCACACATTTCTCACAACACTACACACAATTCCCAATATCCTGCACACTCTTCCTGAATTCCCTCTCTTGCTGTTCACACAGAACACACAGTCAATCACATTTCTAAACTCCAAAGGCTGTTGTGCAACATGCAATCAGCAATTTGCCATTGAATTAATATTCATTGATGAAGCGGGGTTCAACCTTGTAAAAAGAAGGCGCCGAGGGATGAATATCATCGGCCAGCGTGCCATCACAGAGGTCCCTGGCCAACATCACGTTATAGAAGTCAGTAGTCAATACAAAGTTGTTTTTTTTGCATGTACATCAAACAAGGACCAAAAGGTGTAAACTGCAGCCAAAGCTTATTTTGTCTACCCTTTTACAGTAACACAATGTAACCACTATAGTGCAAGATTTGAAAAAACATAACAAAATAACTACATGAGAAGAACATACATATATATGAGAGAAAGAAAGAAACAAAGTAAATAAATAAGAAAAAGAAATAAATGTTGCTCAAACTGGACTCAATCACCACAGCGTCCTCCATCACCATGCCACCCTTGGCCCCTACAACACTGCACTTCTTCTAGCTTTCCTACTCATACTGTAAAATATTACATATTTGTTGTTAAAGTAAAGAATTGTGTGTTGTTTTCTATTCGAGTAGCCTATACATATGAATACTATATGGTGATATATTACATCCAACAGCTGAAGGTGTAACACTGAACATACAAATGCATGATTCTACTGAGACATTCATATAGTGTTTTCCATTCATACTATAGTGTCTTCCATTCTGCACATCAGTGTTCAGTGGGTGCTTAGAAATGTCTACTCAAATGATGTATGTGTTTGGCATTTGAGAAGGAAATACCATTTAGTGAAGAGTTAACACTGTTTTGAGGGTAGAGTGTGCTTTTGCAAGAAAAGTGTAGGATTTAGCATTTTGTGTGTGAATTTTGTAATTTGTGTTTAGAGTTTTGAGAAAGTGAGCTAGTCTATCAGGAAATGTGTTTACAGTTTTTTCTGAAAGCTTAGGCGCTAATTATGTTCTTGTAGCACAATTTCTAAAACTATTAACACACATAGCAAAACCACTCACTGAGTTAGCCAAACTAAAAGCACAAATACTGCTTTGCACTCAGTTTGTAATTTTGTAACACACACTTTTCAAAACTGTAGGCACAATTCGCTGCTTACACTCAATTGCCAAATTTCCAAAACACTCCTAGCAAAATTATACACATGTATGGCTATTATTTACACTATTTTGCCAACTGCCTGGCACACTTTCACATGTGAAAACAATTTTAGAGAATTAGTTCACTTTGCAATCAGCCTAAGCACTATGAATAAGCCACAGGTAAGCTGTCTGTGTGGAGTACAATGGAAGGAGCAAGAAGAGTAAGAATCAGAGGAGGCCGAGGAGGAGGACGTGGAGGTGAAAGAGTTGGAGGGAGAGGACGTGGAGGTGAAGAAGCAAGAGGGAGAGGACGTGGAGGTGAAGGAGTTGGAGGAAGAGGACGTGGAGGTGAAGAAGCGAGAGGTTTAGAGGAAGTTAGAGGAAGAGGACAAGGAGGAGCAAGAGGAGGATGAGGAGGAGGAACGGGAAGGGCCAGAGCAGACCCGATATGTCATCATATGGGACAATGTTAGTTTCCATAGGGCTGCTTTGGTCCGCAACTGGTTTACCGATCACCCACTCTTCATGGCACCCAACCTCCCCCCATACTCTCCATTCTTAGTGTAAATCCAATTGAAGAGTTCTTTTCTGCCTGGCGCTGGAAAGTCCACGACCGCCTTCCCCATCAACACGCAGTCCTTTTACAAGCAATGGAGGAGGCATGTGGCAATATTGAGCAAGCATCATGTCAGGCCTGGATACGGCATGCAAGGAGGTATTGTCCCCGGTGCCTTGGACTGGAGGACATCGCATGCGATGTGGATGAGATTTTGTAGCTGGACCCAGAGAGACGGCATGATGTAGGCTGATTGTCTTTTTTTTGTGAATGTATTATTTTGTGTTCTGTGCTGTGTCTTTGTTTTGATGAGTGTGAATAAACACCAATACTTGAAGTTTGGATCCCTGTGTGTTTACAGAACTATGACAAAAGTATGACCTCAAACTGACCTAACCTACCTTGTGCACAGAAAAAGCAAAAGCCAGATGTGTTTTGTATTCATACCATCAGTGTGTAGTTGGCACATTATGTGCTTAGTAAATGATGGCATGTGTTTACTGTCTGATATGAAAACACCATTTTTACTAAGGTGTGAAGAGTTAATCAAGCTGAGTTTGCTTTTGCAAGAGAAATATAAAGTTTTGATAATTTGGTGAAAGGTTTTCTCATTTGTGTGTAGAGTTTAGCAAAAATAGCCAATGTTGCAAAAAATGTGCTTAAGGATTCAGAAAAAACTGTAAACAATTGTGAAAAACTGTAATACATTTTGTCTTAGAAAAAGGAGGATGTTATGATTGGATGTTATTATATGTGTGACCGCTAGGCGGCAGTACTGGCTTGGTAGTCAACGTACTGTGCTATATTAAGGGGTTGAGCAAGACTGCATGAAAACACGTGTATGTTGTTGAGAACGGGAGTTAATAAAAGAAGTTAATAGTTATCAACACGGCCTCATCCTTCAAGCACGAACATGACAATGACCAAACATCCGTGATCAGTGCACTGGTCACTTGATAAGGATCCCCGAATGCCCAGGGCATTCCCTGTGGTTGACAAAATGGGAGAATGGTTAAAAGAATTAATTTAAATATCGCCTGTCTCCACTTCCTGCTTCAAAAGCAATTAAAAATTATATTTTGTGGCTGGACGACGCTCTGGTTAAGGTCTGGTTAGGTTAATGCACCACTTATGATTGGTTAGAAGTAGGAAAGGTTGTGGTTTGTGCTAAAAAATAATAATTTCACATCACTTACGCCACCTCCGTCGTCATGGCGACAGCAAACAACACGGTTAAATACTCGACTTTACGTTAAATACTAGAAAACACAGTTAGATACTTGCCGTCAAAATACTGTTAAAAATCATCAAAACACCATTAAAACACTGTTAAAACAGCATTAAAAACATGCTTTTACAAACTGACAGTAACAAACAGTAACTTGCGTGTCAAAAACTCATAACTTAGCCACTATAATAAAGAATAATATATACATAATAATAATGTAATAATCCGTGTATATATCACGACAACGGATCCCAATTGACTTTGCATAGGTACAATATCCGTGGTGCTCACACGGAATTTTACCATTTCCGTGCTGGTGCCACGGAAAATAGTGGTGAGAGGTCGTGGGCATTTCACGGATTTTTGTGAGATCAGCTTAAAAAAAAACAAACGTATGGACATAAAACAACATGTAACAAATAAAAATCAACAAATCTCGGCTGTTGAGAAACATGCACAAATTCAAATTGATAGCAATATATTATACTGTAAAAGAGAAGAGAAAGAATCAAAACTCTCAAAGATCTATTAGTTAAAAATAGTGCCTTCAATTTAATCTGAAAAGCAGACAGTGTGTTAGCATTTTGAACAAGTTCGCTGGTTGCAAAGAAGAGTTGCCAGACCGCTAAGAGGTGTGCCTTCTATTTTAGTCGTCAAAATTCGGGGAAATACAAGCCAGCATTCTGACTTTAAATAGAAAAGTGTTCCTAGAATCAAGCTTTACTCAAAAAACCGCATGTGGTTGATCAGCTTCTCGCTCACTGTAATTCACATTGTCACATTGTGACGTGCCATGCAAAAATCATTGGGCACTTGTGGATCGCTTGGCTTGTTCTATCTTCTCAAAAATACAAGGAAATCAGAATCAGAATCAGAATCAGCTTTATTGGCCAGGTTCGAACATTGTCCAACAAGGAATTTGATTCGGTTATTTCGCTCTTTGGTAGTAGCAGAAGAGGAACTTCTTCCTCTTCTATCTTGCTCAATTTTCGAGTATAATGAGCTAAAGTGGACAACAGCTCGACAAAAATGCACAAGACAGAACTGGAGGAGAGGTGAGTGAATACAGTAAATCACCACTCCTCCAAACCTGAATAAGTCACTCAAAATTCATTCATTTTATATCTTCTGGTGTCTGGTGTAGATGACCTCATGAAGTTTGGAGGCAATAAGAAAACCAATAACTTTTCACAGCTTTAGGAGAACTTTAAAATTAGTCCGATATGAAAGAATGCTGGTGGAATGTCAAAGGCTCTGCAGTGACGTCGTTGGCCTATGACCTTCCACTTCACCTGAGTTCTCCGTCATCACTCCATATGAGAAGCCACATTACACATAATTCCAGTCTTGAGCTGTGGTGGAACAAAATTCCACCTTAGCTCAAAATATGGGACAGTATGAAAAAATTTATTTAAAGAAGAAAAAAGCATAATTATCACCATTATTCTGACTTTACCTTCTAGGCAGATAATATGAAACCAAGATAATTGTTGCTTTTTTTCCCTCATCAACTTCTTTAATTTAGCAAACATCACAAAAAAAGGGTACGAATACAAATAAGCGCTAGTCAGAAAGTAAAATGAAACAAAATTACTTCATAAATGTGAGTTCAGCATGTGACTGTAATGAGGACCTGAAACAAAATCAGTCTGCATGAAATGCTGAGTGCTAAGACAGGGCCTGTGATTGCACGAGACTGGATCAGTACTGCTGGCAAAGGTCATGCATGCTGGAATTATTAATGGACAAATAAAAAAAAGAGTACATTGAGATCATGGATTAGCTACCATGCATATTGTATTTTGCTTTACTTTAACTAATAACAATTTAGCATAAAGGTAAACATAATGTTGTCTAATTACCAGGAAAAAGTGTACCTCATTGTAAAAACCCAGCAAAGAAGAGTTGCCAGACCGCTAAGAGGTGTGACTCAAAACATCAAATCAAATCTTTATTTTGATTTAATCCATAGTCCCAAAAATTAAAAAGGCATATGTATAAAAAAAAAAAAAACTCCCAATTTCAGAGGAAGACACCTCCACCATGAAAAAACAAACAAACAAACAAATTAACATAAACTCCAGTCCAGTCAGACTGGGTCCTTTCAGGATGCCTATAATTAATGTTTCTATTACAGTTTTACTTTAAAACTAGCAACATTTCAAAACCAATTAAAGCTGCAAGCAGCGATGAACGGGCCCTCGCACTCACGGCCACCGCCCCCCATAAGCATATCAGAAACGAGACCACCCACGACTTCCTATGTCAAACCATTCAAAAGTTATAGCAGAAAAAAGGGACAACCAATCAGAAGAAGGGGCGGGGCTAATTAAGGCCAACGAAGCTTAAGGACTCATTACAGAGTCCCATGACACCACCCACGACTTCCTATGTCAAACCATTCAAAAGTTATAGCAGAAAAAAGGGACAACCAATCAGAAGAAGGGGCGGGGCTAATTAAGGCCAATGAAGGTCAAGGACTCCATAAAGAATCTGATGACCCCACCCAGGACTCCCTATGTCAAACCATTCCAATGTTATAGCAGAAAATCGGGACAACCAATCAGAAGAAGGGGCGGGGCTAATTAAGGCCAACGAAGCTTAAGGACTCATTACAGAGTCCCATGACACTACCCACGACTTCCTATGTCAAACCATTCAAAAGTTATGGCAGATAAAAGTATTCTAGGGGGCGCTGTTGAGCCGTTAGGCCACGCCCATTAATGCAAACCATGAAATATCAAATTTATCGCCAAGTCTGGCTTGCATGCAAAATTTGGTGACTTTTGGAGAACTATCAAATATGGACCAATCACATGAAGGGGGGACACGCCTTTTGGCGTCTAGCGTCGCCACGGTAACACTTTTGAAAGAGAAAATTAATGCGTGGTGTCGCAGGATGGAGACGCACATTTTGATGTATAACACACTTGGGTGCACGTTACGGTTCGGGCTGAATTAACTGCCGAAGGAATGGCATAAATTTCGCCAAAATGACACAATTTATTCAAAATGGCCGACTTCCTGTTCGGTTTCGGCCATGGCGCCAAGAGACTTTTCTTTTAGTTGTGACATGATACAGGTGTGTAGCGATTTTCGTGCATGTACGTCAAACCGTATTGTGGGGCTTGAGGCACAAAGTTTTCTAGGGGGCGCTGTTGAGCCATTTTGCCACGCTCATTAATGTAAACCATGAAATATCAAATGTATCGCCAGGCCTGGCTTGCATGCCAAATTTGGTGCCTTTTGGGGAACTATCAAATATGGACCAATCAGATGAAGGGGGGGTGCGCTTGTTGGCGTCTAGCGTCGCCACGGTAACACTTTTGAAAGAGAAAAGTAATGCGTGTAGTCGCAGGATGGAGACGCACATTTTGATGTATAACACATCTGGGTTCACGATACGGTTCGGGCTGAATTAACTCTCGAAGGAATGGCATATATTGCTCCAAAATTACGCAATTAATTCAGAATGTTCAAAATGGCCGACTTCCTGTTAGGTTTCGGCCATGGCGCCAAGAGACTTTTCTTTTAGTTGCGACATGATACAGGTGTGTACCGATTTTCGTTCATGTACGTCAAACCGTATTATGGGGCTTGAGGCGCAAAGTTTTTTCTGTCGAACCAATCAGATGAAGGGTGGGTGCGCTTTTTGGCGTCTAGCGCCGCCACGGTAACGCTTTTGAAAGAGAAAAGTAATGCGTGTTGTCGCAGGATGGAGACGCACATTTTGATGTATAACACACTTGGGGGCACGTTACGGTTCGGGCTGAATTAACTTTCGAAGGAATGGCATAAATTTCGCCAAAATGACACGACGAATTCAAAATGGCCGACTTCCTGTTCGGTTTAGGGCATGACGCCAAGAGACTTTTCTTTCAGTTGTGCCATGATACAGGTGTGTACCGATTTTCGTGCATGTACGTCAAACCGTATCGTGGGGCTTGAGGCAAAAAGTTTTCAAGGGGGCGCTGTTGAGCCATTTTGCCACGCCCATTAATGTAAACCATTAAATATCAAATTTTTCGCCAGGCCTGACTTGCATGCAAAATTTGGTGACTTTTTGGGCACGTTTAGGGGGGCAAAAAGGCCCTCCTTTCGTCAGAAGAACGAAAGAAAAAAGAAAGAAAGAAAGAAAAAAAAAGAAAATTCCTACAGATACAATAGGGCCTTCGCACTGAAGGTGCTCGGGCCCTAATAATAAAAATTCCTACAGATACAATAGGGCCTTCGCACTGAAGGTGCTCGGGCCCTAATAACTCAACTGAGAAAGTATTATTTCCACTAAGTCATGGTATGTAACAAAAACCTCTTTAATTTTGAAAGGTTAATTAATACACCTGTAATATGTTTTGGGGGATATCATAAGTATCATAAGAAAAATACATTTGTCATGAATTGAGAAAAAGGCAAACCTCATAGAAACACACGTCTGAAGGATTTGTGTGGGGTCATTGTCCACAATTTCATGGAAAAGCAAGTGGATTCTTTATTTTAGGATGACTCGGCTCAACTTTCAATGCGAGACAAATAACTCCTCTGTTGCTACAAAATATGTATAATAAAAAGAAGGTTCAGAATACAGACATTGGCCGGGTTTCCCAGATCCAACCTCTCTTAAGGATTTAAGAGAGGTTCAAAGAAGGTTTGAACTAAGAGAGAACCCTAAGATACGGGTGTTTCCCAGATGACTTCTTAACACTGTCCTTTAGTTTCGCTCTTTCAGACGCTCTTTGGAGGAGCTGTCCGGTTCTGAAACCAAATAATCGATGCCAGGCAAATCGATCACCGATCACTATCAGCGCATTTTCACACGCAGCACTGCTACCTAACGCACTAATTCCCTGCTGCCTGTGCGTTATGTGTGTTATAATGAAAAACTAAGATGATAAATATACTTCAATGACCCTTTTTCATGGTGAAAACAAGACTGCAACTAAATAAGAAGTAGTCTTGGTAAGATAATAATGAGGAAATGTATTGTTTTGTTATTAAATGTGAAAGATGGACGAATTAGGACAAATTATCTTAACGAACAGCATATAAGACCACATTGTATCCTCGTGACTTGTAAAACAGAATCCTTCACCTCAAAAAAATATTCTGAAGTTTATTTAGCTGCCTTTTTCACTATTAAACAGAATATTGCATTCATCAACGTTGAATTTGCGGATGTTTGGAGACACACGGCGGGTGTGGAGACGCGCAGCTGGTGGCTCACCTGCCAACACGGAGCTCACGCCAGATGAAGAGAAGGTGATGGGCAAGACGGCATCTGAGGGCATTGAGGGCGGGGTAGATGTCCTTGGGAACGAGGGGCTGTCGGAACCGGTGGATGAGCCATCTGGGAGCGGGGTCAGACCAGCACCACCAACCTCCCCGCCCCCGGCTCCAAGTGCCGAGTCCGAGGAATACGTCGCCCTACACGCACTCCTGCCTGTCCCCTGATTCATAGCAGGGGTTTCAAAACTACACAGAGGGTCCCTGTGAATTGACCATTTTATTGATTTACTCCAAGAGTAGCCTACTCAGGCCATGTGTGTGTGCGTAATGTACGCTTTACGCATGACACACGCGCCTCTTCCAGCCAAAACCACATGTAAACTCCCGAACACTTTCAAGAATACTTTGCTTTAATGTCCAATGCTACACCTTCAAAGCACTGAAAAAGCACTGAAACATTGCAGCAATAAAGTATTCTTGAAAGTTAGTGGCAGAGTTTAGTAGTTTTTAGACAGTTATAGGTGGTGTGGTGATAGTGGGTTTATTGCTGTTTTTTTTTTTCAATGTTTGGGGATTAGGGGAGTTGGTTGGTGCTCAGGTGACTGCTTGGTGACTGGTGAAAGGGAAGTGAAATCAGAAAAACAGGTAGATGAGCTCCCGTCTTCTCTGGACACCGGCTTGGTGGAGAGCTGCTCGGGCATCGTTCTGAGGTCCAGGGACCGGAGGTCCGGGGAGGTCTGGGGACCGGAGGTCCGGGGAGGTCCGGGGACCGGAGGTGGGGCATCGTCGTCTTCAGAATCCGCGTCCTCATCCAAGGGAGGCGGCTCATCTGGTCCGGCGCGCACAGTCATATTGTGGAGCATGGCGGTGACTACGATGACACCACAACTCTTGGCAGGTGTCAGGCGCAGCCCCCCCGATGAATGATAGATACAACGGAACCGTGACTTCGCGACGGCGTATGGCGACGCGGTTGATTTGCAGCGAGAATATGCTGTTTAGCAGCCTTGGTATCTCACACGTGTGATTTTCACACATGTGAAGCATTTTTGAGTGTGGTACTTTATCTCATATATGCACGCAGATGTGGGATGTGTGCAGACAAATTATGGTAAATGATGATCCTTCTATTTTTGCGTAATGCATAAAACATATACAGGAACACACTTGTTATTCCTTATTTTTTCCCTTTGCTGTCACCAATGAATGCTAAACAATATAAATCTAAAGTATAAAATAAATCAAAATTTGTGCGGGTGCATTGTTTTAATATCTCATTGCTTGGTGTGATATTGATTTGCCTGACGCGGCTGGATCTGTGAGTCTTTGTTCACTAAGTTGGTTGTAAAGACTGGGTCAGCAGCATCTTTCATTTCCTTCTTAATGAAAGAGATACTTAAGCTAAGAGCAACTCTGGGAAACGCGATTTTCTTTCACAGGCTCCTTAAGAAGGTTTGAAAGAAGTCTTTCGCTGTTAAGAGCTACTTAACTGATCTGGGAAACCTGGCCATTGCTGTTTACTTTAAGTACTCACAGCATCGATACCAGAAAGCTGCATGCCAATGTTGATGACCACCACAGTCAACACCTGCCAGCGGACTGTCTCATCCAGTAACACGCTCCACACCGACAGGGTTTCCACTGATGATAGTGAGCGCTGCTCCTCTTGCATCTCTTCAATCTCGGCTTGGATGTTACATTTTGCTCTGTACCATTTCAGAGCTAAAAGACACATCACATCATGGTTAGACATATTATATGAAGTTTAAGTCAGTGTTTTTTCATGGCAACTCCTTAGAAAAATAAGGTACACCATCTTTTAATTCCAGTGTGTAATCATCAATTCATCAACTACAATTTCCCAGCTATCTATCTATCATTTAGGAATTAAAATAACTAAATGGAGAAAATGATTATGAAATCATAAAATGGAGTAAATAAATACATCTGGTGTCCTTCTTGCCCACAGCAATAACCCTCTACTGTACAATGAAAAACTAATACACACAGTGTCTAGACTAGATTGCTGTAATGTATTATTAGCAGGGTGTAGTAATTCGCTGAATAGGATCCAGCTGATCCAAAATGCAGTAGCACGAATTCTGACGGGAATGAGCAAGAGAGACTACATCTCTCCTGTGTTAGCTTCCCTGTCTAGGCTACTATGGAATTTGGGTTAAGGAAGCTGACACCACCTTCACCGTTAAAACATTTATGTTGAGTAAACCCTATGGTTATTGTTAACTCATTGCAGGTATGTAGCAGGGGGACACCAACATGATCCACGAGGCGGTGCCCATCATCCTCTTTCTCTCCTCTTCTTCTCTTTCCTTTCTTCAGATCAACCCTCTGTTATTATTTTGAAGTATATCATAACCTTCATTGTTGTCCATTGTTCTTGTAGTTTGTTGTGCTGGTCTGCCCCTTTCTTTTCTCTTCTGTGCATGTTTTAAAAAAGTTTGAAGGCAAAATATCAAGACAGCATGTTGTGGGCTTTAATTTTGAAACCGTTTCCATTAGGGTTGTATAATCAAAGAGGCTAAAATCTCCCAGATTGACTAGAGGATGGGAAGGCACAAGTGTTATCATTCCTGAGCTGGAGCTGCACATTTCTTGTCTTACTGTAATATTTTGTTTATGAAAAAGGCAGCAAAGTCATTGCATGCCTTTTCAGACAGCAGTTCAGGGGGGATTGAGGCTGTGGGGTTTGTCAGTCTGTCTACCACAGAAAACAGTGTGCGAACATTATTGCTGTTTCTGTCGATAATCTCTGAAAAATATGATTGCCTTGCTTACTGTTTCTGGTTATAGCTGCAAAGACTCTCTCTATAAATGTTGTAATATACCTGGAGTTTATTTTTGCACCACCTGCGTTTTGCTTGTCTACATACCCTTATCTGTGCTTTAACCAGTGTGGCGTTTCTCCAGGGTGACTTTTTCCTCCCTGGCACAACTTTGGTCTTAATTGGGTCAATAGAATCAATAACAGTCATAACATTGGAACTGAAACTGTTAACAAGGTCATCAACTACAACTGAGGGAAGGGTTGATGATGGTGTAAAACCCTGGTTGAATAATGCACAGGTTTTATCATTTATATAATATATATATTTCTGATTACCTCAGCTTCACCTTGGCAACTTGGATTGGCAACGGTGGTCATTTTAAACAATACACAGTAGTGATCAGAAAGAGCAACATCGTTCACCACAACCTCTGAGATATTAAGACCAGAGTGTTGAGTAAAAGGTCTTTATTAAAGGTAACCTCACAGCAGGCAATAGAGCAAAGCAAGGTGCAGCGCAGAGTTCAGTCCTCAGGATCGTGGTAACGCTCAGAGTGGCAGGAGAGCGAATACCAGACAACAGCTGGTGTGATCACTGAGCAGCTCTGGAAGCAGGAACTGAAATGCAGATCAGTCAGAAGAATCACAGAGCAGCCCAGGAAAGAAGCAAACAGAAACCAGAGTCTCAGGCAGAACTCATAGTCAGGGACAGAAGACTAAGGTCATTACCAGGACAGAGACAGGCGGACAGGTTGGGAACAGGCAGGGTCGAAACTGGGTGATAAGTCCAAGGGTGAGTGCTGGAAAGACTTGCATAATCCGAAAAACAGTTTGCTGGTAATGCACTAAAAGAAAGTCGAATTGTTGCCTTAATATCGAATTTTTAAAAGCCATGTATATAGAGCCGTCCTGGGAGATTTGCGAGGCCCTGTGCGAAATGGCCGGGGGGGGGGGGCCTCGCGAAACTTTTGAGTTTTTCGGGTCGGGTCGGATCGGGTGTCTATATGTGCAATTTTAACTCTCCAATTAGCAAAATACTGGATACCTTCCCCTGCCTCATCATCATCTCGGCTTGCCTCGGGCCCCGCGGCTGCTTGAGACCCGGTCGGATCGGTGATTTTTGTAACAAATTTATCAAACGAGCCATTCAGAGAGGCATTAAACTCTTCAATTTTCTTTACTTTTTTTCTTTTTTCATTCCATGATGGAAATTTCCTGAATCTGTCTAGTTCTCTCGACATTGTGTGACAGTTTGTTACACACTCCACCCGTCTCCATCAGAGCACCTTTTGTCTGCGCTTGGTCTGACGCAGTTGTATTGAACAACAGACACACGCAGCTGCGCAGCTAGATAAATCAGCAAGCAAATCATTGCACATTGATATGCACAGACTAGTACACATTTAGGTCTGTAATAGAACGTGACTGTTGATATTTATAAGGGAAAGAAGGAAAAAAAAAAAAACGCCTATAGCGCGAGACCCTTGGGGAGCGAGGCCCCGTCGCACGGTTCGCACACCCCTTGCGGCGGCCCTGCATGTATACACTTTAGCCGGGCTGTTGTCGAACCCAACTGAAGTTCTTGAGATCAAGCTATTAGTACCAGATAATGTGGTCCTAATTTGAGTTAGCCTGGCATGTGTACATAACCTACGCTTAGCCGAGCTAGTGACTGCCCAGGGACTCCCCTTCTGGAAGTGACGACACCGTGAAAGCCAGAATATCAACACATTAGGAGAAGAAGAAGATGAACAACAAAGAACTAACCGACAGAACGCCAACGCAAAAGTACGCATGGCACCACTTAACATTGTGGAGGCGAATGCACCTCACTCTATTGAGTAGATAGATTGTCTTCTTGTGCATGTATACTTGGATTTCTCGGAAACTTGCCAATAGCTTGGTTTAGATGTGCATGTAACTGACTTAAATGCTAATCAGGAATCGTGACCAGTTCAGTCAATGAGTGTGTTACACCAGAAGAACCATGCAATATGTCAATGAGAACCATCTGCTTTGCCTGCCTCTACAAGCACTGAGTTTTTATTTTTGCATTCAGCCACACTGGAAACCTCAGTTTAGACGGACTGGTGTTGTCAGGAAAACTAACAAACACTGGAACAGCAGAGAGAATATGGCCTACCAAGCAGGCTATAGATATAGATACTGTAGATATGGATAGATATAGCCTGTCCAGTAGTGTGTATAGAAGAAAAAATTGTGTTCCTTTTGTCCTCATATTAATAGTGATAATTCAGCTACATTCAACATTATTAAAAATGAAAAAGGCCTGTATTATCCAATACAACAAATGTGGCAAGTCTGAATGTTTTTTACTTGGCTAGCTGTTATACCAATTCAGTTTATCCCCTGGCTCTAATTATAAAGCTAGTCTTTGGTTAAGCTGGTAACGCTTTCGTTTTGGGATGACAAGACAGACCTGTGATTGTGGCGTGGACGTTGCGCTTCTCAATCAGCAAGTACCTAGGGCTCTCTGGAAACCATGGCAAAAGCATCAACTGGATGAAAGTGGGTATCACCACCACTGAAAGAAACAGAGGCCAGTGCTCCTCCTGTAACAATGAGAACAGTGTTATATTTTCGCTCATGCTGAGGGTTATGTAGACATTGTTGACATAGAAAAAATGCAGCGGGACTTATGTATATATATATATATATTCTTTTTACCCTGTCATGGGGAAAAAAATACATTAAATAATTTAAGGTTATGAATTTAATTTCCAATTGTTTTTACATTATCCATGACTATCAATCACAATTTCATTACAGGTTGCTTATGCAGACTTGACCCAGCCATTTTTTTCTTTTTATCTTGCTCATCTTCAGAGAATGAAAACATGAGTGATCCCTTTCACAAACACAAATGTTGCCAAGCCAATAAAACACAGAGTATAAAAGATTGTTTCACAATTTTCTTGATAACACTGGAGTGTTATAGGATAAAAACGAAATACAATGAATTCCATATAAACAAAACAATTGCAAGGACAAAAACATCCCCTATAACCTTGGAAGACAAGGCGATAGGGGTTAGTAATCCAAAATCTAATCTTACCCATGTCCATTATTTCAGTTTTCTTTTCTTTCTTTCTGTCTTACTTTTCCACACTGTGTTTATTCATGTACTGTTCCCTTGAAAAAAATTAAAATGTAAACTTTTTCATAAGAAGTTCCTACTTCAGAAGATGTATATTTTGTCATGTATTAGCTATTTGAAAATGTTTATTATTTGATAATAAGATAGTTAATCTGAATGCATTTCCTTTACTTATTTTATTTGAAAAATCACAAATTTACCCTTTCATTTGAAAATATTCCAGTTTTAATAACAGGTTATAATTACAGCTACAACCTCATCATTGATCTATGAGGCCAACGATGAAATGAAAGTAAAATAATCGCTCATTAATTGTAACAGATAAAAATTTCAATGAAAGCTGCAAGCAGCGATGAACGGGCCCTCGCACCCTTGTGCACGTTCAAGCGTGCTGCAGTTGAGGCGCTTGTATGACTTGCATGTAGATGTCTTCAGGCCTGGACATTTAGTGGATGACACCAGCCACAGCTCTATATCAAACCATCAAAAGTTTGGCAGAAAGTAGGAACTATGAGATATCGACCAATCAGATGAGGGGCTGGGCTAATTTGCAGCAATTATGGTCAATGACTCAAAACCGAGTCTGATGACACCACCCACGAGTCTTTATGTCAAACCATTCAAAAGTTATTGCAGAAAATCGGAACTATCACATATCGACCAATCAGAAGAAGGGGCGGGGCTAATTCAGGCCAATTATGTTCAAGGATTCAAAGCCCGTTCCGGGCGAAGAAGCGGCCAAAGAAATGGCATAAATTGCACCAAAATGAAACGATTAATTCAAAGTGGCTGACTTTCTGTTCGGTTTCGGCCAGGGCGCCAAGAGACTTTTCTTTAAGTTGCAACATGATACAGGTGTGTACCGATTTCCGTGCATGTACGTCAAACTGTATTGTGTGGCTTGAGGCACAACATTTTCTACGGGGCGCTGTTGAGCCATTAGGCCACGCCCATTAATGCAAACCATAAATATCATCATCAATATTTTTCGCCAGGCCTGGCTTGCTTGCAAAATTTGGTGACTGAAGTTTGATCCTCAGCTATAGGCCCAAGTTCAAGGGATGTGGAAAGTCACCACTCAGGTGGGGAAGGAAATTAAATGGTGCACAAGGCTGAGAAGTTCCGGATAGATTTGGTCGGGCTCACATGTACAGATGCCTTGACACATGCTATATCTCTGCCGGTCCCAATAAAAAAATACTATAACAAATATAACATGTTTGTGAGGCTAGTAAAGTCGCTAATGCACATTATAGGTGAATACTTTATAGAAATTGCAGAAAAGATTATTTGCTGTATGTCCCACCTCAATGCATTCAAAAACACTGACAATTTCACTTAGTCAAATAAACAGTGTAATGACCACATCTTATTATATT
Organism: Cololabis saira; assembly: GCF_033807715.1. NCBI lineage: Eukaryota > Metazoa > Chordata > Actinopteri > Beloniformes > Belonidae > Cololabis > Cololabis saira. Next base: position 43,287,730 of record NC_084603.1, on the reverse strand, counting down.
TAATAATTGTATTAATTTATTAAAACATCTCATAGCATTGAGGATCATATTGTGGACAAATAAAAAATAGAGCTTGCTTGGTAGCAAGGAATTTATGCACAGTAAAATAGATAAATAAACATATCTTCCTTTTTAAATCAGAACTTTAGAAGCTTGAAGGCTATCAGTTGTGGTGTTTAAGAACATAGAACATAGTCTACCATAACTGGTCACAAATGTCCATTATCTTCCATTATCTTATCATGCATCATATGAGATACACTGAAAATACAAACGGTCTGCACTTAAAGCAAATACTAAAAAAAATTACAAAAGGCTGATTTCATCTACTTCATGATCACCCATATGCCATATTTTTTGCTCAAAAATATGTTTTACTTCTTTTCTTGCAATTGCAATCCTCTGCCAGATCGGGGGCATCAGTAACATCAACACCCACTTCCAGAGACTGTAGCTAACATTCAACCTGGCAATATTTTAAAATGTCTGGAAAATGGCCTGAATTTTTGGGACAATTTTAGCATACATCACCCCCCGAGTTGGATTCTTCATTGTAATACCACTTAGATTTTTACATTAATTTGTTGCATTCCCCATTACACAGAGGTTATTGGTAGAAAGCAGTTTTTTATTACCTTTCCTAGAAGCTCATGGAGGCCGAGGATTTGGGCAGCAAAGACTCCAGTGCCAATGAAGATACTTGGAACAAGACCAAGGAAACCTCTCAAGTTCTTGGGTGCTATTTCACCCAGGTACATTGGCACGACACTTAGAGAGATACCTGAAGGAACAAAAGCACAATGTCTTTTAAAATTGTAAAAAAAAAGATGTAAATAATGAAATATATTTTATTTTATTCCTCTATTCATCTTATTTATAATCATTTCATGACAACATGTAAAAAAAGTTTTATTCCATTTTTATTGGCAGCAGTGATATATATCTCTTTTGAAACATCACCATCATTCATTACGCTGTAGTGGAGACACAATGACTAAAAGGACTGAGGAGGAGGACATGTCAGTTAAAGTTTCAACTTTCCAAGTTTTATCTCGAACCTGGACCTCGACTAAACCGTACTGCTCTTTATTAACCAGTGTGCTAGGTGTCCTAAGTGACAATGCAATCACATAAATCTTATTCTGCAGAGTGTACATGCTCTCTTTCTCTTCAAACAGAATTTCTCAAATTCTATTTTATATTTTTGGATTAAGGAGGCTGACACCACCTCCACCTTTAAAACCAAACTTAAAATCTTAGGGCCAAATCCACAAAAGGATTGCGCGGCTTTTGCGGCCGCTAAACCGGTGCAAATGACACAAAAAGAGAGCGTCTAATTCACAAAGCACCCGCAAAAGGCGAATTGCACCACAAACTGTGCTGCCAAGCAAATAGTGGCATTGCCCCCTTTCTATGCCAATAAGCCTCATTGCAAAAACTGTCTAATTCACAAAGGCCAGCGCTTTGCCACACGCAAAAATAGTGGAGCAAATACCGTCTTTTCGAAGCGTGTATTAACTGCGTGCAAACTCACTCCTCACTCCCGCTCTGTCTCTGTTTCTCTTTCTCTTCAATATCATTCAAGCATGTGTGATACTGAATGATATTAAGGGTGAAATCTACAGTCAGGCATGACTGTACACAGTCAGATCAAGTGGGGTTGTGGACTTATCTCGGATTTAAAAATGAAAAAATAACAGGACGGAGCTCAGGATTCATCCATACAGTAAGGGGCTGCTTTATTACAAACAATTCCACCATATTAACATATGACCTGTAGGTGTGTGTAGCAAAAACACAGAACATGAATTACCGTCAGATCCTGATCTGGGGCCTCATCTATAAAGCTTGCTTGCGCACAAAAAGGGCCTGAAAGATGCGGCGACGCGCACTGTACGGTGCGCGGGCCGCGTAACTTACGCCGTATGCTCTGCGTCGATTTAACGCGGAACCATAAATCAGCCTTGAACAGCACTGAGGGGAGGAGAGGGAACGGGCCTCCCGTCCCGTCTTCGCACAGTGTCTTGAGGATTTAGTACCTAGTACCTTTACCAGTAGTAAAGCCTATAGTTAGTGTTTAGTAAACCTCTAGCTGGTGTTGGTAAATCTCTAGGTAATGTAAACTCTAGTGTGTTAAAGTCAGTAGTCATAGTTGTAGCTATAGAACAAGACTATAATAGTTAGTCTCAAATATAGCTTCGCGGTAGATATGCTGCTATAGGCTTATGCTGCAGGGGGGCACCGACATGATCCGCTGGGCGGTGCCTCTCACCCTTCTTCTCCTCTCCTTTTCCCTGCCTCTCTTCTCCATTACCATTTTTATTCATTATAAATATCTCATAGCTATCATTTTTGTCCATCGTTCCTGTAGTTTCTTGTGCCGGCCCCCTTTTTTCTCTTTTGTGCATGTTTGCAGGGTGGAGCCTCGGGAGCTGCGTTCTGGCCTGTGTTCCCGCCCCCCCCCCCCATCCCCGGTCATCCCGTTGTTGCTTCCACCTGCCTACGTGGATGTCTGCTGTTGCTGCTTCCGCCTGCCTGCACCCCTCCCCCCCTCTGGTCATCCCGCTGCTGCTTCCACATGACTGCTGTGTGCTGCTGATGATGTTTCATTCACAGTGAATGTTTCATTCACTGTGTGTTCGGGTGTGTGTGTGTGAGACGTGTGGGTGCAGCGGAGGAGAGAGAGGGAGATGCAGGTGTGCGCGTGTGGAAGACCGGTACACGTGTTCAGTTACTTTTCAGTGTGTCCTCCGTTAGTTTCAGTCGTCGGCCCTCACGCGTTTTGTTTGCTCTTATTACATGTTTGTAATAAATGTGCGAGGTTGCACGGACAGCATTTTTCCTCCGTCCTTTTTTCCCTTCACTTTCCCCGGACTCCTAACGCCGGTTACGAGCCAGAGACCGAATTAAAATACCAGCTCTCCCAACTACGGTTCAGAGATAGGACTGGAAAAGAAGAAAGGTAACAGGTAGTTTGTGGAGAGGTGGGATATGTTTGGACACGCATCGGGGCCGTGATATGAGGGGTAACGGAGCGAAACTGGAGCGGGATGACGCCCCGCTCCAGCCAATCATCCTAGAAAAAAAAATCCCGCTCTGCGCTCCTTTCAAAATTCGCCGCTCCGCTCCGCCGCTCGCTCACGCTCCGCTCCGCTCGCTCACGCTCCGCTCCGCTCACATGCTCTGCTCGGGGGTTTATGTTTATGTTTATGTTTATGTTCATGTTCTGGATCTCTGGAAAGCGTCTAGAGACAACATCTGTTGTATTAGACCAGTGATTCTTAACCATAGGGCCGCGGCCCAACGTTGGGCCGCCAGCGCCCTCTAGAGGCCCGCAAAAAAAATTCAGTTTTGTAAGTGTGGGCCGCGAGGGCCGCGGGACTGCATAGCAACTCCCGACCAAATGAGGAGAAGACACTCAGCTAGCTGTACGTGTAATAGTAAGAGAAATGGTGTGTATTTACAGAAAAAATCATTTATTTTGCACAGAGTAGGTTTAGATCCGCCATGATCAGGGATAAACCATAATTCAGGCTTAAGGCGGACGTAATTGAAGCCACCATGAGAAGGGGGAAGGGGGGCGTGATTTGCCAGTGATTGCCCGGCGGCGGATCCGTGGCAGGACACCTGGGGCGGACGGCGAGACCTGGGGCTCGCTGCCGAGAAGGAGACGAGACTCCCGGTGGAGCTGCCCCGCAGAGGCGGGCCGGAGGCCCGGAGGAACTGCCCGGCTGAGCGGGAGCCGACGCGTCCCCGCGGCCGCGGAACCCGCTGCCGCTCGGGCGGCAGCGGGTTCCGTCGTTACTGTTGAAGGATGGTAGATGCGTGGGCTGAAGTGTCTGCTGGACTGGACTGTTGTTGCAAAAGCATCGGAAAGTGACTGGGCTGCAGCGCGGAGAGCTGCGGGCTCGTGCCCGTCTGATCAGGCTCGGATGAAGCCCGACACGCTGAGTCCTGACAACTGATTAATTTAATATCTTAAATAAAATAAATCTTAAAACACCCATGTTTGAGTCCAGATACAGCTGTGAAGCAGCTTTCTCCACAATGAACATAATTAAAACTAAATATCGTTCCAGGTTCACCAGCACCTTCACATGTGTATGAGAACCTGACACCATCCAGCCCAGATTTAAAGTCCTGGCAGGAGAAATTAGAGCTCAGTTCTCTCACTGAACGACAGAAAGTGGAGGCATAAGATTATAAGAGGGGAAGAAAGAGAAACTGTAAAACTGTTCAATTGCTAAGATGTGTTTATATTCATTTATTATAAAAATGTGTTGAGACAATTAACAAAGAAAAGGGGAAATTCAAACTGCTGGTAGAGAAATAAAATAAGATAGCATTTCAAAAATAAAATAAAATCTATTTTATTTTTAAGAGAAAAAAATGTGTAATTCAAGTTACACATGTTAAGTGGCAAATATTTATGAAATGTACTTTTTTTAATATAACAGTCAGATGCAGATGTTGATACAACTATGAGGCTACTTCAATATATACACACACATAATATATATATATATATATATATATATATATATATATATACATACATACATACATACATACATACATACATACATAAAATATATATATATATATATATATATATATATATATATATATATATATATATATATATATATATATATATATATATATATATATATATATATATATAATGATGTTCTGGACCTTCGCTTGAGTAAATCTTCTCTAAATGGACCTCTTTAAGTTTTAGTTGAATACCCCTGCTATAAAGTGTTAATATTTAATGGGCCCCGGGCCACTCTGTACTGAGAAAATTGGGCCCCAAGGTCAGAAAGGTTAAGAACCCCTGTATTAGACGCTATATAAATAAAATTGAATTGAATCGAATTGAAATTTACAGGCTGAGCCTACCGTAAGTTCTTAAACTGTAAAAAAAAAAAACGGGGGGGGGGGGGGGACAAAAGCATGAGTTTGAAAAGTGGGAAGGCATGTCCCCCCCTTCTTCTTTCCTAAAGGGGAGTTTTTCTTTGTCACCGTTTATGTTTTTTTTTTTTTTTTTTTTTTTACCTTGTCTGCACACATATTATTGATTGATACCATGACGGTAGAAACCAAAAGTGTATATATGTGCATTATTACTATATGTAATATATACATATATATATACGCACACATATGCGTACACATACATAAATATACACATACAAACCCAGTGTTTTTTTTTTTTTTTTTTTTTTTTTTTGGGGGGGGGAGGGGGTGGGGGGGGGTGGTGACGACATCCACTGCCAATCCAGGAAGCAGGAACACACGGAGACACACGTCAAGCACTGGAAATCTGCAACAAAAAAAACCACAAACAAAGCACGAAACCGGCACGGAGCCATCCAAAACACGAACAGCAATCGACCTAAATCTTGAGATCTGATCGCAGTCTGAGCTAAGCTATCGCTACCGCTACCTAAACCCAAAAACTAGAGAGCCAGCATGCAAGTGAACAAGCCAGTGTGTATGTCTATGTGTGTGTGTGTGTATGTATATGATCATGCATGTGTGTGTGTGTGTGTGTGTGTGTGTGTGTGTGTGTGTATGCGTGTGACTAAATTACTATATGTGTGTGTGTGTGTGTGTGTGTGTGTGTGTGTGTGTGTGTGTGTGTGTGTGTGTGTGTGTAATAAACCAAACAAAGCTCCACCTGAAGTGTATCTATAGTGGGGGAGGGGGGGGAGCAACCCCGCCACCCGTGAGACCAGAGGCCGACAAGGAAGAGCCCGGAACCCAGGCCACCGGCAACCCCACAGAGGGGAGAAGTAGGAGGGAGGCAACCCACCGCCTGCGAGGCCCCCCCCCCCACCCGTATAATAATAATAATAATAACCATCTTTGTATAATATAATATTGATAAATTATTAAGTTTTTGATGTCCTGCCAATGGAGGCTCAAATCCTCCATGGCAGGACCCTTCCATACCGCATTCTCACCGACACAGACATACAATCACGCACCGTTTCCCCCTCCCCGGGGGGATCCAGCACCGCCAGAAGGCACCCCAGGCTGCACGGCGGGCCCCGCCAGGCCCGGGTAACCCGACCCACCCGTCCCAGGCCCAGGCCGGTGAGGGAACGCGGGTGATGTGGGACCCCCTCCCGCCCCTTGTGTTGAGTGCATGTGATTAATGCCATAAAAACAGGGAGGAGGGAGGGCCAAGTATCGATTGACACAGACCCCCCCCCCTCCCGAACTACGTGTCCTTGTCAAATGTATTTATTAAGTGTTGAATGTGCAGTGTCTATTTTGCTGTTAAAACCGTGAGGCGGGGAGTGCCAGGCCCCGCGGGACAGTGCCCCCCACGACCCGGACCCCCCGCCTTTCGCCTATGTGCGTATGAATCGTGTAGGGGGGGCAAGAGGGGGAGCGGAGGCCGAAGCCAGGAAGCAGGACCAGCGTTTATGTTTTTGTAATAAGTGGTCATGTTCTGGGTCTCTGGAAAGCGCCTAGAGACAACTTATGTTGTAATAGACGCTATATAAATAAAATTGAATTGAATTGAATTGAATTGAATTGAATTTGGACTTCAAGACACTTAGCGGTATATAAGTTCACTCAACTGCACTGTCAGTTGCTATGAGTAATTTGCAGTCTTGTCTTTTCATTGCACCATACACTTTAGCATGTATAATTTTCAGATTGTGTTTTTCTTTGACAGGCTTGGGTAAAATGCCATTTCAGTTCTCTGTATACGTGTAGCATAACTGACAATAAAGGAAACTTTGAATGTTCCATCAAGAGTGTGTGTGTGTGTGTGTGTGTGTGTGTGTGTGTGTGTGTGTGTGTGTACCCCTGTGTACCTGAGTGAATTCCAGTGATGAAACGGCCAAAGATGACCATCTCAGGTGAACCACAAATCCTACTGAAGCCCATGAGTGAGCCAGCAATAAACACCAACACAGTTGTCTTTACCACTGTGCCCTTCCTGAAAATGCAAAAATCAAAATAGAGTAATTATTTATTCATTCATTCTATATATGAGAAGACATGACCCAGAGATTTATGAAACACAAAGCACAATTGTTGTTTTTTAGGTTAATAGGGAAATAATCCTGTTCAGCTGTTTTTATTTTTTTGCTACTTTATAAACTGGGATTAAATTGATATACATTTGAGGGAGTGTGTTTATTATTTGATCAATGTAACATCTGACCATAAAAACTGTATAGATCGTTTTATGAAGATACTTTTGCAGATCCATTTTGGCTTCATTACCAATTTGACCAGTGGCCTTCTTCCATTGTCCGTATGTTTTTGTGATCAGGCCTATCTTCGCAACTTTTTTTTAGCTTTTATATTACTTTAATCATTGATAATGATTGTTTCTTAATGGGATATTATATAAACCCTAATTGTACTCCTTTAAAACTTTGTCTCTGGCCTGTTTGGAGAGCAGCTCTGCCTTTATTGTGCAATATGCTTGATACATGCTGATACACTGAGATGTGTGTTGTGAGGCGACTTTTTTATTATATTTATTGGTTTGTTCTAATGCTGTGAAGATCCTGCATGGTTTATTTTGGTTTGTTGTGTTTATATGTTGTCCTTTTATGACATATGTTTTACTTCCTGTCTGCATCTAGCTTAATTCCAGATCAGCCGAACCTTGGCTGCACTGGTCTGGAAGGTGGAAATAAGAACAGCTCTGCATAGATATAAACAGGGGAACAGAAGAGCCTGGACACGGGATGAGAGAAGTATTTCATAACCATCATTGTTCTCCATTGTTCTTGTAGTTTGTTGCCCCCTCCTTTTCTCTTCTGTGCATGTTTGCAGGCCAGAGCTTCAGGAGCTGCATGCTGGCCTGCAGTCCCACCCTCTGATCATCCCACTGCTTGCTTCCACTTCTCTGTATAGATATCTGGTGGATGCCTGCTGACATCTGGGCCTGCGATCCTTCCCTCTGACCACCTCAGTGTACCTCAGGGACATTTTTACCTATGTAATAATTGCTAGGGGGTCATGTTCTGGGTCTCTGGGTCTGGAAAAGTACCTAGAGACAACTTCTGTCGTAATGGACGCTACATAAATAACATTGAATTGAATTGAAATGAGAGTGCAAAGAAAGGAGCTCAGAGCAGCGTGACGGAGCACAGATGTGGGATGTCATGAGAACCAAGGCGCCGGTTCCGTAGTTAGAACCTGAGGCGACTTGAGTGTCACGCCACAAATTACCCGCATCTGGAAGTCAGTAGCTGTACCTGTGGTTGGTTGGCTGGCGAAACCGTTGAGCTGATGCAGCAACCATGGACGCCCCATAATTGGAGAATACCGGGCGGACTGGGGAGCCATGTCTGGAACAGGAATGTTCGTCCCCCTCTACTGGACTTTGTTGGCACTTTGGACTTTTTTAATTGGGGATAGTTTCATAGTTTTTTGGGGGGGTTGTTTTATAATAAACGTGAGTTGATAGCCAGGATTTGAATCACTGTTGTCTCACTCCCTTTATGGTCACTGTTAGTGTTGCTCTTGCCCCCGCTCATGCTCCATAATTTGCTTTAATTTGGAGAATAAGTTATTATTTACTCCTTTGGAATCATTTTGTAGTTTTAAAAATTTGTTAATTTTGTAGTTCATAAAAATGTAAAAAATGGGAACCAAACTCCTACTCCGATCATACAGAGACCGGACAACCCCGGACCCCATACTCACTGAGCGCCCCCCCACAGAATGGCATGAGGGACACGATCAAATGCCTTCTCCAGAGCCACAAAACACATGTGGACACATGTGTTGGGAAAATTCCCACAAACCCACAAGCACCCTCTAGAGGGTAGCTATAGAGATGGTCCAGTGTTCCACGACCGAGACGAAAACTGCATTGTTCCTCCTGAATCCGAGGTTCGACTATCGGCTGTATTCTCCTCTCCCCTGGCGTAGACTTTCCAGGGGAGGCTGAGAAGTGTGATCCCCCTATAGTTGGAACACATTCTCCGGTCCCCCTTTTTAAAAAGTGGGACCACCACCCCGGTTTGCCACTCCAGCGGTACTGTCCCCTTCTTCCATGCAATGTCCCAGACGCGTGTCAACCAAGACAGCCCTACCACATCCAGAGACTTGAGGTACTTGAATGTCACCCACCCCACTGAGGAGCTTACAAACTACCTCAGTGACCTCGGCTTGGGTGATGGATGAGCACATCCCCAAGTTCACACTCTCTGCTTCCTCAATGGAAGGCATGTCAGATTGAGGTGATCCTCGAAGTATTCCCCACCTGCACCGTAAACGGTGTTGGCAGAGTACTGCTTCCCATTTCTGAGGCGCCGAACGGTCTGCCAGAATTTCCTCGGGCCGACCGAAAGTCTTCTTCCATGGCCTCACCGAACTCCTCCCAGACCCGAGTTTTTGCCTCCAGGACTACTCGAGCTGTGGCTTGCTTGGCCTGCTGGTCCTCTACTGCGTCAGGAGTCCCACAGGCCAACATAGCCCCCTTAGGACTCTTCTTCAGTCTGACGGCATCCTTTACTTCCGGTGTCCACCACTGGGTTTGGGGGTTGCCGCCATGACAGGCACCAGAGACTATGCGTCCACAAGTTCGAGCCGCCGCGCCGACCCGAAGGCGCAGGGAAGTGATCCTCTCGTTTACCGGGGTAAACTCCAACCGATTGTGACTGAGCTGGGGGGCTATAAACAAGCCCACACCAGCTCGCCGCCTCTCATCCTGGGCAACTCCAGAGTAGTGGAGGTTCCAGCCCCTTTCAAGGAGCTGGGTTCCAGAGCCCAAGCTATGTGTAGAGGTGAGCCCGACTATCTCTAGCCGGTATCTCTCAACCTCACGCACAAGCTCCGGCTCCTTCCCCCCCCAGCGAGGTGACATTCCATGTCCCTACTGCGAGGGTTTTGGTCCAGGAATTGGGTTGTGGAGGCACCCGCCACGACTGCTACCCAAACCACATAGCACTGGCCTGTCACGGTCCTTCCTGTGGGTGGTGGGCCTATGGTGGGTCCACGTTGCCGTTTCGGGCTAAGCCCGACCGGGTCCAACGGGCAAAGAACCGGCCACCCAACGCTTGCCTTCCAGCCAACTACAGGCCTGGCTCCAGGGAGGGGCCCCGGTGACGCCAATCCGGGCAACGTAACGGTACTTGATTTCTTCTTCTCCATGTCAAGCTTCTGAACCACTTTAAGTCTGGCCACCTAGGACCTGTTTGCCATGGGAAACCCTACCAGGGGCGTAATGCCCCAGACAACATAGCTCCTAGGATAATTCGGCAACACAAACCCCTCCACCACAATAAGGTGGCAGTTCTTAGTTCTCAGTTTTTAATGTCCATAATTATTAAGTAATATTGAAATACTTTTTGTAAGACATGTACCTGATGTGAGCAACAGTTGTTGTCATTACACTTGCTCACAGATGCTGTTGTTAGTTGTATCTTGGAGAATACTTTAGCGAAATCGATCTTTCATGTTACTGATAGCTGTTGCCTCTGTTTGTGAGCACTTTTACACTGAATTGTATACTGAAGAAACACATTGAACTTGGCTTCTTCCTTTTACACGGCTTAATACCTAGTTTGGTTAAGTAGTAAAATATATTAGTGTACACAATAGTGCCGGCATATAAATCACACAAATGGATCTCTTACCTGCCAAAGCGTGTGACCAGCATGCCGACAGCAAGAGAACCAAGTAGACCTCCAATAGCAAAGACGGATACAGTGAGAGAGTACATCAAAGTCAATGTCTCCCTGCTGAGTCCAGTTCCATTACGGCTCAATGCTGTCTGGTTGTAGAAGTCCCTTATGTACTGAAAAAATAAAGCAGAAAAAGGATTACTTGAGATGTCAAACTCATACTGTCAAAGGCATACTGTACTTGGGACTGCTGCATTTGATATTTTTGCCTTCTATATCCTAATAATATGAATAATGCCTTTTATATTGTAATTAGGTAAAAGAACACTACACGCATTAATACAAGATAAGCACTGATACATAATTTTGGAAAAGTCAGGAATATGTAGACATTAATTTATTTATTTAAACTTTATACTGTATACTTATATACTTTATACTTTATAGTTTTATTTTTAAATGGTTGAAATTGCAGTTTCCCCATCAGTGTACAGTTCATGTACAAGCCAGGCCTGGCGATAAATTTGATATTTCATGGTTTGCATTAATGGGCTTGGCAAGATGGCTCAACAGCGCCCTCTAGAAAACTTTTCTCTGCCATAACTTTTGAATGGTTTGACATAGAGAGTCGTGGGTGGTGTCATCGGACTCGGTATTGAGTCGTTGACCATAATTGGTGCAAATTGCACGCGCAAGGGCCCGTTCATCGCTGCATGCAGCTTTAATTATTTTTTACTTTATTCTTTCTTTATTTTCCTTCTGACGAAAGGAGGACCTTTTGTACAACTTTTGTTGTATTAGATTTATATTTATATTTACTATATACATAAAATTGAATTGAATTGAATTGATTGGTCGAGATTTCATAGTTCCTATTTTCTGCCATAACTTTTGAATGGTTTGACAGAAAGTCGTGGGTGGTGTCATTTCTGATATGCTTATGGGGAGCGGTGGCCATGAGTGCAAGGGCCCGTTCATCGCTGCTTGCAGCTTTAATTTATTTTCTTCTCGTTTTTCTGGCGAAAGGAGGGCCTTTTTGCCCCCCTAAACATGTCCCAAAAGTCACCAAATTTTGCATGCAAACCAAGCCTGGCAATAAATTTGATATTTCATGGTTTGCATTAATGGCGTGGCCTAATGGCTCAACAGCGCCCCCTAGAAAACATCGTGCCTCAAGCCCCACAATGCGGTTTGACGTACATGCACGAAAATCGGTACACTCCTGTATCATATCGCAATCTAAAGAAAATTCTCTTGGTTGCGACATGGCCGAAACCGAACAGGAAGTCGGCCATTTTGAATTAATCGTGTAATTTTGGCGCAATTTATGCCATTCCTTCGGCAGTTAATACAGCCCGAACCGTAAAGTGCACCCAGGTGTGTTATACATCAAAGTGTTCATCTCTATCCTGCGACGACGCACATTACTTTTCTCTTTCAAAAGCATGCAATTTGCATGCAAGCGAGGCCTGGTGAAAAATTTGATATTTAATGGTTTACATTAATGGGCGTGGCAAAATGGCTCAACAGCGCCCCCTAGAAAATTTTGTGCCTCCAGCCCCACAATACGGTTTGACGTACATGCACGAAATCTGTAGACCGGTTATTTTGGCGCAATTTATGCCGTTCCTTCGGCAGTTAATACGGCCCGAACCGTAACATGCACCCAGGTGTGTTATACATCAAAATATGCGTCTCCATCCTGCGATGACGCGCATTACTTTTCTCAGTCAAATGCGCTACTGTGGCGACGATAGATGCCAAAAAGCACGCCCCCCCCCCTTCATCTGATTGGTCAATATTTGATAGTCCCTATTCTCTGCCATAACTTTGGAATGGTTTGACATAAAGACTCGTGGGTGGTGTCATCGGACTCGGTATTGAGGACTTGACCTTCATTGGCCTTAATTAGCCCCACTCCTTCTTCTGATTGGTCAATATTTGATAGTCCCTTTTTTCTGCTATAACTTTTGAATGGTTTGACATAAAGACTCGTGGGTGATGTCATCGGACTCGGTTTTGAGTCCTCGGACATAATTGGTGCAAATTAGCCCCGCCCCTTCATCTGATTGGTCAATATTTGATAGTCCCTATTTTCTGCTATAACTTTTGAATGGCTTGACATAGAGAGTCGTGGGTGGTGTCATCAGACTCGGTTTTGAGTACTTGACCTTCATTGGCATGAATTAGCCCCGCCCCTTCTTATGTTAAGTCAATATTTGATAGTCCCTATTTTCTGCTATAACTTTTGAATGGCTTGACATAGAGAGTCGTGGGTGGTGTCATCGGACTCAATATTGAGTATTTGACCTTCATTGGCCTGAATTAGCCCTGCCTCTTCTTCTGATTGGTCAATATTTGATAGTCCCTTTTTTCTGCGATAACTTTTAAATGGTATGACATACAGTCGTGGGTGGTGTCATCGGACTCGGTTTTGAGTCCTTGAACATAATTGGGGCAAATTAGCCCCGCCCCTTCATCTGATTGGTTGATATCTGATAGTTCATACTTTCTGCCATAACTTTTGAATGGTTTGATATAGAGAGTCGTGGCTGGAGTCATCTGCTAAATGTCCAGGCCTGAAGACATCTACATGCCAGTCATACAAGCGCTTCCACTGCAGCACGCCTGAATGTGCACAAGGGTGCGAGGACCCGTTCATCGCTGCTTGCAGCTTTAATTTGAGTTATTTCTTTGTTTATGCACATAAACTGGTATGGTTAGGAAGAACGTTCACTCCGTCAGAAATATATTCCCACCATGTTACATTGTGTGAAGTCTTTGGGTTTTTTTCTCCCTTGACCAAATAAAAGAAGCATTCATGTGTCCAGTCAGCCAAAGTTTGGTCTCATCAGACCAGATAACAAACCCCCAAATTTCAGATGTTCAGGAACTTCAGTCTGGCTCTGACATGCAACTGTGTGAGGACTGGGTTTCTTCCTGCATGATAATGAAAGCCACTGCAACCTTCTGTAAAATATATGATCCAAAATAAAAATAAAGAGCTAAAAATAAAGAAGTATAGCAATAGTATTCTTTGTGGATATCGAGTGTTTTTTGTTGACATCTCTCCCTCATTATTTTTAAAAAACTTTTTTTTAAATACTTTAATGAGAAAACGTACTTGGTTTGGGCGTCTAGGCTCCGTTCAAGCATCTTTTATCCGGCTTACATAGGGTACACAAGGGTGTGGAGCCCACAGGTGAAAGTGGGGTTGCTGAGTAACAGCAAGCTTGGTAGGTGAGACGTTCCGAAGGTATCTGAAAACACATACTTCTAATTCCCTTATATAGCTCAGAGAACAAAAGGAGTGATTGAAATTAACCATTCAGGTGGTGAATGTAAGCATTCAGTACGCACACATCGCAGAGATTGCCTGCCTGTATTACATCCTGGGGGTCATTTCATTTTTGTTTTCTTTTCAAACACGTTTTTCTCATTTGTTCTTGAAGATGTTTCACCATCCATCCAGAAGGCATCCTCAGTTGGAATAACTTGGTGAGGAGTTTCAAGCTTATTGAAGTCAGATCCAAATCATTGACTTTCTTTACACATCTGCGACTCATTTGACTCTTGTCAGTTTTGTCAGTTGTTTACCTGGTTGAGGTCGGAGGAATCAAAACAAACATTTCAAAATTGTTTTGAGACCATCTGGGTAGGAGATTTAGGGCTGGATTGTAGGTGTTTAATCTGAGTCCCACTCCTCCATTTATTGTTGGTTTTTCGCATTTGACATAGATGGATTCATTTACTCTTGTTTCTAAACATCTTCTCTGTCCAAATGTGCACATTATTGTCCTCAAAGGAGTTTCCCTGATCTTCACAATGCAGGTGGACTGCTGACTTTGATGGCCTGATGGACTCCTCTTCTGCGTTAAGCCATGCATTTGTGGAGTTGCTGTTTAGTTTTGTTGATGTAAAGGTCTGTGCACACTCACTACGCTGGACTTTATGTACAGCAGTTCTCAGATTCTGTTTGGGTGCTGCATCCATATAGTGAAGCAGTTTCTGTCTTGGGGTGCAGTTAGGATTGAAGTGGACAGGTCGGTTGTGTTTGGAGGAGATCCCCTGCCCCATTTTGGACGGCAACATTTATGTGCCTTCCGTGCTCTGTTCAGTGCTGTGGCAGGTTATTCTGGATTTCTTCGCTCACTTCACAAAAGCCCAGCCTGATATCTGCAGGTTTGAACTGCTGCCATGCTTGTGCTCCTTTGCTTTTTCCTTTCTCTTAAGGCCCATTTATGCTCCCTTACTGATTTAAATTGTTATTGTTGTGGGTGATTTCAATCACTCAAACCTAAAGACAGTACATGTCTTCTGTCATACCAGAGGAAACAAAACTCTTGACCATGTTTACACAAAACATGGCTGTTGCCCACACAGCGACCGCCCTCTCCCACCTTGGACAGTCGGACCATCTTTCGGTGTTCCTCAAACCCAAATATTCACCTCTCATCAACCGAATTAGACCAATTGTGAAGACCATCAAGGTGTGGCCAGCGGGGAAAGACTCAACACTCCAGGAAACGTTTCTACACACGGACTGGTGTACGTTTGCCTCTCAAGCCACCTGTGGCTCACAAATCGACATTAATCGCTATGCTTCCTCTGTCTTAAACTACATTACCACCACCATTGATGGCATCACTACAAGTAGAAGTAGATCACCATGTACCCCAACCAGAAGCCTTGGATGAACAAGGATGTGTGGCTCCTGCTGAAGGCCCGTAACATTGCCTTCAGATTGGGGGATGCACAGGCCTACAGCACATCCACAGCAAACCTGAGAAGGGGCATCAAAAAGCACTGCTAAAAGCTGAAGATAGAGGGTCATTTTTCCAACACTGACCCAAGGTGCGTGTGGCAGGGCATCCAGGCCATCACTGACTACAGACCAAGCAACACCTACTCCACAGCTACAGATATCTCCTTCCTGAATGAGCTGAATGACTTTTATGCTCGCTTCGAGATGGACAAAAGGAACACGGCTACCAAGATCCCACTCTCTGCAGACCACCTGCCTCTTGCACTCTCCACCACTGAAGTCTTCACAGCACCGAGCAGGATGCTCAAAACCGACGTTCCCCAATGACTACCGTCCTGTTGCACTCACACAGATTATCATGACTGGCTGGTTCTGGTACACATGAAGGTTTCCTTCCCACCCACACTGGACCCACACCAGCTTGCCTACTGCAGCAATAGGAGCATAGACAATGCAGTCTCCACAGTACTGCAATCTGTGCTCACACATCTGGAAAATAACAACAGTTATTCACGACTGCTAGTTGTGGACTTCAGCTCTGCATTTAAGACCGTCATCCCATTCCCCAGTGGAAACCCCCCCCCCCCCTTTAGGAGGGGAGAAACCTTGAGCAGGATCTGGCTCATAAGGGGGGACCCTCCTGCCAGAGGTCAGCTGTTCAGAGCAGGAAAAGAGAGAACAGACAGAGAGAATGAAGAACAGAGAAAGGAGAGACACGGACACAATGGCTATTTGGTGCACTACAGGGATGACTATATAAACAGATGCAGAGAGCAGATGCAGAGAGCAGGAACCGAGGTGGTCAGAAGGGGGATGGACTGCAAGCCAGGATGTCAGCAGGCATCTACCAGACATCCATACAGACAGGTGGAAGCAAGCCGTGGGATGATCAGAGGGTGGGACTGCAGGTCAGCATGCAGCTCCTGAAGCTTTGGCCTGTAAACATGCACACAAGAGAAAAAAGAGGGGGCAGACCAGCACAACAAACTACAAGAGCAATGGAGAACAATGATGGCCATGAGATACTTATAATTAATAAATGAGAATGGAAAAGAAGAAGAGGAGAGGAGGAGGGGTGATGGGCACTGCTCAGTGGATCATGTTGGTGCCCCCCTGCAGCGTAGGTCTACAGCAGTATATCTACAACAAAGCTATGTTTGAGAAAAACTATTGTAGTCTTGTTCTATAGATGCAGCTATGACTACTGACTCTAATACACTAGAGTTTACACTAACTAGAGGTTTACCAAAAAGAAAGTTTAAATATGGTTTTAAAGGTGGAGGTGGTGTAAGCCTCCTTAACCCAGATTGGAAGTCGGTTCCATAGTAATGGTGCCTGATAGCAGAAGTCCCGCCCTCCAAATCTACATTTAGATA
Source organism: Cololabis saira (assembly GCF_033807715.1). NCBI lineage: Eukaryota > Metazoa > Chordata > Actinopteri > Beloniformes > Belonidae > Cololabis > Cololabis saira. The sequence continues at coordinate 43,270,973 of NC_084603.1, read as the reverse complement.
CTGTAGGAACTATGAGTAAACCTGGGGCCTTATGTACTAAGAGTGCGGCGCACAAAAAACGTGCGTACGCCACTTTCAACGCTCACGGTCGGATGTACAAAGAATGACGTGAACGTAGAAAGCTGCGGTCCGGCACTCACACATCAAGGCTGGTTCACGCACTTTTCTGAGGTTTTGTCGTTGGCGACACTCACTGGTGATGCAGTGAAGTGCAGAATATGAGGAAACGTAACGTCAACAATAAATTCACGACCACGTGAAGGACACGACAGTCCCGAAATAAGTTACACAAGAGTGGAGCTGCAACAATCTCACAATCAACCACATGATCTGAACAAACAACTAAAGGAGCTCAACGATGGAACCTGCAAATCCTGATGGAGCTTTGGCTCCGTTAGAGGAACCTGCTGATGCAGGATCAGGAGCGAGTCCTCAGGCACCAAACGCATCTGCTGGTCCAGGACTAAGACTGGACCATCAGCTGGTTCAGGTACCAAGAGGATCCTTCTGGATCTCTGTCCTGAACTGGACCAGCTGCTCCGGTTCAGACCAACATGATGCTTCAGCTGGAGCTGCAGGTCGGACATCTGTCTGTCGTCATGACGACCGTATGGGACGACTACTGGAGATTAAAGCCAGATCCTAAAACATCCCATAACTGTGTCTGGACAGAAAAACATTAAAATACATTTTGCAGCAAAAACCGGTTCTGTAAAGACGTCTTAAATAAAAAAAAATTGTCACGGAAAGGTTGGTTGCGAACTGATGTGATTCAGCATGAAATAAGTTTTTATATGAATGTATGAATGTAACTTTCAGAGTCTCATATGGAGTCAGCTGCAGGTGCTGCAGGATCCAGAAAGTGTTTCTCCGCTGATGGACCGTTGTGCCAAAAAGTGATTGCCTGCCAGAATCTGATTTCTTCTGATTTGTGGCCGCGGGAGCGCGCACAGCAGCCCGTTGAACGACAGCGCTACAACGTCAGAGTTTCAGATTATGAAGCTCAAGAATGAGATCAAGTCATATTTAGGCAGAAACAACTTTTCATTAACTGTATTTGGCCTTCAATCAATTTTGGGCAGGTAAAAAGACCCATGTTCAGGGGAGAAATCAGATTCTGGGAGGCAATCACTCAGTCTCTCCTCCTGCGGATGAAACACTCGAGTTACAGCAACTTTGCTCTTTATTTCTCACGTTTGCACCTCGATAATCCCGTCGGCACAAATTGTCTTTATTTCTGCAACAGAGGAATCAGATCGTGATGCTTCATGTTTTAAATATACATTCATGTTGTTCACATTGTTATACTTATGAGAGAGGTGATCGCGGACATCCATAATGTGTAAGACTCAATAAACGTGTGCATTGGTCTTAATCCGTTAGTATATAATATGCATGACAATAAAGCAGAACGAGGAGCAAAGAACACCATAATTTAGGTGTAGAACTGAATCCCAGAAGGGCCGGTGTCCTGCATGTTTTAGATGTTTCACTGCTTTAACACACCTGATTCTAATTAATCATCATCACCAACTTGTCATCAAAGTCTGGATAGTTCTGTTGATGACACAGTCACTTGTATCATGGTGCAATGAAGCAGAGAAACATCTAAAACCTGCAGGGACACCGGCCCTCGAGGACTGGAGTCCGACACCCAGCTCAGAGCCGAGGTTTTCTTTTTTTATTTGTTTTACCTGTTTTCGCACATTTCTTGTTAGGATGAGCAGTTTTTAATGGATAATTATCTTCATTATCATATTCAAACATATATTTGAGGGAGGAGACAAGGCGGAGTGTTGTGCTCCCGCATGTGCGCTCAAATCCACGCTGATTGGGATGTACAGAGAAACCTGCGTGGATTTGGGCGTACGCACAGCTTTGTACATATGAATTTTTGCGTTCTTGTTAATTCCACGCACGGATTCAAGTTGAAATCCACGCACTCTTAGTACATGAGGCACTCTGAGAACGGAGAGCTCTGTTAGGAACATAAGGTACTATCAGGTCTTGCATATATCGTGGAGCTAAGCCGTTTTGGACTTTATACGCAAGTAATAAAATTTTGAATTGGATTCTGAATTTTACGGGAAGCCAATGGAGTGAGGCTAACACTGGAGAATGGTGGTCTCTCTTGCGAATTCCAGTCAGCACTCGCGCTGCTACATTTTGGATCAGCTGGAGTCTATTCAGCAAATTACTTGGACATCATGCCTTCTCCGGGTGGGTGGAGAAGTCCTGCCTCAGGTGGAGGAGTTCAAGTATCTCAGGGTCTTGTTCACGAGTGAGGGAACGATGGAGCAGGAGATTGACAGACGGATCGGTGCAGCGTCCGCAGTTATGCGGTCAATGTACCGGACCGTCATGGTGAAGAAGGAGCTGAGTCGAAAGGCGAAGCTCTCGATTTACCGGTCATTCTACGCACCTACCCTCACCTATGGTCATGAACTTTGGGTAGTGACCGAAAGGACGAGATCGCGGATACAAGCGGCCGAGATGAGTTTCCTCCGCAGGGTGGCTGGACGCTCCCTTACAGATAGGGTGAGGAGTTCGGTCACCCGGGAGGAGCTCGGAGTCGAGCCGCTACTCCTTCACATTGAGAGGAGTCAGCTGAGGTGGCTTGGGCATCTGTACCGGATGCCTCCTGGACGCCTCCCTAGGAAGGTGTTCCAGGCATGTCCCTCCGGGAGGAGGGACCCCGGGGAAGACCCAGGACACGCTGGAGAGACTATGTCTCTCGGCTGGCCTGGAAACGCCTCGGACTCCCCTCGGAAGAGTTCGAGGAAGAGCTGGAGGAAGTGTCTGGGGTGAAGGAAGTCTGGGCATCTCTGCTGAGGCTGCTGCCCCCGCGACCCGGGAACGTATAAGCGGCGGACGATGGATGGATGGATCTTGCTAATAACACAATATAATAATCTAGTCTAGAAGGTACAAACACATGAACTATTTCTCTGCATCACTCTGCGAGAGGATGTTCCTTATCTTTGGGATATTATGGAGATGGAAAAACGCTATTTCACAAACCTGATTAATAAATGGTTTAAACGACAAATCCTGGTCAAAAACAACACCAAGGTTTCTCACAGTTGCACTGGAAGCCATCATTTCTGGACATCCAGTCATTGTATCTATCTATCTATCTATCTATCTATCTATCTATCTATCTATCTATCTATCTATCTATCTATCTATCTATCTATCTATCTATCTATCTATCTATCTATCTATCTATCATCCATCCATCCATCCATCCATCCATCCATCCATCCCATACTGAACTGTGTACTTTGTACTGGAAAATGGAAGCACTTCTTAAAATTTCTACCGAATCACCCCCATGTTCTGTATAGCTGATGTTAGTAAGACTTTGGTATTACTTGTACTACTGGACTATTCTGGATAAAGAGTTCAAAGTACTGAACTGGATCCATTCACGCCGACTGCTGTAGTAAAATCTGATTACTGTACTATAATCTTCGCACAATTTCAAGCACCACTGAACTGTTTTGTTTCTTTTCATGTGTCATTTTACCAACACAGTCTCACTCCCAGCTCGTCAAAAACCGACGCTTGGTCAGGGCCCTTCGGCGTCAGTTTCTGACACACAAGGTCGCCCTCAGCGTCAAGCACCGACGCAGCGGGCTCTCAACAGATTCTAATGTAACCCGGCCGCGTCGTTTCAAGCCGCTGAGAGCATCAGTCCCATTGGATAACTGAGGACCGGCGGCGTTGCTTCAAGCCGCTGAGAGCATCAGTCCCATTGGATGGATCGGACACACAGAAGTATTCTAATTATTGTACGTTTTGACGTTAACAGCGATTTTCACAATGATATCTGCAACATTTCTTAAGGCAGAAACACCACTGTATCCTTGTTAATTACACAACATTAGTGGGTTAATTTCCTGCACATCAATTTTTATGTTTTTCCCTTCGATTCTGAGAAAGAAAGAGTTGTTTTATCAGTGATGGATAACTGTAGGCAATACACTACCCATAATCCTCAGCTGCCGTTGCTATAGAGACGACGCCAGTCCGCTTTGCTTGACAAAATCGTTTTAACTATTTATTCCAAAATTAAACTGAATGTGAATGTGAGCAAGCGTTAATTAAAAGTGTTTGATAATTAAATCGGTGTCTAAAGACATCAACCTTTAGTTTCAGCTAAGCCGCTGAGAGCATCAGTCCCATTGGATGGATCAGACACACGGAAGTATTCTAATTACTGTCCGTTTTGATGTTAACGGCGATTTTCACAATGATATCTGCAACATTTCTTAAGGCAGAAACATCACTGTATCCTTGTTAATTACACAACATTAGTGGGTTAATTTCCTGCACATCAATTTTCATGTTTTTCCCTTCGATTCTGAGAAAGAAAGAGTTGTTTTATCAGTGATGGATAACTGTAGGCAATACACTACCCATAATCCTCAGCTACCGTTGCTATAGAGACGACGCCAGTCTGCTTTGCTTGACAAAATCGTTTTAACTATTTATATTTATTATGTATTATTATTATAATTATAATTATTATTATTATTATTATTATTATTATTATTATTATTATTATATAACTATTTTAACATTTCTAAACACAAAAACACGAAAGTGTCCTTGATGATTCAATAATACAATAGGTTCATGTTAAGGACATCCGTTTTAATTAGTTCTCCTTCGATTATGACATGTTATTAATGCTCAGTAGGCACAGGAGGTTTGTTATGTATTGTTATGAGGCCTATTTCGTGTCTACTTTTGAACAGTTCACTAACGCTTTGAGCTAGGAGGCTGAAATTCTAGACTCTGTATCAGGAGGTGATTTTCATCCACTGTGCGGATTTTCAGATCTGTGTGACCTTCGGAAGTGTCAAAGGTCACCGCGTCTGTTGCTTTTCGGCCTGCGAAGACTATTTCGTGTCTTTTTTTGCATAGTTCACTAACGCTTTGAGCTAAGAGGCTGAAATTCTAGACTCTGTATCAGGAGGTGACTCTCATCCACTGTGTCGAGGTCCAGACCCATGCGACCTTCGGAAGTGCCAAAGGTCACCGTGTGTGGTGCCTTTTTCGGGCCTTTTTTGTGTGTTTTTTGAATATTCACTAACGCTTTGAGCTGGGAGGCTGATTTTTGACTATGTTGCAATGCAGAAGGCCCTTTGCTAGGATATTTTGGTCTCGTGGCTATACGACTTCCACAGAGCTAGTTGGCATTGCAGAGGGTTCACAGAGTTGAGACTTCGCAAGCCCAATCTAGGCCCCATATGGAAGCCACAGGGCAAGTTTTACTTGGTTTGGTCAAATTTTGTGGCAACGGTGTACTAATGGAACAGGGCCTATTTTGTGTCTTTTTTTGCATAGTTCACTAACGCCTTTGGACACAAAATAGGCCCTGTTCCATTAGTCAGGAGGCTCTCAGAGCTAGAGGTTTCTACACCCTCCTAACCAGCCAGAACGTTTTGGAGGAAACACTGTTGCAGAAGTCATAGAAATCTGATTTTTTTATATGTTGTTTGGGGCATCCCCTGATCAGACAGACATTAGCTTGGTGCAGATCGGACCTGTATTTTTCGATGGGCGGGGCTTTGAAACGTCACCTTTTCCAACATTCGAACGGACACCGTTGCCACAATATTTGACCAAACCAAGTAAAACTCTGGTGGCCTCCATATGGGGCCTAGATTGGGCTTGCCAAGTCTCAACTCTGTGAACCCTCTGCAATGCCAACTAGCTCTGTGGAAGTCGTGCAGCCACGGGACCAAAAGATCCTAGCAAAGGGCCTTCTGCATTGCAACATAGTCAAAAATCAGCCTCCCAGCTCAAAGCGTTAGTGAATTATTCAAAAAACACACAAAAAAGGCCTGAAAAAGGCACCACACACGGTGACCTTTGGCACTTCCGAAGGTCGCATGGGTCTGGACCTCGACACAGTGGATGAGAGTCACCTCCTGATACAGAGTCTAGAATTTCAGCCTCTTAGCTCAAAGCGTTAGTGAACTATGCAAAAAAAAGACATGAAATAGTCTTCGCAGTCCGAAAAGCAACAGACGCGGTGACCTTTGACACTTCCGAAGGTCACACAGATCTGAAAATCCGCACAGTGGATGAAAGTCACCTCCTGATACAGAGTCTAGAATTTCAGCCTCCTAGCTCAAAGCGTTAGTGATCTGTTCAAAAATAGACACGAAATAGGCCTCATAACAATACATAACAAACCTCCTGTGCCTACTGAGCATTAATAACATGTCATAATCGAAGGAGAACTAATTAAAACGGATGTCCTTAACATGAACCTATTGTATTATTGAATTATCAAGGACACTTTCGTGTTTTTGTGTTTAGAAATGTTAAAATAGTTATATATAAATAGAAATATAAATAATAATAATAATAATAATAATAATAATAATAATAATAATAATAATAACAATAATAATAAATAATAAATATAAATAGTTAAAACGATTTTGTCAAGCAAAGCGGACTGGCGTCGTCTCTATAGCAACGGTAGCTGAGGATTATGGGTAGTGTATTGCCTACAGTTATCCATCACTGATAAAACAACTCTTTCTTTCTCAGAATCGAAGGGAAAAACATGAAAATTGATGTGCAGGAAATTAACCCACTAATGTTGTGTAATTAACAAGGATACAGTGGTGTTTCTGCCTTAAGAAATGTTGCAGATATCATTGTGAAAATCGCCGTTAACATCAAAACGGACAGTAATTAGAATACTTCCGTGTGTCCGATCCTCCGTTATCCAATGGGACTGATGCTCTCAGCGGCTTGAAACGACGCCGCCGGTCCTCAGTTATCCAATGGGACTGATGCTCTCAGCGGCTTAGCTGAAACTAAAGGTTGATGTCTTTAGACACCGATTTAATTATCAATCACTTTTAATTAAGGCTTGCTCACATTCACATTCTGTTTAATTTTGGAATAAATAGTTAAAACGATTTTGTCAAGCAAAGCGGACTGGCGTCGTCTCTATAGCAACGGTAGCTGAGGATTATGGGTAGTGTATTGCCTACAGTTATCCATCACTGATAAAACAAATGTTTCTTTCTCAGAATCGAAGGGAAAAACCTGAAAATTGATGTGCTGGAAATGAACCCACTAATGTTGTGTAATTAACAAGGATACGGTGGTGTTTCTGCCTTATGAAATGTTGCAGATATCATTGTGAAAATCGCCGTTAACGTCAAAACGGACGGTAATTAGAATACTTCCGTGTGTCCGATCCATCCAATGGGACTGATGCTCACAGCGGCTTGAAACGACGCCGCCGGTCCTCAGTTATCCAATGGGACTGATGCTCTCAGCGGCTTGAAACGACGCGGCCGGGTTACGTTAGAATCTGTTGAGAGCCCGCTGCGTCGGTGCTTGACGCTGAGGGCGACCTTGTGCGTCAGAAACGAAGGGCCCTAACCAAGCGTCGGTTTTTGACAAGCCTGGAGTGAGACTGTGTTGATTTTACATATCCATCTGGAAATGATGTTCATAGTTCTACTTAGTATACATACATTTATTGCACATATCCATCTCTATAGTATGTTCAAAGTACTTTTATGGTTATAGTAAAGCCATCTGCATGTCATGTTGAAAGTGTATAACCACCTGTAAATCATAGGAATATTGTACAATATACAGATACTATACAGCCTACATGTGCTGCTTAATCCACGTCTGGTAGGATGCTAAACTGTATTTTAAAGTCATAAACATGTGTGATGGCAATGAAGTTAAAATTGCTGCATGGAAAACAATGTGCAGCAACAACCAACAGCAACAAACATAAAGACACATGATCTAAGCTTTTAATGGAAACCTCTGAGTTGTATTTTGGCCGTTATGTTTTTGAAGGTCAGGTTTTAGTTTGAAACCCTTTTTTTAAAAAAAGAAGAAAAGAGACTCAAACTATCATCAGCTCATGCCTTCTCCAATATTTAAAGGGGAATTGACGTTTAGGTCTTACACCTGTTTTATTCAGCCTTTTCAAGAAAATCACTGAGCATTCCTTCCTCATTAGAGAATAAACCTTGTCTTTGTGCATCATGTGGCTGAGACATACTGGATTCACGAGACCGATAAAAAGTTTCTCCATTTACACTGTGACATTTTTGTCTCTCACTGTAATAGAATCCACTTTCTTTTTTAGTCCTAACGTTCTAATTATTGAATCACAAGATGGCACATGGTCATCATCAGTTCCTGAGGAAGACACCAGTATTTTAACTTTCGAGCATGTGATTTGAAAGTTTGAAATCTGACTTTAATAACAAATGAGGAGCTAATTTTATCACAAGGTACAACAAAAAAATGACTGAATGAAAAAATCTTCATTCATACTCTGATAACGTCAAATCCATCCATTTTCTATACCCGCTTTGTCCTTTGCAGGGTCACGGGGGTTTGCTGGAGCTTATCCCAGCTAATTACAGGTGAGAGGCAGGGATTCACCCTGGACAGTTCGCCAGTCCATCGCAGGATAAAGTAACATTTGGACAGTATTTCACCAAATATATAAAAAAATATTGGTGTTAAAAGTTTTTTTTTAAAGCAAATTAATTATGGACTGCATTTAAAGCAGCACAATGTAACTTTCAGCTTTTATTGAGTTTGGCGGCTTTGGACAAAAGCGGTAGTGCTTTACCAGAAAGAACACTACATTTCCCATGAGCACCAGCGCGTACTGCCGGAAAGATCCTGTCCCCGTCGCTGCATTTGTTTTGATAGTAAATGAAATAAGACGGGACGGACTTTCAAAACTACTTTTGTGTTTTCACTGGTCGTTTGCAGGATGGATAGCGAAGAGGTAATGTATCTATTTTTGGCTAAACAATATGATATGACGATGTTGAAAATCAAATCACAAGTTCAACTTGGTTTTATTAGTGAAGTCACCCCCGCCCCCCTGTCCTGTTTCAGCCAGATAATGCGCCCCAAACTACAAACACTCTGGTTTTGTTCTACTGCATCTTTTTCCTGTCATGTTTTTTAGAGGGACTTCATCATAAATTAGTAGTCCAACATACTTACTGACAAAATAAAAAAATACCTTATAACATGTGAATAACTGAATGTCCATTCCTTATATTTTGCAGATCAGCCCTGCACAATTTTACAGTTCTCAGGAAAAATACTAGAACCAAGACGAATGTGAAAAAATTCTAATTTTGATTCTTATTGAACATAGAACATTTGTATCATAACAATTCTGTCTCTCTTGTCGGACATCCCTCCTCGTCTTTCAGCTCATGCCAGCGAGTGAACGCCGGGCCAATGTTTATTCTTGTCCGGGCATTTTTTATTTATTTTTTGTCCGTGCATTTAGCTTGTTACTCTCCCGCTTTCTTTTTTGGCCTCCTCCCCCTCTCGGGAAGGAGGGGGAAGTGACGTATGCCGTAAAGCAGTCAAAGCCGTAAAAATGTGTAGTTTTTTTGTGTGGCAGGGTTCCTACCATGCACCTCCAAGTTACATAGTGCCAGTAAAGGCGATACAGACCCCTCAGACCATGACAGAGGTTCATTAAACCTGTTGGAAGTTGATTTACCATCACAATGACTCTGGAAATATTATATTAAGGTGGAAAAGTTACATAGTGCTGCTTTAATGACACAATGCAATATGCCATGTGTTAGTGTGTTTGAGGATGTATTATCAAATTCAATTTTTTTTTCTCCTTATATAAATAAACTCCACCTATGACATGAACATGTTTTTAGGAAACTAATTGCGTCACTACAATGCACTTTTTTATGGACTTTAATTTCAGTGATGAAAGCATCAGCTGTTCAAAATTAGGTGGAATTGTGTTTTTTCATATATTTTTCAAATATTCCGCACATGCTCATAATCACTCCGATACAAAGAACAAGACCACAAGCATAAAGACAGTTTTCATGGGTTGATGTGACACTGACTGGTGTGTATGAAAATCAACTTCTTTTTTTTTTATGAACTGACATACAAATCTGACATACAGAACACTCTTTCCCATTTAACAAATCAGGATATTCCCACTGTTTAATGAGAAACATAGTCAATGCAAGCATGAAAAATATTTACCTATTTCAAAGCAGCTTGGCATAATCCTCTCTTTCTAGTCTGGGTCATGCATTTGGCACAGTATCCTACATTCATTCTGAAGTAAAGTAGGACATTTATTTATATACTTAAAAAGTAAATGTGTAATTTCACAAATAATGAACTATTTCAGCCAAGTATTACAGAACAGTTGTTGTACATGTTTACGTATTGTATTACTTTTATGCCTTACTTCAAAATGTTTATTCAACTATTTTGTGAATAATGGAATTTACCCATTAATTACACGTACTCCTTATTATTCAGGGTTACACGGCTCTGCTGAAACCATATTTAATTTTTAAATACAATGCTATTGAAGCAATGGCCTGGTGAACAGACAGGAGGACTGATGACCACCTGGCTCCATTATCTGTGTTAAAGTCACTCTGGCCCATGCTGTGCTCACAATTTTACATAGTTATTCAACTTATTCAACAATAATTTGACACTCTATGACACCTACTTCATAAATAAGCATTAGGACACAAGGTTTTTTAGGATACGTATTTCAGCACGTGTGTATGTGTGCATGTGTGTTTATTTCTTACGTCAGCAGGGGAGTTGACCACAGCGAGGTTGTAGCCATAAAGCATAGAACTCCCAAACGAAGTAAGGAATGCCACTGCTAACAAAGAGCCAGTCAGGTGCTGCAAAGAGAAGATCAAATTGACAAGCAGATTGACAATATGTAAGCAGATTGACAATATGTGGGGGACATTCAAAAAATTATGGGAAAATAATTCATTTAGGTAATCTTGACAAATAGAGACATAATAGAGAGTTTTAGTACCCTTCCATTAATGGAAGAAAAACCCCAAATGGTCCCTAAAATAATATTTTACTGACAAAAGTTATTATAAATTAAAGTTGCAAGCCGCGATGAACGGGCCCTCGCACCCTTGTGCACGTTCAGGCGTGCTGCAGTGGAAACGCTTGTATGACTTGTATGAGATGTCTTCAGGCCTGGACATTTAGTTATGGCAGAAAGTAGGAACTATCAGATATCCACCAATCAGATGGAGGGGTGGGGCTAATTTGCAGCAATTATGTTCAAGTACTCAAAACTGAGTCCAATAACACCACCCACGAGTCTTTATGTCAAACCATTCAAAATGTATTGCAGAAAATCGTAACTATCACATATCGACCAATCAGAAGAAGGGGCGGGGCTAATTTGCATCAATTAAGGTGAAGGAGTCAAAACCTAGTTCGATGACACCACCCACGAGTCTGTATGTCATACCATTCAAAAGTTATGGCAGAAAATAGGATCTATCAAATATCGACCAATAAGAAAAAGGGGCGGGGCTAATTCATGCCAATAAAGGTCAAATATTAAAAAGGGAGTTCGATGACACCACCAACGACTCTCTATGTCAAACCATTCAAAAGTTAAAGCAGAAAATAGGTACTATCAAATATTGACCAATAAGAAGAAGGGGTGGGGCTATTTTGCACCAATTATGTTCAAGGACTCAAAACCAAGTCCGATGACACCACCCACGACTCTCTATGTTAAACCATTCAAAAGTTATGGCAGAAAATAGGAACTATCACATATCGACCAATCAGAAGAAGGGGTGGGGCTAATTAAGGCCAATGAAGGTCAAGTCCTCAATACCGAGTCCGATGACACCACCCACGAGTCTTTATGTCAAACCATTCAAAAGTTATGGCAGAGAATAGGGACTATCAAATATTGACCAATAAGAAGAAGTGGCGGGCCAATTTGAACCAATTATGTTCAAGGACTCAAAACCGAGTCCGATGACACCACCCACGAGTCTTTATGTAAAACCATTCAAAAGTTATGGCAGAAAATAGGAACTATCACATATCGACCAATCAGAACAAGGGGCTGGGCTAATTCATGCCAATGAAGGTCAATGAAGGTTTGATGTATAACACACCTGGGTGCACGTTACGGTTCGGGCTGTATTAACAGCCGAAGACATGGCATAAATTGCAGCAAAAATACACGATTAATTGAAAATGGGCGACTTCCTGTTCGGTTTCGGCCATGGTGCTAAGAGACTTTTCTTTAAAGGGGAAATATTGTGGCATTTAATGTATATTTTAAACAGCCCTTGAATGTCTTAAAAACAATATAAAGCTTGTTTTTTCTACATAAATCAGAAATTCAGTCTCTGGGCCATGTTTTTATTTTTTCCGCTTCTAAAGCCTTTTTCTGTTCTTCATTTTAAGGGCGGGGGGGGCTATGATAATGAGGCTCTGCGCTGATTGGCTGCTTGAATGACGTGTAGGAGGGGAGGAGAATAAGCCTCGCTCCGGCCAGAGCAGCCGGCTGCGTTGTACACAAAACGTGTCCCATGCGAGAAGCTTCTGCGACAAAATCAATTCCATGGCTTTATTTTTTTTGTATTAGACTGTCCTAACTGGCCGCGAGTTTAACAGTTTCAGTGTGGACAGAGAGCGTCCGATGTCACGCAGCTCGACGTGATAGTCGGACGCTCTCATTCAGTTACACGCTGTAAACGGATCTTAAAGCCTGATTTACGGTTCTGCCTTAAATCGACGCGTACCCTACGCCGTAGGCTCTGCGTTGGTGTAACGCGGAACCATAAATCAGCCTTTAGTCACCTCGTCTTCACACAGGAAGATTTCTCATCATTTCTTATGTTACAAGACAGATGAATCATGTTAACTGTAAATAAATCACAACACTGAATTTTCACAAATGGCAACTTTATTGTTAGAAAAATAAAATATGAGTTGTATATAAATAGAATTTATGCACTATTGCTGGCTCAAGGAAGGGCCGTGCGTTTTCTGAAGGTGTCGTTGAACAGCTTCAGGTGCTTGGAAGATCTGAAACCAGACAGAAAAAATGTATTACTAATTTACCTAACGAGTGAGTGGCTCCGTTACGGAACACTGGAGCCGGGCCGGTCCGTGAGCAGCTCCGGCAGCTCCGTATGCGGCGCCGGTGCTCCGGAGCTAAGCTAAATACTTAGCCCATGCAAAGATCATACAAATTCAATTCAATTTTATTTATATAGCGTCTAATACAACAGAGTTGTCTCTAGACGCTTTCCGGAGACCCATACCCAGAACATGACCCCCGAGCAGTTATTACATTCAATTCAATTCAATTTTATTTATATAGCGTCTAATACAACAGAGTTGTCTCTAGATAAGACGCTTTACAGAGACCCATACCCAGAACATGACCCCCGAGCAGTTATTACATAAACAATGGCAGGTAAAAACTCCCCTAGTGGGAGAAAAACCTTAAGCCAAACAGTGGCAAGGAAAAACTCCCCTTTAGGAGGGAAGAAACCTTGAGCAGGACCAGGCTCATCAGGGGGGACCCTCCTGCCGAGGGCCAGACTGGTGGGTCAGGGACGGCAACAGCACAGCAGGCAGGTGGAAGCAGCAACGGGATGACCGGGGGTGGGGACCGCAGGCCAGCACACAGCTCCCGAAGCTCCGGCCCAATCAGCAAGTCCCAGGTTGGGGTGCAGGGTCGGGGAAAGGTTGAAAAGGGGCAGGACCAGGGAGAGGAGTCTTGAGGGACGAACCTTCTCCCCCGCCCAAAAGGGGCCGTTACCCTGCCCCCCTCACTCCCACATCCTTTGCCGGTGTCCGGCAAAGGATGCTGCAACATGGACAAAAGAGAGAAAGGGGAGGAGAAGGGGGGGCCAGCACAAGAAACTACAGGAGCGACTCTGACACACTAAAGTTTACACTACCTAGAGATTTACCAACACCAGCTAGAGGTTTACTAAACACTAACTATAGGCTTTACTAAACAGAAATGTTTTAAGTTTAGTTTTAAAGGTGGAGGAAGTGTCAGCCTCCTTAACCCAGATTGGAAGTTGGTTCCATAGTAATGGTGCCTGATAGCAGAACACCCGCCCTCCAAATCTACATTTGGATACTCTAGGAACTACGAGTAAACCTGCACTCTGAGAACAGAGAGCTCTGACAGGAACATAAGGCACTATCAGGTCTTGCAAATAATGCGGAGCTAAGCCGTTTTGGGCTTTATACGCAAGTAATACAATTTTAAACTGAATTTTACGGGTAACCAATGGAGCGACGCTAACACTGGAGAGACGTGGTCTCTCCTGCTAATTCCTGTCAGTACTCGTGCTGCTGCATTTTGGATCAGCTGGAGCCTATTCAGCAAATTACTTGGACATCCTGCTAACAACACATTACAGTAATCTAGTCTAGAAGATACAAATGCATGAACTAGTTTTTCTGCATCACTCTGCGAGAGGATTTTCCTAATCTTTGCAATGTTACGGAGATGGAAAAATGCTATTTTACAAACCTGATTGACATATGGTTTAAACGACAAATCCTGATTGAAAATAACACCAAGGTTTCTCACAGTTGCACTGGAAGCCATCGCAACACCATCTAATCCCTTCCTAAGATGCTCTGGACCAAGAATATATAAATAACATAAAAAAAAGGAACTTACCGCTGACTCGTGTGCAGTTGCCGGGTCCGTGCTGTGGGAACTGTGGTGACGTCACCATAGGCGCAGATTCTAATCGGCTCAAAAAAAATCACGTGACACTGGGGGATTCTGTCGGGCGGGGGTCACAGACCTTGCAGAAATTCATGGGATTTCGTCTCCCCTCTGCTGGCAGGATGAGGGGAGACCACTTTATATATGTTAACACAAGAAAAACGTGTTTTTCATAATAGGTCCCCTTTAAGTTGTGACATGATACAGGTAAGTACCGATTTTCGTGCATGTACGTCAAACCATATTGTGGGGCTTGAGGCACAAAGTTTTCTAGGGGGCGCTGTTGAGCCATTAGACCAAGCCCATTAAAGCAAACCATGAAATATCAAATTGTTCGCCAGGCCTGGCTTGCATGCAAAATCTGGTGACTTTTGGGGAACTATCAAATATGGACCAACCAGATGAATGGGGGGCGCTTTTGACTGAGAAAAGTAATGCGCATATTTGCAGGATCGAGACGCACATTTTGATATATAACAAACCTGGGTGCACGTTACGGTTTGAAGAAATGACATAAATTACACGATTCATTCAAAATGGCCGACTTCCTGTTCGGTTTCGGCTATGGCGCCACAAGACTTTTCTTTAAGTTGCGACATGATACAGGTGTGTACTGATTTTTTTGCATGTACGTCAAACTGTATTGTGGGGTTTGAGGCACAAAGTTTTGTAGGGGGCGCTGTTGAGCAATTTTGCCACGCCCATTAATGCAAACCATCAAATATCAAATTCTATACCGCTGGCCAGGCCTGGCTTGCGTGCAAAATTTGGTGTCTTTTGGGGCACGTTTTTACGGGGGCAAAAAGGCCCTCCTTTTGTTGGAAAAATAAAGAAGAAAGAAGAAGAAAGAAAAATTCCTACAGATACACAACCCAGTCTCTCTGTCCCAGAAATATATATTTGACTTTCATAATATTCACTCAGTGAATGTACATAATCACTCGCTTGCTCGTTTTTGCGAAGTTGTTTCAGATCTCGCCAGAATAATGTGAAACCGCAACGTTTCTGAATCTGAATTCGCAACGTTTTGGTTGCTGGACGGCAACCTGATTATTACATTATTATTATTTATATATGTTGGACTACCGTTCATGTGCTCATGTGAACTCTGAACTTATGAATGCTTATGAACATTTTGTGAATGTGAATTTGACTTTAAAGCTGGCTCAACCCGAAATCAGCTTCGGATGCCTCTTAAAATGGCCGCCTTGAAAAACTACAAGGACCAGTGTGCCTTGGGGGGGCGGCGCCTGAAGCGGCGCGCGTCCAATCACTGGCCTGGCGCTGGATACGTCACGCAGCGCGCGGAGAACAAAATCTCTGTGTCTCCCCCAAAACTCTCCCTTCTGATCTGATCCTCTGGGGGGGGGGGGGGCCACATCGGAGCGCTGGAGAGCGGGCTCTCTTCTCTTCAGCTCTTCAGCTCGTTCAGCTCTTGGCTTCTTGCCAAAAGCTCATCGGGACCAGACCGATGTTCTTCCCCGGGAGGGGGGGAGAAGATTCCCCGGACCATCCTACCGGGAAATCGGAGAAGTCTCCCGTGGCCCGGAGTGCTGCTCCGCTGCGGCTCCCATCTCCCACTAACTCTTTCCTCTCTAAGTTTCTCAGATCCACGAGAATGGTGCCCACGCTCTCATCAGCCATAAGATGGGAGCCCGCTGGGACTGGAAGCTCCGACTGAAACCCCTTTTTTCCGCTACGAGTTTTCTGTTCATATCAGGAATCTGGACGTCTCGAGGATGGCCGGCCGGCGTCTCGCCTCAGCTGTGAGCTACATTTCCGGGATCCGTGACGCCCGCGCTTCGGCGACCGACGAGAAGAGCCGCACGTCTACAAGTGACTGGCCCCACCGCGCCTAGAAGCGTGTGGGAGGCTCTGTTCGATCCGAAAGCACGGCCCGGCCCAAGGCGGCGCTCCACCGCTGTCCCATTTTGTTTCAGGGAGGAGGAGACAGGAACCGAGAGACTCTGACTGGAAAACCCCGGCAGAAACACGACCCGCAGTCGACAGAGCCCGCAGCTCCCCGATCCGGACCCAGAGGAGGCGTGAGGTTTATGTGTTCTGGGTGATCAGTTTAATCTAGAGCGGTTCAGAGCTAAATCTATGTTTGATGAAGTTACTGTCCGTATATTACTGTGTAACGCCGACAACTACCGGCATTATTATCTTTTGTTTATTTTGTGGCGCCATTTTTCGGCAGTTATTCACGGTTTAAACGCCGTGTTTTGTCATCCCCTCTGATTGCACGTGGCGTGGCGAGGGCACCACCATCTTTAAATGTTTTGGCCGGCCACGTGCAGCCACGTTGTTTTGAAACATAGATGATCGTTTTGTATCACGTGTTTATTGTTTTGATTTATTTTCCTTATGCAGTTTTATTGTTATTGTTTGATAATTAGTGTTTTATGTTTTAACGTAGTGTGCCATAAGGATTTATTTGGGTATCGCTTTACCATCTGCTTGGTACCTGATGTAAATAAATTATGACTGATTTCAATGAGAAGTTGTTTGTTGCCCGAAGTTGTTTGTTGTTTGTGTTGTTTGCACGAATTTCGTCACAATTCAATTCAATTTTATTTATATAGCGTCTAATACAACAGATGTTGTCTCTAGACGCTTTCCAGAGATCCAGAACATGAACATAAACATAAACATAAACATAAACCCCCGAGCAATTATTATATAAACAATGGCAGGTAAAAACTCTCTTAGTGGGAGAAAAGCCTTAAGCCAAACAGTGGCAAGGAAAAACTCCCCTTTAGGAGGGAAGAAACCTTGAGCAGGACCAGGCTCATAAGGGGGGACCCTCCTGCCGAAGGCCAGACTGGGGGAGTCAGGGACGTCGACAGCACACAGCAGGCAGGTGGAAGCAGCAGCGGGATGACCAGAGGTGGGGGGGGGGGGTCAGCAGCACACAACAGTCATGTGGAAGCAGCAGCGGGATGACCAGAGGGGGGGGGGGGGGGGCGTCAGCAGCACACAACAGTCATGTGGAAGGAGTAGCGGGATGACCAGAGGGGGGGGGGGGGGGGGGGTGCAGGCAGGCGGAAGCAGCAACAGCAGACATCCACGTAGGCAGGTGGAAGAAGGGGGGGTAGGGCCGGGAACACAGGCCAGAACGCAGCTCCTGAGGCTCCGGCCTGCAAACATACACAAAAGAGAAAAAAGGGGGGCCGGCACAAGAAACTACAGGAACGATGGACAAAAATGATAGCTATGAGATATTTATAATAAATAAAAATGGTAATGGAGAAGGGAAGCAGGGAAAAGGAGAGGAGAAGAAGGGTGAGAGGCACCGCCCAGCGGATCATGTCGGTGCCCCCCTGCAGCATAAGCCTATAGCAGGATATCTACCGCGAAGCTATATTTGAGACTAACTATTATAGTTTTGTTCTATAGCTGCGACTATGACTACTGACTCTAACACACTAAAGTTTACACTACCTAGAGATTTACCAACACCAGCTAGAGGTTTACCAAACACTAACTATAAGCTTTACTAAACAGAAAGGTTTTAAGTTTAGTTTTAAAGGTGGAGGTGGTGTCAGCCTCCTTAACCCAGATTGGAAGTTGGTTCCAAAGTAATGGTGCCTGATAGCAGAACGCCCGCCCTCCAAATCTACATTTAGATACTCTAGGAACTACGAGTAAACCTGCACCCTGGGAGCGGAGAGCTCGGCCAGGAACATAAGGCACTATCAAATCTTGTAAATACTGCGGAGCTAAGCCGTTTTGGGCTTTATATGCAAGTAATAAAATTTTAAATTGAATTCTGAATTTTACAGGTAGCCAATGGAGCGACGCTAACACTGGAGAGACGTGGTCTCTCCTGCTAATTCCTGTCAGTACTCGTGCTGCTGCATTCTGGATCAGCTGGAGCCTATTCAGCAAATTACTTGGACATCCTGCTAACAACACATTACAGTAATCCAGTCTAGAAGATACAAACGCATGAACTAGTTTTTCTGCATCCCTCTGCGAGAGGATTTTCCTAATTTTTGCAATATTACGGAGATGGAAAAACGCTATTTTACAAACCTGATTAACATATGGTTTAAACGACAAATCCTGATCGAAAACAACACCAAGGTTTCTCACAGTTGCACTGGAAGCCATCGCAACACCATCTAATCCCTTCCTAAGATGCTCTGGACCAAGAATGATAACCTCTGTTTTATCTGAATTTAGAAGCAAGAAATTTCTGGACATCCAGTCCTTGATGTCCCTAAGACATGCCTGAAGTTTAACTAACGGTTCTGTTTCATCCGGCTTCATAGACAAGTAGAGCTGCGTATCATCAGCATAACAATGAAAGTGTATGCCGTGATTCTGGATTATACTTCCCAAGGGCTGCATGTATAAACTGAACAAGATTGGCCCTAGCACTGAACCCTGCGGAACACCATAACAGACCCTCGACTGTTCTGAAGAAACCTCATGTACATGAACAAACTGGAACCTGTCAGATAGATATGATTTAAACCAACGTAGAGCTGTCCCTTTACTCCCAACAACATGCTCTAACCTGTGCAGTAAAATGCCATGATCAACAGTGTCAAAAGCAGCACTGAGGTCCAGTAAAACCAATATGGACACTAATCCCTTATCTGAGGCCATAAGAAGGTCATTCGTAACTCGAACCAGTGCTGTCTCTGTGCTATGATGCATTCTGAACCCTGACTGAAAGACTTCAAACAGATCATTTCTATACAAATAGTCACATAACTGGCTTGAAACTGCCTTTTCCAGAATTTTAGATACAAATGGAAGGTTAGAAATTGGCCTATAATTAGCTAAGGTGTCTGGGTCAAGGGAAGGTTTTTTAAGTAAAGGTTTAATTACTGCCACTTTGAAAACCTGTGGTACATATCCTAAGCTTAGGGATAGGTTGATTTGGTCCAGTATTGTCACACCAATAAGAGAAAAAACATTTTTGAATAGTCGAGTCGGGATGGGGTCTAACATACATGTGGTTGACTTAGCTCTATTAACGAGTGAAGTCAGCTCAGGGAGGTCTATAGGATCAAAACAGTCTAGAGTCAAGTCAGAGCCTAGGGAAGTCGCTAAAGCTGAAGAAACGCCCACAACCGGCTGGTTGATTTCTTCTCTAATTCTCGTGATTTTACTGTTAAAGAAGCTCATAAAGTCCTCACTACTGAGAGCTGCAGGAATACACGGCTCCACAGAGCTGTGACTCTTTGTCAGCCTGGCTACAGTGCTGAACAGAAAACGTGGGTTACTTTTGTTATCCTCTATCAACGTTGAATAATAAGCTGTTCTTGCTTTGCGAATGGCTTTTTTATATACTATTAGAATATCTTTCCATTCACGATAAGAGTCTACAGACTTACAAGAGTGCCACTTCCTTTCTATTTTACGCACGCTTTGTTTCAACATGCGAATATCTGAATTGTACCAGGGAGTTAAGCTCCTGTGGCTAGAAACCCTCCTTTTCAAAGGAGCAACTTCATCTAAAGCTGAGTGCAACAGATCAGCAGTGTTACTAACAAGAAAATCAACATCAACATCAGAGGTAGAACCCAGGTCACTGGCCTCTATTGCTTCAGTAGAGGCTTCACTATTTTCCACTGTCGCAAGACGAGCAATGGTCTCCTTAAATTTAGCAATAGCTTCATCAGACAAACATCTGCTAAAATAATACCTCCTGCCCTGCACTTCAACATCAACAACATTCAATTCCAACGTTATTAAATAATGGTCGGATAAAAGGGAGTTAACAGGTGACACCAACAGACCATCAGTTTCAACACCGTAGGTGAGAACGAGATCGAGAGTATGACCAAAACAATGCGTCGGCCCGTCCACTTTTTGTGAGATACCCATTGATTCTAGAAGAGAATTGAAAGCTAATTTAAGATTATCGCTTTCAACATCCATATGAATATTAAAATCACCCACTATGATGAATTTATCTGTACTGATCAATAATCCAGAAAGGAAATCTGAAAATTCAGACAAAAACTCTAGATAAGCGCCAGCAGGGGGCCGGTACACTACCACTAACACAACTGGCTTCTCTGATTTCCAGCTCGGAAATTTCAGACTAAGCGTGAGGCTTTCAAACGTATTATGATTGCACTTAGGTTCAATTTTTGTTTGGAGACTGGAGTTATAAATTGCTGCGACTCCTCCGCCCCGGCCCGTGCTTCTAGGAATGTGATGATTAAAGTAGCCGGGCGGAGTTGATTCATTCAAACTAACATACTCTTCATCCTGTAACCATGTTTCTGTTAAGCAGAAAACATCACTCCTGCTCTCTGTAATTATATCGTTTACTAACAGAGACTTGGAGCTTAACGATCGTATATTTAGTAGTCCGCATCTAATTTTTCGGTCTCTTATTGGTACCAAATGTGCATTGGTTTTAATTTTTCACAATGGCTGTTTGACAGAGCTAGAGCCGAACTAGTAATTGCCTTCAACGATTATTCTGTAGTGATAATAGTAAAATGTACTACTCTGCAGAATAATATCTATTTCTCAGACTGATTTCTGCTGTAAAAGTTATAATTTTTCCTGGAAATCCAGGTGGTTCCCCGAGGATTAAATCATTTTGATAATTCAATTTGATAAATAGTCTACTTTTTTTTTAAATTATGAATAATTGTTGAATAAAATTATTAATAACTCTTGATAACTGGAACAGCGCCCCCTGGCACAACAGATATTATTCTTTATTATAGTGGCTACGTTACACCGTGTCCTAACTGCATGCGACGTGAGCGAGCGTCGGCGACAAAAACAATTCCATTGCTTTATTTTCTATTGGACTGTCCAAACTGGCCTCGAGCGATGCAGTTATTCGTTATCCGTTTTGAGCTGAACATTTGTCGTGCGCCCTGCTTTTATTTTCTTCCTGTCGCTCTTGTTGAAAGCCGGTTGAAAGCGACAGCTGGCTGGAGAGAGATCGCCAGGGAGCTGGAAGATTCTGATAATCCCTCGAAGACCGACTTTGGAAACCCCTGCCGTAGGGTCTGCGTTGGTATAACGCAGAACCATAAATCAGCCTTTTAAAAAGCGTGTTTCAGCTGTCAATCAAAATAACGTGGGGGCCCATAACGCTTTCAGTGCGGACAGAGAGTGTCCGATGCCACGCAGTGCGATTCGATAGTCGGACGCTCGTGTGCAGTTAGGACAGGCTGTTATGAGTTTTTGATGCGCAAGTTACTGTTTGTACTGTCAGTTTGTAAAAGCATGTTTTTAACGCTATTTTAACCAACCTAATCTCACAAAAATCCGTGAAATGCCCACGACCTCTCACCACTATTTTCCGTGGCACCAACACGGAAATATATTGTACTATGCAAAGTCAATGGGATCCGTTGTCGTGATATATACACAGATTATTACATTATTATTATGTATATATCATTCTTTATTATAGTGGATAAGTTATGAGTTTTTGACACGCAAGTTACTATTTGTTACTGTCAGTTTGTAAAAGCATGTTTTTAACGCTGTTTTATTTTGATGGCGAGTATTTAACCGTGTTTTCTAGTATTTAACGTAAATTCGAGTATTTTACCATGTTGTTTGCTGTCGCCATGATGACGGAGTAAGTGTAAGTGTAAGTAAGTGATGTGAAATTATTATTTTTACCACAAGCGTTTCCTACTTCTAACCAATCATAAGTGGTGCATTAACCTAACCAGACCTTAACCAGAGCGTCGTCCAGCCACAAAATATCAATAGGCCCCGAACACTTACAGTGCGAAGGCCCAATTGTATCTGTAGGAATTTTTATTATTAGGGCCCGAGCACTTACAGTGCAAAGGCCTTATTGTATCTGTAGGAATTTTTTCTTTATTCTGACGAAAGGAGGGCCTTTTTGCCCCGCTAAACATGCACCAAAAGTCACCAAATTTTGCACGCAAGCCAGGCCTGGCGAAAAAATTTTATATCTCATGGTTTGCATCAATGGCCGTGGCAAGATGGCTCAACAGCGCCCCCTAGAAAACTTTGTGCCTCAAGCCCCACAATACGGTTTGACGTACATGCACGAAAATCGGTACACACCTGTATCATGTCGCAACTTAAAGAAAAGTCTCTTTTGGCACCATGGCTGAAACCGAACAGGAAGTCGGCCATTTTGAACATTTTGAATTAATCGTGTCATTTTGGCGAAATTTATGCCATTCCTTCGGAAGTTAATACGGCCTGAACCGTAACGTGCAACCAGCTGCCAAGCTAGGAATCATCTCTACTACCTAATAAGGGCCGAATAACACCTGTACTATGTTGCAACTTAAAGAAAAGTCTCTTGGCGCCATGGCCGAAACCGAACAGGAAGTCGGACATTTTGAATTAATCGTGTCATTTTGGCAAAATTTATGCCATTTCTTCAGCCGCTTCAGAGCCCGAACCGTAACATGCACCCAGGTGTGTTATACGTCAAAACGTGCGTCTCCATCCTCCGACGAGGCTTATTACTTTTCTCTTTCAAAAGCGTTACCGTGGCACCCTGAAGGCCTGCTCGGGAGTCATTGAAACCACAGGGCGAAGAGCTAACAATCATCATCGAGTCACTATATGGCAAAACCCACATTGCACTCCCCACTCTAATCGAATGTGACACGCTTCCAGATGACAAGTCCGAAAATCCCCACGCCTGAGATCGCCAGACACTATGGACACCTCAAGCGGGTTGTGGGCAGGATCCTAGCTCTAGAGTCCACTGCACCCATCCTTATCCTGCTCGGCCGAGACATACAAGGTTCGAGAACAATCCAATGGAACCCACAACGCCCCCTACGCCCAGCGTCTTGACTTAAGCTGGGTGATTGTAGGAGAAGTCTGTCTCGAAAGAGCCCACAAACCAGATTTTGCCAATGTCTACCGGAGAGGGCGTCGCGCCTCCAAGCAGCGGCGACTCCAAACCCACAACCCTCCGGTTCCTGCAGCTGCCGGAGAGAAAGCAGCCAGTGTTCCTGAGACCTGCTGAGAACCGGCTGGCCGCGCCAGTGCAGGTGAAGGCCACGCCCTGCTTCAAACTCATCACCAACTCCTCAAACCCTCAGATCAACGTGACGTGCATAAAGTCGGGGTTGGAGAGGTCGCGTAAGGCTCTCTGTGGAAACGCCCAGGTGCTCGCGATACCTGCCGCGAGGCTCTGGGTTGCGGAGAATGGGACGGCCCGGGTCTCTTCAACCGGGCATTGGCAAAGCCTCCAACCACTACCTGAT
Source organism: Cololabis saira (assembly GCF_033807715.1). NCBI lineage: Eukaryota > Metazoa > Chordata > Actinopteri > Beloniformes > Belonidae > Cololabis > Cololabis saira. The sequence goes on along the minus strand of NC_084603.1, from coordinate 43,247,183 downwards.
CAACAGTCCGGAGTTCAAGAGTCCGATACTCCTGTCAAAAACGCTCGTCATGTGAAGCAGAGAGACTCCTCGCAACGAGGCCTATCAGGCCCCCCAGCCAAAGGAAACGGCGCAGAAACATTTCACTAAGGGCCCGATTTACTAAGATCCTAAATAAAGAGTACTAAATTGCGTGTGCACTGAAAAAGTTTGCACGTGCTGTTGTTGTCTGTTTTGCGGGTGATCAACTAAGATTGCGTGCGCAATTGATAACAGGTGCAAACAGCAGTATTTAAATGAGGTGTTGCGCGTCTTACGGTTTGCGGCGCAAACTTTGCGCCATGGAGAGTCTGGATGGAAAGCAGGATATAGTCGCAAGCGCAAAATGAAATTTGACGAGTTGGAGTTAGAGATATTAGTGGAAGAGGCAAATTGTTGTGCCGTATTCAGCACCCCTGCCGTGAATAGCACCCCCTCGTATATTCAATGATAAGTAGACCAAGAAAAAAAAAAACACACTGACACTTCAATATATTCATATATACACACTCACACAAACACTTATAGTTTATATTATATATATTTACAAATATTATGGAAGACAACACAGTAAGCAGGCTATTAATTAATGACATCAATAACCATTTACCCGATTTTTGTTATCTGTGACTGTGATTGTGGGAAAGTATGACTATTGTGGAATCCATGAGCGCATTTAAACATGAATCATTAACACAAAACTGGACGCTAAACAGAACATGACACGGAATGAGAATATCATTTTTGTCAGACGAGGGGGTGCTTTTCACGGCAGGGGTGCTGAATACGGCACAACACCGGGGTATGAAGACTGCAGAACATATAGGCGCACAATAAGAAACACTTTTTTCTCCATGAAAACACGTGATTTATTTATTATCACAAATAAAAAAATGAATGTGCCTCCTGTGGCAACCTTTTGCTGAATAATACTCGATTTAACATTCAAATAAAATATTTCTCCTTTTGCATGTGGAGATTAGCACCTTCCTTTCGAACGTATTAAATACAGACGCAATCACAATCCCCGCAATTACTTTCTGGCTTGGTAAATCTCATTGCGCATGGTAAATGGACCAATTTGCATCTTCCCCTCCCAGTATTTAGCGATTTCTGGCGGGTACGCCCCATATTGATTATTCATCAGGGCAAAAGTACTAAATGAATTGCGTGTGCTATTTTGCGCATTTGAGAGGCACAGTCCTCTTTGCACGCTGTTAGTAGATCAGCTGGCACTTTGGTTTGCGGGTGCTGTCAAGTTTGCACACGTTTTTACACACGCAAACCTTTAGTAAATCAGGCCCTAAGAGTGGTAAACCGCTACAAGGGCTCCGTCACCAAGGTGGCGCTCTGTCCGAAACGGTCCAGGCTCTCTCTGAGCTCCCCAGTGGCGACCGCTCGACCAGTCGCCCACCGACAGGCAGCGAGCACCTCAGACATCCCAGGGTTGCTGGGAGTTCTGTCCGGGAGCGCTTCCTCCTCAAGCTGAAGCTGAGGAAGAAGAGCAGGAAGAAGTACTTGCTACTGCTACTCAAAGGGACATAGTGATATAGTATATTATACCCAGTACTCGAGTTGTAAAAAAAAATCAGGGGGGATGGTGGATTTTATCATATGGGGACAGATAATTTGTGCTGATTACAAATAATATAATATATTACAAATAATGGCACTGACCAAAACACCTGCAGAAATACTGCAGGAATGACATAGCAGCAGCCTTCTGTAAGTTTTAAATATCCACTGGGCTTACATCAAATACATCAAAACACAAAAATAAAGAACAGTTTTCTGAACTTATCAATATGCCTCTGTCCTTCACAGGATAAGTAACATGGATCGGTAACACTTTACAATAAGGGTCCCTTAATTAACGTTAGTTAATGCATTATTAAGCATTAATTAACAGTTTAATAATAGTTAAATAACCATTATTATGTATTACTTAACATTAATTAGCATATTAGTTAATGCATTAATAAACAGTTAATTAATGCCTACTGCTCAGAGTTAATTAATACATTAGTAAGCATTAATAAACGTTACATGATGTAATTATTTATCCTTATGTATGGATTACTTAGTATTAAGTAATACATTAGTTAATACATAAGTAAAACGTTAATAATGTCCCTAGTAATCATTTACTAATGGTCTTTATTTGGAGTGAATATGCATTAAGTAACAGCTACCTAATACATCTAGTAATCATTCACTAATGGTGTACATGTTTACTGGATGGGCATTATTAAACAACTATTTAGAGTCTTAAGTAATCTTTTCCTAATGGTGCTGTGTGTGTTATCAGGTAGCTTACCTGACCTTATGAATGGTAACCTGACATAAACCTTAATAAATGTATAGGAGTGGCTCATAACCATTACTTAACCATTAGTAAAGGCTTGCTGGACCCTTATTGTAAAGTGTAACACATTTATCCCTTAGGTAACACATTATTAACGCTTAACTGCCTCATAAGCATTACTTACCCATAATTAACCATTAGTAAAGGCTTGCTGGACCCTTATTGTAAAGTGTAACACATTTATCCCTTAGGTAACACATTATTAATGTTTAACTGCCTCATAAGCATTACTTGACCATAATTAACCATTAATAAATACTTTTCTGGACTCTTATTGTAAAGTGTAACACATGTATCACTTAGGTAACACATTATCAATGCTTAACTGCCTCATAAGCATTACTTAACCATAATTAACCATTAGTAAAGGCTTGCTGGACCCTTATTGTAAAGTGTAACACATTTATCCCTTAGGTAACACATTATTAATGCTTAACTGCCTCATAAGCATTACTTAACCATAATTAACCATTAGTAAATACTTTTCTGGACCCTTATTGTAAAGTGTAACACATTTATCCCTTAGGTAACACATTATTAATGCTTAACTGCCTCATAAGCATTACTTAACCATAGTTAACCATTAGTAAATTAAGCAATCACATATAAAGAAGTTTACACTTTCTATTTAAAACAAAATAAAACAGATTTTAACAGATAACATTTGTTATATGTATACATATTTTATATATATATATATCTGTGATAACAGATATGTAACAACAATTCACACAGAGGAGATCTTTGAACAAACATTATTTAGTAACATAATACAATAACACAGTATGATAGGCTGGCATAATTTTATCATCCTTCATTTTATGTATTGTAGCAGAAATGACTTCAGTGGCCTTTATAACCTCCTTGCATCTTTTAGCAAAGTCTGCCACCGTCTCCCCCTTCTCCACCTGATCATATTCTTCTGGAGCAGCTATTGCAAGCTCGGCAATCGCTGCAGTCCTCACAATAGTAAGTCTGTCTACTCCATACTTCTCAAAGGATTTGGCCATATTCTTCCCCGTCTGGAAAATGGCAAGGACTTCCTTGTACCTCTTCACCACATCACCTGGTCCTCCAACTAATATAAACACACAAGAACAAGAAGGAATGTATCATTTGAATCATGAGATTGATGAGAAGAAAAAAACAAATCATTGTATTTTACTGTTAATGTTCAATGTGCCGCGAGACACACTAATCCCATATGTGACACCTCAACACAATGTAGAAGGATTTTCTGGCACAACTTCACCAAGGTACATGCATACTGTGCGCACCATCGCACCTTTTTATTTTTTATTCTTGATGTCAACTCCGGGTGAACCGTCTGAGTCTGACTCTGAAGAATGAATAGTAAACACTCTGAAGAACAACTGGAGAAAATGGACCAATGCAATGTCTCAGTTTGACCAGCAGGGGACACACTGTATAGTTCCTTAAATTGTTTAGCTGGTGTCTTGTGGTTGTCTTAAGACAGGCTAGGTTGGTTGTTGTAGTCTTAATAAGACACTTTCGAGCTAATAATAAAAAGGCTGCTTGTTTTTAAATTCACTTGTTCGTTCTCATTTGGACATTTTTATCCATCCCAGAATAAACACATTATTTATACAATACACCTGCTGCATTATAGAATATACAGACAGGACAGGATCAAAGTGTTACTTTGAAGGTGTAATGCTATATATTCCTCCATAAATGTTAGATTTACAATTAAGTAGGCAACTACTGAAATTAAATTATACAAGAACACATCATGCAATCTCATTTTCCACCAATAGTATAGTAGTACACTACGATAATGTAGCGATAATTGTAGCGTATAGAAAAACAGGATTGATGTAATATGGTACTACGATGACTGCTATATACAAGTGATGTCCAAATACAAAAGTAAAGCAACGTTTTGGTTTTGGCTAGTAAAAAATCTGGTTGGCTAATAACTTTTTTCATGTACTAGCCACTTGGCTAGTAAGTCAAAAAGTTAATTTCAAGCCCTGTCAGCTTGTCATGAGATTGATCTACTTGTAGGGACAACAGACACATACAGCTCAAGCCAGCCAAGAAATACGTTTCACATACCCCGCAGGCGAGAGCGATGTTTGCTTTTCTCCTTATCCTGTCAGAGCTGGATTCAGAGCTGGATTCAGAGTCATCCTCACTGTCGTCTTCACTGTCATGCTGCATCTCAGATCCCCTCACCGCTTCATCATCACTGTCTTCTCTTCTGGACTGTTGAGCCTCCTTGAGACATGTCAAAGCTATGGATGCAAGGATTGATAGTTGATTACATCAGTTTGATTGCTTATTGTATACAAACACCTACAACAAGCAACACAGCTATGACACAACTTTCGCACCCACAGCGTACACACCCATCATTCTTTAACCCTCGAGCATCCCTTAAAATTAATATACACTTTTTACCCATAGTCCAAATTTGCCTCATTGACTACCATCTCATAAAAGTGCAATAAAAATGTAATACATATTTATTTTCACTTTCACCACATAAAATCTTTTCAACAACTTCAGACCTAGCCATAGATATAAAGTTAATTATAATCTTTAAATTTGTCACCGGTCCTGTTCATAATTTTTATGGACAGGATTTCTAGGCGCAGCCAGGGGCCGGAGGGGATCCGGTTTGGGAACCTCAGGATTTAATCTCTGCTTTTTGCAGATGATGTTGTCCTGTTGGCTTCATCAGACCGGGACCTCCAGCATGTGCTGGGGCGGTTTGCGGCCGAGTGCGACGCGGCAGGGATGAGAATCAGCACCTCCAAGACCGAGGCCATGGTTCTCGACCGGAAAAGGGTGGCATGCCTTCTCCGGGTGGGTGGAGAAGTCCTGCCTCAGGTGGAGGAGTTCAAGTATCTCGGGATCTTGTTCACGAGTGAGGGAACAATGGAGCGTGAGATTGACAGGCGGATCGGTGCAGCGTCCGCAGTAATGCGGTCGATGTACTGGACCGTCGTGGTGAAGAGGGAGCTGAGTCGAAAGGCGAAGCTCTCGATTTACCGGTCAATCTACGCCCCTACCCTCACCTATGGTCATGAACTTTGGGTAGTGACCGAAAGGACAAGATCGCGGATACAAGCGGCCGAGATGAGTTTCCTCCGCAGGGTGGCTGGACGCTCCCTTAGAGTGAGGAGTTCGGTCACCCGGGAGGAGCTCGGAGTCGAGCCGCTACTCCTCCACATTGAGAGGAGTCAGCTGAGGTGGCTTGGGCATATGTACCGGATGCCTCCTGGACGCCTCCCTAGGGAGGTGTTCCAGGCATGTCCCACCGGGAGGAGGCCCCGGGGAAGACCCAGGACACGCTGGAGAGACTATGTCTCTCGGCTGGCCTGGGAACGCCTCGGACTCCCCCCGGAAGAGCTGTAGGAAGTGTCTGGGGTGAGGGAAGTCTGGGCATCCCTGCTGAAGCTGCTGCCCCCGCGACCCGGTAACGGATAAAGCGGGAGAAGATGAGGATGATGATGATAATCTTAAAATATTATTTTTACAACTCCTGATTTTTTCAATAGGAAAATCACAAAATATGCAATATTTTCAAAAATCAGATTCAAAATTAAATATATTACAGCATTGACTATGTCAATAATTGATAACATTTATTTTGATGCATTATTATTTTTGGAACAATGAGAGTTCATTTAAAAAAACTTACACTCTTTACCTTCATGTCCAAATTTGCCCCATTGACTCCCATTATAACCACATATTTTTTATGTACTGTAATTCTTACCTATTATAATTTTTTTCAGACGAATTCCTAATAAATCTAAGCCTCTACCTTCAAAATACAGAGAAAACAGGTTTTATGTCTGGTGACCCCCCCAAAACTAGCAGGGGCAGCAGAGCTTCATCACATCAAGTTTCAGTGACGTCTCATCCATCCCGCTCCGTGTTTAGTTGGGGTCTTTCGTTTAAAATAGTGTCAGCCTCCACAAGGTGTATTAGCTTCTACACACACCCTTTCAGTTACATGACTGAGAAGTCAGTCGTTCAAATTTACCGACGTAAACTTCTTCTTCTCCATTATTCAAGTGTTACTGAGTCAAATATGCAGCATCTTTTTGAAAAGTTTACATTTTGTCAGAATGATGTATTTGTTATGACAACTTGAATTGTGAACTTTTCAAAAAAGTGTCATAAAGTTAACATTAAGAGCTAACAGTTTAACGTAGTTAGATTAATCTTACCATGTTTTCCAGATGAATTTCCCTTTTCCGCTTTTTCCTTGTGCGTGGTTATCCTGGTCCTGCGAGGTGAGACTCCGAGCTCATCCATCTTGAGACGCTTCTGTAGATGGGGCCGCGGTCAGTGTCAGAAAAAAGTGCGGCGTGCGGCGTTCAGGCCAATTCGGAACTAAGGCTTTTAACGAAGGCCTAATATTGGTGCTCCTACTCGGGAAATTCAGAGTCTTCTTGGAGAATCAGTTTTCTGACATCACACATAATGTCTAATGTCAATGTCTGGAACGCTTTGAAGACAGAAATGGGAGTTTTCAATTGGGAAACCCAGAGTTCTGAGGTGTCATGAACGCAGCATTAGCGCGAACCAGAACTCAGGAGTTATCGCGGTGTAACCTGGGTGTAACTGCCATTTACCAAGCTGCACGTTTCATTTTAGGAGCACACGGCATGCGTGGGTTAAAGTTAGCAAACAAGTTGAGTGAGCTGACAGAAGGCAAAAAAAACACAAACACCTCAAACTAATTGAATGGCTCCAAAAGAAAAAAATACTGAGATGAAAAGTCAAGTGCAACCGGTGTCATCACAAAATGAAGCTGAAGAAAGATGGTGGATCTGTGGTCCGATTTGAATGGTAGGTAACTTTGGCTAACATTGTGGGATAACTTTTTTTGTCAGTAGTATTATTATTATTATTATTATTATTATTATTATTATTATTATTATTATTATTATTATTATTATTATTATTATTATATTTATTATTATTATTATTCGCCAGCTTGATTTCATGATGGACAACATTGCTGCATCCTCAAGAACCCTTTCAAGAATGGCAAAGCAACGGGAGGTCTGCGTGACAGCGATGGAGAGGCTGCATCATAAAGAAGGACAGAGAATTGGGGGAAGGAGCATTTCGTGGTGATAGATGAGTCACTTCAGAAATAAAAGAAAGGTAACTTTTTTATATTAACTGCTACAAATTGTTAGGCTGCTAATTATGACTTAGTCTTGTGATGCCCAACGTTCAGGTCGAGACTGGACAAGACCCGAATGTCTGGGGAAGTAAGTGCAGGATTTTGTAATAGTGCTACCGCTGGTTGCAACCAGCTTCCTTGAAAAGGTAAAATAGGTAAAATAGGCAGGTTAAATAAGAGTTTTCTTTTTCCTGCTCCTTTCTGAACATGGATAAAGATGCGATTGTTTGCTATTTCCTTTGGTACAATTTGAATGTTTCCATGGGCAGAACAAGTAAATGAAATTAAATGAAAATCTGTGTTAGTCTTTCATCCTCAACCAATGATTGGTTAGCTCTGCTTTGCACACACCTTACCAGAAACGTCAGCAATGTTAGCAACGAAAGGCCCACCCTAAAAGACTTTTGGTTGGTTTTGCAACACTGTTTTTTTTAAAACTCACAAAACGTTTCCACCCAGACACCGGCTTATTTTTACAAAATTGAGGTGGAACTTCCCCAGACAGTCATTTTGAAATATTAGAGTTTGGAAACGAGACTAGTTATAACCACATCACCAATGTGGAAAAATTAATTATATAGTTATAGTTATATTAATTATATATTGTATATTCAAAGATTCAATATGTAAAATTTGATCAGAATTTTGAGGTAAAACATTACAAAATCATGTGCAATTATCAGAAGTATGTTTAGAAAGAAGAGTTTAAATGTTATGTCAAAGACATTTACCAATTGAAGATGCAAAAGGCACCAAATACAAGCGCAACAGTAAAAGTTGGTGGCGAAGTGCAAATATGCGGCCTCCAGCAGCGAGCAGGGTGCAGATTTTTATTTTAAAAGTGGTACCAGCGCTCCTGCTCCATCCCGCTCCAATTTAGCTCCGGGGCCACCCATGCCTGACCCACAACCAGCTTGTTTTCTAGCTGGATCTGTTTGTTATCGAAAAGTATGTAATTGATTAAATTATTTTTCAAACTGTGGGAGGAAAGAGACCTGAAACAGAACTCATACTGGAATCTGACGATGCCAGGTTTGGGTTTAAGTGTACAACGCTGCTTTTTTGGACAGGTCTGTGAGCAAGGAGCAAGAAAATTCTCACCTGCTCTGTTTCCCTCACATGCTCTGGTCCACCATCCACATGTAGAGACCTATACTGTATTTTTTAGCCTGGTATTTGGCTGTACCTTGTGTGTATAAAAAGAGTTAAAAACTGCAAGATCTAACTGCTGTCTGAGCGTCGATCAGCTGAGCCAGAGCACAATGGGTGTGGCGCTACACAGCTGTAGCAGCATGTGTGTATGTTTTATAACATCAGCAAGAAAAAAAAACATTGTTGATTGTCTTCTCAATCGCAGTGAAACGATTGGATTGCCATTGTCATTTATAATGTTCATGCTTATAGTGATGAAAAACAGAATGGGACAGAATCATTCCTATAGAAACTCTTAAATTTGGCTATAGTAATCATCCATTCCATGGAAATCTTGCATTCTACTTTGTCTAATCAGATTTGTCAACTTTATTCCTGCTAACGTTATAAATTTATCTGACACAAGGTTAATAATCTTGTTTCTTGTTCTGTCATTTTCCCGGTGGCTGGGGGCTGGAAGCGGAGGAAGTGGGTGTTCGGGATGCTGGGGGTGCAAAGCACTCGGAGGCGGCCAGGGCGAAGACATCCAGGGAAGCCAGTGCTTCGCTTGGTGGAGAAGAGGGGGAGGAGGGAACTGGTGCCACTCATAGCTCATCATTTCAAAAGGGAGCAGACATTTCCAGGGAGGATAAACAGAGGGTAGCCTATCATACTGTGTTATTGTATTATGTTACTAAATAATGTTTGTTCAAAGCTCTCCTCTGTGTGAATTGTTGTTACATATCTGTTATCACAGATGTATGTATATATATATATATATATATATATATATATATATATATATATATATATATATATATATATATATATATATATATATATATATATATATATATATATATATATATATATGTTGTATACATATAACAAATGTCATCTGTTAAAATCTGTTTTATTTTGTTTTAAATAAAAAGTGTAAACTTCTTTATATGTGATTGCTTAATTTACTAATGGTTGACTATGGTTGAGGAATGCTTATGAGGCAGTTAAGCATTAATAATGTGTTACCTAAGAGATACATGTGTTACACTTTACAATAAGGGTCCAGAAAAGTATTTATTAATGGTTAATTATGGTTAAATAATGCTTATGAGGCAGTTAAACATTAATAATGTGTTACCTAAGGGATAAATGTGTTACACTTTACAATAAGGGTCCAGCAAGCCTTTACTAATGGTTAATTATGGTTAAGTAATGCTTATGAGGCAGATAAGCGTTAATAATGTGTTACCTAAGGGATAAATGTGTTACACTTTACAATAAGGGTCCAGCAAGCCTTTACTAATTGTTAAGTAATGGTTATGAGCCACTCCTATACATTTATTAAGGTTTATGTCAGGTTACCGTTCATAAGGTCAGGTAAGCTACCTGATAACACACACAGCACCATTAGGAAATGATTACTTAAGACTCTAAATAGTTGTTTAATAATGCCCATCCAGTAAACATGTACACCATTAGTGAATGATTACTAGATGTATTAGGTAGCTGTTACTTAATGCTTATTCACTCCAAATAAACACCATTAGTAAATGATTACTAGATGTATTAGGTAGCTGTTACTTAATGCATATTCACTCCAAATAAAGACCATTAGTAAATGATTACTAGGGACATTATTAACGTTTTACTTATGTATTAACTAATGTATTACTTAATACTAAGTAATGCATACATAAGGATAAATAATTACATCATGTAACGTTTATTAATGCTTACTAATGTATTAATTAACTCTGAGCAGTAGGCATTAATTAACTGTTTATTAATGCATTAACTAATATGCTAATTAATGTTAAGTAATACATAATTATGGTTATTTAACTATTATTAAACTGTTAATTAATGCTTAATAATGCATTAACTAACGTTAATTAAGGGACCCTTATTGTAAAGTGTTACCCATGGATCACTGCAAAAACTCAAAATTAAGAAGAATATTTGTCCTATTTCTAGTTAAAATGTCTCATTTTAGTAAAAAAAATCTCATTACATTTAAAACAAGACTCGTCAGTGGAAAAAACTAAAATTTTCACCTGTTTCAAGTAGATTTTCACTTAAATAAAGTAGAAAAATCTGCCAGTGAAACAAGATTTTTTGCTACTAATGAGAAGATAAATCTTGTACCACTGGCAGATTTTTCTACTTATTTCAAGTGAAAATCTACTTGAAACAGGTGAAAATTGTCAAATAAGTTATTTTTCTGGTGTTATTTTTCTGGTGATGACTCTAAATCAGGGGTATTCAACTAAAACTTTAAGAGGTCCAGTTAGAGGAAATTTACTCAAGCGGAGGTCCAGAACATCATAATACATATATTAGGGGTGTAACGATACACTAATCTCACGATACGGTACGATACATGATATTGAGGTCACGATAACGATACAATACGATATTATAGCAGTATTTTTTTAACAACCTTGAATGAGGAACATATGACTGGAAAAAATTGTCTTTTATTTGAAAGACACAAAATACAAAACAATCTTGTGCATTTGCCCTATTGTTACAGTTTGTAATGCTTTATAACTGTTTTAAAGAGAAAGCCAGGCCAACCATTTTCCACAAACTGAACTAAAAGTAAATGTCAGGTTTGCATTATGCATCTTCAGTTTCATACAAGTACAAATATTTTGCCACAAACTGAATAGTTTCTCTCATGTATGATTTTACTTTTTTCTTTTCCAGAAATTTAACAACTAAAATTAAATAAATAAATAAAAGTAAATAAATACATACAATTTTACATCATAAAAAAGATTGATTCATCCTCACCTTATAAGTGTAAGAGGAGATTTATTTTTGTTAAGAATGTTATTTTGGTAATTCAGGGTTCATTATTTTATAAATATATTCTTTATATTCTGATGTAAATCAGGGACTATAATGACACTAGTCAGTTTATCTGTAGTGATTAGTCTGTTTTAGATTGGGCAGAGTGATATGCCACAGTACGGCACTAGGTGCTGTGTTGATGTTCTAAAATCCTACGCTGTTGAGGGACATTAAAGTACACTGGAACTCAGCAGAAGTCGTCCCCGTGTTCATCCTACTCACGACCCCAAAAAGGTTTAATTTAATAAGGTAAGGCTTAACTCTACACCAGACTTAAAAGTTCAGAGCTCAAAACCCCGCTAGAGTCCCGTGATCGGGATCGCAAAACAGTACTAGTTTCTTCTGAGCGGAGGAAGATTTTGGTCGGCACGCGTGGTCGGATGCGCGTTACTAGTCGACACAATAGATTAATATTAATAATCCAATATCGTGATACAGTTTGTCACCTCCACGACACGTATTGTGACGTTTTTGTATCGCGAAATTTCGTGGCACGATATATTGTTACACAGCTAATATATATATATATATATATATATATATATATATATATATATATAGCCTCACAGCTGTATCAACATCTGCATCTGACTGTTAATTTAAACAAAGGACATTTCAAAAATATTTGTCACTTAACATTTAAGTATACATGTGTAACTTGAATTACACATTTTTTTCTCTTATTAGTTTAAAGGACTGCAATAAAAAATAAAATAGAGAAATAAAATTGCATTTGAAAAATAAAAAACAAAATCTTTATGTTTATGTTTATGTTTATGTTTATGTTCATGTTCTGGATCTCTGGAAAGCGTCTAGAGACAACATCTGTTGTATTAGACGCTATATAAATAAAATTGAATTGAATTGAATTGAATCTACCAGCAGTTTGAATTTCCCTTTTTCTTTGTTAGCTGTCAACACATTTTTATAATAAATGAATATAAACTCATCTTAACAATCAAACACAGTTTGATTAAAGTTTCTCTTTCTTCCCCTCTTATAATCTTATGTCCCCACTTACTGTCGTTCAGTGAGAGAACTGAGCTCTAATTTCTCCTGTCAAGACTTTAAATCTGGGTGTCAGGATCTCATATACATGTGAAGGTGCTCATTGGTGAACCTGGAACGATATTTAGTTTTAATTATGTTCATTGTGGAGAAAGCTGCCTCACAGCTGTATGTGGACCCAAACACAGGCAGGAAGTTTTAAGATGGTAAGCTTATTTTCTGTGACTTCAGTTCAGACTTGAGTGGATTAGCATTTGTAACAATATATGCAGTGCCTGTGCATCATTGTTTGTTCTCTGTTTGAATGAAAATAAAATAAAAATTTGATCAAAAAAATAAATAAAATGTGCGTCTCCATCCTGCGACTAGGCGCATTACTTTTCTTTTTCAAAAGTGTTACCGTGGCTAGACGCCAAAAAGCGCGCCCTCCCCTTCATCTGATAGGTCCATATTTGATAGTTGCCCAAGTCACCAAATTTTGCACGCAAGCCAGGCCTGGCGATAAATTTGATATTTCATGGTTTGCATTAATGGGCGCTGCAAGATGGCTCAACAGCGCCCCCCGGAAAACTTTTCTCTGCCTTAACTTTTGAATGGTTTGACATAAAGACTCGTGGGTGGTGTCATCGGACTTGGTATTGAGTACTTGACCTTCATTGGCCTTAATTAGCCCTGCCCCTTCTTCTGTCAATATTTGATAGTCCCTATTTTCTGGCGTAACTTTTGAATGGTTTGACATACAGAGTCGTGGGTGGTGTCATCTGACTCGGTTTTGAGTAATTAAAAATGGCCGACTCCCTGTTCAGTTCCGGCCATGGCGCCAGGAGACTTTTCTTTAAGTTGCGACATGATACAGGTGTGTACCGATTTCCGTGCATGTACGTCAAACCGTATTGTGGGGCTTGAGGCACAAAGTTTTTTAGGGGGCGCTGTTGAGCCATTTTGCTACGCCCATTAATGCAAACCATGAAATTTCACCAGGCCTGGCTTGCATGCAAAATTTGGTGACTTTTGGGGCACGTTTAGGGGGGCAAAAAGGCCCTCATTTCGTCAGAAGAAAAACGAGAAAAAAAAAAGATTCCTACAGATACAATAGGGCCTTCGCACTGTCAGTGCTCGGGCCCTAATAATAACCACAATCATATGCTGTAACAATGCACTTTCCAATAACCATGTCAACTTCATACTGCGGCACCTTTCACTTTTTAAAAGTTGTATATATGTTAATGAGAGCTGTCATTTGCCTATTGCCTATGAGAGTGAGCGAAAATAACGTGTCTATATGTCTTGTTTGAATGGACTTGGCCAAATAAACATGGTTCTGAAATCTCTGGGATGAAGGATGTGTTGGGTTTAGGTCAGGGGTGTCCAAAGTCGGTCCTCGAGGGCTGGTGTCCTGCATGTTTTAGATGTCTCCTTGCTTCAACACACCTGATTCAAATTAACGGTCGTCACCAGCTTGCCATCAAGGTCTGGACAACTCTGTTGGTGAAACAGCTACTTTTATCACGGTGTGCTGAAGCAAGGAAACATCTAAAACCTGCAGGACACCGGCCCTCGAGGACCGACTTTGGACACCCCTGGTTTAGGTGGTCGATAAATCAGAAGAACTAGCATGGGGGTGGGTGATTTGGAATTAAATGCGAGACATTCAAATGAAGACAGTTCTGGTATGGGTAGCAGCGATGGACGGCGTAACTAATTGGTTTTGTCCATAACAAAATTTCAACCAAGCCACGAAGTCTATTAAAATCAAACTTTCTAAAACTAAAGCTTATCATTAAAAGCTTGGCCTTTTGTATGAATCAAATCAAAGTATTTGTTGCAGTAGTCATTTAAGTCTCCTCAATGAGTCGTAAAGGATTTCTGCTGCGGGCAGGAAGGACTTCCTGTAGCAATTTGATTTGATTCATACGGTCAGTTGTGACTTACCGATGTGATTTTTCCTGACGGCGGGATTAAAACCTCCTCAGCCATTTACAAATTCGGTCAGCCAGTTCCAAGCAGCAAGCAGCAGAAGGTGTCTGTCTACACTGCAGAGAATGTTGTGTTTGTAGTAGAAGGCGGGTTCAAACCGATTCCCAAGAACACACTGCGCTTGTGTGGACTGTTCATGTGCATGTGCAGAGTATTAGGCCTCAGCAGTCTGTTGGCCTCCAATAACAAGCACCACACACTCTCATCACATGATGGAGAGCAGCGTGATAGACTGAGAAAAGCATGCTGAAAGTAATTAGCTTTAATTGAATTATATTGAAGGAGAAAGAAGAGAGCAGTGGGGATGGGTAAAGAAGAGAGAAAAATGATAAATAGAATGTAGAAAAGAAAGAAATTAATAGAGAAAGCTGAAGGTGGTCTGGTGAAAAGAAAAAAGGAAGAACGACACAAGTAGTACAGTGCAAAGAACAAGCAACAGGGATCAGGATAAGGGATGAAAAGATTAAAAGAATAGATACTCAAAAGATTAGGTGAGAAAAGATGAGAAAGTAGAAATATTTAAATAAAAATGTAAGCAAAAAATGAAATAAAAAGGTCAGAGTAATCAAGGGGTATAATCAAGAACAGAGTGGGATTAGAGCAAGACTAAGCAAGGAACAAGGGGGAGGAGAAACATTGTAATATGCAAATGAATAGAAACATATATTGTTTAAAGAAATGCATTAAAATATATATGATAAAAATCACTTGTAATGTAATGTAATGCAAGTTTGATGTTTCAGTGTCAATTTGTCTTTTTGAAAGTATTAAGTTTCATTTTTTTGAAACTATTAAGTTTCATTTTTTGCCAAATCTACAGTAGTACAGTAGATCCCCACCCCACCCCCCTGCCCACACAGACAAAAAAAAGAAAAGAAAAAAAAACGATCACGGTCATCATGTGTTCATAATTTTGGGTGCAGTTAAAAGAAGCAAAGCTCTGTCTAATGTTGATCACTGGGTTGCAACCACCCGCTTGGTATTACACAACTCTTAATCCTATGACTTTACCTCTACTGCTCTACTGCTGAGGCATGAGAGGCTGGTTTTGTTCAGAAATCCCACGCTTTGGCACAGACACTCTTTATTACACTTGGTTATTATTTTAGAGCCAATTATTTGTACATTTTATCAACTGGCTTGAAATGTGCAGAACTGTTTTCACGTCTTTGATTGCAGCACTAAAGCAAAAAGAAGTTTAGAACAGCACATCCTGCCTCCACTCGAAGAAAGTCAAAAGTACTATTTTAAACAGGTTTTCTAGTTTTAAGAATTCTAGACAAGAAAAATTTTTGTTTTACCCTATTGGCAGAGATATTTTGGGTTAAAATAAAACATTTTTGACTAGATTAGGCTTATTTCTAGAGGGTCTATTTTTGAAGTGTAAAAGACTGCATCTTTTCCAGACATTTATTTATGGTTTGTGGGTTGGGTTTTTCCATGTTTATCTCCTGTTCGATCCTGTTTCCTGGTGAAAATGGCAACATTAATTCCACATCTCACCTGTGCTCATCAAGCATCAGCTTCTCAATAGCTCCAGTCTTATCTGTTCTCGCTGCCTGATAGTTTGTTCTCCCTAAGGGTGCAAAATTGTCCAACTTTCTCAAGGACTCAAAGTTAAGTCAAACATTGTTTATCCTTTCCTTTCTCCCTCCTCCCTGCACCTGAAATTCACTGAGCAGATGATGGAGCGGTTCAACGCCGGGCTCAGATCTACTCCCCAATCCCTTTTTGTCTCTTACATACCCCCTACCAGAGTGGCCAAAGTTTCGCTACCGAGCCCTGCCCCCAACAGAGCAGCCAAAGTAAAGTTCCTCCAGAATTTTTTCATAAAGGAAAGAAAGCAGCTCGAATGCAATCATATTACCTGATGGTAAGTCAGGTAAATTCTTGATTTCGTATGCCAGATTCACTCCACTGATGTCACAGTCTTGGTTGAAGGTCAGAGTTCCCTCAAGTTCCGGACACTGAGCTTTTAAGGAGTCACTGGACATCTGACATGCAGTGCTGAAGTTCAGCACTACTCCGTATTTAGTCTTCACCTGGTTCAGAGTTTCAAATCGTCAACCACAATGTTGAAGAAGCTGACTACAATATTCTACACTGCACCAGCCATTGGTTAATCAGGTTCTTTGTAGCTAAAATGCCTCTTGCTGATTCTTGGCCTCTTGTCCTTCAAAACAGCTTTTAGATTAATGTATTCACAAATGCTTCTGGTTGTTGTCTGGGCATCTCAAAATCCAGTGTCCCGGTATAGAATGAGACAGGCTTTTGCATTTGAGATTAATTGAGCAGCTATGTAAATCTGCAGTGAAGCAGATTGGAGGAGCTTGTTCACTGTATTTGTTGTCGACAGTATCTCACACCACACTACACAGCAAATCAAGAACCAGTAAAAACCAACTTCCTCTGCAAGTGGCTATGCCTTCGCTTTGGCCACAGGATCATTCATCTTCCGCCTGGCTTCCAGTAATGTTTTCTTGAATCTCAGAGGCCTGATACCTGACTGCATGGACTCTTTGGAGCCTGCTCTTCCATTTTGTGTCACTCGATGACTTCACTGTTATGTTCACATATTATTTCAAGATATTCCATCTCCCCCACGGGGCACGGTGGTGCAGCCGGTAGTGCAGCCGTCTCACAGCAAAAAAAACATGAAAACATGCACCAGTCCTGGGCTCTACTGCCCCCTCTGGCCAGCCGGGGCGTCAGGTGGGGGGAGAGGATCTGGCCGGAATAACGTGTTCCTTCCACGCACTACGTCCGGCCGGAGAAGCCCCACCCTGTCTGCTGAAAAGAAGTGGCCTGCTCACTCCTCAGGTTAAGACGGAGACCTGAGCTCAGTGCAGGAACTCCTGGGGTTGCCATTGCCCAGGACTGTCACTGGTAGGAGCACTGGGTGATAAAATGGGGAAAAAATTGGGGATAAAAATATATATATAAAAAAAAAAAAAGATATTCCATCTTTGTGTGCCAGCATGCTTTTGTACAGAGCCAAAAGGAAAACAATGGGTTCATAGTCATATTATTTCTGCAGAAGGCGTCAAGGCATACCCTATCAAGATGCAAAGGGTGCGTGAGTGGCCGGTAGCAAAAACCAGACTGAGGTTACAAACCTTATTGGGCGAGCCTTCTATTATAGGGTTTACGGATATAGCCCGTCCATTGCACCAAATAACTGAAAAGGGGAGGAGGTTCAAATGGGGGGATGATTGTCAGCAGGCTTTTATACAGCTGATATCCAGTTTGATTACAGCCCCAGTGTTAGCATACCCTGACCCCCAGAAGAAATTTGTGGTGGATACCAATGCCAGTGATAGCTCATAGCTCATATATATATATATATATATATATATATATATATATTGACAGTATTATCTCAGAAGGAGGGGGGTGTTGAACGTGCAGTTCAACTATGTCAGCAGAGGCCTAACTAAGTAAGAGCGCAGGTACGCAACCACAAAATAGGAGCTATTGGCTATTGTGACTTTTACTAAGTTCTTCATACATTATTTGTTAGGGAAGGAGTTTGTTTTGCGTACCAACCGCGGCTCCTTAAAAGTGGTTGCATAACTTCTGAGATTTAGAGGGGAAGCTAGCTCGATGGGTGGAGCAGTTGGCTAATTTTAAATGTGAAGTAGTGCACTGCCCTGGAAAACAACATGCTAATGCCAATGCTTTGTCTTTGTCGTTACCCTGCACGCTATGGATGTAGATTTGTGTCTTAATTATTCAATCAAAAAAAAGATTACTTAAATCAAAAAATATATTTTCAATAAAAAAAATCACTTCAATAAAAAAAAACTTTTTCAATCAAAGAAAAAAGTGATTGAATGCAAAAAAATATTTGAGACCCAAAAAATTGCATTTGAACACGTTTCTTGGATTGAAAATGTTTTCTTTGTTTTTGTGTTTGGGCCATATTATGGGTAGGAGATTTGTGTCTTTATTATTCAATCCCAAAAAAGTTGCTTCAATTGAAAAAAAATATTTTCATTCAGAAAAAAATATGAATAAAAAAAAATCGATTTGAGTGTTGTTTTTCTTATTGAAAATATTTTTTTTCGATTTGAAGTGATATTTTTTTTTTGATTGAAGTGAAAAACTTTTGAAGTCTTTTTTTTTTTATTGAATCATTTTGACACAAACATCCCGCAGTGGGCGGATGCTTCCCCATAGGTCAGCCCATAGAGTCAGACATGTTTGAGTGACAAGTGTCTACACCAACGACGTCTTTCTTTTTTTTTTTAACCTTGTCTGCACACATATTAATGGTTAATACCATGCTGGTAAAAACCTAAGGCATATATATGTGCATTGTTACTATATTTAATATATATACATATATATATACGCATACATACGATATGCATACACATACATATATATACACATACAAACCCAGTTTTTTGTTGTTGTTTTTTTTTGGGGGGGGGAGAAGAGGGCTGACATCCACTGCTAAACCAGGAAGCAAGAACACACATGGAGGCACACGTCGAGCACTGGAAATCTGCAACAAAAACCAAAAAAAAAAAAAAAGAAAACGGAACAGACACAAAACCGACACGGCCAAAACACGAGCAGCAAACGTCCCAAATCTCGAGATCCAATCACAATCTGAGCTAAGCTACCGCGACTAACTAACCCCAAAAACTACAGAGCAAGCATGCAGGTGAACAGGCCGATGTATATGTCTATGTGTGTGTGTGCGTGTGTGTATATGTCTGTGTGGCTATGTGTGTGTGTGTGTGTGTGTGTGTGTGTGTGTGTGTGTGTGTATGTGTGTAGATGTATGTGTGACTGTGTGTGTGTGTGTGTGTGTGTGTGTGTGTGTGTGTGTGTGTGTGTGTGTGTGTGTGTATGTGTGTATATGTATGTGTGGCTGTGTGTGTGTGTGTGTGTGTGTGTGTGTGTGTGTGTGTGTGTATGTATATGTCTGTGTGGCTAGACCCAGGCATCCCATTCATCCATCCATTTCCCCATTCGATTCCTATAATAATAATAATAATAATAATAATAATAATAATAATAATAATAATAATAATAATAATAATAATAATTAAAGCTGCAAGCAGCGATGAACGGGCCCTCGCACTCACGGCCACCGCCCCCCATAAGCATATCAGAAATGACACCACCCACGACTCTCTATGTCAAACCATTCAAAAGTTATAGCAGGAAATAGGGACAACCAATCAGAAGAAGGGGCGGGACTAATTAAGGCCAAAGAAGCTCAAGGACTCATTACAGAGTCCCATGACTCCACCCACGGCTCTCTATGTCAAAACATTCAAATGTTATAGCAGGAAATAGGGACAACCAATCAGAAGAAGGGGCGGGGCTAATTTTCACCAATTATGGTCAAGGACTCAATACCGAGTCCCATGACACCACCCACGACTCTCTATGTCAAAACAATCAAAAGTCATAGCAGGAAATAGGGACAACCAATCAGAAGAAGGGGCGGGGCCAATTCTCACCAATTATGGTCAAGGACTCAATACCGAGTCCCATGACACCACCCAGGACTCTTTATGTCAAACCATTCAAAAGCTATGGCAGAGAAAAGTATTCTAGGGGGCGCTGTTGAGCCGTTAGGCAACGCCCATTAATGCAAACCATGAAATATCAAAATTATCACCAGCCCTGGCTTGCATGCAAAATTTGATGACTTTTGGAAAACTATCAAATATGGACTAATCAGATGAAGGGGGGGCGCACCTTTTGGCGTATAGCGTTGCCAGGGTAACACTTTTGAAAGAGAAAAGTAATGCGCGGAGTCGCAAGATGGAGACACACATTTTGAGGTATAACACACCTGGGTGCACGTTAGGGTTCGGGCCGTATTAATTACACAATTAATTCAAAATGGCTTACTTCCTGTTCGGTTTCGGCCATGGCGCCAAGAGACTTTTCTTTAAGTTGCGACATGATACAGGTGTGTACCGATTTTCGTGCATGTACGTCAAACCGTATTGTGGGGCTTGAGGCACAAAGTTTTCCGGGGGGCGCTGTTGAGCCATTTTGCCACGCCCATTAATACAAACCATGAAATATCAAATTTATCGGCAGGCATGCCTTGCATGCCAAATTCGGTGCCTTTTGGGGAACTATCAAATATATACCAATCAGATGAAGGGGGGGCGCGCTTTTCGGCGTCTAGTGTCGCCACGGTAACACTTTTGAAAGAGAAAAGTAATGCCCGTAGTCGCAGGATGGAGACGCACATTTTGATGTATAACACATCTGGGTTCACGATACGGTTCGGGCCATATTAATTCTCAAAGGAATGGCATATATTGCTCCAAAATTACGCGATTCATTCAGAATGTTCAAAATGGCCGACTTCCTGTTCGGTTTCGGCCATGGCGCCAAGAGACTTTTCTTTAAGTTGCCACATGATACAGGTGTGTACCGATTTTCGTTCATGTACGTCAAACCGTATTGTGGGGCTTGAGGCGCAAAGTTTTTTCTGTCTGAACCAATCAGATGAAGGGTGGGCGCGCTTTTTGGCGTCTAGCGTCGCGTTTAGGGGGGCAAAAAGGCCCTCCTTTCGTCAGAAAAATAATAATAATTAAAGCTGCAAGCAGCGATGAACGGGCCCTCGCACTCACGGCCACCGCCCCCCATAAGCATATCAGAAAAGACACCACCCACAACTTCCTATGTCAAACCATTCAAAAGTTATAGCAGAAAAAAGGGACAACCAATCAGAAGAAGGGGCGGGGCTAATTCAGGCCAATGAAGGTCAAGGACTCCATACAGAATCTGATGACACCACCCACGACTCTCTATGTCAAACCATTCCAAAGTTATAGCAGAAAATCGGGACAACCAATCAGAAGAAGGGGTGGGGCTAATTAAGGCCAACGAAGCTTAAGAACTCATTACAGAGTCCCATGACACCACCCACGACTTCCTATGTCAAACCATTCAAAAGTTATAGCAGAAAAAAGGGACAACCAATCAGAAGAAGGGGCGGGGCTAATTCAGGCCAATGAAGGTCAAGGACTCCATAAATAATCTGATGACCCCACCCACGACTACCTATGTCAAACCATTCCAAAGTTATAGCAGAAAATCGGGACAACCAATCAGAAGAAGGGGCGGGGCTAATTAAAGCCAACTAAGCTTAAGGACTCATTACAGAGTCCCATGACACCACCCACGACTCTCTATGTTAAACCATTCCAAAGTTATAGCAGAAAATCGGGACAACCAATCAGAAGAAGGGGCGGGGCTAATTAAGGCCAACGAAGCTTAAGAACTCAGTACAAAGTCCCATGACACCACCCACGACTTCCTATGTCAATCCATGAAAAAGTTATAGCAGAAAAAAGGGACAACCAATCAGAAGAAGAGGCGGGGCTAATTCTGGCCAATGAAGGTCAAGGACTCCATAAAGAATCTGATGAAACCACCCACGACTCTCTATGTCAAACCATTCCAATGTTATAGCAGGAAATCGGGACAACCAATCAGAAGAAGGGGCGGGGCTAATTAAGGTCAACGAAGCTTAAGGACTCATTACAGAGTCCCATGACACCACCCACGACTTCCTATGTCAAACCATTCAAAAGTTATGGCAGATAAAAGTATTCTAGGGGGCGCTGTTGAGCCGTTAGGCCACGCCCATTAATGCAAACCATGAAATATCAAATTTATCGCCAAGTCTGGCTTGCATGCAAAATTTGGTGACTTTTGGAGAACTATCAAATATGGACCAATCACATGAAGGGGGGGCGCGCCTTTTGGCGTCTAGCGTCGCCACGGTAACACTTTTGAAAGAGAAAAGTAATGCGTGGTGTCGCAGGATGTACACGCACATTTTGATGTATAACACACCTGGGTGCACATTGCGGTTCGGGCTGAATTAACTGCCGAATGAATGGCATAAATTTCGCCAAAATGACACAATTTATTCAAAATGGCCGACATCCTGTTCGGTTTCGGCCATGGCTCCAAGAGACTTTTCTTTAAGTTGTGCCATGATACAGGTGTGTAGTGATTTTCGTGCATGTACGTCAAACCGTATTGTGGGGCTTGAGGCAAAAGTTTTCCGGGGGGCGCTGTTGAGCCATTTTGCCACACCCATGAATGCAAACCATGAAATATCAAATTTATCGCCAGGCCTGGCTTGCGTGCAAAATTTGGTGCAGGGAACTATCAAATATGGACCAATCAGATGAAGGGGGGGTGCGCTTGTTGGCGTCTAGCGTCGCCACGGTAACACTTTTGAAAGAGAAAAGTAATGTGTGTGGTCGCAGGAGGGAGACGCACATTTTGATGTATAACACACCTGGGTGCACGTTACGGTTCGGGCTGAATTAACTCTCGAAGGAATGGCATATATTGCTCCAAAATTACGCAATTAATTCAGAATGTTCAAAATGGCCGACTTCCTGTTCGGTTTCGGCCATGGCACCAAGAGACTTTTCTTTTAGTTGCGACATGATACAGGAGTGTACCAATTTTCGTTCATGTACGTCAAACTGTATTCTGGGGCTTGAGGCGCAAAGTTTTTTCTGTCTGAACCAACCAGATGAAGGGTGGGCGCGCTTTTTGGCGTCTAGCGTCGCCACGGTAACGCTTTTGAAAGAGAAAAGTAATGCGTGTGGTCGCAGGAGGGAGACGCACATTTTGATGTATAACACACCTGGGTGCACGTTACGGTTCGGGCTGAATTAACTGCCGAAGGAATGGCATAAATTGCACCAAAGTGACACGATTAATTCAAAACTGAAGGTGCTCGGGCCCTAATAACGCAAAGAATTCCTACAGACACAATAGGGCCTTCGCACTGAAGGTGCTCGGGCCCTAATAATAACGCGAAGAATTCCTACAGATACAATAGGGCCTTCGCACTGAAGGTGCTCGGGCCCTAATAATAATAAAAATTCCTGCAAATACAATAGGGCCTTCGCACTGCAAGTGCTCGGGCCCTAATAATAATATTAATATTAATAATAATCATCTTTGTATAGTAATAATATTAACAAATTCTTACATTTTGTTGTCCTGCCAATGGAGGCCCAAATCCTCAATGGCAGGACCCTTTAATACCGCATTCTCACTGACAAGGACACACATTCACGCACCGTTTCCCCCTCCCCGGGGGGGGGTCCAGCACCGTGTCCCCCTCCCCGGGGGGGGGTCCAGCACCGCTAGAAGGCACCCCAGGCTGCGCGGCGAGCCCCGCCAGGCCCGGGCATCGCGACCCACCTATCCCAGGCCGGCGAGGGAACGCGGGTGATGTGGGCCCCTCTCCAGTCCATGGTGTTGAGTGCATGTGGCTAATGCAATAAAAACAGGGAGGAGGAGGTCAGGGTATCATGTTTGACAATGACCCCCCCTCCTCCAAGACGCTAGGTATCCTTGTTAAATGTATTTATTAAATGTTGAGTGTGCGGTGTCTACGACGTCTTTCTGACAAACAAGTTATGGTCTTCAGCAAGACCTGCCTGAAGCTGGCTCCCCACCCCATGCAAAACTCAGTGAAATAATTCTCAATCGTTTGTGCTGGGTTTGTGCTGCTTTAGTTTTTAAGATATAACGGGTTTATTATGACACGATGATGTCACACGGCCCCCCAACTGCATTAGTGCTGATTGTATTACTTAGATCCATATTTTTGAATGTGCCACTATTGAAATGGAAGGACATTTCATTTACAAAAGGGGAAGAATGTAAGATGAGATCTATTTTTGTTTTGGCTGAACAAAATTTCAAGGAGTTTCACTACTGTGCTTTGGTTTTTGATACACTGTAGTGTACAGTATACCGTAATTTTTAAAGATCCAACAAAACTCACACAACCCCCCGAAATGGTTTCTTTTATTTTTTGTCAATTGTGCAACATTCCATCAGACAAAAAACCAGACAAATAATGAATCATACATATAAAGCTATTGTATTGTTTTAAGAACTGTGTTGTGGTCTGATGATAAATTCATAGATGATGACGTCATCATCCAGCTTTTGCTCTTGGTTTATCAACTCAATGTCCAATAAAGTTTGTTGTATACATTTGAAAAATGTTTGTATCTTTTTTGTGCGGTAAAAACCTGCGTTCTCAAAACCCTGATCTAATATCTGATTTCAAGGTAAGTATGGAAATACTCTCTAATACAATTTAGACTTCTTAGAGCAACATTTATTGTCTTATTTAGATAATGCTGTAAATTGGCATAATGCAAAAAAGGCTAATTAAATTCACATATTTTGTATCTTAAAACTCCCAGATGACTGAAAATCTAGTATAATTTTTAAAGAGCACTTAAGTAAATTGGGATGTGAAAAAATATTGAAGAAAGGGTAAACACTACAGAATCACATCAACAGATTTGACACTTAAGTTTAATTTTTGCCTTTCCTACAACCTTATCAAGCATCCTCTTACATGTGTCTTCTAGGTTCTTTTAAATTTAAATACATGTTTTATATCCCATACCATGTTATTTACCCTAGTATCATATATATTGTATAATAAATTAATAGTATTTTAATTTGCAGACTGAGGGATAAATAAAGTCCTTAATAAAGCTGGTTCTAAATTAGTTAAAATATTAAATTGATTTATACTAATAGTACATTTCTCTTTAAACTAGATGCCCAAAGAACCAGCAATAGGCAGAAATTCCCTCATGAAAGTTCTATACTCCTCAAAGGAAGCCATAGTGCTGGAGAAGGGAAACTAGCCACTCCTAAGGCCAGAGTCTGGACAGAGCTGATCGAGCAGCTTGGAAACAAAATATCTGCAAAGGCCCTGTATACAACGGTTAAATTAAACAGGTCAGTGTTAGGGTTCAATAATCAGACCAAGGATCCAGAAAACAGTGACACAGAATCATCCGAGTCAGGATCCCTTTCTCCTGGACAAGAACACGACCAGGACAAAACTTCCTCAAATAAAAAAAGGGACGACACAATTTTGAAACCTGGGATCTGGACTCACACTATAAATGAGTTTATTTAGAAACAGGATAAAAGCCCCATGCACATTTGTTTTTAAGAGAGCCAAGGTGTATCCTTCACAGGCCACAAATTATATTGTTATAAAAGGCTACTGCAAAGAGTGTCAAAGCCATCTTGATATAAAAAGTGAAAAACAGCCTGCACTAAACAGCCCAATGGTCCTCAAGTGCAATATAAAAAACACGATGTGCTGATGTGACGATTCCAAGCACACAGGTCATTGTAAGCATTTCCTGTCTGAACATTTGCGTATGCAAGTAGCCACAGAACTGTGTGAGGGCAGGAAGGAACCCCATATATGGCGGGCATCCCAAGCAACCACGCTGATGGATTTTAGAAACCCTGAGACAGGCCATCTTCCAAATTTGGCCACCCTGAGGAAGGCAAAACAAGAAAAGAAAGATTCAGAATTGGGTGACAAAGTTCCCATTAAATCGCTGCAGCTTTTAAAATACAGCATTTCCCACAGTGGTAGCATCAGAAACATCGGCCTTAACACGTTTTTCTGCCACTGCTGGAGTCAAACACAAATGCACATATATAAAACATTGTCAAAGAAATCTCAGCAGACAGTGTGTTTTGATGCAACTGGCTCCGTGGTGAAAAAACTGGTGAGACCAAATGGCTCTCCTGGCCACATATTCCTCTACCAAGTCGTCCTGACAGGATCCAACAGCTCCAGTGTCCCAGTGGTCCAGATGTCTGAAAGTCATGATGCAGTTGCAATACCACTCGACAAACTGAGAGTCTGTGTGCGCAACACGTGGTGGGACAAAAAACGGCTCTCCTCGTTGTTTTGCTGTCACGTGATTGACAAATTAAGGCCAATATATGTGTGTTTTGAGTCTTTCAACTCACAGAATACGTGTCCACGATCACCTCTTTCATAAGTATAAAAGTGAACAGCATTTATTTATATTTACTAATTGAAGCATCACAATCTGATTCTTGCAGAGATAAAGACGAATTTCAACGTGGGAAATAAAGAAAAAAGTCACTGTAACACAGAGTGTTGCAGCTGCAGGAGGAGAGACCGGTCTAGGTCCCGGCCCCCATCACCAGAAGGAGAGACCGGTCTAGGCCCCGGGAGGAGAGACCGGCCTATCTCCCGGCTTCCATCACCAGGAGGAGAGACCGGTCTAGGTCCCGGTAGGAGAGACCGGTCTATGTCCCGGGAGGAGAGACCGGCCTATCTCCCGGCCCCCATCACCAGAAGGAAAGACCAGTGTAGGTCCCAGGAGGAGAGACCGGTCTAGGTCCCGGCCCCCATCACCAGAAGGAGAGACCGGTCTAGGTCCCGGGAGGAGAGACCGGTCTATGTCCCAGCCTTCATCATCAGGAGGAGAGACCGGTCAAGGTCCCAGGAGGAGAGACTGGTCTAGGTCCAGGAGGAGAGACTGGTCTAGGTCCCGGGAGGAGAGACCGGTCTAGGTCCCGGCCCCCATCACCAGAAGGAGAGACCGGTCTAGGTCCCGGGAGGAGAGACCGGTCTATGTCCCAGCCTTCATCATCAGGAGGAGAGACCGGTCTAGGTCCCAGGAGGAGAGACCGGTCTAGGTCCAGGAGGAGAGACTGGTCTAGGTCCCGGGAGGAGAGACCGGTCTAGGTCCCGGCCCCCATCACCAGAAGGACAGACCGGTCTAGGTCCCGGGAGGAAAGACCGGTCTATGTGAATGAACAAACACGTTGAAAACTGTGCTGTTTTCCAATCACTGAGGCCCCCCAGTGGCGACCCTATTGATCTGCGTAAGGGAGACTTCATGTCTTCTGTGCTTTGTAAGAGCTTGGTAAAGGTTCTGGAGAAATCTCTGAAACTGCTGGATAAAATCCCTGGAAGAGAAAAGTTATAATGAAAAATCTGTATACAGTCATAACTATCAGAGACTTACTTGTGCTACTGACTTCCAAAAACATATTCCCATGAGCAATGGGGCAGCTTGAGTGTATTTGTGCAGCATTGAGGAAGCTTTCAGGCCTCACATTGACAAGATGTAGCATCTAAGAACCCTTGAACTTTTTACAGCTAAATGAAGAAAAATAAATGAATAAATGAGATTATTTTAATTGGTCCAAGTGCTCTGAGGCAACATATTCTCCCTCTATTAACTCCTCTGTCAGTAAAACCGTGTGAGCTTGTCAAAAACTTGGGTGTTAGTTTAAATGCTGATCTTAACTTCCAGAAACACATAGCCAATGTCTCCAGGACTGCCTTCTATCATCTCAGAAATATATCTAAAGTAAGATGCTTTCTGTCACAATCAGACTCTGAAAAACTGGTTCACGCTTTTATCTCCAGTAGATTAGATTATTGCAATGCACTTTTTGCAGGACTAACAAAGCAACTGTTACATAAACTCCAGTTTATTCAAAATGCTGCAGCCAGATTTCTAACAAAAACCAGGAGGTATGAACACATCACTCCTGTTTTATCCTCTCTGCACTGGCTCCCTGTTAAACAAAGAGTAGATTTTAAAGTACTTCTTTTTGTCTTTATAGCAGCACAACCAGTGTTGGGCAAGTTACATCCGAAATATAATACATTATATATTACTAGTTACTGTCATTTGAAAGTAATTAGTTACATTACAATATTACTATATCTGAATTGTAATGCGTTACACTACTTGTGTATTACTTTTGAGTTACTTTCAACAAAATAGCAAAAAAAGGTAAATCTTGTCCCACTGGCAGATTTTTCTACTTATTTCAAGTGAAAATTTACTTGAAACAGGTGAAAATTGTCAAATAAGTTATTTTTCTGGTGTTATTTTTCTGGTGATGACTCTAAATGTTGAAATAGCAGTAAAACCACATTCATTGATGAAATGACATAAGGGATGGAAAGGGGGGATGGCAGTTTTACAGGGGGGATGATTTGGACCGTTTTTATTTCAGGGGGGGATGATTTGGACCGTTTTTATTTCAGGGGGGGGATGATTTGGACCGTTTTTATTTCAGGGGGGATGATTTGGACTGTTTTTATTTCAGGGGGGATGATTTGGACCGTTTTTATTTCAGGGGGGATGATTTGGACCGTTTTTATTTCAGGGGGGATGATTTGGACCGTTTTTATTTCAGGGGGGGGATGATTTGGACCGTTTTTATTTCAGGGTGGATGATTTGGACCGTTTTTATTCCAGGGGGATGATTTGGACTGTTTTTATTTCAGGGGGGATGATTTGGACCGTTTTTATTTCTTTTAATTTCAGGGGGGGTGCCATCACATCACCCCTCATCCCCCCTCAACTCGAATACTGCTCACACGGAACTCAGAACTTCTTCATAAATAACTCCCAGAGAGAAAAAAAACACCAGCAAGCTAACAAACAAACCAATATTTCTCTCAGAGTTAACAAAACGTACCAGCAATCAACAACTCGCAGCTGTTTTAACCTCTCCTCCTGATGGGCTGCAGGTGTGGTTTAAGGCTGATTTATGGTTCCGCGTTACACCAACGCAGGCCATACGCTGTGGGTTACGCGAACCACTGCGTACCCTACGGCGAAAGCTCTGCGTCGATTTAACGCGGAACCATAAATCCGCTCTCACAGCGACTGACTGACGACTGACTGTGAGCCCGGCTCCTGCTCCTCGCCGGGCGCAGCTCCTCGCCGACTCCGCGCTCATATATATTTAATAAATGTATAAAGCCCATATATTAATAAAGCCTCACTTGGCCGAGCTCTAACGCTGAGACCATGGTAGATTTAAGTTACACGCGGACACGCCGCACTGTTGACTTTTCCCTGCCGGCTCTGCTCACTGAACAGTCCCCACACAAACAGTGTCCAGCGGCGCTACGTTCCGCCGCGCCGCGTTCCCAACGCTTTTTTCTGTTGTCGGGATGTCTCGCGGACGCGGTGTTGGTGAATTCTTTAAAAAACAACAGCTAAACGGGTTAAAATGCGTTGTAACGTGCGTTACTTAGATTGTAACGAGTAAAATATTACCGAAAATATATTAGTAATGCGTTATATTACTGCGTTACAGCAAATAGTAATACATTACTGTAATTGCGTTACTTTTGTAACGCGTTACCCCCAACACTGAGCACAACATAACTTTCAGCTTTGTTGAGTTTGGCGCCTCCTTTGGACAAAAATCGGTAGTGCTTTACCAGAAAGAACACTCCATTTCCAATGAGCACCAGCGCGTACTGCCGGAAAACCCCCGTCCCCGTCGCGTGCATTTGTTTTGATGAGAGAAGACGGGACGGACTTTCAAAACTACTTTTCTGTTTTCAGCGGTCGTTTGCAGGATGGATAGCGAAGAGGTAATGTATCTATTTTTGGTTAAACAATATAATATGACGATGTTGAAAAACACTAAGTTCAACTTGGTTTTATTAAGTTGTTTCAGCGAGATAATGCGCCCTACAAACTCACAGCCTACGCTCTGCACCTTTTTCCTGTCACGTTTTTTAGAGGGACTTCGTCATAAATTAGTAGTCCAACATACTTACTGACAATACCTACTGACACAGTTTATAACCTGTGATTAACTGAATGCCCATTCCTTATATTTTGCAGATCAGCCCTGCACAATTTTTCAGTTCTCAGGAAAAAATACTAGAAATGTTCTATACATTTTCTTTGCATTGCATTATTTCCTCTAGTCCTGTTATTCTATTCAATTGTATTATTATTTTATAAAGCTTCCTCATTGCGAATTACACATTTTTATGATCACTATTATTTTTCTGTCTGTTGTTGATATTGTCAGTAATTTTAGAATTCAATTCAATTTTTCAATTCAATTTTATTTATATAGCGTCTAATACAACAGAGTTGTCTCTAGACGCTTTACAGAGACCCATACCCAGAACATGACCCCCGAGCAGATATTACATAAACAATGGCAGGTAAAAAACTCCCCTAGTGGGAGAAAAACCTTAAGCCAAACAGTGGCAAGGAAAAACTCCCCTTTAGGAGGGAAGAAACCTTGAGCAGGACCAGGCTCATCAGGGGGGACCCTCCTGCCGAGGGCCAGACTGGTGGGTCAGGGACGGCAACAGCACAGCAGGCAGGTGGAAGCAGCAACGGGATGACCGGGGGTGGGGACCGCAGGCCAGCACACAGCTCCCGAAGCTCCGGCCCAATCAGCAAGTCCCAGGTTGGGGTGCAGGGTCAGGAAAAGACTTGTGCTCCGTAATGCAAGCTACAAGCCACCCATGGCCACCTGCAGGACAAAAGTTCTGCAGAATTCTTCTGCAAAGAATTACCAAAACCCAAGACGAATATGTGAATGTGAATATGTGAAAACATTCTAATTTTGATTCTTATTGATCATAGAACTCTACATTTACATTTGTATCATAAAAATTCTGTCTCTTGTTTGATCAAGAATCTGCTGTTCTTGAGAACACCTCTACCTCTGCATCATCAGAGTTTGAACCCCCACAAAGACAGAACCAACACGCAGCATATCGCCAGTTTGTGCTCTGGCAGCATGATGTTTGGAAAATAAGAGACACCTTTCCAGACCCAATGGGACAGTACAGTGGTTTCAGGGTTCGCCGTCTTCTGTAGAATGGAACCTTTATGAGGATTACTGCAAATATTTTGATATTGTTTTTTTTTTGTTCCATTTTTTCCTGTACAGTTGTTTTTGTGTGTTTAAAATAAAGACATTTGTGCAAAACAAGACAGACTTTTATTTACACACCTTTCAGAAAATAGAAAAATTCTTGAACTTTGTTATTTGCATAGTGACAGCAGTTATCCCATACATACTTATAAACAATAAGTAATCTGTATCATAGTAGCAGTAATGAACAACTGTATGACAGGATAAATTACTGTGAATAAAGTAAACAAGTGTAAATAGAGTAGTAGAAAAATAAACTAAAAATATTGAACTGATAATAAAAACTGAACTATGAAACAGTGTAAGAAGTTACTGTAAATAAATGAGGATGTGATTTTGGAAGTTTTCCAGATCTGATGTAATCCTGCAGAGTGTGAGAATAAAGATACAAAAACATTATGTCTTTCTGATAATTACTGACCTATAAATGATTCAACAAATTTTGTTGATCACAAGTTTGATTTTTTTTCTTTGTTGAAGTCACTGTAATTACGCAGACAGTAAAAGCAATTAATGTATAGCTATAGAAAAATTAGAGAAATGTATATATTTATACACTCACAAGATAAAACGACACATTATAAACACCATATAAGGTTTCTTTGACTACCCTTGTTATTATTTTAATATAATTCCAACAAAGTAGATTTATTTTATATGCTTATATGGTGTTTATATTGTATTCTTTTTATCTGGAAGTGTATACTTTGCCTATATATTTCATTTTTCTGGCTATATTTTACTATATCTACAAATGTGTTGCTTTTACCATCAGTGTATAAGTATCTGTATATACAGACCTGAAGTCAAAAGGTTTACATAGATATTGACATTTGATACAGTAGCAACACTTACACCAGCTGTAGTAGTTTCAGGATAATTGTTTTTGTAAAACACACTGACATAGGTGTTGACAAAAGTGCATACCTGGAGGTGATGAACGTCTTTACATCCTTCAACCATCTCTTGTCCAAGACGACGGCTACAAGGGCTTGTAGCGAGTGAACGCCGGGCCAATGTTTATTTTTGTTCGGGCATTTAGCTTGTTACTCTCCCGCTTTCTTTTTTTCGCCTCCTCCGCTCCGTTAAAACTTTTATTTTCTTAGTTTTTTTCGCTGCTTCGGCCATGATACCAGCTCCTCGTTTAGCTCAACACCAGCTTCTGCTGAGCTCTGCCTCTGCGCTCCAAGCCCCGCCCATTTTCGTCTCGACTACGAATCGGGAAGGAGGGGGAAGTGACGTATGCCGTAAAGCAGTCAAAGCCGTAAAATTTGTAGTTTTTTAGTGTGGCAGGGTTCCTATCATGCTCCTCAAAGTTACATAGTGCCAGTGAAAGCGATACAGACCCCCTCAGATCATGACAGAGGTGTCATTAAACCTGTTGGAAGTTGATGTACCATCACAATGACTCTGTAAATATGATATTAAGGTGGAAAGGTTACGTAGTGTCGCTTTAAATCTATGAATGGCTTAGCTCCCTCCTGTTGGAAGTTGATGTACCATCACAATGACTCTGGAAATATGATATTAAGGTGGAAAAGTTACGTAGTGTCGCTTTAAATCTATGAATGGCTTAGCTCCCTCCTTCATAGTTGACATGCTGACTGAATACATTCCGGACGGATCCCTTAGATCATCAAATAAGAGTCTTCTAATCATTCCTAGAATCCACACTAGATCTGCTCATGGTGCTTTCAGTCACTACGGTCCCACTCTCTGGAATTCCTTGCAACAGGAACTAAAGTCTGCTCCAACAGGAACTAAGGGCTGCTCCAACAGTGTCCACTTTCAAAAGCAGACTAAAAACTTACCTTTTTGCACAGGCGTTTGCCTAAACTCATGGTTGGCAGGGTGATCGCACTTTTGTTAAGATGGAATTATGGTTGTTATTATTGTTTTTTTCTCTTGTCATACTCATTATCTATTTCTGTTATTGTAAACTTGTAATTTTGTTTATTTGTTTGTTTATGTATTTTTGAGCACATTGATTGTAATGTGAATGCTTGTATTGCTTGTAATGTGAAATGTGCTTTATAAATAAAATTGACTTGACTTGACTTGCAGCTTGAAAAGTCAGAGTATAAGGACACTAATCCAAAAGAAGATGCTTAACTGGCATAGGCATCTTCACTAATGCAGGAAAAGTATATTAATAAACACAGACACGTGCTTTTGTGAGTCTAAAGTGTTGAATATAAAGGCAGGGGAAAATGATCGACAGATGACCACTCCATCACAGAGCTACACAAACAAATTAGGCAAATTATAAAAGGCATAAATTGCACCAAAATTACACGATTAATTCAAAATGGCCGACTCCTTCTCCGGGGGCACGGTGGCGCGGCTGGTAGAGCAGCGGTCTCACAGCAAGAAGGTCCTGGGTTCGATCCCCGCCGGGGGACGCTGTGGGTGCTGAAGTGCGTGTTAGTTCCCCCATGACTTCAGTGCCCACACCATGGGTGGGGTTGGCGAAAGGATCTTTCTGTGTGGAGTTTGTATGTTCTCCCCGTGTTCCCCTGGGTAGCTAGTGTGAGCTACCCTCACAAAAACATGCACACAGTCCTGGGCTATACATGCCCCCTCTGGCGCCAGATGGGGTGGGGAGGATCCGGCCGGAATAACGTGATCCTTCCACGCGCTACGTTCGGCCGGAGAAGCCCCACCCTGTCTGGTGAAAAGATGCGGCCTGCTCACTCCTCAGCTTAAGGAGGAGACCTGAGCTCAGTGCAGGGCCCTCCCGGGGTTGGTAGAAGATGGCAATGCCCAGGACTGTCAGTAGGTAGGAGCACGGGGTGGTAAAAAATGGGAAAAAAACCGGGATAAAAAATATTAAAAAAAAAAAAAAAAATGGCCGACTCCCAGTTCGGTTTCGCCCAATGGCACCAAGAGACCTTTCTTTAAGTTACATGTACAGGTGTGTACCAATTTTCAGGCATGTAAGTCAAACCGTATTGTGAGGCTTGAGGCAAGTTTTCTAGGGGGCGCTGTTGAGCCTATTAATGCAAAGCATTAAATATCAAATTTTTCGCCAGGCCTGGCTTGCGTGCAAAATTTGGTGACTTTTGGGGCACGTTTAGGGGGGCAAAAAGGCCCTCATTTCGTCGGAAAAATAAAAACGAGGAAAATAAAAACGAGAACGAGAACATCTCCTACAGATACAATAGGGCCTTCGCACTGTAAGTACTCGGGCACTAATTAAGCTGCAAACAGCAATGAACGGGCCCTTGCACGTGCAATTTTCACCAATAAAGGCCAAAGACTCAAAACCAAGTCCGATGACACTACCCACGACTCTTTATGTCAAACCATTAAAAAGTTATTGCAGATAGGAACTATCACATATCGACCAATCAGAAGAAGGGGCAGGGCTAATTTGCACCAATTATGTTCAAAGACTCAAAACCGAGTCCGATGACACCACCAGTGTTGGGGTAGTTACTCAAAAAAAGTAATCCATTGCATATTACTAGTTACTTTAAAAAAGTAATCCCTTACACTACTTAGTTACTGGTTGCTGAAAGTAACTAGTTACATTACTAGTTACATTACTTTTGGATTACTCTGCAATATCACCTGAGCTGCACCATAACTCGATTGCCAATGAACAACATATACAGGACTGTCTCAGAAAATTAGAATATTGTGATTTTCTGTAATGCAATTACCAAAACAAAAATGTCATACATTCTGGATTCATACAAATCAACTGAAATATTGCAAGCCTTTTATTATTTTAATATTGCTGATCATGGTTTGCAGCTTAAGAAAACTCAAATATCCTATCTCAAAAAATTAGAATATTCTGGGAATCTTAATCTTAAAATCTAAGCCATAATTAGCTATATTAAAATAATAAAAGGCTTGCAATATTTCAGTTGATTTGTAATGAATCCAGAATGTTATTTTTGTTTTTTCAATTGCATAATAGAAAATAAAGAACTTCATCACAATATTCAAATTTTCTGAGACAGTCCTGTAGTTGGAACCTTACTGCAGTGCCCATCAGCACCAGAAGTCCCGTAAAATCCCGTAAGATAACGTTAAAGGCTGATTTATGGTTCTGCGTTACACCAACGCAGAACTTCCGGCGCAGGATACGCGGCGACGCGCACCGTACCATGTGCGTCGCCGCGTACCCTACGCCGTAGGCTCTGCGTCGATTTAACGCGGAACCATAAATCAGCCTTAAGTCAGACAAGTGTTGCACAACGCGTCAAGACGCATGAAAGGCAAGTTTGATTTTCTTTTCTGTTTCTCCCGTTCTACATGTAGCTGAAAAGCTTAAAGTAACTAAAGTAACGTATTTTTTTTGTCTTAGAGTAACTATAACGGGATTACCCAAATTACAACTGTAACGCGTTACATTACTGCGTTACTGGCGAATGTAATCTCGTTACAGTAACGCATTACTTTGTAACGCGTTACAGCCAACACTGGACACCACACACGACTCTTTATGTCAAACCATTCAAAAGTTATAGCAGAAAGTATGGACTATCAAATATGGACCAATCAGATGAAAGGGGGGGCGCGCTTTTTGGCATCTATTGTCGCCACGGTAACGCTTTTGACTGAGAAAAGTAATGCCCATCGTCGCAGGATCGATACACACATTCTAATGTATAACACACCTGGATGCACATTACGGTTCGGGCGAAGAAGCGGCCGAAGAAATGGCATAAATTTCGCCAAAATTACACGATTAATTCAAAAGGCCAACTTCCTGTTCGGTTTCGGCCATGGCGCCAAGAGACTTTTCTTTAAAGGGGACCTATTATGAAAAACACGTTTTTTCTTGATTTAACATATATAAAGTGGTCTCCCCTCAGCCTGTCTGTCGTTACGTAAGGACGGGAGCGATGCGTGAAACCACGCCCACAACTAACTCCGCCAGCCAGAGCTTCCGCCATTTTTTCGTAGCGGTGTATCGCGTCATTCGCGTCATTCGGGTCATTCGCGTCATCGCGTTAGGCAGCCAATTAGCACAGTGCCTCATTATCATTAGCATAGAGAATGCGGTTAGAAAATGGGAAGATAAAGACATGGCGCAGATAATTTCTAATTTATATCGCAAAAACAATAAAAAGCTTGTTTTTAAGACATTCAAGGCCTGTTTAAAATAGGTATTAGATGCCATAATACGCCCCCTTTAAGTTGCGACATGATACAGGTGTGTACCGATTTTCGTGCATGTATGTCAAACCGTATTGTGGGGCTTGAGGCACAAAGTTTTCTAGGGGGCGCTGCTGAGCCATTAGGCCACGCCATTAATGCAAAGCATTAAATATCACATTTTTCACCAGGCCTGGCTTGTGTGCAAAATTTGGTGACTTTTGGGGCCCGTTTAGGGGGGCAAAAAGGCCCTCATTTCGTCGGAAAAATAAAAACGAGAAAAAAAGAATTCCTACAGATGCAATAGGGCCTTTGCACTTGGGGCCCTAATTATGTGTCTAAATCCTTGAAATAATTATGTAATTTAATTATTCTGCTGATGCTGATAATAATTCAAAGTACCTATATTCACGCTATTAGAGGAAACATGAACAAGCTTGTGTAAGAAGTTTTCAAGACGGTGCTTCTGTCCTGAGTGTGAAATTTTGGCATGCTGTGGTGTTGCAGGTCATGCTGTGCACATAATTATAGATGATGTTAAAGTGAAATCACAGCAGCCACAGGAGGGTGATAGCCTTTCTGCTTTCATATCTTTCTTTTTGCCAGTCAGCATTGACATACCTCAGCACACAAGCAAGAAATTAAGTGTGAAGAAACACTGATAGCTGTTGTTAATGCGACAGGTCAAAAGGCTACATACAAAAAATACAACCATTTTCTCTATAAAACCAATATATTCTTGCATCACTGCTGTTTACAGTTTTAAGATATCTTTTGAGAGAGTGAATCTTCATCAACTTAAATGTGTTACATGCATATCCATACAGGCACCCAGTACTAGGCAAGTGCTTGGACAAGTCTAAGGATGCGTAGGCCAGTTAGCAGAGGGGTTGTCATCAGTGTAATGGTCAGTTAATGTGACACTGTCTCTGCTCCATTGGTCTCTGTGGTCAGATTCAATTTCAGTAAGTATGACTGTGTGTTGATTTGCTATTTGCCAACAAGTATGTCTCACTGCTTCAGTCTTTGGGCGTCTGTCCAAATTTTAAGGCCAATTGACTTTTAATATGAATCACGCTGGGATGCCGAGGATTCTTCCCATAGCTGAAAATTAACACCCTGGAGCACCCCCACAAATGGCCACATGTGATGCACATACACACTCATGAACTTTGAAGCAGTTATTAATGGCTTGACTGATTACTGTGATTGTTTCATGTAGCACAGCCTATGACACTTGTGGTGGAGTCCAGAGTTCATTTCCAGTTTCAGTTCCAGTTTCCATTTAAGACTGCCAGCGCTGTACCCTGCATGATTCTAGCCTCTAGCCTAGTTTTGAATGGTTTCCCTGCCATTTTGCCCTAATGAGTATTATTACCCTTTGTTCATGTAACAGTCTCAGGCAGTTCTTATTGTCTTCGTTTATCATCGACTTGCACAGTCAACATACAAAGATTACAAAAGAGTTAAAAAAAAGAATACAAAGAGTATTCTTATCTATGCTGTCAACAGCAGCAAAAACATAATAGATGGATGCACTGCAAAGATGTAATATTATTAGGGCCCGAGCACTTACAAGTGCGAAGGCCCTATTGTATCTGTAGGAATTGTTATTAGGGCCCGAGCACCTTCAGTGCGAAGGCCCTATTGTATCTGTAGGAATTTTTATTATTATTTTCCTGACAAAAGGAAGGCCTTTTTGCACCCCTAAACGTGCCCAAAAAGTCACCAAATTTTGCACCCAAGTCAGGCCTGGCGAAAAATTTGATATTTAATGGTTTGCATTAATGGGCGTGGTAAAATGTCTCAACAGCGCACCCTTGAAAACTTTGTGCCTCAAGCCCCACTATACGGTTTGACGTACATGCACGAAAATCGGTACACACCTGTATCACGGGGCACTTAAAGAAAAGTCTCTTGGCGTCATGCCCGAAACTGAACAGGATGTCGGCCATTTTGAATTAATCGTGTCATTTTGGCGAAATTTATGCCATTCCTTTGGCAGTTAATTCAGCCCGAACCGTAATGTGCCCCCAAGTGTGTTATACATCAAAATGTGCGTCTCCATCCTCCGACACCACGCATTACTTTTCTCTTTCAAAAGCGTTACCGTGGCGACGCTAGACGCCAAAAAGCGTGCCCACCCTTCATCTGATTGGTTCAGACAGAAAAAACTTTGCGCCTCAAGCCCCATAATACGCTTTGACGTACATGAACGAAAATCGGTACACACCTGTATCATGTCGCAACTTAAAGAAAAGTCTCTTAGCGCCATGGCCGAAACTGAACAGGAAGTCGGCCATTTTGAACATTCTGAATTAATCGTGTAATTTTGGAGCAATATATGCCATTCCTTCGAGAATTAATTCAGCCCGAACCGTAACGTGCCCCCAAGTGTGTTATACATCAAAATGTGCGTCTCCATCCTGCGACTAGGCGCATTACTTTTCTCTTTCAAAAGTGTTACCGTGGCGACGCTAGACGCCAAAAAGCGCGCCCCCCTTTCATCTGATTGATCTATATTTGATAGTTCCCCAAAAGGCACCAAATTTGGCATGCAAGCCAGGCCTGGCGATAAATTTGATATTTCATGGTTTGCATTAATGGGTGTGGCAAAATGGCTCAACAGCGCCCCCCGGAAAACTTTGTGCCTCAAGCCCCACAATACGGTTTAATGTACATGCACGAAAATCGGTACACACCTGTATCATGTCGCAACTTAAAGAAAAGTCTCTTGGAGCCATGGCCGAAACCGAACAGGAAGTCAGCCATTTTGAATTAATTGTGTAATTTTGGCGCAATTTATGCCATTCCTTCGGCAATTAATACGGCCCGAACCGTAACGTGCACCCAGGTGTGTTATACCTCAAAATTTGCGTCTCCATCTTGCAACTACGCGCATTACTTTTACTCTTTCAAAAGTGTTACCGTGGCGACGCTAGACGCGAAAAAGCGCGCGTCCCCTTCATCTGATTGTTCCATATTTGATAGTTCTCCAAAAGTCACCAAATTTTGCATGCAAGCCAGGCTTGGTGATAAATTTGATATTTCATGGTTTGCATTAATAGGCGTGGCCTAAAGGCTCAACAGCGCCCCCTAGAATACTTTTCTCTGCCATAACTTTTGAATGGTTTGACATGAAGAGTTGTGGGTGGTGTCATGGGACTCGGTATTGAGTCCTTGACCATAATTGGTGAAAATTAGCCCCGCCCCTTCTTCTGATTGGTTGTCCCTATTTCCTGCTATTACTTTTGAATGGTTTGACATAGAGAGTCGTGGGTGGTGTCATCAGACTCTGTATGGAGTCCTTGACCTTCATTGGCTTGAATTAGCCCCGCCCCTTCTTCTGATTGGTTGTCCCTTTTTTCTGCTATAACTTTTGAATGGTTTGACATAGGAAGTCGTGGGTGGTGTCATTTCTGATATGCTTATGGAGGGCGGGGGACTTGAGTGCGAGGGGCCCGTTCATCGCTGCTTGCAGCTTTAATTAAACTTGTTTTGGAAGGGAAAATTGTTTTTTTCTATTCATTAACTTTTATTTAACCAGGATAAGAAACTCTTGAGATTAAAAATGTCTATTTCAAGATTGCCAATACCAATACGAAGAAGGGGCAGGCTAATTAAGGCCAATGAAGTTCAAGTACTCAATACCGAGTCCGATGACACCACCAACATGTCTTTATCACAACCCGTTCAAAAGTTATGGCATAGAATAGGGACTATCAAATATTGGCCAATCAGAAGAAGTGGCGGGGCTAATTTGCACCAATTATGTTCAAGGACTCAAAACCGAGTCCGATGACACCACCCATGACACTTTATATCAAACCATTCAAAAGTTATGGCAGAAAGTAGGAACTATCAAATATGGACCAACCAGATTGAAGTGGGGGCGCGCTTTTTGGCATCTATCATCGCCATGGTAACGCTTTTGAAAGAGAAAAGTAAGGCGTCGTCACAGGATGGAGACGCACATTTTGATGTATAACACACTTGGGTGCACG
Organism: Cololabis saira; assembly: GCF_033807715.1. Lineage (NCBI taxonomy): Eukaryota > Metazoa > Chordata > Actinopteri > Beloniformes > Belonidae > Cololabis > Cololabis saira. The sequence continues at coordinate 43,206,976 of NC_084603.1, read as the reverse complement.
TTACGGTTCGGACTATATTAACTGTCGAAGGAATGGCATAAATTGCGCCAAAATTACACGATTAATTCAAAATGGCTGACTTCCTGTTCGGTTTCGGCCATGGCGCCAAGAGACTTTTCTTTAAGTTGCGATATGATACAGGTGTGTACCGATTTTCGTGCATGTACGTCAAACGGTATTGTGGGGCTTGAGGAAAAATCTTTTCTAGGGGGCGCTGTTGAGCCATTTTGCCACGCCCATTAATGCAAACCATCAAATATCAATTTTTTTGCCAAGCCTGGCTTGCGTGCAAAATTTGGTGACTTTTGGGGCACGTTTAGGGGGGCAAAGGCCCTCCTTTCGTCAGAATAAAGAAAGAAAGAAAGAAAGAAAGAAAAAAAGAAAGAAAGAAAGAAAGAAAGAAAGAAAGAAAGAAAGAAAGAAAGAAAGAAAGAAAGAAAATTCTCCTTCACTCATTCATCCAGAGCTACACTCCCTCTACCTTCACTCCTTCATCCAGAGTGTTGTGATCGAACTGATCTGGTTTGTAGATTGAGCTGGAAAAGTTAAAGAAAGACAAGACTGGGATATCATTAAAGAGGTCCTCTGCAGAGGGAGATCCAGCTGCAACAGGCTCCGCAGCCTGCCCTCTCCTGCTAGATCTGCCTGCTCTGTGTCTGAGCCAAAGTTTTATTGCCTTTAGAAAGTGGGGGGTGGCCCAAATTTTATTGCTGGGTGGCCCCCCTTATCTCGTGCCTGGTACGGAATGGTCCTTTCAGTGAAAAGTCAGACCACACTCACATCAGTTTCAACACACAGACACATTTAGCCAATCAGCACATGCAGTTTACATATTCAGTGTAGTTTTGAATTATTTTATCCAACAAGAGCTGCGCTTCCTCTACCTTCAGTCCTTCATCCAGAGATACACTCCCTCTACCTTCACTCCATCCGGAGCTAGACTCCCACTACCTTCAGACGTCAGCAGCACACAGCAGACATCCACGTAGGGTGGTGGAAGCAGCAACGGATGACCGGGGATGGGGGGGGGGGACCGTGACCGCAGACCAGAACGCAGCTCCCGAGGCTCCGGCCTGCAAACATGCACAAAAGAGAAAAAAAAAAGAAAAAAAAGGGGGGGGGCAGCACAAGAAACTACAGGAGCGATGGACAAAAACAATATCTATGAGATATTTATAATAAATAAAAATGGAAATGGAGAATAGAGGAAGGGAAGAGGAGAGGAGATGAAGGGTGAGAGGCACCGCCCAGCGGATCATGTCGGTGCCCCCCTGCAGCATAGGCCTATAGCAGCATATCTACCGCAAAGCTATATTTGAGACTAACTATTATAGTCTTGTTCTATAGCTGCAACTATGACTACTGACTCTAACACACTAGAGTTTACACTACCTAGAGATTTACCAACACCAGCTAGAGGTTTACTAAACACTAATTATAGACAAGTTTACGAGCCGTTTCCGCTCTACCTCCTAAACTCCTCCCCTCTAAGCAATCCACTTCCGTTCTGGCGGTTTACCATTGCACAGAGTGGCAACATTGCTCTGACAAAGAGGGACAAAATGGATATTTCAAAGAAAAAAAGTGGTTCGGGAACGACATGTCTCGGCAGTTGGATGTAAGAACTCGAGGAAGCACCTGAACGAGTGGTCAGATAGAGACTGCTGCGACCACAAACCAGCTACAAAGAGACACGTCCATGCGCTGCTTTGTTTACTTTTTTTCGGAAGCCAAGGACCTGGCTGGAGGCATTACATCTAAAAAACCACCGCGCAACATTTTTGTTTGTTCACACCACTTTGTTGACAAAAAAACAACAAAGGATAATCCATTCCCTGAGTTGTGGTTGGTTTATAATCACTCTCCCCAGCCAGAGAGGAGTAAACTCACCCGGCGGATCCACTGCCTCCCCCGGAGAAAAAACACGGATCTGAGGTAAGTTCAGCAACTTTTGCCATGAAGCTGACAGTACTGTTAATTATGAAGAAGTTGACATACACTTAACATTGCTACTGGTATTTTGATGAGGCAGTTGATGATTTTGAGATGGGACAAACAATGCGTGTGTGTGTGCGTGCCTGCGTGTGAAAAAATCTGCCAGTGGAACAAGATTTTTTTGCTTGTAATGAGAAGATAAATCTTGTCCCACTGGCAGATTTTTCTACTTATTTCAAGTGAAAATGTACTTGAAACAGGTGAAAATTGTCAAATTGTCAAAGTTATTTTTTTGGTAAATACTCTTGTTTTAAGTGTAATGAGATTTTTTGACTAAAAATGAGACATTTTAACTATAAATAAGACAAATATTCCTGGTAAGATTTTGAGTTTTTGCAGTGCAACGTAAATATAATGCAATTTGGCAGGCTGTTGTGATGATTGTGTGTGTGTGAGTACAATGTACAACACAAACACAAATGGTACAATTTTTACCATTGTGATGTGATAGGACTCTATGCCTGCATTAATTTTGCTCCATCCATGTTTTCTCTTCCCCTTTTTAGATGGTCCTGAAACCTGTCAGCCTGCCTGAGGCCGAGCCTGCTACACAAGTGATGTTGTTCATTAAATAAAGATAAACAGCAAATGTGCATTGTATTTTTTAACATTATATATGAATATTTTTTATAGTGATGTGTGGGATGCTTTTGTATTTTACTATGAGGTAAGGGAACTGTTAATTGAATTTGTGCACATAAATCAAATGTGTGCATATTCTACAGTTGTGCATAAATAAATAGAAATGTAAACATTTAAGTCAAATCATACATATAATATGTAGTGTATTTTCTCTGTGCGAATACAACTCAAAGTTACAACTTTACAAGATTATGAACACGGATTACAGAGAAAATACACACTATATGTATGATTTGACAAATATTTAAATTTTTTATTTATGCATAACTGTAGAATAATATGCACACATTTGATTTATGTGCACAAATTCGATTGACAGTTCCCTTACCCCATATTTTACTTTTTTATTCCTGTTAAGATTAAACATATGAATTTTCTTGTTGAAGCCATTTGTTTAGTTTCCTCAAAACTCAAAATTCATCCATTATTAATGTACAGTATGAGCTTACTATGAATGATGAACTGTTAAAAGACATTGTAGCACTCTAAGGAAGATAAGGCCTATCATTCATGATCGTAGTTCAGTGCAATAATGAAATGAAATTAAGTTTCATCAAACTTTATTTTCACAGTACAAACATCTGTTGGTTCCTAAATAAGGCTGCTCATTTTGGTTTTAAAATGCTGAGATATTTACTGCAGAACTGTAACCTTCCTTCAACAAAATCATCAATTTTTGGGAGTATGTGTGAAAAGTTGGTTGGGTGACGGCGGGAGGCAGAGCTGCAGGAGGCTTTTCCCAGGGCTGTTCCTCCACTCTTCATGAGTCCTACAGAGTTTCACCTCCTGTGCCGGTTCTGGAGTGGTAGAAGATGGCTGTGAAGTTGGTGGCGGCTGGTAAAGATCCTTCCTGTTGTGTGTGTATTGTGATAAAGTTCTTTATTTTCTGTAATGCAATTAAAAAAACAAAAATGTTATACATTCTGGATTCATTACAAATCAACTGAAATATTGCAAGCCTTTTATTATTTTAATATTGCTGATTATGGTTTACAGTTTAAGATTAAGATTTGCAGAATATTCAAATTTTTTGAGATGGGATATTTGAGTTTTCTTAAGCTGTAAACCATGATCAGCAATATTATAATAAAAGGCTTGCAATATTTCAGTTGATTTGTAATGAATCCAGAATGTATGACATTTTTGTTTTTATAATTGCATTAGAGAAAATCACAATATTCTAATGACCAGCATTTCTTTCAGACCCAGCTGTTCTATCAGTCAGTGCAGGCAAGCCCGGTTTTCCCGTCCCACAGCATTTTCTACCTAGAGAGATATAGTAAAAAAAAAGCCAAGTAGACTATGATGTAGTTTGGATACCAAAAATGAAGACATATATGTCAAATAATCTTGTTACTTTCCATAAGATCGCAGCTGAATGGGAACACGAACTCCAGGTCCAGCAACACGAACATGACGCAGGTCTGACTTCTCCAGCTTCAGTTACAGCACCCGAGCTTTATGCCACGCATTGTTCAAACACTGGCTAGGCTCGACATTTGCTTTCAAATAAACAAAACGATCATATTTGTATGACATGACAAAACCGACTTTGTCTCTGTGCAGATATTGATAAACCTCAGAAACTTTCAGATTGTCCATTGCGGATTGCAGGAAGTAGGAGCAGATCCTGCTGTCAGTTCTGCTGCTGTCATCACGTTATCCTCCCAGTTCTGCACCGAATTCTGGTGGGGAGAGTAACGCCATCTCCAGTCAAAGTAGTAGAACCGTGTTCCCATGACAAAGACATAGTTGTCGACATTAAAAACTCACGAGCAGCGAGTCTTTGCTTTAGGTTTGTGCCCACACCGCTGTGCTTACACCGGTAAACGCCGTGCAAACCCCTCCTGCCGGAAATGACATGCATTAATGCAGAGGAATGGCAGCGCCCGTGTTCTAGCGCGTAAAACTGTCTATAGGCTTTACTAAACAGAAAGGTTTTAAGTTTAGTTTTAAAGGTGGAGGTGGTGTCAGCCTCCTTAACCCAGATTGAATGTTGGTTCCATAGTAATGGTGCCTGATAGCAGAACGCCTGTCCTCCAAATCTACATTTAGATACTATAGGAACTATGAGTAAACCTGCACTCTGAGAGCGGAGAGCTCTGCCAGGAACATAAGGCACTATCAGGTCTTGTAAATACTGCGGAGCTAAGCCGTTTTTATATGCAAGTAATAACATTTTAAATTGGATTCTGAATTTTTTACAGGTAGCCAATGGACAGACGCTAACACTGAAGAGACGTGGTCTCTCCTGCTGATTCCTGTCAGTACTCGTGCTGCTGCATTTTGGATCAGCTGGAGCCTATTCATCAAATTACTTGGACATCCTGCTAATAACACATTACAGTAATCTAGTCTAGAAGATACAAACACATGAACTAGTTTTTCTGCATCACTCTGCGGGAGGATTTTCCTAATTTTTGCAATATTACGGAGATGGAAAAACACTATTTTACGAACCTGATTATCATGGTTTAAACGACAAATCCTGATCGAAAACAACACCAAGGTTTCTCACAGTTGCACTGGAAGCCATCACAACACCATCTAATCCCTTCCTAAGATGCTCTGGACCAAGAATGATAACCTCTGTTTTATCTGAATTTAGAAGCAAGAAATTTCTGGACATCCAGTCCTTGATGTCCCTAAGACATGCCCGAAGTTTAACTAACGGTTCTGTTTCATCCGGCTTCATAGACAAAAAGAGCTGCGTATCATCAGCATAACAATGAAAGTGTATGCGTGATTCTGGATTATACTTCCCAATGGCTGCATGTATAAACTGAACAAGATTGGCCCTAGCACTGAACCCTGCGGAACACCATAAGAGACCCTTGACTGTTCCGAAGAAACCACATGTACATGAACAAACTGGAACCTGTCAGATAAATATGATTTAAACCCCTTTAATCCCAACAACATGCTCTAACCTGTGCAGTAAAATGCCATGATCTACAGTGTCAAAAGCAGCACTGAGGTCCAGTAGAACCAGTATGGACACTAATCCCTTATCTGAGGCCAGAAGAAGGTCATTCGTGACTCGAACCAGTGCTGTCTCTGTGCTATGATGCATTCTGAACCCTGACTGAAAGACTTCAAACAGATCATTTCTATACAAATAGTCACATAACTGGCTTGAAACGGCCTTTTCCAGAATTTTAGATACAAATGGAAGGTTGGAAATTGGCCTATAATTAGCTAAGGTGTCTGGGTCAAGAGAAGGTTTTTTAAGTAAAGGTTTAATTACTGCCACTTTGAAAACATGTGGTACATATCCTAAGTTTAGGGATAGGTTGATTTGGTCTAGTATTGTCGCACCAATAAGAGAAAAAACATTTTTGAATAGTCGAGTTGGGATGGGGTCTAACATACATGTGGTTGACTTCGCTCTATTAACGAGTGAAGTCAGCTCAGGGAGGTCTATAGGATCAAAACAGTCTAGAGTCAAGTCAGAGCCTAGGGAAGTCGCTAAAGCTGAAGAAACGCCCACAACCGGCTGGTTGATTTCTTCTCTAATTCTCGTGATTTTACTGTTAAAGAAGCTCATAAAGTCTTCACTACTGAGAGCTGTAGGAATGCACAGCTCAACAGAGTTGTGACTCTTTGTCAGCCTGGCTACAGTGCTGAACAGAAAACGTGGGTTACTTTTGATATCCTCTATCAACGTTGAATAATAAGCTGTTCTGGCTTTGCGAGTGGCTTTTTTATATACTATTAGAATATCTTTCCATTCACGATAGGAGTCTACAGACTTACAAAAGTACCACTTCCTTTCCATTTTACGCACGTTTTGTTTCAACATGCGGATATCTGAATTATACCAGGGAGTTAAGCTCCTGTGGTTAGAAACCCTCCTTTTCAAAGGAGCAACTTCATCTAAAGCTGAATGCAACAAATCAGCAGTGTTACTAGCAAGGAAATCAACATCTGCAGAGGTAGAACCCAGGTCACTGGCCTCGACTACATCACTATTTCGCACTGTCGTAAGATAAGCAATGGCCTCCCTAAATTTAACAATAACTTCATCAGACAAACATCTGCTAAAATAATACCTCCTATTTTGCACTTCAACATCAACAAAATTAAATTCAAACGTTATTAAGTAATGGTCGGATAAAAGGGAGTTTACAGGTGACACCAACAAATCATTAAAACAGTGCATCGGTTTGTCCACTTTTAGTGAGATACCCATTGATTCTAGAAGAGAATTCAAAGCTAATTAAAGCTGCAAGCAGCGATGAACGGGCCCTCGCACTCACGGCCACCGCCCCCCTTAAGCATATCAGAAACGACACCACCCACGACTTCCTATGTCAAACCATTCAGAAGTTATAGCAGAAAAAAGGGACAACCAATCAGAAGAATGGGCGGGGCTAATTCAGGCCAATGAAGGTCAAGGACTCCATACAGAATCTGATGACACCACCCACGACTCTCTATGTCAAACCATTCAAAAGTTATAGCAGAAAATCGGGGCAACGAATCAGAAGAAGGGGCGGGGCTAATTCAGGCCAATGAAGGTCAAGGACTCCATAAAGAATCTGATGACCCCACCCACGACTCCCTATGTCAAACCATTCCAAAGTTATAGCAGAAAATCGGGACAACCAATCAGAAGAAGGGGCGGGGCTAATTAAGGCCAACTAAGCTTAAGGACTCATTACAGAGTCCCATGACACCACCCACGACTTCCTATGTCAAACCATTAAAAAGTTATAGCAGAAAAAAGGGACAACCAATCAGAAGAAGGGGCGGGGCTAATTCAGGCCAATGAAGGTCAAGGACTCCATAAAGAATCTGATGACACCACCCACGACTCTCTATGTTAAACCATTCCAAAGTTATAGCAGAAAATCGGGACAACCAATCAGAAGAGGGGGCGGGGCTAATTAAGGCCAACGAAGCTTAAGGACTCATTACAGAGTCCCATGACACCACCCACAACTTCCTATGTCAAACCATTCAAAAGTTATGGCAGATAAAAGTATTCTAGGGGGCGCTGTTGAGCCGTTAGGCCACGCCCATTAATGCAAACCATGAAATATCAAATTTATCGCCAAGTCTGGCTTGCATGCAAAATTTGGTGACTTTTGGAGAACTATCAAATATGGACCAATCACATGAAGGGGGGGCGCGCCTTTTGGCGTCTAGCGTCGCCACGGTAACAGTTTTGAAAGAGAAAAGTAATGCGTGGTGTCGCAGGATGTAGACGCACATTTTGATGTATATCACACCTGGGTGCACGTTACGGTTCGGGCTGAATTAACTGCCGAAGGAATGGCATAAATTTCGCCAAAATGACACAACGACATCCTGGTAGAACACAAGATACCATGGACAAATTGTGTTGGCCTGTCAGTTGACAATGCCCCAGTTAATATTGGAGCCACAAATTCAATTGCTTCAAAAATGCTTAAGGAAAACCCCAGCATTTACATTCATGGATGCCCCTGCCATATTATTCACAACACTGCTAAACACGCAGGGAAAAAGTTTTTAGAAGTAAGTTTCAACATGTTTGCTTTCCATTAAATATGTTCAGTGAAGGTGAAGTAAATAATTTGCTGTATAATGAAAAAGTGTATATCTCTGTGCTCATGTTATGTTCTGCAGATATCTGGATTTGACGCTGAGGACCTTGTGGTTGATGTTGGATACTGGTTTAAGGGCAGCACAAACCGTAAAGGTTACTTGAGAGGTTTGTAATTCAATTATCTTCAGTGTTATGCACCCAAACTGAGGAACAATTGGGTTAACTTATTTTTTCCTTACATATTTTACCAGAATTTTGTGAACTCCATGGGAGTGAATACATGGAAATGCTGCTGCACATTTCGGTGAGGTGGCTCAGCTTGGACATGTGCATCACCCGAATCCTGCGGCAGTATGGCCCACTCACCAGCTATTTCAAATCTTTGAGTAAGCCACACATTATATTAGCTCCAGTTCGAGATAGTTGTAGGAGATATCCAATACTAACCATCTGTCTTTTTGCAGACGAGAAACAACCAAGGTTCAGGATACTAGGGGAGGCGTTTTCAAATCCCCTGACGGAAGTCTACCTCATGTTCCTTCAGGCCACTTTCCCTGTGTTCACCACACTCAACCTCCTTCTCCAGAGAGAGAAATCTTCCATTTTCCAGCTGCATGAAGAGGTAATTGGAGGGTTTTTTGATGTCTCCTTTCCTAAGTGCAACACCCCTGTGAAATATAGGTTGTGCTGCTTTGTCAAGAAAGACAATTGAAATATCCAAAGCTATCTACAAACCGGATTTGGTTGAAGTTGGGAAATTGTGTAAAATGTAAATAAAAACAAAATACAACGATTTGAAAATCCTTCTCAACCTATATTCAATTGAATACACTACAAAGACAACACATTTAATGTTCAAACTGATAAACTTAATTGTTTTTACCAAATAATAATTAACTTAGAATCTCATGGCTGCAACACGTCCAGTAGAAGTTGGGAAAGGTGGCAAAAAATACTGAGAAAGCTGAGAAAAGCTCATCAAACACCTATTTGGAACATCCCACATGTGATCAGGCTAATTGGGAACAGGTGGGTACCATGATTGGGTATAAAAGGAGCCTCCCCAAACATGCTCAGTCATTAACAGGCAAGGATGGGGTGAGGGTCACCACTTTGTCCACAACTGCGTGAGAAAATAGTTGAACAGTTTAAGAACAACATTTCCCAAAGCAAAATTGCAAGGAATTTAGGGATTTCAACATCTATACAGTTTATGAGTTTGAGCATTAAATATGTTGTCTTTGTAGTGTATTCAATTGAATATGGGTTGAAAAGGATTGACAGATCATTATATTTTGTTTTTATTTATATTTTACACAATTTCCCAACTTCAACCAAATCCAGTTTGTAATTTAAAAACAGCTGACATATTTATTGATTCTGGGCATTACATATGTTCCTTGATACATTACTTGTACAGAGAGATAAAATAACTTAATTATCTAAACTTAAGTCTACTCATAGTCATTGAACTGAGTAGCAATTGCATTTCATAATGCATTTTAATCTTTTTGGACATTACATTTTGCAGATGACGAAATTCATCAGGAAGCTGTGTTCAAGGTTCATGGCACCAGCAGCACTTCGAGGAGACGTCCTGGACATCCCCTACAAGGACCCACAACACCAATTGCCAGGTATTGCTTTGAAGTAACCTGCATGCTTATTATTGACAACAAGTACACCTTGTCTATGGATTGAGTGACCTTTTTGATGATGAAAATGAATACAGAATTGTAAAAAGTATGGTATTCCAGTTACAATATATTCACTCCTCTGCCATCGGGTAGAAGATACACGATTCAGAGACAGCTTTTATATCAAGCCACCAGGAGGATTAATTCAGGAGTTGAATGAATCCTTCAACTTAAATTAATACATTTTTATTATTATTTCACCTCTACTATTTATCTACTTTCTGTTTAAATTCTATTCTGTAAAGTTGATTACTTCGAGCACAACACATTTCGTGACTGTTCAATGTTATTTATGAGTATATGACAATAAACTTGAAACTTGTATAACTCTGAGTTATCCTGTAAGATCATAGATGTCTGTATTTGACTAGCTTACTTTATGTCTCACTGATCAGGAGAAAAACTCAATGTGGGTTTCACCACCAGAGGGACCCTAAACAGGTTCCTGGAGGCTGGAGATGTTCCTTCAGACCAGGCACAACGGTTTCAGCAGGCAGCACTGGCCTTTTTGGAAATGGCTGGCATTGAGCCAAACTGCTTCAAATGGGAACCAACACGAAAGATGATAGAAGAGTCCAAAAGGCAACAAACACCTACAATCAACAACACAAATCCTAAATCTCCCTCTCTCGCTCTCCCTCGCTCTCTCTCTCTCTCTCTCTCTCGTGTGAAATAAATAGTTCGTAATTGGTTGAATTGTCGGTGTCATGTGTCAAATCTTTTCTGTAAGTCTGAGCAATTATTATTAACAAAAACAAAACACAAATGATAATATGGGGGGGGGCGGGGGCATACATCAGGGGTGGTGGGGGGATATGTCACTCTTGCCTGTCTTCAAAACTTGAGAGCCCTGTTAGAGCAACACAGTCTTTTGATCAGCTTGTTTTATTTAGAAAAGTTAAGGATTTGGTTCTGTATTTTGTATAATTTGTCACTTTTTGGAGTAAAGATACAAAACAAGAACTTTGCTTTAAGACCTTTCCTTTCCGACGTTGATGTGCTGCGTGCAAATAACTTTAAGGTCCAAAGCTAGTGAGGCAGCCAGCTGCTGCACCCACAAAAAGCATCAAAGTTAGGCATCTGAAATGTTTCATCCAGCATTAAATTGTAACATTTGCTTTGCTATTCATATATTCCTGTAATGCGATTTACACAAACCACATAAGAACAAAGCAGCTGGGTAGCTTCTTTGCCAAATAAGAGAATTAAGAATCAGAAAATCATGATTTAAACAATATGTTTTCTATTCTAATGTTTTATTTCATTTTTAGAAGAAAAAGAAAAAAACCCGGTTTATATCTGTCGTCTCAAACCAACCTTACCCTCCATCCCCCGAAACCCACGTTCACGCACACACTAGGTTGGGGGGTGGGGGGTAACAGGCTGGTGTCGGTCATTCGCTGCTTCTCTCGGTGCGTTTATATCACCCGGGTGGTTCTGCTCGTGCTTCAGCGTGAGTGATCGTGGGGATGTGTTTCAAGGACGTAGTGGAAGTGGAAGCAGAAGAGTATGTGCAGATCAACGTGAACCTGTACTGGTACCTGTGATACCCGCTGCGGATTGTCCTTGCTTCTTCCTTTTATCTCTTTTCCAACTTAACATCGACGTGTGAGTTCTGCAGCTCTGGTCGACATCTCCACAGGCAGGCGTGACCCGTGGAGGCGTCATGACCTCGGAGGCCGAGTCCAAATTACTGGAGGAGAGGAGGCGCAGCCCGATGGACCAACTTCCTCCACCAGCCAGCTCCAACAAGCCGCTCACACCCTTCAGCATCGAGGATATCCTCAACAAGCCGTCAATGAAAAGGAAACGGTTCCAGAGCCCAGCGCAGCAGTTTCCCCGCGGGGCTGCGCTGCCCGCGGCCGGGCTGCTCAGCCAGAGCTCCCCGCTGTGCGCCCTGGAGGAGCTAGCCAGCAAAACCTTCCAGGGGCTGGACGTGAGCGTCCTGCAGGCTGCTGAGGGTGAGCTACTCTCTGGCTTTGAGAGATTAGTCACGTGCAGTGTTTCTCCTATTTACTTTCTTGTGCAAACCGTTGATCATTTAAAAGAAAAAAGAGATCAGAAACACGTCTTTAGATACAAGAGCATATCCACATTAAATAATATCCATTTATATCAATTTTTCTTATCAATCCAGATTCCCTTTCCTGACAGAAACAGTGGGGGCTGATTTATTATTAGTTTTATGATGCTTGATATCTGTTTTTGATCTGCTCCCATGAAAATAAAGAAAAGAAAGGGTGTTCAATAACCTAATATTTAGCAGAGAATATCAAGATTTTGTTAAAATAAAAAGCTATCTTCACATGTAGTCTATATCAATTTCCAAATTTAATTTCCTCAATTTCTAAAAACGTGTCTTATGTATAAATGTCTAAAAGTCCAGCAAGTTTGTTTGTTTGCCAATAATTGGTGAAAAGATGTAACATCTTCAAGTAATAGGCCAACAAGAATTTCCAAATGTGTGCAAATGCCTTAATGCTCATGCTGTTGTTGTTTTTATTCAACATTTTTAAAACATCCATATTTTGTTCCAGTCTGTCCGTTAAATGGAATGAAATTTAATTACTATCGTGTTAAACATCAGAATGATGTTTAACATAATTATAACGTGAATTGATGTTTGATGATTCCTCAGAAAATATTCAAATCTGCACTTGGTTCTGAGGGAGCTCAGTTTTGTCTGTAGTTATGTTGCACTCAATGTTGTTGTTTTATTCCTTTTACGTAGATGATAATCGAATACTGGTTTATGGCCGATGAAATTGTCATTACTTACTCCACATTTTTTAAATAAAATGACCAATAATTTTCCAAAAGTTTAATTGCTTGACTGGTTAGTATTGTCAGTGTATTTACTTTGTAGCGGTAAACTATTTTAATAAAGCTGAAAATTAATATGGATGTGATATAACAACAAAACCAGGAATGCTTAGGGCTTTGCACAGCAAATCAAATAAATAAATATATCAGTTGTTTATAGGAATCAAAGGAACTGATAATTTACGGATTTGCTATTTCATAAGGCATCAAAATGGTATTGAATTCTATGAGAAACGTATTTACTCTGATCTATGGTGAATAAAATGTAGTCCTCATAGGTTAAATTGTGTTTATTGATCAATTCATTTTAATTCAATAGTTCACAAGTCAGCTCAAAACACTTTACACCGATAATTACCAAATAATGTTTTACCTGTAAAATCCATTTCATTCCAATTGGGTCCCAATTCAAAAATTCCAAATTTATAATACCATTATGTTAGAATATAATTGAATGATTTGTTTGATTTGATTATCAGGGTTTTGTTTACCAAACGCCGTAATCTAAAGCCGTTTCTTTAATAATCTGGTTTTACTGATCCATTTCTCTTAGGTCGAGACGGTCTGACCATCTTCGGTCAGAGAAACACTCCTAAAAGGCGGCGGAAATCCCGCACAGCCTTTACAAACCATCAGATTTATGAGCTGGAGAAGCGTTTCCTGTATCAGAAATACCTGAGTCCGGCGGACCGGGACCAGATCGCTCAGCAACTCGCGCTGACCAACGCGCAGGTCATCACCTGGTTTCAGAACCGACGGGCGAAGCTAAAGCGGGACCTGGAGGAAATGAAGGCGGACGTGGAGTCGGCCAAAGCCGCGGGGACCGCAACTTTGGCCGAGCTGCAGTGCGCGGTGGGGGGTCTGGGCTTGGAGGCGGGTTCCAGGGATCAGATGCCCTGCAGAAGCCCGCAGGCCCCGCACCACCACAGCAGCAGCCGACCGGCCTCTCCTTCCTCCCCGGCAGTGTCGCAGTGCGAGGACAGGCTGAGCAGCCGGTGCTGCTCCGAGGATGAAGAGATCCAAGTGGACGAATAACAAGTGCAACATCAGGGGGGAACCAACACAGCCCTGGGGCTAAATTCCCAGATATTGCAGGCAGTAAATCCGCTTGTGGGTGATTTAATCAAATAACAAGTCACAGTGGCTTGAAGCCTTTCTGATGTCCAGAAAAAGCATGTTCACGTGGAAAGATTTACAGAAACAAGAAGACGACGCAAACGTGCAGGTGCACACCTGTCTTTCTGCTTTCACATGCCTGAGCGCATATTTCATTTGCTTAAAATGAAAAGGCTGGAAGATTTCTACGTATTATTTTCTAAGCTCATGTCGAATGTTTTCAATATTTTACATAAATTAATCGATGTCGACTGATTATCACGCTTATTGTGCAGTTAAAGCTTGTTTGATATATTTATAAGCATTTGTACATCCTTAAAGTGCCTTTAGAGTCGGCTACAGAGCACAGAAACATGTAGCCTATAAAATGTCATCTAGTCTAAATTATCAATTTCAAATCAAATGTTAAGTCAGAAATTCAGATTCTGCACTGAAATCACTTCAGAAGTGAAGCACGGGTTTAAAGTCGATTATTTATTAATTTATTTATTTGGTCAAATACGGGTTTAAATGGGTCATTAGTAGCCTGATGTGTGTTCCAATCTTTTTTGCGCAGTCGGGTTCAAATGAAGCACTTTAGATCTCCAGGGGCTGCGTTCCTCACAGCCTTCGTCTGGGGGGTATTTGCCCATAAAAGCGGCCAGCGGATAGTTTTGCGGGGACCATATGGGTTACAGATTGTCCTCTCAATTACGAGACACTTTGATTGATTATCTTAACCCGTCTTTTGAATAGAGCTTTTTTGTCGCACATAATGCAGACACACTCCCTGGTCGGAGGGAGGGCCGCTGCCTTATTACACAGCCATCAATAGGAAACACTCTCATTCAGACGCTCGGAGCTTTGTGTTGCTGCAGGGCTTATTATTTCACTGAGCTCTAGGTCACTGGGTCTATTATCAGCAAACTTATTGACTTGATTTAGTGCAATTAGAAGTGAACTTCCAAAGAAATGGTAAGTTTAATAATCATGAAATAAATAAAACAAAAACATCAAAGCAGTATATTTTGTCTGAGGGAACCACTATGTGGCTTTTTAAATCAATCACCAAATTGATTTAACAAAATAACAGTTATTTTCTTATTCTCTTGATGGAAACTTCAACTACACTTTTAAATCATCTCTCGACCTTTATCATGAAACGGTCAAAGAAAAAAATTAATAAGCAAATAGATATATGGAGTATTGGGTCTGGGGCCCTCTATTAAGGGCTGTCCGGTCTCTGTATGATCGGAGCAGGAGTCCGGTTCTCATTGCCGGCAGTAGATCAGACTTGTTCCCGGTGCATGTTGGACTCCGGCAGGACTGCCCTTTGTCACCGGTCCTGTTCATAATTTTTATGGACAGGATTTCTAGGCGTAGCCAGGGGCCGGAGGGGATCCGGTTTGGGAACCACAGGATTTCGTCTCTGCTTTTTGCGGACGACGTTGTCCTGTTGGCTTCATCGAACCGGGACCTTCAGCATGTGCTGGGGCAGTTTGAGGCCGAGTGCGACGCGGCAGGGATGAGAATCAGCACCTCAAAAACCGAGGCCATGGTTCTCCACCGGGAAAGGGTGGCGTGCCTTCTCCGGGTGGGTGGAGAAGTCCTGCCTCAGGTGGAGGAGTTCAAGTATCTTGGGATCTTGTTCACGAGTGAGGGAACGATGGAGCGGGAGATTGACAGACGGATCGGTGCAGGGTCCGCAGTTATGCGGTCGGTGTACCGGACCGTCGTGGTGAAGAAGGAGCTGAGTCGAAAGGCGAAGCTCTCGATTTACCGGTCAATCTACGCCCCTACCCTCTCTTTATTATGTACACCATGCTATTGTACTTAATAATAAAAATTAATTAACTTAATTAATAACTTAATAAAGCGGTGCATACACTCACATCTTTATTAGGCAAGGCAAGGCAGGTTTATTTGTGTATCACATTACAAAACCAAGGCAATTCAAGGTGCTTTACATAATGAATATATGATTTTTAGTCTCGTTGAAACTGAAACAATCCCTTTTTTCATTAAATTTTCATACAAAAGGTACCTTCAACAACACAAAAATGAACAACTCAACTTTTTTTTGAAATTTTTAAACATCACTATATCCTCGGTTCAAAGCCCCTTATGAAAGAAAAAACAACAAGGAAGTGTACGTCGCCCGGACTGGCGTCACCGGGGCCCCACCCTGGAGCCAGGCCTGGGGTCGGGGCTCGCAGGCGAGCGTCTGGTGGCCGGGTCTTGGCCCACGGGACCCGGCCGGGCGCAGCCCGAACGAGCGACGTGGGCCCGCCCTCCCGTAGGCCCACCACCCGCGGGAGGGTTCATAAGGGGAAGGTGCCGTGTGATTTGGGTGGCAGCCGTGGGCGGGGGCCCCGGCGACCCAATCCCCGGATGACGACTCTGGCTTTAGGGACATGGAATGTCACCTCGCTGGGGGGGAAAGAGCCTGAGCTTGTGCGGGAGGCTGAGAGTTATCGACTAGAGATAGTCGGGCTCACCTCCACGCACAGCCTGGGCTCTGGAACCCAACTCCTTGAGAGAGGTTGGACTCTCTTCCACTCTGGAGTTGCCCATGGTGAGAGGCGGCGAGCTGGTGTGGGCTTGCTCATAGCTCCCCAGCTCAGCCGCCATGTGTTGGTGTTTTCCCCACTTAACGAGAGGGTCGCTTCCCTGCGCCTTCGGGTCGGGGATAGGTCTCTCACTGTTGTTCAGGCTCAGATCTCTCCCGACTTTTTATCTAAAACTTAGACTGTTTTCTGGTAAAATAACACTATATCTGGTACATTACTGTCTTTATTTCAACACTCGCTCATTTTCTCTTCCGTAACTTTCACTGTCACCAATCACCGATACATTTTCTGTCCGTTAGCCTCCGTTAGCATCTTAGCATGGCCGCTCCGGCCGCTCCGGCTCCCACCGCTTCACCTCTTTCCTGCTCAGTGTGTGAAATGTTTAGTTATTCCTCTGCCTCCTTTAGTGAAGACGGTAAGTGCTTAAAGTGTAGTTTATTTGCAGGGCTGGAGGCGAGGCTCAGTCAGTTAGAGGTCCGGTTCGGCCAACTAAACCATAGTCCGAGAGCCTCCTCAGCTAACCAGGCTAAGCTAGCGGCGGACCGGCCCGTAGCAGCTGAGCGTAGCCGCTCCCCTGCAGCTCCCGAGCAGCCGGCCAGGCAGGGCAGCTGGGTGACGGTTCGGAGGAAGACTAGTCTTAAAGGGCTCACGGAACACCACCACCCACTTCATGTGTCTAACAGATTTTCCCCACTTAGCGACACATCTGTTGAGAAACCGACCCTGGTGATTGGAGACTCCATAGTCAGACATGTGAAGCCGACTCCAGAGACCTTAGTTAGGTGCATCCCGGGGGCCAGAGCGGGCGACATAGAAGCAAATTTGAAGCTACTGGCAAAGGGTAATCGTAAATATGGTAAAGTTATCATCAATGTCGGAGCTAATGACTCCCGTCTTCGCCAGTCGGAAGTAACCAGAATGAATATTGTCTCGGTGTGTAACTACGCCAAGACCATGTCGGACTCTGTAGGTTTTTCTGGCCCCCTCCCCAACCTGACCAGCGATGACATGTTTAGTCGCATGCTCTCGCTCCGCCGCTGGTTGTCTCAGTGGTGTTCAGAAAACGACGTGGACTTTATTGACAACTGGGAGACATTCTGGGGAAAGCCCGGTCTGATTAGAAGGGACGGCATTCATCCCACCCGGGATGGTGCAGCTCTTATGTCTAGAAATCTGGCCAATGTTATTAGACACTCCCCCTGACAATGCAGGGTCCAGGCCAGGATGCAGAGCTGTAGTTTAACAGGGCTGGAGGCGAGGCTTAGTCAGTTAGAGGTCCGGTTTGGCCAACCAGACCATAGTCCGATAGAATCCTCTGCGGACCGGCCCGTAGCAGCTGAGCGTAACCGCTCCCCTGCAGCTCCCCGGCAGCCGGCCAGGCAGGGCAGCTGGGTGACGGTTCGGAGGAAGGGTAGTCTTAAAGGGCTCACAGAACACCACCACCCGCTTCATGTGTCTAACCGTTTTTCCCCACTCAGCGACACATCTGTTGCTTCTCAAGGACCAACGCCTGCCAACAAAACTGTAGGATTGCATTATGTAATTAGCGACTCTAAAACTGTAGGATTACATGATATTGGCGACTCTGGCCAGGTGCCTAGCAAAATAGAAGTGGTTGCAGTTCCCCGCCCTCCAAAAGTTCACCAGGTGCAGCGTTATAGAGGCGTTAACCAAGATAACCTTGTAAAAATTAAAACCAATGCACATTTGGTACCAATTACAGACCGAAAAATTAGATGCGGACTACTAAATATACGATCATTAAGCTCTAAGTCTCTGTTAGTAAATGATATAATTACAGAGAGCAGGAGTGATATTTTCTGCTTAACAGAAACATGGTTACAGGAGGAAGAGTATGTTAGTTTGAATGAATCAACTCCGCCCGGCTACTTTAATCATCACATTCCTAGAAGCACGGGCCGAGGCGGAGGAGTCGCAGCAATTTATAACTCCGGTCTCCAAACAAAAATTGAACCCAAGTGCAACTATAATACATTTGAAAGCCTCATGCTTGGTCTGAAATTTCCGAGCCGGAAATCAGAGAAGCCAGTTGTGTTAGTGGTAGTGTACCGGCCCCCTGCTGGTGCGTATCTGGAGTTTTTGTCTGAATTTTCAGATTTCCTTTCTGGATTATTGATCAGCACAGATAAATTCATCATAGTGGGTGATTTTAACATTCATATGGATGTTGAAAGCGATAATCTTAAATTAGCCTTCGATTCTCTTCTAGAATCAATGGGTATCTCACAAAAAGTGGATAAACCGACGCACTGTTTTAATCATACTCTCGATCTCGTTCTCACCTACGGTGTTGAAACTGATGGTCTGTTGGTGTCACCTGTAAACTCCCTTTTATCCGACCATTACTTAATAACGTTTGAATTTAATTTTGTTGATGTTGAAGTGCAAAATAGGAGGTATTATTTTAGCAGATGTTTGTCTGATGAAGTTATTGTTAAATTTAGGGAGGCCATTGCTTATCTTACGACAGTGCGAAATAGTGATGTAGTCGAGGCCAGTGACCTGGGTTCTACCTCTGCAGATGTTGATTTCCTTGCTAGTAACACTGCTGATTTGTTGCATTCAGCTTTAGATGAAGTTGCTCCTTTGAAAAGGAGGGTTTCTAACCACAGGAGCTTAACTCCCTGGTATAATTCAGATATCCGCATGTTGAAACAAAACGTGCGTAAAATGGAAAGGAAGTGGTACTCTTGTAGGTCTGTAGACTCTCATCGTGAATGGAAAGATATTCTAATAGTATATAAAAAAGCCATTCGCAAAGCCAGAACAGCTTATTATTCAACGTTGATAGAGGATAACAAAAGTAACCCACGTTTTCTGTTCAGCACTGTAGCCAGGCTGACAAAGAGTCACAACTCTGTTGAGCCGTGCATTCCTGCAGCTCTCAGTAGTGAGGACTTTATGAGCTTCTTCAACAGTAAAATCGCGAGAATTAGAGAAGAAATCAACCAGCCGGTTGTAGGTGTTTCTTCAGCTTTAGCGACTTCCCTAGGCTCTGACTTGTCTCTAGACTGTTTTGATCCTATAGACCTCCCTGAGCTGACTTCACTCGTTAATAGAGCTAAGTCAACCACATGTATGTTAGACCCCATCCCGACTCGTCTATTCAAACATATTTTTTCTCTTATTGGTACGACAATACTGGACCAAATTAACTTATCCCTAAGTTTAGGATATGTACCACAGGTTTTCAAAGTCGCAGTAATTAAACCTTTACTTAAAAAACCTTCTCTTGACCCAGACACCTTAGCTAATTATAGACCAATTTCCAACCTTCCATTTGTGTCTAAAATTCTGGAAAAGGCAGTTTCAAGCCAGTTATGTGACTATTTGTATAGAAATGATCTGTTTGAAGTCTTTCAGTCAGGGTTCAGAATGCATCATAGCACAGAGACAGCACTTGTTCGAGTCACGAATGACCTCCTTATGGCCTCAGATAAGGGATTAGTGTCCATACTGGTTCTACTGGACCTCAGTGCTGCTTTTGACACTATAGATCATGGCATTTTACTGCACAGGTTAGAGCATGTTGTTGGGATTAAAGGGACAGCTCTATGTTGGTTTAAATCATACCTATCTGACAGATTCCAGTTTGTTCATGTACATGAGGTTTCTTCAGAACAGTCAAGGGTCTGTTATGGTGTTCCGCAGGGTTCAGTGCTAGGGCCAATCTTGTTCAGTTTATACATGCAGCCGTTGGGAAGTATAATCCAGAATCACGGCATACACTTTCATTGTTATGCTGATGATACGCAGCTCTATTTGTCTATGAAGCCGGATGAAACAGAACCGTTAGTTAAACTTCAGGCATGTCTTAGGGACATCAAGGACTGGATGTCCAGAAATTTCCTGCTTCTAAATTCAGATAAAACGGAGGTTATCATTCTTGGTCCAGAGCATCTTAGGAAGGGATTAGATGGTGTTGCGATGGCTTCCAGTGCAACTGTGAGAAATCTTGGTGTTATTTTCGATCAGGATTTGTCGTTTAAACCATATGTCAATCAGGTTTGTAAAATAGCCTTTTTCCATCTCCGTAATATTGCAAAGATTAGGAAAATCCTCTCACAGAGTGATGCAGAAAAACTAGTTCATGCGTTTGTATCTTCTAGACTAGATTACTGTAATGTGTTGTTAGCAGGATGTCCAAGTAATTTGCTGAATAGGCTCCAGCTGATCCAAAATGCAGCAGCACGAGTACTGACAGGAATTAGCAGGAGAGACCACGTCTCTCCAGTGTTAGCGTCGCTCCATTGGTTACCCGTAAAATTCAGAATCCAATTTAAAATTTTATTACTTGCGTATAAAGCCCAAAACGGCTTAGCTCCGCATTATTTGCAAGACCTGATAGTGCCCTATGTTCCTGTCAGAGCTCTCCGTTCTCAGAGTGCAGGTTTACTTGTAGTTCCTAGAGTATCTAAATGTAGATTTGGAGGGCGGGCGTTCTGCTATCAGGCGCCACTACTATGGAACCAACTTCCAATCTGGGTTAAGGGGGCTGACACCACCTCCACCTTTAAAACTAAACTTAAAACATTTCTGTTTAGTAAAGCCTATAGTTAGTGTTTAGTAAACCTCTAGATGGTGTTGGTAAATCTCTAGGTAGTGTAAACTTTAGTGTGTCAGAGTCGCTCCTGTGGTTTCTTGTGCTGGCCCCCCCCTTCTCCTCCCTTTTCTCTCTTTTGTCCATGTTGCAGCATCCTTTGCCGGACACCGGAACCTGCAGGTGGTCGTGGGTGGCTTGTAGCTTGCATTACGGAGCACAAGTCTTTCCCCGACCCTGCACCCCAACCTGGGACTTGCTGATTGGGCCGGAGCTTCGGGAGCTGCGTGCTGGCCTGCGGTCCCCACCCCTGGTCATCCCGTTGCTGCCCCCCCCTTCTCCTCCCTTTTCTCTCTTTTGTCCTGCAGGTGGCCATGGGTGGCTTGTAGCTTGCATTACGGAGCACAAGTCTTTCCTGACCCTGCACCCTAACCTGGGACTTGCTGATTGGGCCGGAGCTTCGGGAGCTGTGTGCTGGCCTGCGGTCCCCACCCCCGGTCATCCCGTTGCTGCTTCCACCTGCCTGCTGTGCTGTTGCCGTCCCTGACCCACCAGTCTGGCCCTCGGCAGGAGGGTCCCCCCTGATGAGCCTGGTCCTGCTCAAGGTTTCTTCCCTCCTAAAGGGGAGTTTTTCCTTGCCACTGTTTGGCTTAAGGTTTTTCTCCCACTAGGGGAGTTTTTACCTGCCATTGTTTATGTAATAACTGCTCGGGGGTCATGTTCTGGGTATGGGTCTCTGTAAAGCGTCTAGAGACAACTCTGTTGTATTAGACGCTATATAAATAAAATTGAATTGAATTGAATTGAATTGTTTCGGCCTACGGGCCGAACGGCAGTGCAGAGTACCCGGCCTTCCTGGAGGCCCTGGGAGGGGTGCTGGAAAGTGCCCCAACTGGGGACTCCATCGTTCTGTTGGGGGACTTCAACGCTCACGTGGGCAGCGACAGTGTTACCTGGAGAGGTGTGATTGGGAGGAACGGCCTCCCCGATCTGAACCCGAGCGGTGTTTTGTTGTTGGACTTCTGTGCGAGTCACAGTTTGTCCATCACGAACACCATGTTCGAGCATAAGGGTGTCCATCAGTGCACGTGGCACCAGGACACCCTAGGCCGGAGGTCAATGATCGACTTTGTTGTCGTTTCATCTGACCTCCGGCCTTGGACACTCGGGTGAAGAGAGGGGCTGAGCTGTCAACTGATCACCACCTGGTGGTGAGTTGGATCCGCTGGCAGGGGAGGAAGCTGGTCAGACCTGGAAGACCCAAGCGTATCGTGAGGGTCTGCTGGGAACGTCTGGCAGATTCCCCTGTCAGGGAGGTCTTCAACTTCAAGACATTGAATCCGAATGGACCATGTTCTCCACTTCCATTGTTGACGCGGCCGTCCGGAGCTGCGGCCGTAAGGTCTCCGATGCCTGTCGCGGCGGCAATCCCCGAACCCGGTGGTGGACACCGGAAGTAAGGGATGCCTGCAAGCTGAAGAAGGAGTCCTACCGAGCCTGGCTAGCTCGGCAGACTCCCGAGGCAGCTGACGGGTACCGGCAGGCCAAGCGGGCTGCAGCCCCGGCGGTCGCGGAAGCAAAAACTAAACTTAAAACATTTCTGTTTAGTAAAGCCTATAGTTAGTGTTTAGTAAACCTCTAGCTGGTGTTGGTAAATCTCTAGGTAGTGTAAACTTTAGTGTGTCAGAGTCGCTCCTGTAGTTTCTTGTGCTGGCCCCCCCTTCTCCTCCCTTTTCTCTCTTTTGTCCATGTTGCAGCATCCTTTGCCGGACACCGGAACCTGCAGGTGGTCGTGGGTGGCTTGTAGCTTGCATTACGGAGCACAAGTCTTTCCCCGACCCTGCACCCCAACCTGGGACTTGCTGATTGGGCCGGAGCTTCGGGAGCTGCGTGCTGGCCTGCGGTCCCCACCCCTGGTCATCCCGTTGCTGGCCCCCCCTTCTCCTCCCTTTTCTCTCTTTTGTCCTGCACGTGGTCGTGGGTGGCTGTAGCTTGCATTACGGAGCACAAGTCTTTTCCTGACCCTGCACCCCAACCTGGGACTTGCTGATTGGGCCGGAGCTTCCGGAGCTGCGTGCTGGCCTGCGGTCCCCACCCCCGGTCATCCCGTTGCTGCTTCCACCTGCCTGCTGTGCTGTTGCCGTCCCTGACCCACCAGTCTGGCCCTCGGCAGGAGGGTCCCCCCTGATGAGCCTGGTCCTGCTCAAGGTTTCTTCCCTCCTAAAGGGGAGTTTTTCCTTGCCACTGTTTGGCTTAAGGTTTTTCTCCCACTAGGGGAGTTTTTACCTGGCATTGTTTATGTAATAACTGCTCGGGGGTCATGTTCTGGGTATGGGTCTCTGTAAAGCGTCTAGAGACAACTCTGTTGTATTAGACGCTATATAAATAAAATTGAATTGAATTGAATTGAAAAAAACTCGGGTCTGGGAAAAGTTCGGGGAGGCCATGGAGGAGGACTACCGGTCGGCCTCGAGGAAATTCTGGCAAACCATCCGGCGCCTCAGGAGGGGGAAGCAGTGCTCCGCCAACACTGTTTACAGTGGAGGAGGGGAGCTGTTGACCTCGACTGGGGACATCGTCGGGCGGTGGAAGGAATACTTCGAGGATCTCCTCAATCCCACTGACACGCCTTCCGTCGAGGAAGCAGAGGCTGAGGATTCAGAGGTTGATTCATTCATCACCCAAGCTGAAGTCACCGAGGTAGTTCGGAAGCTCCTCGGTGGCAAGGCACCGGGGGTGGATGAGATCCGCCCTGAGTACCTCAAGTTTCTGGATGTTGCGGGGCTGTCGTGGCTGACACGCCTCTGCAGCATCGCGTGGCAGTCGGGGACAGTGCCTCTGGACTGGCAGACCGGGGTGGTGGTCCCTCTCTTCAAAAAGGGGGACCGGAGGGTGTGTTCCAACTACCGGGGAATCACACTCCTCAGCCTCCCGGGGAAAGTCTATTCCAGGCTGCTGGAGAGGAGAATTTGGCCGATAGTCGAACCTCGGATTCAAGAGGAACAAGAGGAACCTCAGGGTTTTCGCCCTGGCCGTGGAACGCTGGACCAGCTCTACACCCTCCGCAGGGTGCTCGAGGGCGCATGGGAGTTTGCCCAACCAGTCCACATGTGTTTTGTGGACCTGGAGAAGGCTTTCGACCGTGTCCCACGTGGCATCCTGTGGGGGGTGCTCCGAGAGTATGGGGTCGGAGGCCCTCTGCTGAGGGCTGTACGGTCCCTGTATGACCGGAGCAGGAGCCTGGTTCGCATTGCCGGCAGTCAGTCAGACCTGTTCCCGGTGCGTGTTGGACTCCGGCAGGGCTGCCCTTTGTCACCGGTTCTGTTCATTATTTTTATGGACAGAATTTCTAGGCGCAGCCAGGGGCCGGAGGGGGTACGGTTCGGGAGCCACTTGATTTCATCTCTGCTTTTTGCAGATGATGTGGTCTTGTTGGCTCCCTCGAGCCAGGACCTTCAGCATGCACTGGGGCGGTTTGCAGCCGAGTGTGAAGCGGCTGGGATGAGAATCAGCACCTCTAAGTCTGAGGCCATGGTTCTCAACCGGAAAAAGGTGGCTTGCACCGTCCAGGTCGGGGGAGAGTTCCTGCCTCAGGTGGAGGAGTTTAAGTATCTTGGGGTCTTGTTCACGAGTGAGGGGAGAACGGAGCGCGAGATCGACAGGCGGATCGGTGCGGCGGCCGCAGTAATGCGGTCATTGTATCGGTCCGTCGTGGTGAAGAAGGAGCTGAGCCGAAAGGCAAAGCTCTCGATTTACCGGTCGATCTACGTTCCCACCCTCACCTATGGTCATGAACTCTGGGTCATGACCGAAAGAACGGGATCCCGGATACAAGCGGCCGAAATGAGTTTCCTCCGCAGGGTGGCGGGGCGCTCCCTTAGAGATAGGGTGAGGAGCTCTGTCACCCGGGAGGAGCTCGGAGTAGAGCCGCTTCTCCTCCACATCGAGAGGAGCCAGCTGAGGTGGCTCGGGCACCTGTATAGGATGCCCCCTGGACGCCTCCCTAGGGAGGTGTTCCGGGCATGTCCCACCGGGAGGAGGCCCTGAGGAAGACCCAGGACACGCTGGAGTGACTACGTCACTCGGCTGGCCTGGGAACGCCTTGGAGTCCCCCCGAAAGAGCTGGAGGAAGTGTCCGGGGAGAGGGAAGTCTGGGGATCCCTGCTCCGACTGCTGCCCCCGCGACCCGGACTCGGATAATGCGGTGGACAATGGATGGATGGATGGATATATCCTCAGGTGAAAGTGCATACTTTCAAAGTATGTACATAAATGTTAGTGATGATATTATGGTGGCAGGAGTAAATTGAAGTGGACTGTTATTATTGTATTTTTAATGCTACACTCAGACTTTTATTGGTATATGTGTCATATTGATATGGTTTTATTATTATTATTGTTATTAGTATTAGTAGTCCAAGTATTAGTCAATGGAGTAGTCGTCGTCGTATTTTAATTAAGACTATTGATTTTAGATTTTAAAGTCAGGGGGGGGTGGGGGGGGGGGATTTCAGTTCAGTTCCCTGTCAGTCTGGGGGATCTGGCTGGGGGGAATGAGGGGAGAGAATTTAGATTGATTTTATGTTTTATATCTAAATTATATTGTTAAGTATTCTATTATTTTTCACCATAAATATTTTTGATAATATAGCATTTTAATCCTTATTTGATTTTTCAAACCTGTTCAATTCAATTACAATATGATTTTATCATGTTAATAATTATAATTGTGTGGTTATCATTGTGATTTAATTACCCCATGATTTCACAACTATAATAATAATGACTTTATCTCATCTAATTTCCATCAGTACTTTTTCCTGACGGAAGGTGGCTCAGTTGGTAGAGCGTTCTGCCTTGAACCTGAAGGTCAGTAGTTCCAACCCTAGTTCCTCCTGTGTCCAGCCAAAGTGTCCTTGGGCAAGACACTGAATCCCCCCGGTTGCTCCCGGTTGTCAGGCCAGCCGTTGTATGGCAGTTCCGCCGACAACCGGTGTGCGTATATAAGTGTAAGCCATTTACCATTTACCATTCATGCTGTGTCCTGCACTGTACTACTCCATCAGTTTATTGCTCTGTGTTGTATCGTGAAATAAGTGTGCTGCAGCTGTATGTATGTTGTCGGTTTGTGGGTCTGTGTCTCAGCGCAGCTAGCAACCTCTGCTGCTGGGCACAGCTTGATTGATCACTAAATAGAGCAGATTTGAAAGTTTTAGTTATTACATTCCTGTTGAGCCCCTTAACACTTCAAACCTCAATTTTACGGGCTATTGAACTAAGCATGTCCCTGACAAAATTGATGTATGTATTCATTTACTTTAACTGGTGATTAATTACTATTCACAAACATAGTTATCCCACACTCTCTTCTCTCCCCACCTCGGAATTTACATATTAATCAAACTGTAGTTGATAATTCAGATGGAGAAATGGATTTAGAAATGCTTGAAGGCATAACTTTCTCTCCTTAACCATACATAAACACTCACACAAACACGCCTGTCACACTCTTCTGCGCGCATGAGTTATCGCTCACTTTGGCTGCTTGTTTTTTTTTTGTCTCCACAGATATTAATGGTCAATACCATGCTGGTAAGGACCTAAGGCATATATGTGCATTGTTAATATATTCATCTCATTAATATATATATATATATATATATATATATATATATATATATATATATATATATATATACGCATGCATTATGCATAAACATACATATATATACACATACAAACCCAGTTTTTTTTTTTCTGTGGAAGGGGGGGTGACATCCGCTGCTAATCCAGGATGCGAGAACACACATGGAGGCACATGTCGAGAACTGGAAATCTGCAAAAAGAAAAGAAAAAAACAGAACAGACATGAAACCGGCACGGAACCGGCAGAAACACGAGCAGCAACCGTCCCAGGTCTTGAGATCCAATCACCATCTGAGCTAAGCTACCGCGATTAACTAACCCCAAAAACTACAGAGCAAGCATGCAGGTGAACGAGCCGGTATATCTGCCTATATGTGTGTGTGTGTGTATATGTCTGTGTAGCTATGTGTGTATACCGTAGATGACCATTTAGTAGCCCGGGCGTTTAATATGCTAAATCCACTTGAACCCCAGGCGTTTATAAGAACCAGGCGAGTATTTGCACCAGGCTACAATTTATTTTTGCAATGAGCAGCACCAGACCATTACTTACTGGAACTAAAATTGTACACACTGTACACAACACAACACCTCACGAAGAGCTCCCGATCACGAATCGTGAGGTCGCAAGAAAATCAAGCGTGTTTGAAATCCTGGTCTCTCCTCGTGAAGGAATCACAGTTGAAGCAGCTGCGACCCGATTTGACTCATCCTTTCACAGAGAGCATGCACAATCTCTGATACGTCAAAAACTATTATTTGTAGTTTAAGTTTTGCAAATTCACATTACAAATCATGTTTTAATAGCAAAAAAAAGAGCGCATTTCCACGTACGGTGCAGGTCGCCGCGTCCCCTACGCCGTAGGTCTGCGTTGGTGTAACGCGGAACCATAAATCAGCCTTACGGCGTACCCTGCACCGTAGGCTCTGCGTTGGTGTAACGCGGAACCATAAATCAGCCTTCAGTGTGTCTGCTGAACTCGTTTTTCTCTTCTCACTTTGCTGGGACGCCGGTTCCTCCGCCGAGACAGAACTTTTGCGGTATGCATTCATTGTTGTGTCTAAAAATGATTCGCAGTGCCCACCCAATCAGAAACGGTACAGATATTTTGGGATTTTAATATATAAAAAAATAAAATTATAAATAATAAAGAATCCCCATAACCTTTGATCGGGTGGGCAGGATGCACGTTTGTCTGTGTAACGGCGACACACGGAGCTGATCAGAGCAGTATGAACGATACTGTACACAATACAATGCAAATACAGTGTTATTACCAGGTTATTACCGGTAGTCGCCCGGGCGTTTAATTGAACCGGCGTTTATTATGCCAAATGGGCTCGGACCCCGGCGGCTATTAGAGCACAGGCGCGTATTTGCGCGCGGGCGACTATTTGGTCATTTACGGTATATGTGTGTGGTTATGTGTGTGTATGTGTGTGTATATATCTGTGTGTGTGTGTGTGTGTGTGTGTGTTCCACCTGAACTGTATCTATAGTGGGGGGAGGAGGGGGAGCAACCCCGCCACCCGCGAGACCAGAGGCCGACAAGGAAGAACCCGGAACCCAGGCCACCAGCAACCCCACAGAGGGGAGAGGAGGGCGGGAGGAAACCCACTGCCAGCGCCAACCCCGACCACCCGGTCCGGGCCGGACGTGCGGCCAGGAGGCCCTCACCCCCCAGGCCGACCCCCAACCGGCGAGGGGCCGCCGACACGGGCAGGCGCACCCGACACATGAAAGCGGCCCTCCAGGACCAGGGGAGCACCCCGCCATGGAGGCAGCGGGGGGGACCGGGGACGGGCCAGGAAAGAGGCCGACAGGGAGACACCCGTGTGGGCCCCAGACTGGGCATCCCATTCATCAATCCATTCACCCATCCAATTTCTATAATAATTAAAGCTGCAAGCAGCGATGAACGGGCCCTCGCACTCACGGCCACCGCCCCCCTTAAGCATATCAGAAACGACACCACCCACGACTTCCTATGTCAAACCATTCAAAAGTTATAGCAGAAAAAAGGGACAACCAATCAGAAGAAGGGGCGGGGCTAATTCAGGCCAATGAAGGTCAAGGACTCCATAAAGAATCTGATGACACCACCCACGACTCCCTATGTTAAACCATTCCAAAGTTATAGCAGAAAATCTGGACAACCAATCAAAAGAGGGGGCGGGGCTAATTAAGGCCAACGAAGCTTAAGGACTCATTACAGAGTCCCATGACACCACCCACAACTTCCTATGTCAAACCTTTCAAAAGTTATGGCAGATAAAAGTATTCTAGGGGGCGCTGTTGAGCCATTAGGCCACGCCCATTAATGCAAACCATGAAATATCAAATTTATCGCCAAGTCTGGCTTGCATGCAAAATTTGGTGACTTTTGGAGAACTATCAAATATGGACCAATCACATGAAGGGGGGGCGCGCCTTTTTGCGTCTAGCGTCGCCACGGTAACAGTTTTGAAAGAGAAAAGTAATGCGTGTAGTCGCAGGACGTAGACGCACATTTTGATGTATGACACACTAGGGTGCACGTTACGGTTCGGGCTGAATTAACTGCCGAAGGAATGGCATAAATTTCGCCAAAATGACACAATTTATTCAAAATGGCCGACTTCCTGTTCGGTTTCGGCCATGGCTCCAAGAGACTTTTCTTTAAGTTTTGCCATGATACAGGTGTGTAGCGATTTTCGTGCATGTACGTCAAACCGTATTGTGGGGCTTGAGGCACAAAGTTTTCCGGGGGGCGCTGTTGAGCCATTTTGCCACGCCCATTAATGCAAACCATGAAATATCAAATTTACCGCCAGGCCTGGCTTGCATGCCAAATTTGGTGCCTTTTAGGGAACTATCAAATATGGACCAATCAGATGAAGGGGAGGTGCGCTTGTTGGCGTCTAGCGTCGCCACGGTAACACTTTTGAAAGAGAAAAGTAATGCGTGTAGTCGCAGGATGGAGACGCACATTTTGATGTATAACACACCTGGGTTCACGATACGGTTCGGGCTGAATTAACTCTCGAAGGAATGGCATAAATTGCGCCAAAGTGACACGATTAATTCAAAATGGCCGACTTCCTGTTCGGTTTCGGGCATGACGCCAAGAGACTTTTCTTTAAGTTGTCCCATGATACAGGTGTGTACCGATTTTCGTGCATGTACGTCAAACCGTATCGTGGGGCTTGAGGCACAAACTTTTCAAGGGGGCGCTGTTGAGCCATTTTACCACGCCCATTAATGCAAACCATTAAATATCAAATTTTTCGCCAGGCCTGACTTGGGTGCAAAATTTGGTGACTTTTTGGGCATGTTAAGGGGTGCAAAAAGGCCATCACTTTGTCAGAAGAAAAAAAAAATAATAATAATTAAAGCTGCAAGCAGCGATGAACGGGCCCTCGCACTCACATCCACCGCCCCCCATAAGCATATCAGAAATGACACCACCCACGACTCTCTATGTCAAACCATTCAAAAGTTATAGCAGAAAAAAGGAACCACCAATCAGAAGAAGGGGCAGGGCTAATTCAGGCCAATGAAGGTCAGGGACTCCATACAGAGTCTGATGACACCACCCACGACTCTCTATGTCAAAGCATTCAAAAGTTATGGCAGAAAATCGGGACAACCAATCAGAAGAAGGGGCGGGGCTAATTCAGGCCAATGAAGGTCAAGGACTCAATACCGAGTCCGATGACACCACCCACGACTCTTTATGTCAAACCATTCAAAAGTTATGGCAGAGAAAAGTATTCTAGGGGGCGCTGTTGAGCCGTTAGGCAACGCCCATTAATGCAAACCATGAAATATCAAATGTATCACCAGGCCTGGCTTGAATGCAAAATCTGGTGACTTTGGTGACAAAAATTGCTCACAAAAAATTCAGAATTCAGCCAGGCTCGAACTCTCAACCTCAGGAATCAAAGACCGCAATGATCTGGCTGAGCTACATGTCAGCTTAGATACTGCTGTGACTTACTAGGTTATGAGAGACCAAAATAGCGATAAAATATCTGGAACCATTTTTTCCTAATTTTTTAAATATTTGTAAGGTATAAATATTAGTAAAACACTATATTTTATATTATTACTTTTTCTGTAACCATTCTACCGAGGTTCTAACCGGGCTGAGCACGGGACTATTTCTGACGTAACCACATTACAACAGCTGATTGGTCGGGGGGCGGGGCCGTCATCACCCTACTCGCCACTGATTGGTCGGGGGGCGGGGCCAGCAGACGTTTGAATCAGGAAGCGGGACTCTCTATGTCAAACCATTCCAAAGTTATAGCAGAAAATCGGGACAACCAATCAGAAGAAGGGGCGGGGCTAATTAAGGCCAACGAAGCTTAAGAACTCATTACAGAGTCCCATGACACCACCCACGACTTCCTATGTCAAACCATTAAAAAGTTATAGCAGAAAAAAGGGACAACCAATCAGAAGAAGAGGCGGGGCTAATTCTGGCCAACGAAGCTTAAGAAGTCAGTACAATGTCCCATGACACCACCCACGACTTCCTATGTCAAACCATTCAAAAGTTATGGCAGATAAAAGTATTCTAGGGGGCGCTGTTGAGCCGTTAGGCCACGCCCATTAATGCAAACCATGAAATATCAAATTTATCGCCAAGTCTGGCTTGCATGCAAAATTTGGTGACTTTTGGAGAACTATCAAATATGGACCAATCACATGAAGGGGGGGCGCGCCTTTTGGCGTCTAGCGTCGCCACGGTAACACTTTTGAAAGAGAAAAGTAATGCGTGGTGTCGCAGAATGTAGACGCACATTTAGATGTATAACACACCTGGGTGCACGTTACGGTTCGGGCTGAATTAACTGCCAAAGGAATGCCATAAATTTCGCCAAAATGACACAATTTATTCAAAATGGCCGACATCCTGTTCGGTTTCGGCCATGGCTCCAAGAGACTTTTCTTTAAGTTGTGCCATGATACAGGTGTGTAGCGATTTTCGTGCATGTACGTCAAACCGTATTGTGGGGCTTGAGGCACAAAGTTTTCCGGGGGGCGCTGTTGAGCCATTTTGCCACGCCCATTAATGCAAACCATGAAATATCAAATTTATCGCCAGGCCTGGCTTGCATGCCAAATTTGGTGCCTTTTGGGGAACTATCAAATATGGACCAATCAGATGAAGGGGGGGTGCGCTTGTTGGCGTCTAGCGTCGCCACGGTAACACTTTGGAAAGAGAAAAGTAATGCGTGTAGTCGCAGGATGGAGACGCACATTTTGATGTATAACACATCTGGGTTCACGATACGGTTCGGGCTGAATTAACTCTCGAAGGAATGGCATATATTGCTCCAAAATTACGCGATTAATGCAGAATGTTCAAAATGGCCGACTTCCTGTTCGGTTTCGGCCATGGCGCCAAGAGACTTTTCTTTTAGTTGCGACATGATACAGGTGTGTACCGATTTTCGTTCATGTACGTCAAAGCGTATTATGGGGCTTGAGGCGCAAAGTTTTTTCTGTCTGAACCAATCAGATGAAGGGTGGGCACGCTTTTTGGCGTCTAGCGTCGCCACGGTAACGCTTTCGAAAGAGAAAAGTAATGCGTGGGGTCGGATGATGGAGACGCACATTTTGATGTATAACACACTTGGGGGAACGTTACGGTTCGGGCTGAATTAACTTTCGAAGGAATGGCATAAATTTCGCCAAAATGACACGACTAATTCAAAATGGCCGACATCCTGTTCGGTTTCGGGCATGACCCCAAGAGACTTTTGTTTAAGTTGTCCCATGATACAGGTGTGTACCGATTTTCGTCCATGTACGTCTAACAGTATCGTGGGGCTTGAGGCACAAAGTTTTCAAGGGGGCGCTGTTGAGCCATTTTGCCACGCCCATTAATGCAAACCTTTAAATATCAAATTTTTCGCCAGGCCTGACTAGGGTGCAAAATTTGGTGACTTTTTGGGCATGTTAAGGGGGGCAAAAAGGCCTTCACTTTGTCAGGAAAATAATAATAATAATAATTAAAGCTGCAAGCAGCGATGAACGGGCCCTCGCACTCACGTCCACCGCCCCCCATAAGCATATCAGAAATGACACCACCCACGACTCTCTATGTCAAACCCTTAAAAAGTTTTAGCAGAAAATAGGGACAACCAATCAGAAGAAGGGGCGGGGCTAATTTTCACCAATTATGTTCAAGGACTCAATGCCGAGTCCCATGACACCACCCACGACTCTTTATGCGAAACCATTCCAAAGTTATTGCAGAGAAAAGTATTCTAGGGGGCGCTGTTGAGTTGTTAGGCCAAGCTCATTAATGCAAACCATGAAACATCAAATTTATCACCAGGCCTGGATTGCATGCAAAATTTGGAACTCAAAATCTCTGGAACTAAAGTCCACAATACCCTGGCTTAGCTATAACTCTATAATGGGTCTGTAACTGTTTTTTCCTAATTTTTTAAATATTTGTAAGGTATAAATATTAGTAAAACACTACTATTTGATATTATTACCACCACCCACGACTCTCTATGTCAAACCATTCAAAAGTTATAGCAGAAAATCGGGACAACCAATCAGAAGAAGGGGCGGGGCTAATTCAGGCCAATGAAGGTCAAGGACTCAATACCGAGTCCCATGACACCATCCACAACTCTTTATGTCAAACCATTCAAAAGTTATGGCAGAGAAAAGTATTCTAGGGGGCGTTGTTGAGCCGTTAATGCAAACCATGAAATATCACATTTATCGCCAAGCCTGGCTTGCATGCAAAATTTGGTGACTTTTGGGGAACTATCAAATATGGACCAATCAGATAAAGGGTGGCGCACTTTTTGGCGTCGAGTGTTGCTACGGTAATGCTTTTGAATGAGAAAAGTAATGCGCGTCGTCGCAGGACGGAGATGCAAATTTTGATGTTAAAAAAAAAACAGAAGTTGCTGACAACCTTTGCAATGAGCTGGGATCGAACCCTGGATCTCTCACACGAAAGCCGGCGACGCTACCCGTCAGCCACGAATGAGCTTGGCTCTTTTCCGACTGACTGATTGAGGAGACACCAACATAGCGATATAATCTGAGTCGCGAATTGTTTTTTCGTAATTTTTAAAATATTTGTAAGATATAAATATTAGTAAAACCCCACTATTTGTGCTTTTGTGATAGCATGTTCCAGTCTTACTTCCTAGACCCACACACTGCATGGAAGGGAGCGTTTGATTTATTGTTCACGTAACGTTACTTTTATTATATACAATACAATACTAATATTTTACAATAAGATGTAAAAAGGCATATAATGACTAATATTTAGAAATAAAAAAGAAAAACACCCATAGCAATAACAATATTCCCAAAGGATCAAGGTTTTTTTTTAAAAAAGCAGCTAAACCCAAAAAACAAAAACATAAAACAGCAAAAATTGTAACACCAAATAAACTAAACCCAACTAATTAACCTTTAAGAAGCAGGAGGGTCCTTGCTTTCTTTATTTTTTTGTTTTTTCTGTAGCCCTTTTTCTTCAATACAGCCTGTAAAGCACACTTCGGCTTGGTTATTGTTTCACAGCTTTGCACCCAGTCAGTAGCCACACTCCTGCAGAGCTTAAAACGTGTATTAAAATTCCTAACAGGGGCAAAACAATGGGATGATAATATTCAACCTCTATAGGAGGAGGATAATGAAAACTGTAAGTTTAGCATTCCACTGAAATTGAAAACATATGTCATAATATATATGTTGTAAGGATTCTTTATGACCATATACTAGGTCAGTAGAATCATCATGAGAGCTGTTTTATTTTAGAGGATCATACTTAAATGAAACACATTTTACTGAATGAATAAAGGAATGAATGGTGCAATTGATTATTTTGTTCAATTATTACAGTATGTTATTTATTATTGGTTTTTGTCATGATTATTGTTAACACTATATCTTTTTTATTATAACGGTGTTTTCAAGACAATGGGAATGTGATGTATCTCAGCTTGAATGTTGTTTTCATTTGTGGAGATGTCATTCGATGTTTTTTTGATAGTTGACATATGTAGAGTGAAATTAGACATTGTTTTGAATTGATTGTTGATGTTTTTTTGTTTTGTTGTGGTCAGAACTGCTCACAGTAGACCATTAATGTAACAACCTGACAATAAATATACATACTGGAAAAAAATGTGCAATATCATTCTTTGTAACGTGGAATTATGTAAATAACATCTTTAAATATATATTTGTTTTTTTTTTATATACTAGTATTTTTTATTATTTGCTTTGTTCTCTTTTTTCGTCTTATTAAACTGTTTATAGTGTTTTATCATCACTGTGTGATAACTGTTTTTATTGATGCCTCTTGTTTTCTGTACTATCCCCATTGCTGCTGTAATCTGCAAATGTCTCCTTTGTGGGACTACTAAAGGATTTTTTATTTTATTTGAAATGGTAAGATAGGTAATAGTATATTTGTGTAAGAACGGTTTTTAGGAGCATGAAATTATCTTTAAGAGTTTTGGCAAAGGACATTTGTTTGTACATAGGTTAATATTCATTTTGCAAATAGAAACATGTTTTGGTAAAAATGTTTAATAAAAAAAATTCAAGTAATGATATACTTACACACACACACACACACACACACACACACACACACACACACACAGTATTTAAATGTAAACTATTTACAATTGTCCATATTTAGGGCTTTTTTCAGGTGCTGTCGTCACTGTCATCTTCCAGGATCAAATGGAATTTTTCTTCTTGTGGTTTTCCTCCACTTGTGCTAGCTGTTTCCTCTTGAAACAGTTCTAGCATCTCTGCATCTTTTATTTCTGCAAAGAAGAGGAAAATGTAGTATTCAATATATATATTTAAGTGTATGATTTAAGTCATAATGCAATGTAGATAGTTGGTTACCTTGGTTATCTTCAGAACATGAACACTTTTTTTTCATGTCCTTTATTTTGTCATTGACTGCAAAAATAAATTTTGCTTTTTCAGATTCAAAATATTCATTCATTCATTAAAGCGGGTAAGATAATGAATGAATGAATATTTTGTCATTGACTGTTTTGAGTTCAGACTGCAAAAATAAATTTTGCTTTTTCAGAGCCCTGATTTGTCTTGTTTGTTTCACAAGCAATGATGAGGCATCCGAGCCTACTTGGCAACACTGTTGGTAATGTTCATATTGTTTGACATGTTTGTCACAACAAGTATACTGTAAAAGATGACACAAACAGATTATTTGTCTCAGTAAAACATTATTATTGGAGAGTTGTGTGGTATTTAAATGATGAATTTGGAATGTAAAACTCACTGCCAAGATTTGTAGACCATGTCTAATGTTTTGCACTTCCACGTCATCGATGTTTTCGAATTTCGTAGGACTTTTATATGCCATGATCTGTGGAAGAAAAGAAAAAATGATTCGTCATTGGTCATTAATTTTTGGTTTTGATACGTTCCTCTTTGGTGTACCCTTTACACAGATTATTTTGTTGTTCTCACATTTATTTTCTGTCGCTAATGTATAAAATAGTACCAGAAATTATTGCAAAGACCTAAAATAGTTTTTGAAAAATGTGTCTTTTAACACTCCCAGTGCCATGCCATTGACGTCCATTTGCGTCTATACATTTACAACTGTTCTTTGCCATGGACGCCATATGTCGTCCATTTTGTGGTGCAACTTGTCTGTAAATATCTGGCCAGTAGATGGCAGCAAAGTGCCTATGTGGATGAGTGTTCCCGGGGGGGGGGGGGGGGGGGGGGGGGGGGGGTGTTAGAAGGGGATGAGGAAGAGTGAAAACGTGCAGAAGAAACATGGCGAAAATACAGGGACACGACAGAAAGAAATACCAGCAGCTTTTTTTGTTCTTTTTTTCTTGGTCCAAAAAGTAAAATTATAAACATAAACTTTTTTTTCCCTGATGTTCACGAGAGTCTAAAGTTTTTTGACGTTTTTCAATGTTTATGTACTCCTAAATCACAATATTCTGTGGGTATTTGAAATCATCCTAATGCCCTAAACCTATGCCAGTATGGAGTTGAGATTAGAATTAATCAACTGACACGAGCATGAGGTTTCAGGCCGTTTTCTGTTGAGCTGTGATTCACTTTCAAATTCCGTTTTTGTGAATGCTCCCATCCCCCCACTTATCATGAATGCGTCATCCTTGCTGCTTTAAATAATGGTTTTAGGTTTAATCGACGCCTTTTGGCCAGTAGCATATTTGAAAAAAGAACAATAACACGTTTATATTCACCTAATGGTCGCCAAAATACGGTTATTAAATGTATATAGAATATGATTACAGTATTGCATTAGGTGTGTTATAATGCTTTTTCATTTGTTTAACATGCGCAAATATAATTTGTACAAATGATCTCCTCTAAGTAGTAAATGTTTTTGGCACCCACAGAGATTTTTTCACAGAGATTGTAGATATAAAGAAAATTAGTTTTTCACTTACCACAATTTTCGAAACGTCTGCCTGTTGTCGTCGAAATGGCACGGTTAACCTATTATGTACTCAAGGGGGCGTGTCCTTCAGTTTTCATGTCTTTGTATTGATTGGTTGAAATTGCACTGCGTACATTGCGAGATTTGACCCAAATACAGTAGCGGGGGTGGCGTCCATAGACATCATATAGAAACACTGTTCTATTATGATGTCTATGGTGACGGCTTTACAGACTTTAGGACTCCGATAGGGAACTGCATCGCCAGATACTCCTATTTAGAGGAAACACACACACACACACACACACACACACACACACACACACACACACACACACACACACACACACGCACACACACACACACGCACACACACACACACACACATACACACATACAGGGAAGGGGGTAAAAAATGAATAATAAATAGGTAATAACAATTAATAAACAGTAATAATAATGATAATATCGTGTGGTTTTATATATCTTCCTTCAAGACACCTGATTTGCAGGAAAAAAATCAGATTGAAAAAACCTTTATAGAAAATAGATAAAATAAATGAGATGGTAGAATATTGTTGCATTTTCATATTTCATTCCTTAAGCTAATTTGAGACAATTAGTCTTGTACGAATTGAAAAGGATCACAAAAAAATGTTGACTCCTATTTATAGTGTTCTATCAACTTATATTAATATATATTTGTATATATATTTATGGGGCTTGGGTGAAAGTTAATCTTTGATGAAAAGTTTCCTGCCGGTAGAAAAAAAAATAAAAAACTAACTACCTACAATATATTTTCTTAGGTTTCGAACTATCAGCTCCATGTACCAAAGGGCAGTGTCGTTACCTGTCAGCCAACCACCTGGGTAAGAGAATTGCGTATTAGTCAATCTAAGTTACGCAAAAAGGATGAAATTCACAGAAATATCGCGAGATTGTGACGTAACCACACCTCTTGCTTAGTAATTGGCTCACAGCTTTGCACACAGTCCTTAGCCACGCCCCCGTAGAGTTTAAAAAGTTTGTTGCCTCAGCGTTAACCAGTTTGAGTTCAGCTCAAGGTAAGTGTACTACTGTTATGTTTTTGTAAAGTTTTGTTTGCATAGTTCGTATACCGTGTTCATTGATATTTTCACCGCCTGGGTATTTTTTAGGCTGACTAAACTGAAAATTAGCCGTGACAAAAGTGTAATTATGTTCAATGAATTCAAATGAAATGAAATGAAAGTAACGCTGCAAATTGAAACAAACGCCGCCGCAAATAGGGTAAACATTGCAAACAAAAATAAACACTGCTGCAAATAAAATGAACGCTAAAAATATAAAACCCCTCCTGCAAATAGAATTAAAAACGACGCAAATAAAAAAAAAGGCACCACGGTTGTGAATTACCGGGGATTGTTTTTGCCGATGCACTAGTCTTTTAGTGCGACAAGACACCGGTGTTTTTATCATTAATAATAATACCAATAATAATCTAAGGCGTAGGGAAATGTTTGAAGCTGTGTGTGGTGGCCAAGGACTTCATCTCTCACGTAAAAAAACGTTCCCTTTTTTTTTTTTTTTTTTTAGCAAAGTCGGTCTCGGTCAGCATGGGTCAGCATACACGTGGCCGTGGTAGCCATCTTGTATCGTTTATTCCAGTGCGTCTTTTCTATTGAGTAAGGAGGTGTGTACTACATAAGTAGCCTATAATTCACTTAATTTTCAACCGATTTTCACGGGGTTTGCTTTGCATTCAAAGCACGCATTCAAACTCCAAATCTATCTTTACAGTTGTGTGTGTGTGTGTGTGTGTGTGTGTGTGTGTGTGTGTGTGTGTGTGTGTGTGTGTGTGTGTGTGTGTGTGTGTGTGTGTGTGTGTGTGTGTGTGTGTGTGTGTGTGTGTGTGTGTGTGTGTGTGTGTGTGTGTGTGTACTTAATACATTTCATTTTTTTAGATGGCATGAAATAAGAACTTTATTGATCCTATATAGGAGTAATATGTTATCAGGTATATAGAACAGGGTAGTACGCAACTGTATCTCATGGTCCTGTTTTTGGGATGGAGTAGAGATTGTCTGAAAAAGTGGTTCAAACGTTATTTCTTGTGTGGGGAAAAATGGTTCAGATGTTCTTTTTACCTGAAAATTTTAAAATATGTACTGTTGATGAGAAAATATGTTTCTTTGTCTTTTTGTGAGGGGGGTAGGGTTGTCACAATACAAAATTTCTGTTTCGATATGGATACCAATATGTATTCTGATACTTTTTGATACTTTTTGTAAAAAGGTGGAACACTCAAATGTCAATATTTTCCTTTATTTTAAAGCAGACTTTGGGAACAATAACAATGAATAAAATAAATAATTGGCATGGGATATTAAAATTTTCAAACCTTTAGAACAGTGAGAACAAGTAAAATAAAGCAATGCCATTCAAATTAAAGTCACCATGTTAAATAAAATACTGTAGCAGCAAAAACTCCTCCTAGGATGGCTGGCGGGCTATCACTGTTTTTCATTTTTCAGGTTCCTAGCCAAGAAAACAAGAATGTCTACATTTTCCTTGGTCAGTCTAGAACGCCTTGGACTGCAGATATTCCCAGATGTGCTGAAGACATGTTCAGATGCACAGCTTGATGCTGGAATACACAGATACTGCCAGGAGCACTAGACTTCTGTAATTTGGGGAGGGAGGGGGTACACTATTTTAATTAACATGGACATTTTAATTTGAATGCCATTGCTTTATTTTACTTGTTCTCATTGTTCAAAAGGTTTGTGTTTTGAAACTATAGGCCACATGAAACATTAAATGGGCATAATTTGAAAAATAAATTGAGGCTCATTCTATCATCTAGGACTCTCTCAGAAAATTAGAATATTGTGATTTTCTGTAATGCAATTACAAAAACGTCATACATTCTGGATTCATTACAAATCAACTGAAATATTGCAAGCATTTTATTATTTTAAGATTGCTGATCATGGCTTACAGTTCAAGAAATCTCAAATACCCTATCTCAAAAAATTAGAATATTCTGGGAATCTTAAACTGTAAGTCATAATCAGCAACATTAAAATAATAAAAGGTTTGCAATATTTTAGTTGATTTGTAATGAATCCAGAATGTATGACTTTTGTTTTTTAAATTGCATTACAGAAAATAAATAACTTTATCACAATATTCTAATTTTCTGAGAAGGTCCTGTAGGATAGGATTAGATATTGTAGGCTAATGGAATGTTTTACAAAAGTGTGTTTCAATAAAATAATAATTCATTCATATAATTAATTGCCTTAATGGTTTATAATATATAAAACATTAAATAATATAAAAATATATAAAAACATTCAAGTTATATTCTAGTCTGTGGAATTTATTTAAATATTTTAAGAATGTAATTTTTATTTTAAATTGCATTTATTAACCATGGACATGTTTTAATTCTGTGTATGTAGGCTAATGTAGGTTTAATGCGGGCTGGGAGAGGCTCTGTACTTCTTTCATTGACAAGACAGTGCAGTGAACTGGTGAACAAAGTTATCAGCTGTCGTTTTTGACTAAAGTCGCGGAACAAGTCCATGTGGTTGTCCTTTAAATGTTTCGACAAGTTTGAAGTGTTGCCTCCTTTTGAGAGGCACACTTTGTAGCAGCGCTTGCACTGCGGTGCTTCTGGGTTCAGTGGCTCGCCCTTATCGCTCGGTTTGAACACAAAATATTCCCACCACGTACTTCAGGCCCCTATTTTGTCCAAAAGTACGGGCTTTTCTGCAGCTGCCATCTCTCTATTGACTATTTTTCAATCCGCTCAGAGCGGGTTGCTCTGTCTGTAACACGCGACTTCTCGTTTCTCTCTCCTCCTATGCATGCGAGTAGGAGGGGGAGGCGGCTCTGCTTCTGCAACTACGTCACAGAGTTAAACGTGTAGACCACTGGAGTATTTGTTTTGTATATAATTGATAATCTTTTTTTTTTTTGTCTTTTTACAGCTTCGAGACCTTGATACATTGAGATCGAGACATTTTATTCTGAGATTTCTATTA
This sequence comes from Cololabis saira, assembly GCF_033807715.1. NCBI lineage: Eukaryota > Metazoa > Chordata > Actinopteri > Beloniformes > Belonidae > Cololabis > Cololabis saira. The sequence continues at coordinate 43,165,935 of NC_084603.1, read as the reverse complement.
ATTTGTATATCATATTGATTCATAACATTACCTCACTGAGTTCATTCAGTCTTTGACATTAACACCAACACGGACAACTTTGATTCAGCAGGCAGGTAAGTGTTTTGGCTGTTTTCTGCTTTTTTTTTTTTTTTTTTTTTTCCCCCATCAAGGACTGATTGCCAGGATGGGGCGTAAGGGCCATCGTTCTGAAGCTGCCCAAAGACGTTGGAGGAACTTGGATTTGTGTGTGGATGTTGACAGTCAGCTGGTAAATTCACTGAAATTTTGTACTATGTATTACATTAAGAAAACTATATATGATATTACATTCAATTTCAATTATTACTCTAATTGTTTTTGGATTTTTTTTTTGTTTAGAAATCAGGGAAAGCTGGGTTGTCTCCCCCTTCAACTGCTGCAAAGGTATGGCTTCATATACGTTTGTGTGTATATTGTGTGTGTGTGTATTTTTTTTTATTTTGTTTTTTTAATGTTTTATATTTTTTATTTTTCAGGTATTAAAGGTTCCGGAATGCCCTTCACCTGGCCGGGTAATTTCAAAATTAACAATTATCTGTAATGTGAACATTTTTCAGTTTAACCCCCTGAGACTCTTGTTTCATATGAGGACTGTACATTTCTTCTGTTCTGCGCCATGATACTTCATTTGTATGAACATTGACCCATTATTCTAATCCACAACCCCCACCTGTACCATGTTGTGGTGTCATAATGAACTAACACAAATTTGGGAAAAAGTATAAATCTTAACCTCATTTTATTTCTATTTGTTTAAAGCACATTTTCACCATAAATAAATAGAATAATCTTCCAGTTGAACAAGTTTTTATTTCCTTGTAATAGGAAAGAAAACAATTTAAAATAATATATAAATGATATAGAGATATAACCTAATACCCATGTTTTTACTGTGTAGCACTTTATTTCATTCAAAATGCTGAGTATATTGCAAATAAAATGTATCATATTTTTATTATTAGAACCTGACCAGGATGTGCAAAGACGCAGGGCAGGACCAAGAAAGGGAAATAGAGAGAAAATAAGCCCATTGTCCTCATGTGAGGATATTGGATTTGATATAGTTCAACAGCACATATAAAGCAAAAACTTTATTTCAACAAAAATTAGGTCCTACTGATCCCAAATAGTAGGGAAACAAATAATACACATCAAACAAAAGCCTGGCTCTCAGGAGGTTAAGAATCTCCAATCAGGCTGAACAATGTACAGAAAGTCATGCATTTGTATTGATAATTTGCATTAACTTACAATGTTTTTTTTTTTGTGTCATCTATATTAGCTGTGTGGTGTGATGTCCTGCCCAGAAGGTCTTCTTTCTCCGTCCACAGACTTCCAAGGAGGTTGGTGTTCAACAGTAACATTTTGTAATATTTTTTTTTTTTTTATTGTTTGCGTTAACATTGTCTCCATGTATTTGTGTTCCTTCAAAGGGCACGGCACAGGCCAGCGACACCGTGTGACGAGCTGGCCAACTTCAGCTATTACCGGACGGCGCCACAAGTTGGTTGTTCCAGAGGTGTCCCTGGACAAGAAGGTACTGTGATTTTGTGCATTTCAGACATGAATTGCCCTGTACAAAAAAGTTGCCAATATTAAGGCATGATCTTCTTTTCAGTTCGTCCTGTTGATTGGCGATTCTCACCTACGTCCCATTGTTGATGGGTTCGTCTGCATGCCGGAGGGCCGTCTCTCCTTCGGTGTGATGTCCACCCCAGGGGCATGTGCCATCGATTTGCGTCGTGAGGTCCTGCATGCTACTCTTCCACACCCACCAGATCTCGTTGTTTTGGCCCCGAGCAACAATTTGACTGCCAGACGGACCATTGATCAGGCTTCAGACGACTTCACGAAGCTACTTGCTGCTGTTCGTGGGCGTTGGGGCAATGTAGGTTTAATTTTCCTTTGTGTTTGGGGTTTCTTTTTGTTCTATTCCTTTTTCCCTCCTTGCACTTGTTTAGTACAGGTATACATCAAAAATATATCCTCCAGGTGGCAAAGCTGCTTCAGCAGGAGTAGGTCCATGTGGGTTTTTTACATTTGTGTTGAGTTACTTAATCAAGCTGTCATTTTACAATGAGTAGTGACTGTGCTGTGCCTACCAGGGCTTAAAGTATTCCGGCACCGTGCTGGATTTCCGGTGTACGGAGTTCTTTTCTCGGCGTGCAAGTTTGACTGCTTTAAAAAAAAAAAAAAAAAGTTTAAGTCAACTGAGTTCGTCTACCAATGGAATGAGAGGAAAGCAGCTCTGGCGCTCAACCAAACTAACACTAGGCAATCAGAAGTAGAGCTGGGCGGGTCTTTGACGGCAGCAGGGCACAGAGGGTGCAGAGCGGTGTTTCAACCTGCCAGAATACGAATCACCGACTTCAAGATGGAGAAAAAATTAATGAATATCGGTTTATAAGAATCTTTTTGCCCAGAAGAAAAAAAGTGACAAAAAAATACCCATAACCATGTTGTTCTCTCGAAAAAACACACGTGCACCGCGGGCTTTAGAAGAAAAAGACGCTACAGCGCGAGTCGGGATGCAGCAGCATCAGAAGAGCAGTGGAATACGTGCGAGGCGGTGCTGATCTCTGCAATCTGAAGCCTTCTATAATAATCGTAAAAAAAAAAAAGGGGTTGCTACTATGCGGATATCACTTATCACGGGTTCTTTTTGGAACGTAACGCCCACAAAAACAAGGGATTACTGTATATGAATACTCATGGCATAGGCCTACATACCTGTCAAGTTTTGGATTTAAAAATAAGGGAAATTTTCCGCCACCCGCTGTCCAACCAGCCCAACCAAGGTCCAGTATTACATTTTAAGACAGGTGTACAAAATATTTAAAATATCTACCTCAATCAAACATTTACAAACTACAATTATGTGCTCTTTATGTACCTTTGACACTATGTATGTAGTTGCTATAATAGAGTCTAAATGAAAACAAAGGGGAATTAAAGCACATTTATTTATTTTTAATATTTTCAGTTTATATACAAATTGATTGTCTTAAAGTGAAACATTTTCTTTTAATTTGTCATCCTCACTCATGTGGGTCTCTGGCTCCCATTTCAGATATATTTACAAGATAGTCTTCGCTTTTCTGGCAGAAATGTCATCTTTCTCATTACATCCATCCTCTCATTTGTTTTTTTTTTCTTGTTGTTGCCACTAACTTTGTGAGAATACTAAAATACGGTAGTTTCCTGGCCAAAACAGGAGACTTGACAGGTATGGGCATAGCACCAGAATAAAAAAAAATATTGATTAGCTACCATTTAATTCAGTAAAGTACTATATATATATATATATATATATATATATATATATATATATATATATATATATATATATATATATATATATATATATATATATATATATATATATATATATATATATATATATATATATATATAATTTGTCCTTTACTGAATTAAATGGTTGCTAATCAATAATTCCACCAATTAATTAGCCTGCCTGAGTTTTACCTGCCCTTATAACATTGACCTTAATTTAAAATATTCATATTTTAGATTGTAGGTCAGCTTATACCCCGTGAAACACAATGACAACTAGCGAAACTTGACATCAAAAGCATCCATAGTGAAAAGGAAAATAATATTCAAATTATGTCATTTTTGTTGCTTGCCAAATTGCCGAGTGCATGTGCCCCCGCGCCCGGAAAAAAGTTCAGGCTCAGGATTTTTTTAACTTTAAGCCCTGGCCTACTTTGAGAGACTAGAGGAACATTGCAGAAAAAGACAGCCAAGTCTGTTATTGCAGTGTGGCCAGTATAAAGCATCGCATTTGAAAGATGTGCACGTTTTTTCTGACAATAAAAAATGTTAATTGAACTGTGTTGACTTAAAGCAGCACAATGTAACTTTCAGCTTTTGTTGAGTTTGGCGGCTCCTTTGGACAAAAGCGGTAGTGCTTTACCAGTAGTGTGGCAGGGTTCCTACCATGCTCCTCAAAGTAACATAGTGCCAGTGAAGGCGATACAGATCCCTCAGACCATGACATAGGTTCATTAAACCTGTTGGAAGTTGATGTACCATCACAATGACTGGACATATTGTATTAGGGTGGAAAAGTTATGTAGTGTTGCTTTAACTGTAGTCATGGAAATGATAGTGACTGCCACCAATGAGTGTAAAAAGAAATGTACTTTTGTAATGACATTTTTTATTCCCTAGGTTATCGTAATGGATTTTGTACCACGACTGACTGTTGAAGAGGAGGTCCAGGGCCACTTCCGGAACGTCTTCAGCCAAGTTGCTGTACGCAATGGTATGTTATTCAAGAAGGAAAAAAATAGCCTCAATGTGTATAATGTTGTCTCTGAATATTTCAATATTTCTTGTATATTTTTCCTGTAGGTATGTCGTACATCCAAATTGCTGACTACTTTCCCAAGCGACGTTTAGAACTGTGGTGTCATGATGGTGTAAGTAGAATGATATGTCCATGTTTTCAGAGTTGAAATGTGTGTCAAATTTGAAAATGAATTTTCATGTGTTTTTTTTCAGATCCATCTGAGTGACGACTGCGGGATGCCTATTCTTGCACAGTTGCTGTGGATTGTTGCCTACAACAAGCTGGAGATGCCGCCACCGCAGCCCTGGATGCCCCGCAGAAAGTTTGCCAGGTCATCAGTGCCGAGACGTCCTCCACACGAACCCCGGATGCCCCACAGAATTGTTGCCAGGTCATCGCCGCCAATACGTCGTCCACCTGAACCCCACAGAACGTCTGCCAGGCCATCGGTGCAGAGACGTCCTCCACCCGAGCCTCGGAGTGTGCCGCGGTGTGGGAAGGTAATGATTTGATTGTAACTTCATAGCAAGCAGTAACATTCAAAAATCTTTGTTTCATATATATTCCAAATAGGATGTTTATGTTAAACGGAAACATTTCGTCTTTACAGAGGAAGCCCCCCACGGAAGAGTCCTGTACCAGGGATCAAATTGGGATTCCCACTCTGCAGGTTAGTCTATTTGTATTATACGTAATGTAATCATTGATATTTTTAGTGATTATTTGTTTTGTAGGTCAACATGGTTGTCAGTAATAGACTCCATTTCGATTTTTGTTTTGAAGGAGTGTTTCATCCCACTGAACCCAGTCTGGTTCAGCAGCTCCACGATGGATATGTTGGACAGGGCCGCTCCATCTGATTTGTCTAATCCTGTGTCCACTGCGCCACCTGGCAAGAAGGTAAATCTTGTGTTTAAGTATATTTTTAGTAACATGTTGCAAATTCTTTTCAAATAGCAAATTCAATAAAAGCATACAAGATATTATTCAAAGATATTATTCAAAGCAATGGTAATGCACATATATACAAATATAGAAACACATTAAGCAAACAAAGAAGAATGTACACATGCATGAGATAAAATGACTACTTAAATTGGTTTTGTTGGTTTCTTTAGCCTCTTTTCACTTTTGGTTTTCAGAGCTATCATTATTATTATCATAGTATTGCTATCATCATCATCATCATCATCATCATCATCATCATCATCATTATTATTGTTATTTTTATTTTGTGTAAACTTATGATACTTATTTTTTTTTTTTTTTTTTGTATACTATATTCAGTTAAAAGGTGGGCAAGATAAGCTTTATGCTTCCAGCCCAGACCTTTTTGGTCAAATAATCACAATGTTGACCAGGGAAAAACCTGTGTTATCTTGTTAGTTATTATTTCAATCACAAACAAAAATCAACAAACTAAATGTTACTTTCGATGTATATCTTTTAGAAACCTCGTGTGGACCGTCAGCCTAAGGCAGCCACTTCCAAGAGGAGACTGGCTCAACAGCAGGTTAGTCATAGTTTAAGTTAATATTTGATTATTTAAATTTGATGATACTTTTGTATTATGTGGTGATTGAAACCATGATCAAATGTGTGGATGGATTTGGTTAATCATGTTTGGTTATTGTCCTCTTGTAGGTGAAGGTTGTTGTGGACACTGTTGTTTCTTCACAACCAAAACCTCCAAGTCCTGTGGTCATTACGCAGACGGATGCTCCTGCTGCCAGCATCACTGGTAAGATTTTTTTCTAGTTCTAATGTTTGTATCTTCCTGATCAGCCTTAACAGTCATTTATTGATGCACAGCTGTTTGACTTTGAGAGCATGTTTGTCAGATGTGTCTTCAGAGTCATCGTTCCTCAGCCCTGTGGACGTGGTTTTGGTGGAGGAAGACTTCCCTCCGCTGTGCTTGCCAAGACGTGTTAAAGATAGGACAGACGTTGCTCCTTGTTCAGGTTCAGTGTGTTCAGCCACTTCCAAGAGGAGACTGGCTCGGCAGAAGGTTAGTCATAGTTTAAGTTAATATTTGCTTATTTATATTTGATGATACTTTTGTTTGTATTATGTGGTGAGTGGAACGAGGGCTGGGTGATATATCGAGTATAGCTGATGTATTTCGGCTTCTACTCTGTGTGGTGTACAAAATGACTGTATCATGCATATTCGAATATAAATTTTCACGCATTTTGCTTTTAGCCGCGGGCATTAAATTGCAGGCTTTTCTCACTCTGGTCTCTCGTCTCGTCTCTCCTTCTCTGAAACAGACGGAGAGCATGAAAGTTTAAAATGAGCATATATTAATGCATTATGAACAAGAATGTTTTAATGTAGACATATAGAATCATCATACTGCTGATTGTAGGCATCAAAGTGTTAATTCAAGGCTAAGGCAAAGTATCGAGATATATATTGTCTATCGTGACATGGCCTAAAAATATTGAAATATTAATAAAAGGCCATATCGCCCATCCCTAAGTGAAACCATGATCAAATGTGTGGATGGAATTGGTTAATCATTTTTGGTTATTGTCCTCTTGTAGGTGAAGGTTGTTGTGGACACTGTTGTTTCTTCACAGCCAAAACTTCCAAGTCCTGTGGTCATTACACAGACGGATGCTCCTGCAGCCTGCGTCACTGGTAAGATTTTTTTCTAGTTCTAATGTTTGTATCTTCCTGATCAGCCTTAACAGTCATTAATTGATGCACAGCTGTTTGACTTTGAGACATGTTTGTCAGATGTGTCTTCAGAGTCATCGTTCCCCAGCCCTGTGGACGTGGTCCTGGTGGAGGAAGACTTTCCTCCGCTGTGCTTGCCAAGACGTATTAAAGATAGGACGGATGTCGCTTCTTGTTCAGGTTCAGTGTGTTCAAACAGTAATGTTATTGCTGATCATGAGGACTGTACATCTGCTACAATTAAATGGATTAGGGGAAGATTCCATCAGGCCCATCCTGAATTTAAATACCCAGGGCAGCAGTGTATGCCCATAGCTTTAGCAAGCTTGGCTAAACACACAGTCAGTAGTGTATTTTCGTGGCAACGTAATGATTTGGACCATGTTCTGTATCTAGGCAATGACTTGTATGTATATTTGCGTGAGAACATGAGGATCAGTGGTGGTTTTGAGGTCTTGTCTGTTCCTGATTTGCCAGGACAACATGTTTTTGACAACCAGCAGTTTACTTTTGATTATGGTGATTTTGTAAGTGGTGTGGTCAATGTAGTTGATGGAGATCTTATTGAGGAGGGTATTCACACCTCTCTCCTAAATGGATTGGAGACTATGCTTGATAATTATAACACATGTTTATTGACCCTGGGTGGTAATTCTTGTGCTGTGATCAGGGGAAATGGTAGATATGCTGTTGTTGATTCACATTCACGCAGTGCTGCTGGATTGGGAGATTCTGATGGTCGAAGTATAGTTGCATATTTTAGTTCTGTAAGAGACCTGCATGGGTATCTATGCAATTTGGCTACATCACTCAATGCAAGTCACACATGTTTTGAGATAACTGGTGTGTGTGTCGTTCACATAGTGTTTGGTGATGGTCTGGCTGATGATGCAGACGTTGTTTATGTTAGTAGTGATGCTTCTGCAGACGAGGGAGATACTGTAGGCAGTGATGATGATGTTGGGGTTGTTAGTGGGGATGCTGCTGTACTTGAGCCAGATATTATAGTCTGTGATGAAACAAATGTTGGACTTGTTAGTGGGGATACTCATGCTGACAATGTAGATCTTGAGGTTATTGGTGATACCACTGTAGCAGATGTTGTATTTGTTAGTGATGGGACATGTAAACAGCTGCAGTTTGATCCCCTCAGTAAGGATGTTGCGCAGTCAATTTGTAAACGGTTAAATGTAGTGTTTGAGAAGGTTGATCAACAAGTGGCTGTAGGAGTTGGTTTGTTAGGGGTTCCTTGTAAAAATGAAAACATAGAGGCTGATGGGAACTGTTTCTTTAGGGCATTGTCTCAAGCTGTGAGTGGAACACAGAGCAGCCATAGGAAGATTAGACTTGCTGTTGTTAAGCATTTACAGAAAAATGCATCAGAATACATTAGCATTTTGAGAAGTGAGTATTCCTCAGTGGCAGATTATGTAAGGGAATCAAAGATGACTTATGTTGGCAGCTGGGCAACAGAGGTAGAAATTCAAGCAGCTGCAGATTGTTTAGGAGTAGACATTTTTACGTTTTGTGATGGTAGATGGTTAGAATATAGCTGTAAGTATAATGGTTTGTCTAAACAGGGTATTTATTTGGAAAATATTAATGGTAACCATTATGAAACAGTTGTTTGTGTTTATGAACCTATACTGCGGAAGTGTTATGGTTTGTGTAATGTGAATAGTTTGGATTGTAAAGTTCATGGCATGATGCGTCGTTCTTTGAGAAGTCCAGCAAGTAAGACAGTGAAAGCAGTTCATTGTGCAGGTCTAAATAATAATAATAGTTCTAAGTATTTGAGAACAAAAAGGACTTTACAAATGAAAAACAAATATCAGGATCCTGTAGTGAGGCGACATCAAATTCAGGAAAAGTTTAGGAAGTATCATGAATACGTTTTGTTCCGTAGAAGAATTAAACAAAAGGCAAATGCAAAATATCATGAAAATATTTTGCATTGTACAAATATTAAACAAAAGGCAAATGAAAAATATCATCAAAATGTTCTGCACCGTCGCCGTATTAAAGAAAACGCTAAGGAAAAATATCATCAAAATGTTCTGCACCGTCGCCGTATTAAAGAAAACGCTAAGGAAAAATATCATCAAAATGTTCTGCACCGTCGCCGTATCAAAGAAAACGCTAAAGAAAAATATCATCAAAATGTTCTGCACCGTCGCCGTATCAAAGAAAACGCTAAAGAAAAATATCAGCAAAATGTTCTGCACCGTCGCCGTATCAAAGAAAACGCTAAAGAAAAATATCAGCAAAATGTTCTGCACCGTCGCCGTATCAAAGAAAACGCTAAAGAAAAATATCAGCAAAATGTTCTGCACCGTCGCCGTATCAAAGAAAACGCTAAAGAAAAATATCAGCAAAATGTTCTGCACCGTCGCCGTATTAAAGAAAACGCTAAAAAAGAATATCATCAAAATGTTCTGCACCGTCGCCGTATTAAAGAAAACGCTCATAAAAAATATCATGAAAACATTTTGCACCGTAAAAGTATTCTAAAAAAGGCAAATGCAAAATATCATGACAATGTTTTGTATGCAGATAAAGTGAAATCTGGTAACAAATTGAGGAGGAAGCAAATAAAACATAAACTGAAGTACTTTGATTTTGTTATGGGGCAGTTTTTAGATAAAGTTAAGGATGGACCAGATTTTGTGTGTTGTGTTTGTCATAGATTGATGTTTAGGAACCAGGTTTTGACTTGTAAACAAACAGATTACAGTAAGAATAAGGCATTAGGTGCATTAGCTAATAAATGTATAACTGAGAATTATCTTCATAGGTGTAGTAAGGACTGTGTATTGCCATGTCCATTAATAGCTAGAAGTCAGTTGTGGATATGTTACACATGTCATTCAAAACTTAAGAAAGGTGTACTGCCACCAGAGAGTTCAGTAAATAATTTGAATGTTGATCCTGTTCCACTGGAGTTGTCATGTCTGAATAGTTTAGAGCAGCATTTGATTGCATTACATATACCATTTATGAAAATGCTGGCGTTGCCTAAGGGAGGCCAGAATGGAGTACATGGTCCCGTGACGTGTGTACCCGCCAACATTGTCCAGACGAGTAATATGTTGCCCCGTTCCAATATGGAGGGAGCTTTGTTGCGTGTTAAATTGAAACGTAAATTAACATATAAGGGGCATTATGAGTATCAGTTTGTGGATACTATGCGCGTCAGAAATGCTTTAAAGTATTTAAAACAAACAAATGTACTATATAGGGACATTGATTTCAATGAAGAGTGGATTAATGAGTTTGTTAAAGAAGAGAATATAGAGGTTGTAGAGGAGCAGAATGACAGTCATGTGGAAGGTGCAGCAGCATCTTCAGATGAAGTTGTAGAAGAGCAGACTGATAATCATGCAGAAGGTGGCGTGGCATCTTCAGATGAGGTTGTAGAAAAACAGGCTGATAGTCATTCAGAAGGTGCAGCAGCATCTTCAGATGAGGTTGTAGAGGAGCTACTGCATGACAGACAACGACATTGTATGTTTCAGGACACATGTTTTATGCCAGTAGATATAGGTCAGGAAGCACTGGACCAGTATTTCGAGGATGTTGTAAATCTGGCGCCTGCAGAAGGTAACAATCCTGTGAAGTTGCTTTCTGATGTGGATAATGAGGCCAAATGTTTTCCAGTGTTGTTTCCTAAGGGGTGTAGTGCCTTTCATGATAGTAGGCCTACTCGTTTGACGTTGTCACGGTATTTCAATAATAGGATTTTGCTTGCTGATGGCAGATTTGCACGGAATGTTGAATATATATTTTATGGTCAGTACATGTCTGAGGTTCAGCAGGTTGTATCGCATGTGTCGATAGCCTTGCGGAAAGGAAAAGGTGGTCCTTCCCAGAAAGTAGGTGGTCGTAGTGTTAGGGATTTAGTGAATGATGAGCAGGGGATGAAGCAGTTGTTGGAATTTGATGATGGGTATCGATTTCTTAAACCGATTCGAGGTACCCCAGCTTTTTGGCAGGAAGCCCAGCGTGGCTTAGTTGCTTGTGTCAGACAGTTGGGTCTGCCTACTTGGTTTTGTTCCTTCTCTTCTGCAGATTTGCGTTGGAAAAATTTACTTAATAGTATTCTTAAACAAGAAGGTAGGACTCAGACAGCTGAGGAATTGGAATGGGCAGATAGGTGCAAACTCTTGCGTCGTAATCCAGTCACTGCAGCGCGAATGTTTGATTTCCGCTGGCATTGTTTTTTGAGGGAGGTTCTCATGTCCCCTTCTAATCCAATTGGCAAAATTATAGATTATTTTTATCGAGTAGAATTTCAGCAACGTGGTTCACCACATGTACATTGTTTATTTTGGATCGAGAATGCACCAAAAATTGACAAAAACACTGACGAAGAGGTTGTTGAGTTCATAGATAAATATGTCACATGTGAGTTGCCATCCCAAGATGAGACATTATTGGACATTGTCACATCTGTTCAACAACATTCAAAACGACATTCCAAGTCTTGTAAAAAGAATAAAACTGTTTGTCGTTTTAATTTTCCAAAAGTACCTTCTAGTCGAACGTTTATTTCCCGTAGCCCAGGAATAGAAAATGCTAAGTGTAAATGTAAAGTTGTGGATCCATGTACATGTGGGAAACGGGTAGATAAGACAAAGGAACGCATGAAAAGTGAGGATGCAAGAGGGATTTTAGAGAAAATCAAAAATGCTGTTTTAGATGAACGCTATAGTAATGTTAGTTTTAACACTATGTTGCGTTCTTTAGGTATTAATCAGAGTATTTTTGAGGAGGCTTATAATCGTATAGCTACAAAAACCACCATAGTGATGAAAAGGCAGATTAATGAAGTGTGGGTTAACCAGTATAGTAAGCCGCTGTTGAAATGTTGGGATGCAAATTTAGATGTGCAATATGTTGTTGATGCATTTGCATGTATTGTTTATATAATTTCTTATATTTCAAAGCAGGAGCGAGACATGGGTTTGTTGCTGGGCAATGCCCAAAAGGAAGCATCTAAGGATGGTAATGTTAGTGCTAAAGAGGCTTTGAAGAGTTTAGGTAGTGTATATTTACACAGTAGAGATGTGTCAGCTCAGGAGGCTGTTTATAGGTTAAGTGGTATGCATTTGAAGGAATGCTCTAGAAAGGTAGTGTTTGTGCCCACTGGGGAAAATATAGTTAAAATGAGTTTGCCTATTAGCATGTTGAGGCAAAAGGCAGATTCTTCTGATGTCATAGCTGATGACATTTGGATGACTAGTTTAGTTGATCGTTATAAGAATAGGCCTAGTGATAGTACATTTGATAACATGTGTATTGCAACATTTGCCTCAGAGTATCGTGTCCTAAGTAAAAATGAACACTGTAAGGATCGTATTCAGTTAAATAATGATTGCGGATTCATCGTAAAAAGAAGTCGAACAAAACCAGCTGTAGTTCGATATGCGCGTTTTTCCCCAACTAAATCGCCTGAATTATTTCATCAAAGTATCCTGCAGTTGTTCTTACCATACCGTGCGGATGAGCAGTTAAAACCGCATAATTTTGATAGTTTTAGTCAGTTTTATGAGCATGGTATTGTTAGGTTTAGTGATGGCTTACAGCATCTAGTGAAGGACATTGTAGATATCAATAGAAACCAGTTTGAAATTGATGCAGATGAAATAGACAGTATTCGGGAAAGAATTGGTGAAGAGGGTGTAGGTGAGGACGCGTGGGGTGAGTTGTGTCCTGAGCAGGAGGTAGAGCGTTTAGAGTGTGTACAAGAACAGAAAGAGCTGGAAGTAGAGGAGGAGGATGATGATGGTGTGAATATTCCAGATTTAGCTGTGACTAGGGAGCAGGTAATGTGTTTAGAAAAGAACAGCAACATTATGTGTAGAACTGATGGTTTGGCTCTTATTAGGTCATTGAATAAGACTCAGCAGTCTGTTTTTTATCAAGTTAGGCAATGGTGTTTAGATAGTGTTAGAGGCAAGAAGCCAGATCCTTTTCATGTGTTTGTTACAGGTGGTGCAGGGACAGGAAAGAGCCATTTAATTAAAGCCATTCAGTATGAGGCCATGAGGTTGTTGTCACCAGTCTGTCGTCAACCTGACAATATTTGTGTTTTGATAACAGCTCCGACAGGGATTGCTGCATACAATTTGCATGCAACAACTATTCATAACACATTCAGCATCGGCAAAGATGTTCGCCTTCCCTACATACCTTTGGGTGAGGAAAAGGTGAACTCTTTGCGTGCTAAATATTGTGATCTTCAAATTTTAATTATTGATGAAATATCAATGGTTGATCACAGGCTGTTGACATATGTTCATAGTAGGTTAAGACGGATCAAACAGACAGGCAATGTTGCTCCATTTGGAAATGTGTGCGTCATCGCTGTTGGAGATTTTTTCCAATTGCCTCCAGTTAGAGGAAAGCCTCTTTATGAAGAGGACTTGGGTGTCAACCTTTGGTCAAGTCTTTTTAAAGTGGTAGAGTTGACTGAAATTGTTAGGCAAAAAGATGGTAACTTTGCTGCATTGTTAAATAGGGTCAGAACTCGATCTAAACAAACTGCTATGTTAGATAGTGATATTGAAATATTAAAGCATTGCGAAACCGGAGAAGTCAGCTCAGCTTTACACATTTTTCCAACAAATAGACAAGTAAATGAGCACAACCGTAGTATATTACAGGATACATGTCCTGATATTGTAGAAATAGATGCTCAGGACTATGAGAATGATAGAAAAACCGGAAAATTAGTGTTGAAAGATGGCTTTCACACTAATACATATAACACGTGTTTAGCTGAACAGTTGTTGTTAGGTAAGGGTGCACGTGTTATGTTGTGTAAAAATGTAGATGTTGTAGATGGTCTTGTTAATGGTGTCTGTGGTGTAGTGACAGACATAGTGTATTTAAAGAAGAAAGTGTTTCCTCATAAAATATATGTTAAGTTTGATGATGGTAGTGTAGGTGCACAAAGGAGGAAACAGTCTGTGAATAGATGTATAGATGGGTCTGTAGCTGTTGAACCAGAGGAGGAAAAAGTAACAAAAAAAGGTGGTTTGCGTCGTCAGTTTCCTTTTAAACTTGCATGGGCTTGTACTGTACATAAGGTACAGGGTATAACTGTTGATAATGCCGTTGTGTGTCTTAAGAAAGTATTTTCTGCAGGACAGGCGTATGTCGCCTTAAGTCGAGTTAGAAGTTTATCAGGGTTGGTGATTCAGGATTTTGATGCTAAAGTAATTTATTGTAAAGATAATATAAAGGTTGCAGTAGAAAGTATGCCCCAATATTTGTCAGAAAATTACATAAGGCACAAATTGGATAGTAATACATTCAACGTGTTTTTGATGAACGTCCAAAATTTAACAAGACATGTAACAGATTTGGCTTCATGTACACAGCATTTGCAGCTTAACTGTATTGCTGTGACAGAAACATGGCTACCTGCTGAAACAAGATTAGAAGCGGTAAACCTGGAGGGCTTCACTTTTCACAGTAGTCCTCGAAGTTTATCATATAACAGTAACCATCCAGCACTGATTGCACTGCAAGGACAACAACATGGTGGTGTTGGCTTGTACAGTGCAGACAATTTGGCTTCTAATATTATCAAAATGCCAACATTCAATTTAGAATGTATTGTTTATGATTGTCTACTATATAACATATTAGTAGCTATTATTTATCGCCCACCATCATATCCCATGTCTCTGTTTAAACAACATTTAGGTCAATTACTTGATTGGCTACATCCCAAAAGTAGTAATATTGTAGTCATGGGAGATTTTAATGATGATCTCTTGAAAACGTCAAGTGTCTGCAAATTTCTAACAGACCAAGGGTTTCACCAAGTAGTAAGACAGGCAACAACAGAGAAAGGGACACTGATTGACCATGTTTATGTTAAAACAAAAGATTATGAGGTTGAATGTGAGGTTGTGCCTGCTTATTTTAGTGATCATGAGGCAATACTTTCTTCTTTTAAGTGTAAACATGTTTAAATAGGAACAATTGTGGCTGTAAGTTGTATAGATTGTGTTTGCCATTGTTTGTGGTATCAGGTAGAATGGATTGCGCTTAAGTTAATCATGTTTATGCAAGAATATTTTAGTCAACATTAGATGGTTGTTGGTCAGGGTTAGCTGTAGGTGAAAAGAGTTGTTTCACACTAGTAGGCACTTGTTTCTGTAAGTATATGTTTTGATTATTGGTAGACAACTGTCTTGCTAGTAGTACTAGAATCATATAATAAGTTAAAATTAGCACTATATATAGTTGTATAAGTTAGTCTTGTGGTCAGTTGTATGATGTACAATACTTTAATGTAACCACATAAAAATGAGTTGTATTTAATTGTATGCATTAGAATCAGTAATTGTATTAAGTTTAAAAAAAATAAAATAATAATAATCTTAACCACCAATATGTCAAACAATACTGTGAAATGACAAGTCATTTTTGACCCATGGGGTGCATTACAGGAGGTTTGCATAATGTTATTAATTTTGTGTGTCATGTTCTATTATGTATATTGTCATTAAAACAATATGTACACAAAGGGTTTGTTTTTCCTAGATTACAACAGCATTTATAAGTACATATATTGGGCCAACTAAACCACTTATTCAAACTGCACTAGTTTTATAGATTACCACATTTGCTGAGCAAATAGTATTGGTCTTTTTGACATGTCATAAAATGCTATGAATGCTGTTGTAATATAAGTTTTGCTTTACCTTCCATGTTCTGCCAAAAGCAAAAGGCACTGGTAATGGTACTCCTGGTTTATACTGGGATGGGGTTCAATTCCCTACGGTGCCCTGCTGTTTGGTATATACATGAAAGGCTATATTGATGTAACTCAGTTTTTCTGTAACAACTGTCATCAACTTTCATAACACTAACAGAATTTGTGGAAACACTATCTTTCTCCTGTAGCTATGTTTTTATTGTCTGCCACCTGTCTTGTCCTGTCACTTCTATCAAAAAAGACCAGAGGAGGATAGAGGAGGTTGGTCTAAAAGACCAACCTCCTCTATCAGCCCCGCACACGACTCCGCTCCATGGGAGACCGAGCTTTCTGCTCCGCTGCCCCCCACATCTGGAACTCCCTCCCTGAACACCTCCGTCAACCCCAGTCTGTGGACACCTTCAAAAAGGGGCTTAAAACTTTCCTGTTCAGGAAGGCTTTCCCTGGTCTTTCTTAGATGTTTTTTACTATTTTTATGCTTTTTTTACTTCTCGTCTTTTATGTGCCCTGACTTTCCCTTGTTTATGTAATGCACTTTGAGATTACACATGAAAAGTGCTATACAAATAAAATTTATTATTATTATCACTTTCTATGGGACTGGAGCAGGTGTCCAGGAACCAGTCACCAGCTGTCATGATTAGTCCTGTATAGGTACTCTTTCTGTCTACACCTCATCACCATATCAGTGTTTAAACAGTCAGTCTTGCTTGTAGCTCCTGTTAACTGTTTGACCCTTCTGTCATTATTGTACTTTTTTTTTTTTTTTTCTTAAAACTTGCTTCTCTGTTTGCAGTTGACCACAAGCAGAGTTTAAACACTCTCTACTTGATTGACTCAACCACATTGTCTGCCCTACATTAAAACTAATTCAAAACCATTAACAGTCTCCTGCCTCAATTTTCTGCCCTTACAACCAGGCTTGACAATACAGTACCATCAAGGTCTTAAGAATGTCCTGACAAAATGTCATAAAATTACAGCACATTTTTTTCCTGTTTAGGACCAGAAGAATGCTCTTTGTATCCAGCTAATGACACTTATTGCATTTTAATGACTAAGAGACAGTATTGAGCCATAGATATGTTGAGTATGCACCATAAGATATTTGGTGCTTTGTCATGGCAAAAAAATGTTAACAGAAAGTTCATGTTCACCACATTACACTAAGTTTCTGTTGCCAGCAGGTGTCACTATGACTGATGCATTTTAAACCTAGCATGTTACTGTATATCACATGTAGACCACACCATGTGAATCAAATTACTCATTGTAATGATTTTCTGTAGCCAATACAGGGCATTATGACTGACACAATATTGTCATGAGATGTTGGTGTATATCATATGTACACCACACCATGTGAATTTCATTTCAATCGGATAATGTTTGACACATTGCAATAACTTCTTGATGCCACAGGAGGCACTATGATTCTCAGGCAATATGATTGTGCAGGTGTGTTCACACCAGGTCACTTGCAAACATAAAAAATATGTTGCACATCACACAAATTATGCAGAGGTTATAACAACTTGTTTCATGGACAGGCATAAGTTGGCAGCAAATTTTCATATATCATGGGTGATTCTGAGCAAATTTGAAATCAGTTTGATGACATCCCTAGAACTACTGCACTCAAATATGTGTAACAATGGCGAACAATCTGTTATTTGATTCAAGATGGGCAATTTCCTGTTGGTGTCAGGATATTGGTCCGTGGGATTTTTTTGGTGTGTCTTCACACGGTGTACATGACGCAAATTCTTTTTACGTAGCAAACTGGGGCAACAAACTCAATTGTAAAATTGTATACATTTTCAAAGGTTGAAAGCAATTTGCCACGTCCATTAATGCAAACCTTGAAATATCAGATTTTTTGCCAGGCCTGACTTGCATGCAAAATTTGGTAACTTTTGAGGCATGTTTAGTGGGGCAAAAAGGCCCTCATTTTCATCAAAAAGAAAAACTATCATATAACAACTTAGAAGAAGGGGCGGGGCTAATTGAGGCCAAAGAAGGTGAAGGACTCAATGCAGAGTGACACCAGCCACGACCCTATATGTCAAACCATTTAAAGGTTATAGCAGAAAATATGGACAACCAATCAGAAGAAGGGGCGGGGCTAATTAAGGCCAAAGAAGCTCAAGGACTCATTACAGAGTCCCATAACACCACCCACGACTCTATGTCAAACCATTCAAAACTTATAGCAGCAAAAAGGGACAACCAATCAGGAGAAGGGGCGGGGCTAATTTTCACCAATTTGGAGTCCCATGACACCACCCACAATTTCCTATGTCAAACCTTTCAAAAGTTATGGCAGAGAAAAGTATTCTAGAGGGCGCTGTTGAGCCATTAGGCCACGCCCATTAATGCAAACCATGAAATATCTAATTTATCACCAGGCCTGGCTTGCATGCAAAATTTGGTGACTTTTGGGGAATTATCAAATATGGACCAATCAGATGAAGGGGAGGTGCACTTTTTGGCGTCGAGTGTTGCCAGGGTAACGCTTTTGAAAGAGAAAAGTAATGCGCGTAGTCGCAAGATGGAGACGCACATTTTGAGGTATAAGTCACCTGGATGCACGTTACGGTTCGGGCCGTATTAATTGCCGAAGGAATGGCATTAATTGCGCCAAAATTACACAATTAATTCAAAATGGCCGACTTCCTGTTCAATTTCGGCCATGGCGCCAAGAGACTTTTCTTTAAGTTGCGACATGATACAGGTGTGTACCGATTTTCGTTCATGTACGTCAAACCGTATTATGGGGCTTGAGGCTCAAAGTTTTTTCCCTCTGAACCAATCAGATGAAGGGTGGGCGCACTTTTTGGTGTCTAGCGTTGCCGCGGTAACGCTTTTAAATGAGAAAAGTAATGTGCGTCGTTGCAGGACAGGGACGCACATATTGATGTAGAAAAAAAAAAATTGCTGACAAAAAAGTCTGGATACTGCGGGAATCGAACTCTGATTTCTGACTCCAAAGACGGGAACACTCTGGCTGAGCTAAGACTCAGCTTCTCATTTCTATTTGACCTACTGACTTAGGAGAGACCAACATATCGATATTTAGTAATGTAAGTCTGGAGCTGTTTTTTCTAATTTTTTTAAATATTTGTAAGTTATAAATATTAGTAAAACCCTACTATTTTAATTATTACTTTTTCTGTAACCATTCTGCCAAGGTTGTAACCGGGCTGAGCTGGCAATATTTCTGACGTCACCACATTACAGGGAGCTGATTGGTCGGGGGGCGGGGCCGTCATCACCCTACTCGCCACTGATTGGTCGGGGGGCGGGGCCGTCATCACCCTACTCGCCACCGATTGGTCGGGGGGCGGGGCCGTCATCACCCTACTCGCCACCGATTGGTCGGGGGGCGGGGCCGGCAGACGTTTGAATCAGGAAGCGGGAGTCAGCGCGAGAGCGACTGGCGGCTCGTGGCGATTTTATTATAAAAAAGGGACAACCAATCAGAAGAAGGGGCGGGGCTAATTCAGGCCAAAGAAGCTCAAGGACTCATTGCAGAGTCCCTTGACACCACCTACGACTTCCTATGTCAAACCATTCAAAGTTTATAGCAGAAAAAAGGGACAACCAATCAGAAGAAGGGGCGGGGCTAATTCAGGCCAATGAAGGTCAAGGACTCCATACAGAATCTGATGACACCACCCACGACTCTCTATGTCAAACAATTCAAAAGTTATGGCAGAGAAAAGTATTCAAGGTGGCGCTGTTGAGCCGTTAGGCCACGCCCATTAATGCAAACCATGAAATATAAAATTTATCACCAGGCCTGGCTTGCATGCAAAATTTGGTGACTTTTGGAGAACTATCAAATATGGACCAATCACATGAAGGGGGGGCGCGCCTTTTGGCGTCTAGCGTCGCCACGGTAACACTTTTGAAAGAGAAAAGTAATGCGTGGTGTCGCAGGATGTAGACGCACATTTTGATGTATAACACACCTGGGTGCACGATACGGTTCGGGCTGAATTAACTCTCGAAGGAATGGCATAAATTTCGCCAAAATGACACAATTTATTCAAAATGGCCGACATCCTGTTCGGTTTTGGCCATGGCTCCAAGAGACTTTTCTTTAAGTTGTGCCATGATACAGGTGTGTAGCGATTTTCGTGCATGTACGTCAAACCGTATTGTGGGGCTTGAGGCACAAAGTTTTCCGGGGGGCGCTGTTGAGCCATTTTGCCACGCCCATTAATGCAAACCATGAAATATCAAATTTATCGCCAGGCCTGGCTTGCATGCCAAATTTGGTGCCTTTTGGGGAACTATCAAATATGGACCAATCAGATGAAGGGGGGGTGCGCTTGTTGGCGTCTAGCGTCACCACGGTAACACTTTTGAAAGAGAAAAGTAATGCGTGTAGTCGCAGGATGGAGACGCACATTTTGATGTATAACACACCTGGTTTCATGATACGGTTCGGGCTGAATTAACTCTCGAAGGAATGGCATATATTGCTCCAAAATTACGCAATTAATTCAGAATGTTCAAAATGGCCGACTTCCTGTTCGGTTTCGGCCATGGCGCCAAGAGACTTTTCTTTTAGTTGCGACATGATACAGGTGTGTACCGATTTTCGTTCATGTACGTCAAAGCGTATTATGGGGCTTGAGGCACAAAGTTTTTTCTGTCGAACCAATCAGATGAAGGGTGGGCGCGCTTTTTGGCGTCTAGCGTCGCCACGGTAACGCTTTTGAAAGAGAAAAGTAATGCGTGGTGTCGCACGATGGAGACGGACATTTTGATGTATAACACACTTGGGGGCACGTTACGGTTCGGGCTGAATTAACTTTCGAAGGAATGGCATAAATTTCGCCAAAATTACACGACTAATTCAAAATGGCCGACATCCTGTTGGGTTTCGGGCATGACCCCAAGAGACTTTTCTTTCAGTTGCGCCATGATACAGGTGTGTACCGATTTTCGTGCATGTACGTCAAACCGTATCGTGGGGCTTGAGGCACAAAGTTTTCAAGGGGGCGCTGTTGAGCCATTTTGCCACGCCCATTAATGCAAACCTTTAAATATCAAATTTTTCGCCAGGCCTGACTAGGGTGCAAAATTTGGTGACTTTTTGGGCATGTTAAGGGGGGCAAAAAGGCCTTCACTTTGTCAGGAAAATAATAATAATAATAACTAGAAAATTTCTGGAAATTTTGATATGGGCATGCCCTACCGCCCATTCGAGCCCTCTCGCTGCTCTGGTTTGGGGCTGCAGTGTTTGTGTTCGGGGCGGTTTTATGTCAGTTTGAGGTGTTTACGGTTGTATTTCATTCATTCCTGTGCTCCCAATAGCTATTAATGGGGCGCGCTTTTTGCCGTCTAGCGTCCCCACGGTAACGCTTTTGACTGAGAAAAGCAATGGCCATCGAGGCACGATGGAGACGCATCCTACGATGTATGCCATGCATGGGTGCACGTTCCGGTTCAGGCTACGTTAACGGATAGGTTTTTTTTCCACCATGGTTTTAAAAAACCCATCCGAATGAATGGGGCCATTTGGCATGGATTTTACATTAAACTTTCCTTAAATCACAGCTTCATGAAATTTTAATACGTTGAAGGTCACAGCGTGCCGAGTCAGGGAACATTTGTATGATGTCTCTACGATAATCTGTTGCCTAGCAACAAGCGTCCAAAGTCAAACGGAAATTTAAAAAAAAATGAAAGGTCAATATCACAAAAACTTAAAAAAATGGCATAATGAGGTTCTAGGCTCCGTTAGTGCCAATCGGGCAGAGTGTTTGAAAGTTTGAACTATGTCTCTACGATAAAGTCCGGCCGAGCAATAAGCGTCTGAATTTTCGCCTTTTTTTTGGCTTTTTGGCATCTAGCGTTGCCACGGTAGCACTTTTGACTGAAAAAAGTAATGCCCATCGAGGCACGATGGAGACGCATCCAACGATATATGCCATGCATGGGTGCACATTGCGGTCCGAGCAGTATTAACAGATTGTTTATTCACATGCTCTCCCATACAAATGCATAGGTTTTTGTTGCCATGGTAACAAGCCCCATAGGATAGAATGGGACAATTTGGCTTTAATATCTCAAAAGCTGTAAACGAGAGCGTAATGAGACCTCAGTATGTTGTAGTCCACATCAACCTGAGTCTTTTAACGTTGGAACAAAGTCTCTGCGATACCGCGTTGCCGCGCAACAAGCATCCGAAGTTCCGTTAGCATCAAAATGAACAATGTGGAATATCTCAAAAACCGTAATAGCAAGCATGACGAGACTAAAATATGTTGCAGTACAAAGCGTCCCGGGTTTGTCAATGTTGTAATGATGTCTGTACGATAAACCGTTGCCTAGCAACAAGCGTCCAAAATAAAATAGATTTTTTTTTTAAATTGAAAGTTAAATATCGCAAAAACCGTGATAAGTAGCATGATTAAGTTTTATGGTCCTTTAGTGACTATCGGGCCGAGTGTTTGAAAGTTTGAACGATGTCTCTACGATAAAGTTCGGCCGAGCAATAAGCGTGGGAATTTTCGCCTTTTTTTTTGCTTTTTGGCAACTAGCGTTGCCACGGTAACCCCTATTACGGAGAAAAGTAATGCCCATCGAATCACGATGGAGACGCATCCAACGATGTATGCCATGCATGGGTGCACGTTGCGGTTCGGGCCGTATTAACGGACGAAAAAAAGTGCGGAATAAGAATAATAATAACTAGAAAATTTCTGGAAATTTTGATATGGGCATGCCCTACCGCCCATTCGTCCCCTCTTGCTGCTTTGGTTTGGGGCTGCAGTGGTTGTGTTTAGGGTAGTTCTATGTCAGTTTGAGGTGTTTTTACGCTTGTATTTCATTCATTCCTGTGCTCCCAATAGTTATTAATGGGGCGCGCTTTTTGGCATCTAGCGTTGCCACGGTAACGCTTTTGACTGAGAATAGTAATGCCCATCGAGGCAAGATGGAGACGCATCTAACGATGTATGCCGTGCATGGGTGCATGTTCCGGTTCAGGCTACGTTAACGGATAGGTTTTTTTTTTCACCGTGGTACAAAACCCCATCCGAATGAATGGGGCCATTTGGCCTGGATTTTGACATAAAATTTCCTTAAATCCCAGCTTCATGAAATTCGAGTATGTTGAAGTCCACAGCGTGCCGAGTCAGGGGACATTTGTACGATGTCTCTACGATAACCTGTTGCCTAGCAACAAGCGTCCAAATTCAAACAGAATTAAAAAAGAAAATGAAAGGCCAATATCGCAAAAACTGTAAAAATTAGCATAATGAGGTTGTAGGGTCTGTTAGTGCCAATCGGGCCGAGTGTTTGAAAGTTTCAACGATGTCTCTACGATAAAGTCCGGCCGAGCAATAAGCGTCCGAATTTTTGCCTTTTTTTTTGCTTTTTGGCGTCTAGCGTTGCCACGGTAACACTTTTTACTGAGAAAAGTAATGCCCATCGAGGAACGATGGAGACGCATCCAACGATGTATGCCATGTATGGGTGCATGTTCCGGTTCAGGCTATGTTAAAGGATAGGTTTTTTTTTCACCATGGTACAAAACCCCATCCGAATGAATGGGGCCATGTGGCCTGGATTTTGACATAAAATGTCCTTAAATCCCAGCTTCATGAAATTTGAGTATGTTGAAGTCCACAGCGTGCCGAGTCGGGAAACATTTGTACGATGTCTCTACGATAACCTGTTGCCTAGCAACAAGCGTCCAAAGTCAAACGGAAAAAAAAAAAAAAATGAAAGGTCAATATCACAGAAACTGTAATACTTGGCATAATGAGCTTGTACGTACCATTAGGGACAATCGGGCCGAGTGTTTGAAAGTTTGAACGATGTCTCTACGATAAAGTTCGGCCGAGCAATAAGCGTGGGAATTTTCGCCTTTTTTTTTGCTTTTTGGCAACTAGCGTTGCCACGGTAATCCCTATTACGGAGAAAAGTAATGCCCATCGAGGCATGATGGAGACGCATCCAACGATGTATGCCATGCATGGGTGCACGTTCCGGTTCGGGCCGTATTAACGGACGAAAAAAAGTGCGGAATAAGAATAATAATAAGAAAAGGGAAACCTTTTCTAGATACTAATATATCGCCTTCATTTTCATGTTTTTCCTCGTTTTTCCGGCCGTGTTTTATTTTTTGGGGATTTTTTTTTTCCACATCCGAGCGGGGTCATGCTGTACACCCGCTGGTGTGCAGTGGGACTTTTGCGACTTTAGCTTGTTAGCAACATTGCCTTTTGGGCCATTCTGGACGATTGCAATATGGTCATGCCATTACTTGGCATGCCCATAATAATAATAATAAAAATAAGAAAAGGGAAACCTTTTCTGGGTACTAATTTACGCCTTCATTTTCATGTTTTTCCTCATTTTTTCGGCCGTGTTTTACTTTTTGGGGATTTTTTTTTCCACATCAGTGCGGGGTCATGCTGTACACCCGCTGGTGCGCAGTGGGACTTTTGCGACTTTAGCATGCTAGCAGCATTGCCCTTTGGGCCATTCTGGACGATTGCAATATGGTCATGCCACTACTTGGCATGCCCATAATAATAATAATAATAATAAAAATTCCTGCAAATACAATAGGGCCTTCGCTCTGAAGGTGCTCGGGCCCTAATAATAAAAATTCCTGCAAATACAATAGGGCCTTCGCACTGAAGGTGCTCGGGCCCTAATAAAAATTCCTGCAAATACAATAGGGCCTTCGCACTGCAAGTGCTCGGGCCCTAATAATAATATAATATACTAACAGTAATAATAATAATTAAAGCTGCAAGCAGCGATGAACGGGCCCTCGCACTCACGGCCACCGCCCCCCATAAGCATATCAGAAACGACACCACCCACGACTTCCTATGTCAAATAATTCAAAAGTTATAGCAGAAAAAAGGGACAACCAATCAGAAGAAGGGGTGGGGCTAATTCAGGCCAATGAAGGTCAAGGACTCCATACAGAATCTGATGACACCACCCACGACTCTCTATGTCAAACCATTCCAAAGTTATAGCAGAAAATCGGGACAACCAATCAGAAGAAGGGGCGGGGCTAATTTGCACCAATTATGGTCAAGGACTCAATACCGAGTCCGATGACACCACCCACGACTCTCTATGTCAAACCATTCAAAAGTTATAGCAGAAAAAAGTATTCTAGGGGGCGCTGTTGAGCCATTAGGCCACGCCCATTCATGCAAACCATGAAATATCAAATTTATCACCAGGCCTGGCTTGGTGCAAAATTTGGTGACTTTTGGAGAACTATCAAATATGGACCAATCAGATGAAGGGGGCGCACTTTTTGGCGTCGAGTGTTGCCACGTTAACGCTTTTGAATGAGAAAAGTAATGCGCGTCGTCGCAGGAAGGAGACGCACATGTTGATGTAAAAAAAAAAACACACAAATTGCTGACAATAATCTTGAGCATTGAGCTGGGATCGATCCCACGATCTCCCACACGAAAGACGGCGACATTACCGCTGAGCCACGAATCAGCTTGGCTATTTTCTGACTGACTGACTTAGGACATACCAACATAGCGATGTAATCTGAGTCCCGAATTGTTTTTTCGTAATTTTTAAAATATTTGTAAGATATAAATATTAGTAAAACCCCACTATTTGTTCTTTTGTGAATAGCATGTTCCAGTCTTTACTTCCTAGACACACACACTGCATGGAAGGGAGCGTTTGATTTATTGTTCACGTAACATTACTTTTATTTTTTCACAACCAAACCACGCACTTTATTTATGTCATTTGCACCGGGCAAGGACAAAAAATAAATGATTCCACCAAAATTCCAGAGATTTTTGTGGTTGGCTGACTCATTACCATCATATTTCAAATATGTCAAACCATTCAAAAGTTATAGTCAGAAAATATGGACAACCAATCAGAAGAAGGGGAGGGGCTAATTCAGGCCAACGAAGTTTAAGAACTCATTACAGAGTCCCTTGACACCACCCACGACTTCCTATGTCAAACCATTAAAAAGTTATAGCAGAAAAAAGGGACAACCAATCAGAACAAGGGGCGGGGCTAATTCAGGCCAATGAAGGTCAAGGACTCCATAAAGAATCTGATGACACCACCCACGACTTCTTATGTCAAACCATTCAAAAGTTATGGCAGAGAAAAGTTTTCTAGGGGGCGCTGTTGAGCCGTTAGGCCACGCCCATTAATGCAAACCATGAAATATCACATTTATCACCAAGTCTGGCTTGCATGCAAAATTTGGTGACTTTTGGGAAACTATCAAATATGGACCAATCAGATGAAGGGGGGGCGCGCTTTTTGGCGTCTAGCGTCGCCACGGTAACACTTTTGAAAGAGAAAAGTAATGCGCATAGTCGCAGGATGGAGACGCACATTTTGATGTATAACACATCTGGGTTCACGATACGGTTCGGGCCGTATTAATTCTCGAAGGAATGGCATATATTGCTCCAAAATTACGTGATTAATTAAGAATGTTCAAAATGGCCGACTTCCTGTTCGGTTTAGGCCATGGCGCCAAGAGACTTTTCTTTAAGTAGCGACATGATAAAGATGTGTACCGATTTTCGTTCATGTACGTCAAACCGTATTCTGGGGCTTGAGGCGCAAAGTTTTTTCTGTCTGAACCAATCAGATAATGGGTGGGCGCGCTTTTTGGCGTCTAGCGTCGCCACGGTAACGCTTTTGAGAGAGAAAAGTAATGCGTGGTGTCGGAGGATGGAGACGCACATTTTGATGTATAACACACATGGGGGCTCGTTACGGTTCGGGCCGTATTAACTGCCGAAGGAATGGCATAAATTTCGCCAAAATGACACGATTAATTCAAAATGGCCGACATCCTGTTCGGTTTCGGGCATGACTCCCAGAGACTTTTCTTTAAGTTGTGCAATGATACAGGTGTGTACTGATTTTCGTGCATGTAGGTCAAACCGTATCGTGGGGCTTGAGGCACAAAGTTTTCCGGGGGGCGCTGTTGAGCCATTTTGCCACGCCCATTAATGCAAACCATAAAATATCAAATTTTTCGCCAGGCCTGGTTTGCGTACAAAATTTGGTGACTTTTTGGGCACGTTTAGGGGGGCAAAAAGGCCCTCCTTTCGTCAGAAAAATAATAATAATTAAAGCTGCAAGCAGCGATGAACGGGCCCTCGCACTCACGTCCACCGCCCCCCATAAGCATATCAGAAATGACACCACCCACGACTCTCTTTGTCAACCCATTCAAAAGTTATAGCAGAAAAAAGGAACAACCAATCAGAGGAAGGGGCGGGGCTAATTCAGGCCAATGAAGGTCAAGGACTCATTACAGAGTCCCATGACACCACCCACAACTTCCTATGTCAAACCATTCAAAAGTTATGGCAGAGAAAAGTATTCTAGGGGGCGCTGTTGAGCCGTTAGGCCACGCCCATTAATGCAAACCATTAAATATCAAATTTATCACCAGGCCTGGCTTGCATGCAAAATTTGGTGACTTTTGGAGAACTATCAAATATGGACCAATCAGATGAAGGGGACGAGCGCTTTTTCACGTCTAGCGTCGCCACGGTAACACTTTTGAAAGAGAAAAGTAATGTGCGTCGTCGCAGGAAAGAGACGCACATCTTGATGTAAAAAAAACACAAAATTTGCTTACAAAAATTACAGCATCCTGCCAGGCTCGAACTCCCAACCACCGGCACCAAAGACCGCAACGATCTGGTTGAGCTATATCTCAGCTGATACCTCACTTTGACTTACTGGGTTAGGACAGACCAAGACAGCGATATAATGTCTGGAACTTTTTTTTCCTAATTTTTTAAATATTTGTAAGGTATAAATATTAGTAAAACACTACTATTTTATTATTACTTTTTCTGTAACCATTAACCGAGGTTCTAATCGGGCTGAGCACGGGACTATTTCTAACGTCACCACATTACAACAGCTGATTGGTCGGGGGGCGGGGCCGTCATCACCCTACTCGCCACTGATTGGTCGGGGGGCGGGGCCGTCATCACCCTACTCGCCACTGATTGGTCGGGGGGCGGGGCCGGCAGACGTTTGAATCAGGAAGCGGGAGTCAAACCATTAAAAAGTTATAGCAGAAAAAAGGGACAACCAATCAGAAGAAGGGGCGGGGCTAATTAAGGCCAACGAAGCTTAAGGACTCATTACTGAGTCCCATGACACCATCCACAACTTCCTATGTCAAACCATTCAAAAGTTATGGCAGATAAAAGTATTCTAGGGGGCGCTGTTGAGCCGTTAGGCCACGCCCATTAATGCAAACCATGAAATATCAAATGTATCGCCATGTCTGACTTGCATGCAAAATTTGATTACTTTTGGAGAACTATCAAATATGGACCAATCAGATGAAGGGGGGGCGCGCCTTTTGGCGTCTAGCGTCGCCACGGTAACACTTTTGAAAGAGAAAAGTAATGCGTGTAGTCCCAGGATGGAGACGCACATTTTGATGTATAACACACCTGGGTGCACATTACGGTTCGGGCCGTATTAATTGCCGAAGGAATGGCATAAATTGCGCCAAAATTACACAATTAATTCAAAATGGCCGACTTCCTGTTCGGTTTCGGCCATGGCTCCAAGAGACTTTTCTTGAAGTTGTGCCATGATACAGGTGTGTAGTGATTTTCGTGCATGTACGTCAAACCGTATCGTGGGGCTTGAGGCACAAAGTTTTCCGGGGGGCGCTGTTGAGCCATTTTGCCACGCCCATTAATGTAAACCATAAAATATCAAATTTACCGCCAGGCCTGGCTTGCATGCCAAATTTGGTGCCTTTTGGGGAACTATCAAATATGGACCAATCAGATGAAGGGAGGGTGCGCTTGTTGGCGTCTAGCGTCGCCACGGTAAAACTTTTGAAAGAGAAAAGTAATGCGTGTAGTCGCAGGATGGAGACGCACATTTTGATGTATAACACATCTGGGTGCACGATACGGTTCGGGCCGTATTAATTCTCGAAGGAATGGCATATATTGCTCCAAAATTACGCAATTAATTCAGAATGTTCAAAATGGCCGACTTCCTGTTCGGTTTCGGCCATGGCGCCAAGAGACTTTTCTTTAAGTTGCGACATGATACAGGTGTGTACCGATTTTCGTTCATGTACGTCAAAGCGTATTATGGGGCTTGAGGCGCAAAGTTTTTTCGGTCTGAACCAATCAGATGAAGGGTGGGCGCGCTTTTTGGCGTCTAGCGTCGCCACGGTAACGCTTTTGAGAGAGAAAAGTAATGCGTGGTGTCGGAGGATGGAGACGCACATTTTGATGTATAATACACCTGGGTGCTTGTTACGGTTCGGGCCGTATTAACTGCCGAAGGAATGGCATAAATTTCGCCAAAATGACACAATTAATTCAAAATGGCCGACATCCTGTTCGGTTTCGGGCATGACGCCAAGAGACTTTTCTTTAAGTTACGTCATGATACAGGCGTGTACCGATTTTCGTGCATGTACGTCAAACCGTATCGTGGGGCTTGAGGCACAAAGTTTTCAAGGGGGCGCTGTTGAGCCATTTTGCCACGCCCATTAATGCAAACCATTAAATATCAAATTTTTCGCCAGGCCTGGCTTGGGTGCAAAATTTGGTGACTTTTTGGGCACGTTTAGGGGGGCAAAAAGGCCCTCCTTTCGTCAGAAAAATCATAAGAATAATAATAATAATAATAATTAAAGCTGCAAGCAGCGATGAACGGGCCCTCGCACTCACGGCCACCGCCCCCATAAGCATAACAGAAATGACACCACCCAAGACTTCCTATGTCAAACCATTCAAAAGATATAGCAGAAAAAAGGGACAACAAATCAGAAGAAGGGGGGGGGGGGTTAATTCAGGCCAATGAAGGTCAAGGACTCATTACAGAGTCCCATGACACCACCCACGACTCTCTATGTCAAAACATTTAAATGTTATAGCAGGAAATAGGGACAACCAATCAGAAGAAGGGGCGGGGCTAATTTTCACCAATTATGGTCAAGGACTCAATACCAAGTCCCATGACACAACCCACGACTCTCCATGTCAAACCATTCAAAAGTTATGGCAGAGAAAAGTTTTCTAGGGGGCGCTGTTGAGCCGTTAGGCCACGCCCATTAATGCAAACCATAAAATATCAAATTTATCGCCAGGCCTGGCTTGCATGCAAAATTTGGTGACTTTTGGAGAACTATCAAATATGGACCAATCAGATGAAGGGGACGCGCGCTTTTTGGCATCTAGCGTCGCCACGGTAACACTTTTGAAAGAGAAAAGTAATGCGCGTAGTCGCAGGATAGAGACGCACATTTTGATGTATAACACACCTGGGTGCACGTTACGGTTCGGGCCGTATTAATTGCCGAAGGAATGGCATAAATTGCGCCAAAATTACACAATAAATTAAAAATGGCTGACTTCCTGTTGGGTTTGGGCCATGGCTCCAAGAGACTTTTCTTTAAGTTGTCCCATGATACAGGTGTGTACCGATTTTCGTGCATATACGTCAAACCGTATTGTGGGGCTTGAGGCACAAAGTTTTCTGGGGGGCGCTGTTGAGCCGTTAGGCCACGCCCATTAATGTAAACCATAAAATATCAAATTTTTCGCCAGGCCTGCCTTGCATGCAAAATTTGGTGACTTTTGGGGAACTATCAAATATGGACCAATCAGATGAAGGGGGGCGCGCTTTTTGCCGTCTAGCGTCGCCACATTAACACTTTTGAAAGAGAAAAGTAATGCGCGTAGTCGCAGGATAGAGACGCACATTTTGATGTATAACACATCTGGGTGCACGTTACGGTTCGGGCCGTATTAATTCTCGAAGGAATGGCTCATATTGCTCCAAAATTACGCGATTAATTCAGAATGTTTAAAATGGCCGACTTCCTGTTTGGTTTCGGCCACGGTGCCAAGAGACTTTTCTTTAAGTTGCGACATGATACAGGTGTGTACCGATTTTCGTTCATGTACGTCACACCGTATTCTGGGGCTTGAGGCGCAAAGTTTTTTCGGTCTGAACCAACCAGATGAAGGGTGGGCGCGCTTTTTGGCGTCTAGCGTCGCCACGGTAACGCTTTTGAAAGAGAAAAGTAATGCGTGTTGTCGCAGGATGGAGACGCACATTTTGATGTATAACACACTTGGGGGCACGTTACGGTTCGGGCCGTATTAACTGCCGAAGGAATGGCATCAATTGTGCCAAAGTGACACGATTAATTCCAAATGGCTGACTTCCTGTTCGGTTTCGGCCATGTCGCCAAGAGACTTTTCTTCAAGTTGTGTACTGATACAGGTGTGTAGCGATTTTCGTGCATGTACGTCAAACCGTATCGTGGGGCTTGAGTCACAAAGTTTTCCGGGGGGCGCTGTTGAGCCATTTTGCCACGCCCATTAATGTAAACCATTAAATATCAAATTTTTTGCCAGACCTGGCTTGCATGCAAAATTTGGTGACTTTTTGGGAACGTTTAGGGGGGCAAAAAGGCCATCCTTTCGTCAGAAGAAAAAGAAAAAGAAAAAAAATTCCTACAGATACAATAGGGCCTTCGCACTGAAGGTGCTCGGGCCCTAATAAAAAAAATACAAATAATTCCTACAGATACAATAGGGCCTTCGCACTGAAGGTGCTCGGGCCCTAATAATAATAATAATTAAAGCTGCAAGCAGCGATGAACGGGCCCTCGCACTCAGGGCCACCGCCCCCCATTAGCATATCAGAAATGACACCACCCACGACTTCCTATGTCAAACCATTCAAAAGTTATAGCAGAAAAAAGGGACAACCAATCAGAAGAAGGGGCGGGGCTAATTAAGGCCAACGAAGCTTAAGAACTCATTACAGAGTCCCATGACATCACCCACAACTTCCTATGTCAAACCATTCAAAAGTTATAGCAGAAAAAAGGGACAACCAATCAGAAGAAGGGGCGGAGCTAATTCAGGCCAATCAAGGTCAAGGACTCCATAAACAATCTGATGACACCAGCCACGACTCTCTATGTCAAACCATTCCAAAGATATAGCAGAAAATCGGGACAACCAATCAGAAAAAGGGGCGGGGCTAATTAAAGCCAACGAAGCTCGAGGACTCATTACAGAGTCCCATGACACCACCCACAACTTCCTATGTCAAACCATTTAAAAGTTATGGCAGAGAAAAGTATTCTAGGGGGCGCTGTTGAGCCGTTAGGCCACGCCCATTAATGCAAACCATGAAATATCAAATTTATCACCAAGTCTGTCTTGCATGCAAAATTTGGTGACTTTTGGAGAACTATCAAATATGGACCAATCACATTTCAAAATGGCCGACTTCCTGTTCGGTTTCGGCCATGGCTCCAAGAGACTTTTGTTTAAGTTGTGCCATGATACAGGTGTGTAGCGATTTTCGTGCATGTACGTCAAACCGTATTGTGGGGCTTGAGGCACAAAGTTTTCCGAGGGGCGCTGTTGAGCCATTTTGCCACGCCCATTAATGCAAACCATGAAATATCACATTTATCGCCAGTCCTGGCTTGCGTGCCAAATTTGGTGCCTTTTAGGGAACTATCAAATATGGACCAATCAGATGAAGGGGGGTCCGCTTGTTGGCGTCTAGCGTCGCCACGGTAACACTTTTGAAAGAGAAAAGTAATGCGTGTAGTCGCAGGATGGAGACGCACATTTTGATGTATAACACATCTGGGTTCACGATACGGTTCGGGCCGTATTAATTCTCGAAGGAATGGCATATATTGCTCCAAAATTACGCGATTAATTCAGAATGTTCAAAATGGCCGACTTCCTGTTCGGTTTCGGCCATGGCACCAAGAGACTTTTCTTTAAGTTGCGACATGATACAGGTGTGTACCGATTTTCGTTCATGTACGTCAAACCGTATTGAGGGGCTTGAGGCGCAAAGTTTTTTCTGTCTGAACCAATCAGATGAACGGTGGGCGCGCTTTTCGGCGTCTAGCGTCGCCACGGTAACGCTTTTGAAAGAGAAAAGTAATGCGTGGTGTCGGAGGATGGAGACGCACATTTTGATGTATAACACACCTGGGTGCACGTTACGGTTCGGGCCGTATTAACTGCCGAAGGAAGGCATAAATTTCGCCAAAATGACACGATTAATTCAAAATGGCCGACTTCCTGTTCGGTTTCTCGACATGACGCCCAGAGACTTTTCTTTAAGTTGGGCCATGATACAGGTGTGTACCGATTTTCGTGCATGTACGACAAACCGCATTGTGGGGCTTGAGGCACAAAGTTTTCCGGGGGGCGCTGTTGAGCCATTTTGCAACGCCCATTAATGTAAACCATTAAATATCAAATTTTTCGCCAGGCCTGACTTGCATGCAAAATTTGGTGACTTTTTGGGCACGTTTAGGGGGGCAAAAAGGCCTTCCTTTTGTCAGAACAATAAGAAGAAGAAGAAGAAGAATAATTCCTACAGATACAATAGGGCCTTCGCACTGCAAGTGCTCGGGCCCTAATAACGCGAAGAATTCCTACAGATACAATAGGGCCTTCGCACTGAAGGTGCTCGGGCCCTAATTAAAGCTGCAAGCAGCGATGAACGGGCCCTCGCACTCACGTCAACCGCCCCCCATAAGCATATCAGAAATGACACCACCCACGACTTCCTATGTCAAACCCTTCAAAAGTTATAGCAGAAAAAAGGGACGACCAGTCAGAAGAAGGGGCGGGGCTAATTCAGGGCAAAGAAGATCAAGGACTCATTACAGAGTCCCATGACACCACCCACGACTCTCTATGTCAAAACATTCAAAAGTTATAGCAGAAAATAGGGACAACCAATCAGAAAAAGGGACTGGGCTAATTGTCACCAATTATGGTCAAGGACTCAATGCCGAGTCCCATGACACCACCCACGACTCTCTATGTCAAACCTTTCAAAAGTTATGGCAGAAAAAAGTATTCTAGGGGGCGCTGTTGAGCCGTGAGGACACGCCCATTAATGCAAACCATGAAAAAAAAAATCAGATCACTCAAATGAACGACGATCATACAGTACAGCTGTATCTCATGGTCCAGAATGTATGATATTATATTAATCTATTATACCATATTATATTACATGTTGTTATTTCATATTAGCGTACCCAGTAATATAGCATATTGTATTATTGCATTGTATGTTGCTTCATTTCATATATTTTTGACTGTATTATATTGTAAAATTATATATCATAGCGATTGCATTATTATATAATTTCAATTTATAACACTAATATACAATTCCTCACACACACACTCCTTCCAAATGTTTCTTTTTTTTCTCCATTATGACAATTCTATGCTGTCATCCGTTATGTTTTTTGTTTTTAAGCTTGTTATGTCTGTTATTCAAATATATTAATACATTCATTAATATGCTATACTGTATTTTGTATTGTGTATATTGTGTGTGTGTGTGTGTGTATATATATATATATATATATGTATATATATATATATATATATATATATATATATATATATATATATATATATATATATATATATATATATATGTGTGTGTGTGTGTGTGTGTGTGTATACCTGAAGTGTGACTACCTGCAGAACGTATTTTAGCATGAAAGCTTGCATATTTAACGTACATCAAGCATCCTGTATCATAGCTACATGTCTGCCGTTTGTAACAAAGCAAACCGCGTGAAAATCGGTTGAAAATCAAGTGAGTTATAGTTATTTTACTTATGCAGACACCTCCTTCCACAATAGAAGTGAACGCTCTAGAGTTAAAGCGATACCGATCCAAGATGGCGGCCACGCCCGACGTTCTCAGGCAGTCAATGCGGCGCCTCGACCAAGATGGCGGCCGCGCTGAACATCAGCCCCTCCCCCCGCGGGAGCTGCGCGCGCAAACTCCACTCAAATTCAAAAGTTATGGCAGAAAATCGGGACAACCAATCAGAAGAAGGGGAAAGAGAAAAGTAATGTGCGTCGTCACAGGACAGAGACGAACATTTTGATGTAAAAAAAAACACAAAAATTGCTGACAAAAATTTTGGCATATCAAGCCAGGCTTGAACTCTCGACCTCTGGCAGCAAAGACCGCAATAATCTGGCTGAGCTAAGTCTCAGCTATTCCTCTTACTTGACCTACTGGCTTAGGACAGACCAACATAGCGATAAAATGTCTGGAACTTTTTTTTCCTAATTTTTTAAATATTTGTAAGTTATAAATATTAGTAAAACCCTACTATTTAAATTATTACTTTTTCTGTAACCATTCTGCCAAGGTTGTAACCGGGCTGAGCCGGGAATATTTCTGAAGTCACCACATTACAGGGAGCTGATTGGTCGGGGGGCGGGGCCGTCATCACCCTACTCGCCACTGATTGGTCGGGGGGCGGGGCCGTCATCACCCTACTCGCCACTGATTGGTCGGGGGGCGGGGCCGCCATCACCCTACTCGCCACTGATTGGTCAGGGGGCGGGGCCGGCAGACGTTTGAATCAGGAAGCGGGAGTCAGCGCGAGAGCGACTGGCGGCTCGCGGCAATTTTATTATAAAAAAAGGACAACCAATCAGAAGAAGGGGCGGGGCTAATTCAGGCCAATGAAGTTCAAGGACTCCATAAAGAATCTGATGACACCACCCACGACTCTCTATGTCAAACCATTCAAAAGTTATAGCAGAAAATCGGGACAACCAATCAGAAGAAGGGGCGGGGCTAATTAAGGCCAACGAAGCTTAAGGACTCATTACAGAGTCCCATGACACCACCCACGACTCTCTATGTGAAACCACTCAAAAGTTATGGCAGAGAAAAGTATTCTAGGGGGCGCTGTTGAGCCGTTAGGCCACGCCCATTAATGCAAACCATGAAATATCACATTTATCGCCAGGCCTGGCTTGCATGCAAATTTTGGTGACTTTTGGAGAACTATCAAATATGGACCAATCAGATGAAGGGTGGGTGCGCTTTTTCGCGTCTAGCGTCGCCACGGTAACACTTTTGAAAGAGAAAAGTAATGCGTGGTGTCGCACGATGGAGACGCACATTTTGGTGTATAACACACCTGGGTGCACGTTACGGTTCGGGCTGAATTAACTGCCGAAGGAATGGCATAAATTGTGCCAAAATTACACAATTAATTCAAAATGGCCGACATCCTGTTCGGTTTCGGCCATGGCTCCAAGAGACTTTTCTTTAAGTTGTGCCATGATACAGGTGTGTAGCGATTTTCGTGCATGTACGTCAAACCGTATTGTGGGGCTTGAGGCACAAAGTTTTCCGGGGGGCGCTGTTGAGCCATTTTGCCACGCCCATTAATGCAAACCATGAAATATCAAATTTATCGCCAGGCCTGGCTTGCATGCCAAATTTGGTGCCTTTTGGGGAACTATCAAATATGGACCAATCAGATGAAGGGGGGGTGC